>NW_027437184.1:23034325-23656825 GCF_033239565.1 Halichoeres trimaculatus
TCACTAGAAATGTAACTGAGTCACTGAACAATCACAGCAAGACATGACTGCAAAAGCTAGTGTGGCACCATGAGTATTTAAGTAGCTAAGACTATGCCTGTGCTTACAGGTTATCAGTTATGTTATTAAACTGGTGCCCCCCACCCCCCTCTATTATTTTTCAAGTTGAGTGTCCTTAAGGTGATTTGTGTGACAGAAGCATTCACTTGCTCATCTGGAAGTACCTGCATGGCAATATTCATTGTGGCCAGTAGGTGTCAGTAGCAGCATTGATATGTGAACAGCTGTTCCCTATGTATTACTGGAAGTAAGCACAGTTTTATCACATCAACCAGTCTACGAAGCATCACTATATGCCCATTCTCATATAAGACTGTATTTCTGTTGTGTTTTCAGTTTTGTGTGCGTAACACTTGTCCTTCAAAAATCAATCATATCTCTGTGGATGGAGTAGGAGAATTGTGGGGAGTCCATGGTTATCTTATTACAGACTAAGACCAGCACAGGACTAAGAGTGCATTATTACCTCCAAGTCAAAAACCACCAAGGAGGTTATGTTATGGAAGAGTTTGTCTATTTTTCTGTGAACAGCATAACTCAAAAACTAATGAATGGATCTTGATGAAATTTACAGGAAATGTTCAAAATGGGATAAGGTAGAACTGATTAAATTTTGGAGGTGATCTGGATCACCATCTGGATCCAGGATTTCTTTAAACAATTCTTGATCACTGTGAGACAGGACTGTTTTCACCATGTGCGTATATAACTCCGTGATAAATGGTCGGATTGCTTTGCAAAACAATACAAGACAAGGTCACCATAATTTCTGACAGATGTAAAAGTACGATCCAGATCCTGGAAATATTCTGGATACCAAGATCAAGAATATGGGTCATCAATATATATGGGTCATCATAATTTTCAACACTGTCAGGTAACAAATTATGGTACAAACCTGCAACTAACACCAAATTGTAGCAGACAGTCTGCTGAAAGGGAGTATAACATTAAAGTAGGACTAAAGTGTTGTGTGACAATCAATATGCTTGGTGGAGGTCTGTGCTCTCCGAGTGCTTTTTTAGTCTGAAATTTGTTAAGACTGCAGACAAAGTAGTGCTCTTTCATTTAAATAATTTCCACTGTTTTTATTGTAAAAAATAGAGAATCCAAACTGTCTGTAATCGTCATCTACATCCCTCCTAGTCTGCTGCTCGTGTGATGATGATGCTTGCACAGGAGTGGGGACAGAGAGAGGAGGGTGACACTGTGATGCTCCAGTGGCTGATATACAGTGACAGACTGTCTGCAGTAAGAGGAGAACGTTGCATGTTAGGCAGGTCAGCAGATGTTGGGCTGACAGTCAATAAAATATTCAAGTTGAGACACTGTTATCATGGATCTGATGCCTGTAATGTCTTAAAAACAAACCATGGTTAAGGACAAGAAATGTGTTCCTGAAGAACAGTCTTGTCATCATGTCCAACAGTATGGGGGGAAGAAAGGATCTGTTGTCCTGGGTACAGGGTGGGGGGTTCAGAACTGGGCCCTCAATTAATTATCAAATGATTTTTCAAAATAAGCCTATTTGGGGGGGGCAGAAGGGAAAATAAAAGGACAAAATACGGGCCGTGGAGATTTTTCCTTAATTTTTTTTTTTAATAAGGACGTGATGGTGAAGCTGGAACTAGTAAAGTCAATGTAGAGCACGATACAGTGCAGCCCAGTTTACCGACCTCATAACATAACATAACCCAACTGGCCAGCTCTGAAGTCAACATCGCTCAGCTTGTATACTTACAGAAACAATTGAGTTGGGTTGCTCTATAGGAGGGGATCAGACAGAGAGGCAAGAGGTACAGTCATGTGACAGAGTGAGTGATGCAGGAGGGGTAGTGGGCCCCTCTCGCATCACTGAAAAGAGAGAAGACAGAGAGTCTGAGCACGATGGATCAGACTGATCAGAAACTTAATTCAGCGATCCTGCATTGTAGCCAACTAGAAAAGAACTTAGAGAGCGCAGACCTCCGCCAAGCATATTGTGATTGTCATGCAACACTTAAGTCCTACTTTAATGTTATACTCCCTTTCAGCAGACTGTCTGCTACAGTTTGGTGTAAGTTGCAGGTTTACCATTTATCGTGGAGTTATATACACATATGGTGAGAACGGCCTTATCACACAATGATAAAGAATCCTTTAAAGAAATCCTAGACCCAGACAGTGATCTAGATCACCTCCAAAATTTAATCAGTTCTACCTTATCCCATGTTGGACATTTCCTGAAAATTTCATCTAGATCTGTTTGATACTTTTTGAGTTATGTAGTTCACAGACAAACAACCAGAAAGACAAATAAACAAACAGACAAACCCTCCCAAAAACATAACCTCCTTGGTTGAGGTAACTAATAAGAAGACTAAGAAGACATAAGAAGACAGGCAAGACTATCAGCTGGCCAACACTGAAGGCTGAAGACACACCTTAATGTGTTACATTGCCACCATCTGCTGGTAAGAAGTGCAACTACAAGCAGACCCCACATACATGTGTCTAGAGACCCAAGGATGGAGAAGGCAACAAAATTTAGGTCAACAAAAACTATGACCTCAAATTTTTGCAATTGAAAGGGGTTATAAATTCTGGTACATTATAAGCAGTGATTTTTCTGTGTTGATATCCTAATTGAAGCACACACCTAAGCTAGTTAGAATTGAACAGCTGCTATGAGGAACCCTGACCAGGCTGTGCCACCAAAAACTTGGGAGACCTCTAGGTGACCCAACAGAACATCATGTTACTGCAAAACAGTGGACCTGATTTTACAACTCATTGCTGCATGGCAGCATACAACTATTAGGGCTTTACATCAGTGCGAGTATGACTTCAAGCCATGTGCTTAAGACAGTTAACACAAAAAGACATTCAATCAAATGTTAATTTTTCATAGAAATAGGAAATATAAAAGAAGTTCATATGTTTACTCTTTGAAATGTGCTTTTGTAATGTACCAGACCTTTGATGAATTTACCTAGGGTTGTTCCTAGTAGAGGATTGCTTTAAGTGGGCAAAGTTTGTCCAGGCTAGACATATTATCATAATGTAGACAACGTAACAGATGTGGCAGCACCATTTGAAAAAATGAGAGCTTTATTACAACACACTGACATTGTATAACCAGTCACGTTAAAGTTTGTATCTTATACAGTTAGTCTTGAAAACCGGCTGCAGTGGATATGAAGCCAGAGCCAAGTATTGTAAATGTCAAAAACAAACCACATGCTCATGAAAATCCATTACCTCAGGACACTTCACAACATACAGAGTAGATCTGAGCATGCCAGACTCCTGAAATATCCATTTAATTTGCATAATAATGTACTGTACAAACTTGTATTGCATATTGACGTTCTGTACAAATCAAACACACTGCTTTGTTGTATAACTGAGGAACATGAAGCATGTTAAATGCAGCAGAGTGAAAAGTAAAACAACAAGGGGGCAGAACTGAAGGTGCATGATAAATAATGAAGACGTGCCACAGTCACACTAAAAACAACAGATCCTTGAGATGCATACTTGTCACGCTAGTCTGAGTCACAAATATGAAGACATGTAAAAAAAAGCACCTCTGACTCATTTGTGCTAAGGCAAACATGACATGTTTATGTAAAAACAAGGCAAACAAATTGGCTAGAACAGTTACTGAGCTGCCATAAAAACACAAGTTTGATCACTTTATACCATGAATGGGGCACTTCCTGTGTACTACATACATACCATAATGTGTTTTATGTGCAGATTAAAACACGGGCTATGGATGAAAATAAAAAACATGAGTACAATTTATGAAAAAAAAAAGACAGAGGAAGACTCATAAGAATAAAGTCAATGCCTTATCAGCACTTCAAACTTACTCAATGTTGACAAATAAACACACAAGTGTCTAAGCTGCCTCTCCACCAATATTCCACTGAGGCACAGATATTCACCAAGACTTTTTTTTTAACCATTCAACAACCTCTACTTCTGATTGTATCTCTTAAATGTGTACTTCCAGGTAGGCCCAATGTTTCTAAACAAGAATAAACAACAGTATTTGGCCAAATCATACATAAGGATGTTTGGAATGGATCAATATGACTCTTTAAGGATCAGCTCACTAAGACAAACATATGTACAGTACCCTAATGGATAGATACTTCTGTGGTAAATAAAATAATACACTTTGTTTTCATTTGAGGATTTCAGTGAACTGACCCTTTAACACCTCCTTATATACTATGCATAAGATATACCAGTTAGCTTATCAGAGCAGGTATGATCATGACAGTACATAACTTGCTGCTGGTATGGACTAAAACAGACATTTTCTTTTAAAAATATCCTCAGACTTTGGTTGTATTCCCCATCAAACTGCAGCCAAAGTGTGATCACTGCAAGGACTCCAAACATCTGGTCTAAGGAGTTGATTTAAATCGAGGAAAGTTAAGAGAAATCTAAATTAATCCGTTTATTTGAAGAGGCTGCCGTGCCACAACCCATGTAAAGTGTAGTTATCTCAGATTTTAGTGATCTATTTTCTTTAAAATAAGTATTTTGGATATACTTTATTTATAAGTAGGAAAATAGATTGTGTCAATTGAACTGATGTAAAATTCAAAATTTCTGCCAAGATTAAAATTTAAACTTTGGGGCAGCAACAAGAGGATAAGAGGAAGATAAAACAGTAACACATCTACAATCTCAAATTTCTCAGGTATTTACAAAAACAAAGACTCTGTAAAAAAGTATACATCTAGGAAGAGGCCTGTTACACCCAACATATAAGCAACCTGGTGCAGTTCATCCTTTACGTCTCAGGGCAAAAAAAAAAAAAAAAGTCAGCCAGTCAGGATTCAGTACACACACACAAGGCAGAGCTGCGGTGCTGAAGGATGCCGCGCTCCTCCGAGGAGCTTCTTTGACTTGGTTGATCACTTTGAGCGTCACTGTCAGGCGTCTCCTGGGGGACACTTTTGTTGGATGACCGGCCGGGTCGACGGCGAGGACCTCCGAGCTCAGGTGGTGTGTGTGGGGAACAGCGGGACCTTTTCAAAGGAGGAGGAGGGGATGCTTCACAGTCCACTTGGGTTGTGGAGTCTTGCTTTTCAAAAACATTCACAGAACCATCAGAGGGGGGCAGTGTGGCCCTCACAGAGTCAACATCAGGGAGGAGCTGTGCGGTGGCACAGAAGGCTGCTTCATACAGCCCAAACGCCTGCTCCAGAGCTGTGGAACTGTCTTTGAATGGGCAGGGGGATGTTACTGCATCACTCTGCTTTAGAAACAAACAAAAAAACACAACAACTACATTTTACATTTCCATTTTAGTTAAAAAAAAATCCCATCCCTAAATTTCTAAGGTGTTGAATAAAGTTGTTCAAGTAAATAATTTCATTTTCTTTCCTTTTTTTTCTTGAATACAGGAAAAGAGTTAAAAACAACTTGTCATTCATCAAATGGGACACACAGATGAGTGACAATGATAGGAATGATTATGGAGATTATACAGCATGTGTGCAGTAAAAATAAAGATGACCTTTAATTGAAATACACTAAAGCTTCATTATTTAATGTGCGAATTCTAAAATATTATCTTTGGCATTTCAAAATAAAGGAGGAACAGTCAAATTTCAGTCTCACAGATGCAAAATACGCTAAATAAGACAGATAAAATGTTCTCTATTTCTCCTCTATAAAGAGTTATGGAAGTATAAATCTGGTCTAAAGGATATTTTTAACAGAGTGAGCAAAAGGAACAGAGTTTTTAATGAAGCATAAACTAATTTGTTTTCCAACAGTAATTCATGGCAGGAAAGCTAACAGCAGTGCTAACGTCTTCTAACTTAGGGGAGTTTTTTTAGATTAAACATAAAAAAAACTATCACAACAACGAAGAATGTTTGTTAGAGCAGAGTTTGAAAGTTTGCAAATAGTTTAAATCCTTTATCTTGTTTAAAACAGTGCAAAAACTATAAATCAAAAGTTGATGTTGAAAAAGTTTGGAAGACAAACTGCATTTTAAAAGTAGTGTCAGCAACATATTTGCAAAAGGTGAAAAAAATGTACCAAATCTGTAAAAATCCATGTAAAAAAAGGGTGAAAAAAAAATGAACTGGTTGGCCAAAATCTACAAAACACAGACCTGACGTTGTAGTGGAAATCATAGTATGAGCTAAAAATCACTCCCAAAAATGGATGTTTGTGAACACTGCATTAACAGCACAGGTTTTAATAAGGGAAAAACAGATAAACATAATTAAAACGTGCCTTCAACTTCTCTGGGCCTTTGAAAAACTGTCCTGTGCAGTCTGGAGATCATGGTTGAGAACCCAAACTGTTGAGCAGCTAAAATTCTGTAACAATCAGTTTTAAGTTTCAATAAATAGTTACAGCAAGTTTTGTTACAAGAAGCCAATAAAACACACTTTTGTTCCGCCATTTGATTTCACTGCCTTTGCACTATCAGCTTTGAGTTCAGGGTTTAAATATTTGCAAACCATTAAATTCTGTTTTATTGATGTCTTTAACAGTGCTTCAATTTGTCTTCAGACCTGGGGTTTTAAGTCAGTATTTTTATGTTGTTTCTAAATATAAATCCAAACCTAAAAACATAACTTCTGCACTGCACATACTACAATGCCTGCTATTAACTTTTGAGTCTGGACATGATGTGGTATGAAGCTGTGCACTATGATTGAGCTGATATTTCACAGTCTCTCTCTTAACGGATAAGAGAAATTAGAGATAGAACTGACAATATTCATCATCTTTAACTACTCTACATAAATATGTGTGTGTGTGTGTAAGTGTATGAAAGTTTTTTCACTTATGTATGACTGTATTTCACCCACTAAAAGAGGACTTAATGGCTTGAAGGGAAGACATTTTTTTATCCAAACTGCAGAATTTTCCAGCAGAGTTTAACAGGACTAGCTTATAAAAACATTTAATCACTGACAGATCAATTAGCCGACACTTTAACACAGTTTTATAACCGAGCAGTCACCTCACTACCACTCCAGGCATGGCCATCCCTCATGTTCTTCTCCATATATCTCATCTTCTTCATAAAACATGTCATCCTCATGCGCCGCCTGTTGGCCCCGAAAACAAAGATTGAGTGATTCATAGAGGTCCACGTATAATAACTGCTGCTTCGACCTTCAGTCAACAGCCATGTTGACTACAAGCCTTTATATTACCACAGGTGGAGGTACAATTAAAAATGAGTTTGAATACAAAAAGGACAATACAGTGAGAGCAAACACACACAGATATTTTGTATATTTTTCCACTGTCAGAGTGGTAATTTCCCAGATTTTATCCACTCTGCATTTGGAAAATATCTGCAGTTGTCTTGTGTGGCTTCAGTTGCTCATCTAATGGAAGAATACAAAAGAGCAAAAAAAGCTGCTGGACTTACCTTTGGGACCTCACATGTGTTATAAGCAGTCCCTGGGTATGGAACATGGTCAATTCCTGTGGACATGTCAACAACAATCTCATCTCTGTGCATAGGGATAGGAGGGCCGTCGCGCTCCTGCAGGGCCAGGACAATAACCGTTGTGTTGTCTGCACGGAGCATGCGCTCTTTCCAGAATAGTAGCGCTGTGCATCCCAGCCGGCGGGCACAGGACATTCCCTTCGGTCCCTGAAAGCAGCAGACACAAATGAAGAAGAAAATAATTCATTTAAATAGATCACAACTCTCCTTTTAAGGCTACTGCTACTATGCTCCTACAAGTATGACAACTGTGTACACCGGACTAATTTTATCCCCTCCAATCATGTCAATCATTGTGAAACGCCAAAAAGGAAAAGCAGCTGTGATGCATCGCCTCTGCAAATACTAACCACCATTTTGTCATGGCTACAACACATATTAACAGCGTTCTTGGGAGGCATCATATTCCACAGTCCATCACTGCCGAGGATGATGTAGCGGTGCCGTTTCGGATCAAGGGTCATGACGGTCGTGTCTGGCTCCGGAGACACCACAAACTCCCCACTGTAGAAATCGTAGCTCCACAGATCACCTTCAACAGATCATAGAGCAAGTGTCAGACAAAAGAGGTATGCTTGAAAAGTCGCTTTTACTTGTTTAAAACTGATATGAAAGTGAGATAGCTGCTACGCACAGACCAAGTAAAGCATTAATGCTGTAAAAATTTTAACCTGCAGGTCATACTTTTTTTAAACATACAATATATTGCAGTATATTAGACTCGTATATTAGAATCGTGATTTGCACAAAAGTGTTGTGTGTATCACTTTTGGGGGTATGATAAAACAACTAGAAAAGCAATTTCTGAAGAAATTGCGCTGTCAATGCAGAATGCTTCAGCAGCTTACGCTGAACTTCTAATGCAGAATGCTGAAGATGAATGACTGAAGATATGTGTGAAAACGGTTGAATGAAGTCCTGAAAAGCTTGCCCTGAACTGCTGAATGCATGAGGAGCCTGTCATGAACTCTTGGAGGAAAGGAAATGAGTGGATGAATTCAGGACTTGGATTGTTGAATGAAGTAATGGGGGTATGATAAAACAATAAAATGTTTCTAGGTTGATCAGTGCTGCACTGTTGTGAATGCCTGTTGCAGCTGCTCTCTCTTCTTTGTCAGTTTCTTGTAATTTGTTTGCTCTTTTTCATCATCTTTGCATTTGGAGTGGGTCGTTACTTTGTATGGTTCATTTGTTGGTCATGGACACCAAACATGAGATCCTAACCATGTCCGCATTGTTTACGTGTGAAATCACCTGTTAGCAGCCTGTAGCATGCCAATGCTAACTGATGCAAGACCTAATGTTTCCCCACAAGGTGAGGAGATGGAGGTGAGGATGATATGCCGCTACTGAGGTGTGAGCTAAGAAATGACGACATGGACCTGTCCTTGCATCCATTGTTATTCAGAACATAACATCTGGCTCCAATAAGATGGACAAGCTAGCTGTGCTAATCCAGCAACAGAAGGAATACCAGAAGGCAGAGTAGCATCATGCTAATCACAGACATGGCTAATGGAGCTATCACGAGACACCAACGCCACATTGGAAGAGCTTCACCTGCTGTGAGCAGACAGGATCTAGGAGACACAGACTGAACAGACCGATGAAGAAGCTCAGTCCTGGACCCTGTGGAGGTGGAGGCTCGCTGAACTGGAGAATGATGGACAAGCTGTCATCATCTATTTTCTTATGGACCTTTTGCACTTCTATACACTTTCTTTCTTTTGTTTTCTTATATTGCTGCTGTGAATTCCCCTCAGGGGATAATTAAAGAATATTCTAATCTATTCTAAAATGCGCCAACATTACTTTCTATTTTTACCGTCAACTATCCAAACCATCAGGGTATTATCATTACCGAGGGATCGAGCCACAGCCAAGAAAGGGATCTGGTCAATGACGGTGCTTCTCCTCACAGGACCATTGTGTGTCAGTCTAGGCCTCTTCCACACGACTCGGTTAACCCCAGATTTCTTCATCACGCTGTAGACACAGGGATAAAACAATAAACTTCAACACAATGCCAAATTTCAGGTTATGAAATCCAAAAATACAGCTATGCTGAAAGAAAAGGGACACAATATGTAGCAGTATTATTGAACTCAACATCAAAGAGGTGGCATTATGCTTATATCCTAAAGACAGATATGTAGTAAGAATATTGGATGGTCATACTTAATGCGAGCAAATTTTCCAACCATAAAAAAATGAAAGAAGAAAAGCCCTGAACCTAACTGTAAGCACCCTTCACGAGACTTGCCGATATAATGAAGTCATCACACAAGGATCTCCTAACTGCCCTGTGTTACATTGGAGGAGTGGGCCACAGTCACAGAGGTCTGCCAAAAGTTTGTGGAGTGGGGATACTTAAAGAGACAGCAGCTAAAATAAAGTGCTTTGGACAGAAGTTGAAATAAGGGTTTTCCAAAACACCAGTGTGAGAAAATTTTTGATTTTTGTTTTGAGCTGTTAATCATGGTAAGCTACCATTTTAGGACCAGAGAGACAGTATAAACTTCTAAAAAAGAACAATACCCCCTCTTTAAACATTCCTCTAACAACACAGCCTGATGAAAAAAACTCACCTGCCACCAAGTCGTTCAATCCTTTCTTTTTCTTTGGGAAGTTCAGGTTTATGGTCTTGTGTTACTTCAAGTGCCTGGAGTGTAATATCCGAGTCATTTTCTTGCACTCCTACCACTACTGCCGAATCCCCGACATGAGCGACGTACATGTGGACACCACGGATCACAATCACACTGGCTGTGGTGCCTGATGTGCTGGGCAGGCCGGTGATCGTCTTCGGCCACTCCGCTGTAAAGGAAACAGATAAAGAAAACATGGAATTTAACTTGCTGTTTTTTTTGTGGGGGCAGGGTTAAGATGCTCCTCATATTATCGTGTTTTTTTTTCTTTCCCTTATGCCCATGTTATTTAAAAAATAGCACAATGAGGCAAATTAGGCTGGATGTTAAAAGGAGTTTGCTAGATTTTTCATTTTTTTATATCTGATTAAATACAACTGAAGGTTTAATGGATTGTGAATTTATAATTTAAAGGAATACTAGTGTGAAATTCTGTCTGGTATGGAGGTGCTTATATTTCCCACCTTGTAAAGGATCAAGTATGACTCCCTCTTCTTTTTAATCTACAGTCATATTTATATAAGTTTGCAAACACATTTAGACATATGTGACACCTCTTGTTGAGCCTGAAAATGAGTCAGACAAACATGCACTTTTGAACCTGCTTAATTTCTGCTGCTACAAGGACCATTAACTTTGGCTCTGTAGCTGTACTACCCAAGAGCCCCCATGTTTCTATCTCTCTTACAATATGTGGATAACAACGGACATCATTATCACCCCCAACATTTAGCATAATGTAACATATCTCAAGAGATCCTAGAAAATTTGTTGTTGTTTTTTTTTTTTACTTTTTTTTAATCCAAGATTTTTATTTAATCCACAATTATTTGATTTCAAACATTCGTAGCATTTGTATTTTAAGGGTTTATGCCAGCTGAGATGTGTGTTGTGGTCAGATCACAGCTTACTGAATTATATGTAATGGATTGGGTTAGTTGGCAGAGGATTGGGCATCATAATACCATCAGCTGTGTCAGACAGCGCTTCCTGTGACACAGTTTGCAGTTTGACCTTGCAGGAATTGTGTCAGTAGGTGGGCAGCTGCTGTATAAATCGACTTCAAATGTTTCGGATGTTCTAAATTGTTTCTTTGGTGACTTACGCAGTTCTTTCCACATTGCATGATGGCAGGCGATGAAGCCTTTCTTAAGAGCGGCACACACTTCACTTTGATCCTTCGACCAAAACCCACGCTGTCTTTTTAACAGTTCCCACAGATGCTCTCTAGCAAAGTGTGCAGCCTCTCGACCCCCGTGACCATCAAACACAGCGAAGAAAGCCACAGACTTCCGTGTGTCGACGACGTGCTCTGCGACTTTTCCGTCTGATACCGGTGCGCTGTTGTTGTCGATGTCCTCGTTAGATAGACTCTCTACCCACATAGCAGAAGCCGGACCCGAATCGGCTTCTGCGTTACGTTCAAGTGTCTCCATTTCAGTCTGTTTGGTAGGTTCACTCTCTGCTTTTTCCTGTCCTCCATGCCTCTGAGACTTTTGATAATCTTCAACCGACGACGGCGTTGGCTCGTACTCGATCCTGATATCGACAACATCCTCCATGTATTTTCTTCCTCCTTGCTCCGAAAATGCACTCATACGAAACACTATAGACTCCTCCATGATTGTAAACGCCTAATAATAAATATTTGCGCAATAAAAAGGGCGCATGTAGTTGCTAACTGTAGGTTGGAAGCTGAAATTTTGAACCAATTTTTTGCCGCGATTGTATGGCCGAGGGCTTCCTTCCTTTTTGTTTATCTTCTCGGAGACGTTCCGTTGTACGCGATGACGTCAGGTTTCTCCGCCCATCAACCCAGAATACGCATAGAACGCCTTGCTTATATGTTGCCTTCACGGGCACTCAATGAAATCAAAATTTCTTACAGCCGCCAACAACACGGTTTAATACCGCCCATTTGAACTTACTGTCTGAGGCCTACGAAACGAATTACAGTTGCTGTTATGTATGACTCCATGTCAAAAGCTGATGTTCAAAACGGTTTGGAAATAAAATACGAGGAAACTTCAACGTAGCAATTTTGGCTTTTACCACACTTTACTAAAATGGTCGTTAACCAAATTAACTTGGAAAAAACAAACAAACAACAACAACAACAAAAAAAAACAATCGAGCTTAGATTTACATAATAAGATGAAAGAAGAGCCCAGGTAGCACAAGGAACCATCCAGAAAAGAGAGATGGAAATAAACTACACAAATAAATAAATCGGAAAAATAAGCAGATAATAATGATAATTTATCTTAATCTCTGGTTCATTTTTTAGTAACATGTTTAGGTCTTTATCAAAACTCTTAAAATGCTTACCCAAACACACTAACACAGTGAAAAAACAAAACAAAACAAACAAAAAAAAAAAAACCTTTTTTCTTGCCTCATATTTCCCCCCTAAATTGTGTCATAAGTAATTTCTGTCATAAACTGGTTGCTGGATTAAATTTGAAGACGGAATTGAAGAAGATTTTACATTCAACAATGACCCAACACTTGAAATTGAGTGTTCATGATTAATTTTGTTCAAGAGAATTGAAACATTTTCATACATGAGATATCTTATGAATGTTTTCTTGTCAGCTCACCTTTCAGCACTCTAAACCATATTATTAAAAGTTGCGGTGTTGTACTATTAACTCATCTTGTTACTTGTTGCTCAATTATCAGACTTTAACTGTTTGAACATAGTTCCACATTCAGGTTTTGCAAACTAGACGGCTGTGATGCAACAGAGATGTTAGGCCTATGTAGGACATTTGTGTTAATTAAAGAAACAACAACAACAATACCACCATCTCACTTTTTTGGAAATCATGATTTTGGCTTGACGAGTGAGGAGTTTATGTTTGTAAGAGTTTATCAAGTAGTGCTACTATAAAGCCAGGTGGAGGCAGTATCAATCCAGTTCCAGACAAATAGCTTTGATTCTCCACCTCTACCCTCATTTTACAGAGATGAAGCATAAACAGCCAAAAACAGAAGTGTTTACTCTTAAGGCATGGTGATGGCTCACATAAATAATATATCACAAGAGTGAAATCTAAAAGGAACCAAATGTGATACCTGGGCCAAATGACTCATTAGGATGAATGACCTTCATACGGAAATCCTATTTCACATAACAGCTCATTATCATACCACACACATTGATTAAGGGCTTCACAAGTAATTCAGCCCAGGTATGGTGTAAGCTTTTGTTTATACTTAAAATCTGTTTCAGTGTGTATTTATGCCAGAGATTGTTTTTGAGCATTTTGCAAGTGGTACACAAATATGTTGTTTATGGAGATGCCTACAGAATGCATATGATACTTTGCTTTCTCTTTGAAGCCTATTCTCTCACTTTACATAAAAACAGACCTTTGTGGACATCCACATTTTCAAATGTAGACTTTCTAAGAGATACTTTGCAAATCTTTTTTTTTTTTTTTTTCAAAAGACAAAGCATGTGCTTTTTATTGCAACTAGCTGAAAAACCTGGATATCTGCATTCTCCTCAGTTCTCCCTCAGCTGTAAGCTCTGCCGGTGGGTTTCTTCTTCTTTCAGGGAAAATCTTTATCTTTGTCCCTTGTGTGTGGGGAAAGATGGGTGGAGACTGCATGAGGAAGGAAGAAAGAGAGAGAAAAAGGATGCATACATTTGAAGGAAAATTGGAATTTCTCTCATTATACTTTCCCCAAGTGTCTCTATCCCTATTCAACCCGTAATACCAGAAGCTTTGACCTTGACTTAAACCCTGACGAGCCCACATTAAGAATCAGGCTTCTTCATAGACCCTTTGTTCTTTCTTTCTTTCTTTCTTTCTTTCTTTCTTTCTTTCTTTCTTTCTTTCTTTCTTTCTTTCTTTCTTTCTTTCTTTCTTTCTTTCTTTCTTTCTTTCTCTCTTTCTTTCTCCCCCCTTCTTTCTCACCTTCCTTTCTTCTTTCTCCTTCCTTTCTTCTTTCTCCTTCCTTCCTTCTTTCCTTCCTTTTTGCTATTTATATCTCTTTACATTCTTCCTTCCATCCATCTTTACTTTTAACCATCCTTCCATCCTTGTTTTTTGCTTTCCTACCCTTCCTTCCTTCCGTCCTTTCTCCCTCACTTCCTGTCCCCTCCCTTCCTTTTTTCTATTTACCCCTCTCTACATTCTTCCTCCCTCCCTTCCTCCCTTCCTTCCTTCCTCCTCCCTTCCTTCTTTCCTTACCCTCTTACTTCTTTCCTTCCGCCATATTCCTTTATATATTCCCCGGTTCTTTCTTCACTATTCTTTCTGTGTCCTCCTCCTTCTGTTTTTTTCTACCTTCTTTCTTATTTTTGCTCTTTTTACTTTTCTGTTTATGTCCATTAATAGTGCAGCCCTCAGAGAGGTCCTGTCTGCACACAGGCCACAATTACAGATGAAGAGGCAGAGTGATTTCCATGTAAATGGTGTCAGAATGTCATTTTCAAGTGATGCTGCTGAGAAAATGAATTCCTGAAGACGAATGAGATTACCATGGGGCAATGACACCTGGATTGCATTCTCACAGATTCCCCATGCATCTCTTGTATAATGGTCCATCTATGAAAACAGCTTTGTTTGGCTTCCTGCCCATGTAGATGCCGAAGTGTCAGTCAGACCAACCAAAGAAGAGGAAGGAAAAGGAGCTCAAATATTAGCATTTAAATGTATGGTAATGGAACCACTGGTCATTTTTTGATATGAGCAAATCACACTTTTTGTGTGTGTGTGTGTGTGTGTGTGTGTGTGTGTGTGTGTGTGTGTGTGTGTGTGTGTGTGTGTGTGTGTGTGTGTGTGTGTGTGTGTGTGTGTGTGTGTGTGTGTGTGTGTGTGTGTGTGTGTGTGACTGAGCAGCTGAAAGTAATTGTTTTATCGTGAAAATAATGTGTGGTGTAAATGAAATGATCAATAGGTACATGTGCAAGGTAAATAGATCATCAGTGGACCTGAGTAAACCCCAGGGCTGGTCATTAGTCTATTTGACATGTTCACCATGTGAAGTAGACTTATGAAGCAGAGTCTAGAGTGGATGAAGGGTCAACAGGTTCTTAAGATTTCACCCTTAATCTGTCTTTCATTTTCTTTCAAGTAGAAGAAACATGAAGAAAATGTCTATTCCCATCACTTTAACAGAGGTGAGTTCAGCTACCATGGTCCTATTTCCTTAGTAAGTAATCTAATAGTGAGATATAAAACGCAGACTTTAATCATGTACAGTGATGTGTTTTAAAATTGTTATCCATGCTGTGAAAATTTAGGGACCACTGAACATAACTACTGAAAATAGTAATCCTAACAGTTCTAGAGTTCTTCAATTTCATTTAGAAGACACTTTTGTCCAAAGCAATGTACAACACAAGCAAGAATTTGGACGGAAGGAAAACCTAGTCAGTGTGACAACAGTGCCACAAGTTATCCGGCTACAGGTGCTGTCATTAAGTGCAGGATTCTTCTTTTCTTTTTTTTTTTTTTAACCATTGTGTTGATTTAATAAAACATATGAAAAGCAAGACTCTAGATATGAAAAGTAAGACTCAACAGAAAATACAAGTTAGCGTGATAAAATATGGTACATTTTAGTTTGGAAAACTTGAAAGAATTTGATTACCCTAACCTAAGACACTTAATGATGTTAACCATGTTAACCACACCATGAAACTACTTGATACAAAATGACACAGTATTAACTTAATACAGTTAGACACACTGTCTTTTTCCAGGAGGGATGATATGATAGTATAGTAGCATAGCATAGTAAGTCTTAGAATGGGATATGGTTTGATACAGACTGACACCTTTATTTGTGATATTAAACATTTTAGTGTTCAAGTTGCATAATACAATACAACATATTTGGTTATGATACAATAGGATAGGACAGATTAGTTTATGACAGGGTACAGTTCAATATGATGATGATACGATACAATTTTGATGCGACTGAATGAGATCAGATACTCTTCAATATGGTGATGAGATGTGGTGCAATAAAACAAAATAGCACTAGTACTATTTGTTGTAATCTTTGTGTTAATAAGATAGAAAAAAAAAGTATTTAAAAAGAAATAGTTGACACTATCATTAATGTTAAATGTGAGCACCAACTGTCAATCAACAACCCCACATGCAAAACCCAGAGCCCAAACTGTGGCAGCCACAAAAGATATATTCTGCACCTCACCTGAGGAGCACATAAAACATAGAGCTCAATAAACACAACATCATGGGATACTTTCTCTAGCTCTGTATTTTCTTGTGGTTGTATCTTGCTTTGATTTCTTGTTGTATTTTGTAGATTTACCTTATGTTTTAATGTCTTTCATGTCGTGTTGTCTGTCTTGCTATCAAGTTTCCCAGAGTTGTTGAGTTATCTTTTCCTGAGCATTTGTCAATACTCTCGTGTCTCATGTCGCCCTGTGTGTATACCTGTGGTTCTGTTCTTGAGTTGTTTTTCAGTGTTTCTAGTTTTATTTTGTAGTATATTCTCTGTGTTTGCAATTCTAGTTTGTCTTCCTGTTTTTTTCCCCTCATATTGTGACGGCCTGCCTTAATTGTCCACACCTGTGCCATGTTGTCTCACCTGTGCCTTGTTGCTCATTACCCAGTGTGTGTATATTGCCCCTGTATTTCCTCCAGTCTGTGTCAGTTTGATATCAGCCTTTGCCATGGCCTTGTGGTTTTCACTTGTGTTTTTTATGGATGAATACAGCGTAAGTCTGTTTTGACTTTTCCTTGCTGAATCTTAATCAACTACTCATGCCCCACCTCGATTTTTGACTCTGGTGACACATAAGCTAAGTATAAAATAAAAGTTGTCATGATTCTCACCCCAGGCGTTAGTCAGAGCTGACTGACAGAAACTTTATGGACAGAAAAGAAACGCTCTTGCCAGAGCAAAGCAAGAGTTTCCTCACGAGTTCCCTCTTGAGATGATGATCTTTCCAATGTCACACTCACAAGTCTGCTGCTGTCAGCATGATAGATGACCATGATATTGACTTGAGGTTAATTCAAAAGCGTGCCGCCGAGTTAGATGAAGGATCAAGATAAAGGCAGTGCTGATAAGAGTGCAGGTGAAAAGAAAATTGTATTGGGTCAGACGCCCTGATGCCCCTCAGACTCTACAACTCTGGCCACCATTGTCTCTTCTGATAAATCTACGAGACTATAGTTAAAGGAGCCAAAAGGCTGCATCATAAAATAACCTCACTATACATTTAGCTTTAATGTATGCTGTGCAGGTCTCTTTTTTTAAAATTTTTTATCTGAATTAGAAAGAAACATTTGACCATGATTCTCCCTGAAGTATCAACAATGCAGAACTATGCTGGGTGCTTTTTTGAATACAACACAAATTTCTACATGAAGCACTTGTGTGTTTGCCTGATTTGTTTAATCCACTGAGCCTATCACACTGACACTTGCTAGATTGAATTGAATAAGTAGCTGCTGAGCCATGTTGCGGATCAATTCTCCTTTTGTTACACACTTCATTACACAGAAGAAGATGCAACCATCACTCATTGTAGACAATGGAATAAAAAAAATCAATTATTGTTGAAAACATTTTATTTGTTTGGGCATAAATGGAAGCTAAACAGGACACTGTAGCAGTAGATAGCACAAAAAGGGCACAAAGACATTGGATTCAGGTAGACTCAAAAATCAAATATATCTCCCGGTGTGTAAGTGTGTTTGTGTTGCTATCTCTATGATGTATTGGGTATTTTTTCTGCCTTGTGGCCCATGCATGCTAAGGTTTTAGCACCCCCACTGTATACCTGAATAGAGCAAAAAATAAATGGGCAAAAACCATTTCGATTTCACTAGATGACAGAGACAGAGGCAGGATGGTTTTTGCTGCAGGTGAACGTGGACTCTGTGGGATGCTTTTCTGCAGATTGTGAACAACAATTCAGGGATGTGTGCCCATGTTGAAACAAAAACACATACTGTGGTTGTCTGTCCACTGCTGCATGTTGCAGAGCTGCCTAATAATAAATCCTCTAAAACTATACTGCAGATGTGCAATGAAATTGCGTCAAACCAGGGGAAATTAAACTAATTTTGCAACACAATTTGTTTGAATAAATTGAAAATATCTGTGAAATATTGGTAGTGTTAGTAATTTAGAAACAGTGCTGCTACATTCAAGACACTCAGAAAAATAATATAAAAACACGTTCTTGTTCAATATTCTGAGAAAATGAAATGAATATGCTAATTTTATTGTTAAAATTCAACATTTTCCAGTGTCCTTGAGTGTGTGAGGCTTAATCTGTGAGAGAGAATTGTCTGAGTGCAGCCTTAGGACCCTGAGGATATTGGACCTAGGTTGCTGCAGAGGTAGGTTTGTGATTTGTATGCACCCCATCTGATAGCGTCTCCTGGATCACAGATGGATTATTTAGGCTTTTCCTTCAGCATCGGCACCTTCTTTTGATTTTTCCTCCCTTTTTTTTACAGGTTGGTGTCTTTTTCTTTCTGTCTTTGCCTTCACTGTTGGGTGCTTGGATGCATCATGAACATCCGCTGGCAAAGATTTGTCTTTACAAAAGAAAATGGAGCAATAAAGCTGAAGGAATAACCAGGAGGGGTAAGTTTTAAAGTTGAACTCTTCTGTATTAGTGAAGCACAGTTTGATGCTCGTGAAATTTTACTATTGTGAGTGTGCATGCTGTTGGCAAAGCTGAATTGTCGGGGAATTGAATCTTCTCCCTGCTCATTGATTCACACAGGAGCAGATGCTGTCCACGTGCTGGGGTACTGAAAGTTATTTGTGGCTAATACAAATTTGCAGTGATTGTTATTTGTATTCTGATAGCTACATGCCCCCCATACAAGCAAAAGCTGCAGAGTACTCATCTTGTTTTAGGTGCCTCTTTAAATTTTGACAGGTGAGAAGTTTAAGTTTGCCTGCTTGATTTTTTTCTTTTTTACTTGTCTTACTTAATGAAGATAAAAATGTAGATATTTGTTTTTGAAAACATCTTAAAGAGCCATACTTCTAATCAGTCTATATAAACTGCATGTTTTTTTTTTTTTTTGACATTTTCATTTTCATGCATGGGTAAAAACTCACAGTTGCATTTAACACAAAGTCCTCAGCCTTTTATCTCTCCAGGGTCTCTGTTTCTGCTTTTTCCAGCTCCTAAATCTGGAAATCCTTTGAGGGATTCAAACCCCAAAGGGGATTAAGCGATGGATGTGTAACAGCTCCTAAAATTACATTCAAACAAACTCATATCTTAATGGATCACTAAATCTGTTGGATTTATTTTGTTTGGGTGCACCATCAGCTCAAAAAGACCTCTCCTCACAAATAAATTTCTCTTAACTCACTCGCCTTCCCACATAAAGGGGAGATATCTGCACACAGAGAGGAGGTACAGTGTGATAAGCATTCTACAGAAGAGCATCGACTGAAAAATCCATTGCCAAGTTGAGTGGAGTCACTGGATTCATCCACTATTAAATCCCTTAATCTGTAAATGCCTTCAAGCAGGCCTGAGGTGTTTCTCAAGGAGGAATGAAACAAAGGTTTGCTGCAGTCACGGCGCCTTGCTGTGTGGTCATCAATATTTTCTTCTTTCCTCCTAACACCCAACACCAGAGTTCTGCTCAAATATTTATACAGATGGTACGCCAAACCAAATCATAGACTGTGAGTAAAAAGTGAACAAGGCATCTTTCTTTCAAAAGTGAAGCCAATGCAGGAATACTTTCAAACTGCATTCCTTGCAAATATTGACTGGTTGCATAGATACAGGTTAGGGAATGACTTCTGGGTGGATTAATGCGTTCAGGAGACATTTTAAAGCAAGTTTATGATCTTGTCTGCTTTTAACATTTCATTCTTTAAAACATGATTCAGTTTAAAGAGGGGTATGGTGCTCCTTTCAGGATTTATTAAATCCTTCTGGTACACTAGTAGGAGCTTTACAATTTGCAACTGGAACTCACACTGGTGTTTTAGAAAAAAAAAACATTTCACCCTCTGTCTGATATATTTTTGGGGACAGCAGTATGGGCAGACTACTGTGTTTGGGGCCCGCCCTTTAGGGATGCCATAAAGACTTTGTGATGTGTTTAGAACAAACCATTTTGAGCATTTACAGACAGATTCAAAGATTTCTACAACATATAAACATGTAACAGTCTGAAAATTTGCTCATATTTAGTATAAACATCCAGCATTGTTACTGTCTACTCATGTTTAAAATATTGGGAAGCGTAATAACCCCTCTTTAAATTTAAATTGACAGTAATACAGGGTATCCCTCAGGAAGTGACTACCTGGGACTGAATGCAAACTAACCAGGGCAACAGCCTGGTAATGTGCATCTACTTCTTGTCCAAATAAAGTCACATTTGAGATACAAAGATGCTAACTTATTGTCCCCTGGCTAAGAAACAGTTTCCACTAGCCTGTAGGTGATGTCAGTTTGGGGCTGCAGCAGCTCAGAAACTGAGCTGCTGCAGCCCCAAACTGACATCCCCATCACCAAGAAAGAAAATTGGGCTGATGGCTGGAGAGATGCTTCTTCACTTAGCTGGTGTAGCCAGGTAGAAGCCCTTACACATGGTACTGGCCTGTTTGGTGGGTCTATGAAAATGCAGCCCACTCACTCTTAAATCCTTTTAAAATGCCTGTTAGTAAATGTCCGTGCTTTTTGGTCTATCTGTGACTCACATATTTCAACGGATGAGAGAAAAAGTTCAATTTCCCCCTCAGGTTATTGGGTCTAACCTTAACAGTGGGACATGTCCTCATTAACTGTGGACAAAAGATGCTTTTCCTTCTTGTTTACAGTCAGAACATTGAAGCCTCTATGAGGAACTCTGTTTCTGTCAATTTTACATGTGTAGGTCATACTTTCCAACATAACAAGTCCTTTTTTAATAGTCATGTGATTCATTCACAATAATTATGTCTTGTATAGTATTTTTTTTTACTCGTCTGTGACACCAACACCAACCAATCATTATGATGGCTACAGACTTTGAAAATTACTCAACAGAACTTGTCGATCTTTTCCCTGGTGGTCTTCTTTCTTTTGTAGGTCACAAAGAGGCACCACTGATAGTTCCAGTCTGTATCATAACCAGGTTAAAAATACTTATAGGAGCTTTAATTTGTAGCCAGGTTCAATTAGGTTGGGTTTTGACCCTAACAAAGCCTGTTTTGAATATTTCTCACTTCTCCTCGTTCATCCCACTATAAGAATAGTTAAGAGACACCCATTGTTGTGGAGTCAAAGTATACCACAATTAATAAAGTAGTGTACAGTCAGTGGTCTTCAACCCTGCATACACAGCCCTGAAATTAACAGTATAAAAAGATAACGACCATGTAATCCTTTTTTATTATTTCAAAATAGCTCACCATAAAATCCTCGGCTCTGAACCTCCTTTATTGTGAGCAGAGAGAAGCAACTGAGTGAATCATTTCAGACACAACCATAAGCTATCTTGGTCATTCATCCTCTGGGGTCAAAGGTCACTTCCCCTTGTGGCCATAGTCCACTGGATCATCCGTCACTCCTCAGGCTACTTCCTCTACCCCATAATGCCTACTCAGCCGGCTATGACTTGTCACCATGAGCCCTGACAGAGCCCCAGACGTTGCCTCTCATACTTTTAATATCCTTTGTCTTGCTCTGATAGCTCCCATAATGCATTATAGAGGCAGTGATGAAAGCCCGCATTTGTCTCCACGACCATTTCCCCAAAAGACGCGGCCATATGTCAGCGATAACCGCCAGATGTTGATAAGAGCTCTCAAATCTAACATGAGGAGACAGTGAGCCTTGTGCAACGTTCAAGTAGAAATGAATATGTTATTTGATTGACAGTGATATATGCAGGTGGTTTGTGTGTTTGAGTACATCAAATGAATGAGTCTGTCTGTGGATAGTAAAAGCTCTCTTTTCCATATACCTCCCACTGCTGCCTTGATTTAGACTCTGGTGGGAAAACAGTCGGTGAATCACACTTCCTGCTTGTGCCCCCTGCTCTCCTTCAGGATCCCTGTGGTGTTGTAGTATAGAGCCGCTGATTAACCACCAAATCTACTTCTACAGTGTGCAGAGAGGTTTGATATGTTTGTCTTTAAACACAACCATGAACAAATCCAGTGAGCAAAGTGCTGCTAAATGAAATAAAGGAGCTTTTTTTTTTGCAGATGCTATAGGTGCATTGAAAACATCTTGTTTTCCCTGCAGCTTGCGTCCACTCTAAAGTAAATATGTCCGTTGAATTTAACTATCTCCCTGCATCTTTTGACAGCACGTACCTGGTATAACATATTGCATTGCTTGTATCTGTCTCTATGAGTGCAGGGAATTGAACTTAGAGGGGGGAAAAGATGGAATGGGGGATGCTGGGAGCTGATTTCGTTCACGCTCCGGTGCTCTCTACAGTATGTGATCTGTCTGCTGTGATATAAGGGAGGCTCCTGTTCTGTCTTATTGACAATATGTTAGATGGTAAGCTGTGATTATTCCCCAGTAGACAGAAAGAGGAAGGGGAAATCAGCACTCCTGTCTCCTTTGATCTGCAGACTCCCCCTATTAGCTCAGAGCCTGTGCAGATGACTCTTGAAGATATTTCAGTTAGACAACTTTGGATGCATTGACTGTCCTAAAGCATGCATATTTGTGTATTCATAAGAATGACTGCTACCTATAAATTCCATGATTTTAACATTTGTGTCTCTAACACACAATTGCCCCTCTTATGACACCCAGACTATACCAAAACTAGGCATGAAATTGTTGTGTATACTTCTTATCCTCATATATTGCACCTCTGGCTTTGTCTTAATGAATTTCCTGAGATTTACAGCTCTCCCAGTCTCGTCACATCAGGTTTTTGATGTCCTAGTTTTAAGTGTAACGCATTTCCATTGGTTTCGGCAGCATATCCCATAAACGTTTATGTGCTTTTATTGCTCAAGTCATGTCTCACCAAGATTTTTTTTTTTTTGTCTTGCATCCCGGATTTAATATACTTTCCCTTCCCCACCCATGTTCTGTCATCCCCCACTCTGTATGCCCCTTAAGATGTGTTAGATAAAGCCAAACAAAGCAATGTTGCTATAGCCACCCACATTTAATATTCAGCACTCTGCAAAATGCAATATTCCATGCTCATTATGTTGGTAATATATCCACATGTAATCATTTGTGTCAGCAAATTTCAATATGAATGGAGTTAATATTGAATATTATAGTACAATGTTATATTATTGTTTCTGGCTTTTGTGGCTTATATTTACCACACAGAGAATCACCACCTGAGTTATTTTACTACACGACGATATCGTTTTGAAGTTTATATTATGGGGTCACAAATACAAATATGCATTTCTACGGAGGTGAACACATGAGCAAACAGGCACTATGTAGGCTAATGTCGCTAACTATAAAAGCTACTAGAAGAAAAATAGGATATTCCTGCAAAGCACATCTTTGAGTTCATATGAAGTATCCACTTTCAGGAAGATGTTCCACTGAAGCATGTTCATAGTGGTGGATATGTGCTGCTATCTATAATGTTAGTTTGTAAGTACCCTGATTCTTCAGAAGACAAACAACAAAGCTGGAGTGAGGATTTTCAGGAGGTAATTTCAGATGATAAATGGACCAAAGCCTGCCAGAAGGCTCAAACACAAACAATTAACAACCATTCTAAGCCTGGGTAACATTACGGATTTTCTACTTTTAACACCATTGAAACTACACCACTGAATACTTGTGTCCCAGATGTATGTTTCAAACATAAAAACCCTAAAAGAGCATTTTTCCCATCTTGACGCATGTATATGAATGTAGATTAGTCAAAAGTTTTTGAAGGAGGGAAATGATAAGTTGCAAAATGAGATTCTTTTTTGCCAAAGTTTTACATTTTGATATTTATCCCAGTGACTTTAATAGTAAGAATGGGAAACTAACACATCTGTTCTTATTTGTTGTTGGAGGAAAATTAAAAAAAAAAAAAACACA
Organism: Halichoeres trimaculatus; assembly: GCF_033239565.1. Classification (NCBI taxonomy): domain Eukaryota; kingdom Metazoa; phylum Chordata; class Actinopteri; order Labriformes; family Labridae; genus Halichoeres; species Halichoeres trimaculatus. The sequence goes on from NW_027437184.1 coordinate 23,058,528, forward strand.
ACCCAGTCATGCATCATTAGTCAGTATTCTGAGGCTTAATTAGCTTTAAAAAATCAAGGAAACTGACAAAAGGAAAAAAATGGAAGTTTCTAAGAAAACGTTTTTAACAGCTTTTTGATACTAAATAACATAAGGTTAGAAACATGGACTGTGACGGGAGCAGGGTGGGATAACTGTATCACTAAAACCAAGAAGTTCATGTCTATGTCTGAATATAACTTCCTAGTTTTAGTTGTTTCTCCTTGTCTTAGTCAAAGCATCAATGTCATGCTCATGGTGGAACTCAGATTTGAGGTTTGGCAACTTCACAGCAACACTGAGTCAAGTCCCAAGTCCTCAGTTGTGTTATTTTTTTCAGGTCACCAAAGAATCAGTTGATGTAAACTGAGCAGCAGCAGTACACACTCAAACCTACTTGCAGCCCACTCGTGACCGATCAGCATTTTATCCAACCAAAAACACTGAAGTAATGCTTGAGCCACTTCAGTTGTTAGCAACATAGCAATGCTATCAACAATCTGGTTGGCAAACTGTAGCACCTCACTCAACTTTCTAGTTACATCCCGAGCAGACGTCTTCTACAATGTAAGGCTGTGTCCATCCCCCCATGCTAGCTGTAAAATCTTAAACATTTCTGGTATCTGTACCCATCCTTGCAGGCTTCACACAACTTGCAACCTCTGGTCTTGAGAAATGACGCCACTGAAAAATGAGAAACTGCCGTTCCTCAAATGTCCACTTGAGGCTGGCTCTAATGACCATCAACATACCCATTCAAAAAGCACATTATTATAACAGAAATAAACATGTTTTTTTTTTTTTTTTTTTTTTTAAGAAAACTGTTTTGGTCTAATGAGCTAATTATGTTGATTATTTCTAATCAGTCATTAGTTTTGAAGCAATATAAGTTACAGCTCTCACACAACTGGGGCTGTAGCTTATGAGACATGACATTGTAGCTGATGGTGAGGCAGCTCAGTGCCTCCCAATTCCTGGTCTACCCCTGCAATTGATAGTTTGTAAGTTAGTTGAGTCAGTTTGAGGCATTTTAAATTTTGCAGTTACCGACTACAGACTTCAGAACTCAGCTTCAGAAAGTAAAGGGTGACGTTACGAAGACTTTGTCTGGTAATATCAATAAAAATGAAAACATATCAGTCACCTTTACCATCTTCAAATCCTTTGTGCAGTTGATGCTCAAGTTCAAGTCTGAGTCATTAGTGCATGAGTCGAAGTCGAGTTACAAGTCTTTTAATTCAGGGCTCAAGAGTTTTGATCTGAGAAAAAATTCAGAGCATCCACCACCCATCCATTGCCTATACTGCTGAGCATATATGGGGTCAAAGTCATGGTTGAACATTGTTTGTGCATCATGATTTCTCTTGGTAAACTGATAGTGTCATTTCAGCACAAAGAGGCGGCTGACCAACTGACCGACTGACCTACATAACCATCCCAGAGCAGTGTCACAGCCACAGCGCCCCACAGATGAGATGGGATACCATTGCACCCACCTTGCATTATACAAAAAAGAAAAACAAGATGAGAATTTTGTTAAGTTTGCATTTTTTAAGGGAGGGAAATGAAAGGAAACACCAACTCTGTTATAATGACATTCTTCCCATGGTCTGCTAAATTGAAAGTATCATCATGAATCTGCTATTCAGCTCTTTTATTTGTTGGCCAAAATACTTGCCTTCAGTTACATAAAAGATTGACGAGAAAAAAAAAAAAAACTACAACAAACAAATATTAAATGTGCACAGTGAGAGATTTCATAATTTTCATCGGTACAAAAAACAAAAACATATTTGCTCTAATTTCCTCAAACAAGCAGGATTTCTCTAGACATTAGATTTATCTGATTCACAAAACCAATAATTATCCTCTCCTTCTCATCACTGCCTGCACAGTTTTTTCACTTTTTACTCAAGTTTCTGGCATATTCACAGCATTGGCTGTTGCTTTGCATTTCTCAGAACAATTAAAGTGGAGCAGGGAGTCGGTGGCCGCAGGGTGCCAATGCGTCCCAGGAATCTGGCCGTCCATCAGACAGCTCGGATGAGTAGCAAAGCTTTTTGTTCCACAGATGGCTGATCAGTACAACTGACTTCCTATTTCTCTAGCCTGGCGCTGTCACTGCATCTCATCACCATTCCCACTTGAGAGCAGGGATGTGTTTTATCTTTAGTGAGTGTGTGTATTTGTTCAGAGAGGTTAGGTTAGGATGTGCAGCAGGTAAAAAGTGAGAATATTCTTGTTGTGTTTGACTTGGATTATGTATGAGCACATGAAATTTTTATGGTGAACTTGAACACAAAATACATTTATGCATGTTTGCGCAAAGCGCACAGAGAGAATGTCAGAAATGTACCGTATAAGCTTACTCATGTGCTGAAATATGATAGGGAAAGCAACACTGGAGCCGTAGTAATCTGCATTCCTTGTTTTTGAAGGGATTGGATGAGACTGAAGCAGACAGACTCAGAGTTTGGCTACGTGCTGGGTGGGTTTCAGAGGAAAGTCCATCTGTCTTCCTCTATTCTTTGTTGTGGAATTTTACACAGGAACAGGGACATGCTTGTACACAACGCTTGCCAGCAGAAAAGATGGTGGACATGTAGTTTGTGTGATTACACTGGACGAGAAAACGTTTTAGAGATAATCGATTTCCTTTGGAATTTGTTTCACGATTGACCATGCTTTTGCTTTTTTTCATTGAGATTTTACGAGCAAATGAAAACAGAAGCTCCAGCAGATCGAAAGAGTAAAACTAATGCACAAAAACGGCCTGATGTGCAGATGTGACGAGACATTATACAGAGATATCAAAGTATGGATAAGAAACAGGGATCAAGGGGAACACAGCCCCTGCAGAGCAGCAAACACCCTGGAGAGAATAATGCATATTCCTGACTGAGAAGGAATGCAAAGCAACAGTACAACAGCCCCTTCATGTTATGCATACTGTGCTATTAAGGAGGTGGTAAAGGAAGAGTGCTTTTCCTTCAAGGCAAGTGCTCCATCTGCAAGACTTATATAAAAATGTCTTCATACCCTTAACAGAAGGAGGTCTGGGCTTGATCCATAGAAATGTCTGATTTTTCTGTTATGTGAAAAGAGGAAGTTTGGCGGAGATGCATCCCAGAAGAAAACTCACACCTAAGAGATTCAGCCAAAAAAAAAGAAGTTTTTCTTTATCAAAAATGGAGTTAAGCTCATGTAAGACTTTCCTAGAAATGATCTGTTGGTGCAAATAAGACCCTGTCTTCTTTTAATGCCTAAAGATGCAGGTAGGAAATCCTGGAAAGGAAGGTCAGAGGGTTTAAGGGGCGTGTGCTATAATCTATGAGTGCTTCTATTCTGATTCTCTGTTGGCCTAAAGGATTTTTTATATCGACTCCACTGCATCAATCCTGACCTCTACCCACTCTGCACTTTTACTCGCTCTCATGTGCTTATCTGTCAGAAGTGACTGGAGAGCGTAACTTTTATCTTCTTTTGCAGTAGATATTTTTTTATTGCAGTAAATTTTGAGCAATAGTTTGTTAATTGCTAGGGATTTTGGCACAGGTTCCAAAAGACGTAGACACCTGATCAAGTGTCAAAGCTTTTTGGGTCATTGTCCAAATTAGATATTTAAGCCTCTAGTTAAAAGAAAATACACTTTGGTTTCAGAATACAAGCAATCATCAGGTCATGTTTGGTTTTGTTGACATTTTAACATGTAAGTGTAAATAATGTCTCTGGCAGTTATAAAGCCTCCCCTGTCTCTTGGTTTCAGGCTTGTTAAGGCCTTCTTGAAGAAGGAGCCATGCTAACTGCACACCCACCCCTCACTCTACTCCTCATGAGCCTGCTCTGTTTCAACCACCTGCAGCGGGGCCACACCATAGAGATAACATCAGGTAAGATTCTCCTCATCTACCTGAAAGACCTGACACACAGCTTCTGTCGCACTTATTTCTTTTAATTCTTAAATTTAAGTCTGGCTTGATTTGTTTTGGTTTGAACTTACTGCTCCTTTAAACTGAGACAGTGTTCAAACGACGAATGAAATGTAACCTAACGTTCAAATATGAGGTTGGAATCCCAGAGGTCTTTAAAAACTGCTGCACACCACAGTCTAACTGAAAGTCTGCTGAGGTTTTACAAACATCCAGGAGATGTGCAGAATCAGTATTTCCCTTGATGTGAAAGAAGATATTTTGAAATTCTTCCTCACTGGTGACATGGCAGCAGTTCTGAGACAGTGAATACAAAATTACCAACCCTGAATGAATCATTGTGAGTGCAAGTATGCTGCCCTCTTGTGGCTCAAAGCTTTAAGACAACTCAAGGTCCATTTTTTGAATCTATTTTTTATTTATTTATTTTTTGGGGGTGAAAATGTTGACTTTCTGTTTACTTTTGTCCTCATTTTGCCTATTATTATTATTATTATTATTATTATTATTATTATTATTATTATTATTATTATTATTATTATTATTATCATTATCATTATTATTATTATTATTATCATTATTATTATTATTATTATTATTATTATCATCATTATTATTATTATTATTATTATTATTATTATTATTATTGACTGTTTCAGCTTGTTATTTGCAGCGTTTTTTGTTTTCCCTCTGTTTTGTTTCAAGACTTTTGTGTATAAGGTTGTAGAGGTTAAATGTCTATGGTAAATTATTTTAAAGGACACACAACAAGGCCTTAGTTCTTGGAAGGAGGTTAAATGACTTAATAAGATCTTAAACAGGTGACACAACTTTTTTGGACTTCTGGTCAGTCAGACTGGTAAAAAATGAAGTTAAATTTGAATGAAGGATTTTTTTTTTAAGCATAAACACTTATGTTGTTATAAGTATATACAAAAAGTGTGATACAGGACATTGGTACTGCTGTTAAATCACTGTGGTATGATGCAGTGATGGCGCCCTCTGGTGGTTTAATTTAGACAGCTAAGTGGCTTCTTGTCATCAGCCAGAACAATATAATTGTCTGATGTAAGCATTTGATTATTACTACACAAAAAAATCCATCACGCACACTATACTTATCAATCATTATCATATTATGATTGATAAGTATAGATATATATCATATTAACCAACTTCTTCGACTACACTCCCATCTGTAGTCTGCAAGCGTGCTGCTCTAGATTTAATTTCTGCTTACACAGACAAGATCTTACTCCTCTAGTGACTGAGAAATTAATGCATTTAAACACTTCACCTTCCAGTGACTGTGTGATTAGGTTTGATTGCATCTCATAATGTTGGCTCTCCTGATGTGTACTTCTTAATAAAACATGGCAAGGGAAATCTCCATTGATCTTCATGTGTTCATGCATCAAAAAACTATCTTTATCTTCAACCGGACTTCACCTGAATCTGATTTACATCACTGATTTTCTGTATCATGTCAAACAAAGTTCATAAAGTGCTTTGCTGAAGAGTCACTTGCTCAGAACAGCACATTTAGTTTGAGTTTTGTTACAGCAAATGCTGTAATTTATAACACTTCACAATACCTGATGTGAGCTGCATTTCATCTTTCTAAGATGAAATATCTGCAAGAAGCTGATCTATTATCTTTTTCTCCATGTTTAATTTTGTGAGATGTCTTTTGTTGTTAAAAAAAACTTTAAATCATTGACACTAAATTTAAGATTAATGCTCATACAACCTTTTTAAGAGTAGTTTGAGAGGCTGCTGTATAAGCAGACTGTTAAAGAATCAAGAGGCTCCTTCACAGGGCTTGGCTTGTCCTTTTAAAAGCCTTCATCCATGTGTCAGATGTCTTTACACAGTGGCCTGTTAATCATTAAACTTGGGCTAAGAAAAGAGGCGTCCATATTGCACACAGATGCTTCGAGAATTCCTCCCTTGAACTGTGTTCTCAATGTCTTTGCAAACAGATGCAGATAAACACAGAGGGATCCATGAGATCATCACACAAACACCTGCATCTGACCCCACATCTGAGCTAGACAACAGTTTGGGATACAAAGGTAAGATCCAGCTATTCAATAGGATTAATGCAATCAGGAAGCTATGTATGGTGGCCCTGAAGTGCAAAAAAGGAAAATGACTGGATGAAAATAAGAAAAACAACAACAACAAAAAAAAGAGATCATGAAAGTAATATTAGGATGAAAAAGAGAAAACAACAACAAATGAAAAAGGAGAGAGAAAGGAAAATACTGAAAAGAAAACACAATTATAAAATAAATAAAAACAAAACTAAAATGAAAACAGAAGAAAAAAAAAAGAAAACATGACAAAAAGTTGTGTTTTTCTCCAATGTCATTGTGCTTTCTTTCTGTACTTATCAGACATTGTAAATGCAGTCATTAAGTTCAGATACACCATCAAGGTCTTAATGTGACAAATACTTTAATGTATCATGATCCAAGATAGTAGTTTAATACAGGGACCAAAGACAGATAGTTAAGACCTGTGTTTATGTTGTCATTTACCCAATGGCTGATCTGTCTCATCCAGTTATTTTTCTGCTGCCTCCAACTGATCATGTGAATCTCTGTCCTGAGAAAACACCTGAAATAATCCTTGATAAAAAAATGAAATAAAAAAAGGAGTGAGAGAACCAGGGCTTCAGGTTGTGCTGATTCAGTATTTGTCCTTTAGAAGACTCAATGTTGAACCCAATTCCCAGGGAGGGGACTACGTTTCCCTGTGCTGACAGAGACTATAATGCCTCTTAATGCCGGTTCAGCAGCTGTAGACCTCAAGCAGTGTGTCTAAAGCTAGTGCAGTTCAATCCCCTTTCTTGTTGCTTTGACATCTTATTGAAAGGGCTTTGATAAGGATGTAGAACAAATTAAACTTTAAGGAGCCATTCCTCCTCTATATCCTCTGTATTTGTGAAAAAACAACTTGTGCTTTTTGTGACGGCTTAAGAAAAGTTCAAGTCCACACAAATAAGGAGAAGCTAATGCCAAAATAAAGTTGTCTTCTGCCTTTTATCTTTAAGGCACAGTGTCCTGATGTGTTTCCTTTTAAGGAATCTAAATTGGAGCTCTTACTGTCTTCCATCTGATGTGGTCAGTGCACTGTTAATGGTTGAAAAAAGGATTTTTTGACTGCCTGTTTCCCCTCTCAAGATAAGAAGCCTTTTTAAGCTTAAAATCTTTGTGGCCCAGTAGGAAAAAAAAAGATGACAGCAAGATTTTGTGAAGTTAAAAGGATGTCTGAGTCTAAACCAGTGTTAAGATCCATCTGAGCCAATTTGGAAGAGAAAATACTACAGAAGTGCGCAGAAAGAGCTATTGCATCAGCTTGTTGTGGACGGTGGATGTGAAGGCTGTCTCTCATTCTCCTTGAACACTAAATCTGACCCTGAGCAGCTGCGGTGATGCGCAGTGCGAGGTGCTGACAAATAGGCAAAGATATAAGACGAGTGGAGGGAAATGAAAGAGCCAAAGAGGCGTCACGGATAATAGGCAGCAGGGCGAGGGGGGAATCTGCACGGAAAATAAAAACCAGAAGAGGGAAAATAATATGCTGAGCGGCACAGCTGATGGAAATGATATGTCACATTCAAAATCCACTTAGTGGACTCATAGAAATCAGCATTTTACACCTGGTAGCAGGTAGGAATAAAACAACCTTACTGTGTTATTGTGGACAACACAATTTGAGGCCTGGCTGAGGCCAAGTTTGTTGCTCTGTTGAGATTCCAAATTATTTATTTCATCGTAAATATTTTTTGGAGCTGGCTTTGTGTTTTCTTGGACATATTTTCTCCTCTGGCTCTGATTCAGCTGGAGAGTTACACTGGACTGAAATAAATAAATAAATAAAAAATAGGTCTTTGTGCTTGGCACTGCTTCCTTGAATTCCTTGCCATTTTTTTCTGTGCTGTGTTGCCATGCAGACGTGCACGTCTTTGTGTCCATTTTTTCACCATCTGTTCCTGGAAATACTGGTGTTGGCGACACTTTGGATTGTGCCCAATTATGAGATGCATGAAAGAATTTACAAACCCTGCTCTTAGCTGTGTGCACTGCACCTGTTATTGTGTGGAGGCCCAATGTCGATAAAGAAGAGCTTCACTGTTGAACCTCTTTGCTCTTGTTATTTATGCTTTAGCGCTACTGTGATGGCAGCTAGTATATTCCTGTCATCCTAATAGGCTAATTATGCATTTTATGACCAGGAGCATATTGTCCTGTACAGTGCTGCTGTCATTCAGTCTCAGCCAAGTGAGCTGCAAGAGTCATACAGAGGGGGATTTTTTTTCTGGGAGGAAATGCAAAAATATGGGCAGAAAAGACTTGATTGTCTTGTTGGGAAACAGAAACAGTTGAAATATGTGCATATAATTATGGCACAGAGTTAAGAGCAGCAAATAAATGTGCTTCTCTGTGCTTCTACAAAACTATACTGAGCAGGGTATGTGCGAAGCAAAAGAATATATGGCTGAAATGTGCTGCACTCATCATATCACAGCGGTTGTTTATGAGTTGTTCTTTTTGCTAAGCTTTAGGAGTCGACTCCATTCACCACTGGTCCACAATCTGCAATTAAAGGATTTGAGGTGAAAGGTCAGGCAGGGCTGAGTGTGTAAACTTTGTTCAGTCTCATTGAGATTTATGAGAGAGTCTTAGATCGAGTATTCCATAAATATGTAATTATCCTCCCTTGTGTTACTATTTTTGGCTTTGGCGTGTGAGGGAATTTCAACAGCTTGCATTTTGTTATATGAACTGTGCAGGGTTGTTGCTTTGCATATTTTCGTGGTTTCATGCTGTGTGGCTGTTTATTTTGGTGGTGCTCTGGAGCACTGGCACATCTCAAGGGGTGGCCAGGAGTGGCATAGGCCCCTCTTATAACCTGTTTGGCTGTTTGCCTTGTTAGAGACGCAGCTTGGGTTAAAATTAAGTCTCAGGTTGGGCTGTGCTGCAGCTGGCAGATTGAGATACAAGCACAGATACTGCTGCAATATTTACAGTCAGGAAATGTGAAAGACATGCTATTGAATCTTACCATTTCTAGTTGTAACAGAGTTGATATCTATCTCAGAAGTATGACAGTGTATTAGGATCACTGAAAGAAATGTTAAAAAATAGAATTCTCCAGAAAGAAAACTTGAAATTTTCAGGGGAAAAAAAAATCAAGTTTTGACTTTATTAAGTTGCAGATTTAAGAAATTATTTATTTTTTATCTAAAGCATTTAGCCCTCTATTGTTGTACCGTCAGCGTCTGGGGCATTGTGCTCTTGGAATCGCCACACCTTAAGGATCAATTAAATTGATGATTTGACATATTGTAGCTTGTTGTTCCCCATTATCCATCTGAATAGCCTGAAGATGTAACCACATGTCATTCCATTTGCGGTGAACTTCTTGTTGGATAAACTCAATCACCTCCCTTAGACTTGTGTGCTGCTTTTTTCTGGACAGTATCAATACACTGCAATGCCTTTAAAAGTCTAGATGTTTCTATTAACCTCTGAAGACCTGAGCTTTTGTCTGGTGTGTTTTTTTTATTCACCTTGCTATTTGGGATAAGTAAGACCTAACAAGTGAAAAAGCTAAAGTTGGTCTTTGTACGGTAACGTTGATTATTTGTGTTATAAGTTCTTTATTAGTTGTTTGCCAATAGTGTTATTGAACTTATGTACATTGTTCTTTGGGGGTCAATGTTGGGATTTCACCAAAAGATGATATGGGCAGCGTCCCTTAATATAGCTAATTAGTCAAAGTTTAAAAAAATGAAGTATCATGGGTCTTAGCGGAAGAAATGTATTGTACACACATGTGGATGCCGGGTCTTGAGAGGTTAGTGTCATGATGATGGGCTAAAATCAGTTGTATTTCCTTATCATTGAGTCCAGTTTGATAAGGCTGTGAAGTGAGTCAATGGGGGTTTATAAATTCATAAATGTAAGACTAAATTAAGTTGAGACTTTACAAAATTTCAAGTTATATTTCTTGAAATTGATTAAATATATATATATATATATATATATATATATATATATATATATATATATATATATATATATATATATATATATATATATATATATATATATATTTCAGTAGCCCTGATACGCCTTCGCTCAGAGGTAACTTTCCATATTAAGAAAATGTACTAAAGACCATATAAACTACTTTTCACTTTTTAAAACCATAAATTGATACTACTTAAACAGTATTTACCAGCTACCAGCTAAATGCAGTATGCAGTGCAGACAGCATCTAGATTTTGAGAATAGCACCATCTCAAGTCTAAACACAAGAAACTGATTGTACAAAACTAACATAATGCTGGAAACCTGACACTTTGGTGAGATGAACTGGCATAGGAGGGAGGTAACAGGAATTATACACTCGGAGTATGCAGAACAAGACTCAGGTGAGACATCTCATGGCAATCACAAAACACATGAGAGACAGTGTAAAGAGATCTGGAACAAGAGACACGCTTAGGGTTACAAAATATAACAGGAAACAAATGACATGAGACATGGGGGAAAGGAAAATAAATAACTAAATAACTTGGCTTTGTGAGGTCAATACCTGAAAGTCAGTATTTCAAAAAGATGTGATTATATATAAACTGAAATACATAATGTTTATTTATAAGTGTGTGTGCACACTGACTCCCTACAGCCCGTGAATGGCTCAGTTTCTCGGCAAGACCTCCTTAGTCCAAAAAGGCTGGAGACACACCTGCTTGTGAGACTTTTTAAAAAGGACAGAAAGAAACAACTACTTATGCATACAACTGTGTTGAAAAACTGCAGTCAAACCCTTTGCTGTACAAATACCGTCACACCACAGTGTGCTGCAGCCCCACGGCCAGCAGAGGGCGCGCTGACACGGTCAGAAACAAAAGACATTCCTGAAGTCCCCCACTTCACAGATATACTGTAACTATTAAATATTAATGGAATTGTCTTCATTCAGAATGTATTGTATCCAACAACGACCCAATCAGCCTACGTGATTATTACTGCAGCATGTAATATGTTTGGTATTAGGTTTCTGATGCACTTAAAATGTCATTTAATTTCCCAGTGGTGTGTTGAGAGGTCAGAGGGTGAAAATCCTATCGATTTTTGTCATAGAAGGAAGGAGCACGACGCGACTACTGCTGCTGCTGCTGCAGGGAGCAGCTCGATGAAACCACGTCTTCCCTTCTTAGAGGGAAAACTGCACATTTCCTACAGACAATCAAAAACAAACCTGGACCAGGCTCTATTGGTTTTGATGAGGGTACAGTCAAAGTGCACGTCTCTCTTTAAAGAGGGGGATATTAATGATTCATTAAGGTCAAATTATGTTCACTTCCAACTGCAGACACATCTCAGAATACTAATGTCTGGTTTGGTCACAGCTCATAAAAGGTGTTTTTTAAACCTCTGTAAAAATGAGGGACACTTAAAACACAGACTTTAACAGAGAGGATGCAGTCTACTGTAGGCTTCTGACATTCAAAAACCTTTTGTTATAAGTCTGGATGTGCTTTTGTTTGGTATTTATACTTTAACATTCATATTTCGTAGTTTTGCAGTACTTCTGATGTTTTTCCAGCATTTATCAGCCAGCAGCCAACTGGATCTTTTTTTACAAGGGGCTTCAGAAATGCAAAGCCAAGAGGAGCCTCGTGCAGTGAATGGATCCTTATGCGGTTAAATGGTGCCTGACTCGCAGGAATCTCCTCTGCACAACAGAAAAAAAAGCCTCTGACTGGAGAGGAAAACCAAACCATCAGTGTGCGCAGAGACGCGCGGCGCCTCATCCAACCAGCGCCAGTCCCACCAAACCGGGCTAAAACTACACGTTTAAACCATTAAAGTGAAAGCAACTCGACTCTTCTGCTCTGTGGATTCTCGCTCTTCTCTCAGCCGCTGAAAGCTCCTCCTGAAGTGGGACTATTAACGGATCTGATCACCGATGAATTCCGCGAAGTTATCAGCGTTTGGAAGTGAGGAGTCAGAGTGGAGTGGAGAGAATCCAAGTGCAGTGGAGTGGATTACTTCTCGAGTTTACCCGCAACGATGTCTGCGACTGATCTGAACTTTGATTCAAACAGAAAATCACTTTCTGAGGAGCGGTACTGAACGTTTTTTTTTTTTTTTGGTCCTAATCTGTGTTACTGCGGAGTTCAGGAACTCTCCTCCACCCGGACCCGGACCCCCATCCCCGGTTCTGCAGCAGAAGTTGTGATTTAGATGAAATAGACTCCTCGGAAAAGCGAATTCTAACTGGATTGTCACCGTTTACAGCTGCTCTTGAATGATGCCTGCCTGTTTGACGGGGATTTACTGTCTACTGGCATTTCTGCACATTTGTTCAGGTATGAGTTACTTATTGCTGCAGATTTCCTTACATGAAGTTTCAAAATGAAAGCTATTGGATGTTGAAAATAAGGGAGTAAAGACAGGAGGAGATGATGTATAAGTTTGTTCTGTCACGGCACCATGCGGATATTTCGGTCATCCTCTGTGACTGCAGAAAGTGACCCATCTATACTTCATATTCTTCAGCGTCCTGAAAACTCTTACTCAAGCTTCTCCTCTCACACTGGTATACATTTACCACTATAACACATATAACAAGGGGGGAAGTAGAGACAAAGCCAGGAGAATGGGATTGTGTGTTTGTGTATGCATGGGATAAAATCAGTTTGAGGATATTAGGAGTCACAACAGGACACCAGAGGTGAGCAGCATCCTCAGTCTTCAGTGGTGCATCCATCACATGAGCTGCAGGTTAATGAGGATCAGAGGAGCTTCAGTTGTGACTGTGCCTTTGCTGCAGTCAGACCAGTAAGCTTGTGTGACTTTTAATGGAAGGAAAACACGTCTTGCTGCACTCACAGTTTCATGATAGAGGGGTTATTCTGCCCACATCAAGTGTTGAGACACAAACCAGTGTTTCATATCTTGCTTACTGGGTGAGATTTGGAACAACAGAATGAGGATTTGGATTGTTTAAGTTGTGTACTAACAACTGCTGCTGGATTTCTGTCAACTTATCATAGTTCACTATGAGGAACTGACCCATTAAAAGTGGTGTATCACTGATATTGCTTATTGAAGTGAGGTGGTATCTCAGCAGTGGTCAGTTTTTGTTGGAAGGAAAGACACATACTTACCCACTGGCTCACCAGGACTAAAAAAGTGCACCAGATTCATGGAAATCATTGAATAATGGACTTTTTTCTTGAAGCTAAATGAGATATCTACATTTTTAAACTTTCCATGTATGGTTTGGCACAAGCTTACTGAGCCTGGAAGGTTCTCAGAGGTCTAAGAGGCTACAGAGAAGGAATTTATAGCCTACCTAAATACATTAAGCTGAATACCAGGGATAACAGGACACCAAATAGAGAATAATGACTACACTATCTATTTATTGTCTCTGACATGTTTTGTGCCACTTGGAGGCTCTGTGGCTTTGGCAAAAGCTTAAGTCTGAAAGAAGAATAGTGATGTTTGTTATAGTATTCATCAATAATCTAACAAAGTCTTGACATATGTCCTCTTGGAGCTACAGGCCAAGGCACTTAAGAATCTGACAATGTTTATAAAATTTAAAAGCCCCTCAGATCCCTCCTGGCGCCAGCCGTGCTCGCTCTGTAAGACAAAGACAGCTGTCAGTAACATTAGCAGTGACCACAGACAGAAAAAAGACAATATGTTTTTAGCACCCGAGCTGTTTTTTGTCCATAAGTGTCTGACACTGAGTGATGGCTTTATTTAGTGCTGGACTTCCTCTCTTTAACTGTACCATGGCAGATGTTTTTTGTCCTTATTAGAGCTGAAATGACTGCCCACTTCAGCATACATGTGGGTTTATTGTTATTCTTGGGCGTGACAACATGACTTGTAATTAACATATTATTGTAAGTTTCATTTATGTAACACATTCCAAACTAAACATAACACACTGAATGTCCTTTCCAGCCTTCTTGTCTGTAGCAGAGGCAGTACAGTGAGAACATGTGGGCATAATACAGCCTTTTACCAGCTCTTTTCTTAAGTTTCTGTGGCGACTCCTGTAAGGAAACATGCTAAGCCTCGTCTACCCAACATCAGGGGCACAAAAATGTGTATGACACCAATTTTCCAGTTCCCTTTTTCTTGATTTCCAAACTGACAAACTGTGTTACCACAATCCAGGGAGTTTTAAGACTACCCAGGGAGAGTCATGCCAGAATTAGACACTTTTTGCTGTTGAGTGGTTTTAAAGAAAGGTGTCTGATCCTCTTACATGACGAGAGCTTGTTCTTTTGCTTTGAAATCTGCAGGCAGTCACCTTTCCTTTACAAATCATTTATAGATCTCAAGTTTCAAAATGCTAATAAAGACTTAAAGGCTTAATGGTGACTTTTTATTGCTCCTTACTATTGCTTTATTCACTTGAGGGAGCCATGATATGAAGTTAACACCTCACTGGAAGCCCAGACACAAAGGGTATTTGTTTAATGGTCTCAACTGCTGAACAATGGGAGCCTATTCTTTTTTTTCTTCTTTGGCTCATGAACCAAAATTCTGACAATCTGGCCCTCTACTGCAGATTTTTAGCCAAAATATGAACATTAAGAGACGTATGCCATAAAATATACACAGTAAAGGACCTGCCAAGCTAAGTGTTTACCATATCTCTTTATTCCACCATAGATTAAAAGGATCTCTAGACATTATAGCCGGGAAGGCTGCCAGACTCCCCTTGAAAATGATCCATGCTTTAGGAATTGCAATTAAAATGATTTTCATGTTTTTTTTCTCCCACCCTGCTTTATTTTAATGTATACTCGTACGTTCCTCTCTGCAGCATGAGAATGTCCATCATGTAAATATCAGGCTCTTGAAGCTGTGAAGTGTCTTCATGGTACTCAGAACTAAAAGAAACCTGTGACTCCCCTTTGCTGAGAGTTTAATATCTGCATAATAAACCTGCCAGCGGTAATTGGATGATACATAATAATCTAAATGATGGCCATTAAAAGCATATGCTTGTGTCGAAATGGCTTTGTCCCTTTCATCCCGCTGATCTAAATTATGCGTCCCCAGAGTGTTGCTGTGTCTCTCCTCGCCATTTTACCTGCTTTGTTTGGCAGCCTGTAAACACTGCCTAAAAAAGGAAAAGTGGAATTGAAAGAGTGGCTCATCCTGTTAATCTCTGATAGAAAAAAGTTGTCCCTCAGTCCCACAAAGAGAAGTATTTCCCAGCTAAGTCATCCCTATCAGTTTCTGCTGGACTGATGGGTTTAATATCTTCATAATAACTGTACTAGCTAAGCTAATAAAGGCTAATTACTTTAGCAATAAGCGACAAGGTCTTAAGGGTCTTGTTCTACCTTTATAGACCTTCTCCTCCATGTGTTATCTGTGCAGCAGTAACTACAACAGGGACTCAGAGACCTGCAGCCTAATTCCATCACTTGTGTGTGCAGCAAATCCCTCAGGGACCAGTTTGACTGAGACATCTGGCTGACCGAGTTGGAGTTTGCCGCGCAGAGGTCAGGGGTCAGATGTACTTACTCATGCTGCTGTGGCGACTGACACTCACGGCTGCGGGAGGTTGAGTGTTGTGACCCAAAATTGTGCGCAGCACTTGCAACAGAACGCTGGACTTTAAGTAATGATGGTTTGATTGGGGGGAAGCTGGCCTGCTGTGCCATCCCCTGAGCTAACAAGACTCCCTGTTGTCTTTGTGGTGGTGACAGTGATGAGCTGAATCCAGCTGTTAATGAGGACCTCCTTGCTGTGGATGATAGGCCTGAAAGGACATCTTTGTGAATGCTGGAGAGATTTCCCTCGTTTGGTGGAGAAAAATGTCAAATTTCTTTTGTTCCTCTTCAGGAATAATGCAGCAAACAGACCGAGCTATAGTGACAGTGTGTTTATTAGTTGCATACCAACATGTTGGATTGGAATGAAAAATGTGCTCAAGGTGTGTCTCCTCCCTGCGTCATCTCTGACTGAGGGTCTGTCCAAACAGCTCAGCTTTTAGAGGAATGTGCCTTAGTGACACACTAACTCAACATGTTCCTTCATTTAACCTAGTTTTAGTTTTAGCACAGATTCTCATAATCTTGTGTTTGCTTTTTGATACGTCAGACAAAGACCTTTAACCTTCAAACTTCAAGATTTTGGGAAATTTGTCAAGACAGAAAAAAAGTGAGAAAAAAAGCATGAGCAAGATCAAAGAAGAGAGCAGGGATATTACAAAACAACTTATTTCATTGTTGATTGAACCGGATTCAATTTCTGATGAGCAGACTGGTCTTAAAGTCAGAGAACTGTCAAAACCGAGCACATTTTAGTCAACACAGCTCAACATGGAGTCACAGAGCTAGCATCCCAGTGTTCTCCCTAAGTTTACAGCCTTGGGGGGGCATTGATGTCGAAGGCAGTGGCGGCGGCAGGGAGGGGTCGATTGTTGCATCTTCACAGAGAAGGTGCTGTCTGCGATAAGGAGTATGCCTGTCTATGTGTGTAAATGTGTGCATGTGTTTGAGTGTCTGTGAACACGTTGGAGCCGAACTTCGCCGTGTGTGAAACAGTGCGAGGAAGAATGCGACAAAATACAAATGACATCCTGAGGCTTTTTAGTCTGTTAAATGAAAAAAAAAAACAGGGTATAGACCTGATTCATGAGAGAGAAAACTCCAAATCACTTCTGCTGTGATCAGGCGCTATATAGAAAAAATATTAAATCGACTTCCAGTGGGGATGGGCCGCCCCCTCTGTATAATGGTTGGGGAAAACACTGCATCCCAAGCCATAAGTCCTGCTTGCAGCTCAACATCCACACGCCTGCACTGTTAGAGTTTCTGTATGCCGGTGAAAACCCTAAACTGTAGATGGAGCTATTGCCAGTGATGTCATGCATCTGTTTTTGAATCTGAGTTTTGTTGCCTATCATCCCTGTGGTTTGTCAAATAGGAAAGGTTGAACTCAACCTACCCCCATCAGTCTAGTGGCATATAAATAGGTGAAGTTTAGGCGGGCTTTTAACTTAACCTTAACAGCTAAAGAGTGCTTTGCCTCTAATAATGCAAAACATGTCATCTTAACACCTTCCAAACTGAGAAATTGGATATTTAGACTAAAAATCTTGTTTTTATCAGGCAGTAATCATGTTTTTTTTTTTTGATGTTAAGATCGTCTGTGTCTGTTTCTGTTGCTTCTGAAGCCATGCGAACACTTGATCAACTATCGTGGTTGGAAGTTGCTGCTTGGTTTAAACGAACAACCTACACACAACTTCATCCGTTGTTAGTTTGTCTGGTTGAACAAATTCTAGTGGCACATTCTGTAGTTGTCTGAATCCCTATTGCAGACGCAAAGCAAAATCCCTGCCATCTGGATTCCTTAAATTTGATGGGTCATCTATCTCCAGAATTCTTTGTTATCAGAACAGCCATTATATCTCTAACATGCTAAGTTAGTTAAATGATAAAGGATGGCTTTAGATATGGCTATGTTGTTGTGCAACTAAACTGTACGTGGTAACACTTCACACTTGTAGCATTAAAGAGATATCGTCCAAACTGCTGCTAGTAAACTGACAACCACCAATGACTCTCTACTCCCAGCAGGATTCAATAACTACCAGTGACTGAGCAAATATCAGAGCCTGCATGATCCTGCCACAAAGGTGCTTGTATTGACCCAAAATAGCAGATAAAAATGTCGGCATAGTTGAATTCAAACTATGTAAAATCAACTATGTAAGCTAAAGTTATTATTAGAAAATCACAGACTGTGATTACAATTCTCCAAATTTAGATTTTGTATCCTTTTGCATGCTGTTGTAAGACCCAAAAGGCTCAGAAATCATAAAAAGAAAGGCTTTTATGCTTTTGTAGTGCTGGTGGTTTTTAATCACTCGATCATTGTCATACAGAGTACGTACAGATGTGAACCCAGCTGTAAAAAAAGGCCGTGCCAGACAAATATTACTTGTCTCAGGTGCCTTAGGGGTCATCATTACCTGAAATATGCTCGTAAGAACCAGCAGAATAACTGAGCATGTATCCCTCTTGTATCTCAATCCTCTGCAGACGCTGCTGCCATTGTTTGTTTCAGACTGAATGCGCATAAATGCATATGTAATGGTGTTAGCGTACGCTTTGTTTTTTCTAATGTGTGTTTTCTGATTGTGTGCTGAAAGCTGTGATTCATGATTGCTCCCCTTGTTTACTCGCCTGTTTCCTGTGCTGCTGTGAGGCCGAGCGCTGGTTGCCAACCCCAGGGTGAGGGAAGCAACTGAGAGCTTTAACAAGTGCCTGTGGGCCTGGAGGTCACAGGTCGACACACCTTCTCACAGGCACGCACACACTTCCACGCACATTTTGAGGAGAAATTGATTTCTGTCTGACCCACAAAGCAAGAGGGCCCCTTGCCCGGAGGATTCTTTCACACCTCTACTACTTCTATCAACCCTGCCTGTACACTTTTCTGTGAAAAGAGAATATTTTTCTCAGTCCACTGTCGCAGATGTTCAAATGCACAAGCTCTTATTAAACCACAGTACTGTCTTCATTAGGCATGATTACAAATCAAGCGTTTAGGAATAAAACATGAAGCTGAGCTTAATTTAAAACATCAGACTTGACTTTTCATGGTCACTGGCACCTTAGTAATGTGTTAAATCAAGCAGACCTAATATGAAACCAACCAAATCATCCTGCCACTTGAAGTATTTGCTGTTAAGGCTAATAAAAAGTGTGTGTGTCCACTGAGTCACAGTTTGCTGTGGTATCATTCATTTGCAGTCTTAAACTGATGCATTTTTAGTTTACTGATATTCTGCTAGAAAATAAGCATGCCGTGTACTAGTTGAGTTACGCTGAAAGAAAAAAAAGGTAAGACAGAGAAGAAGAAGACAAGCTAGCTAGCCTTTCACATAGTGTTTGGCTACAATCGCAGTGCAAACCATGTTGGAGGAGTTGACAGATGAAAGCAAGGTACTCCACCTGCACTAAAAAACATTTCAGAGCCAGTTTGAGATTTGTATTTGTACTGTGTGAAGAAGACAGGGTTTTTGTAGACACGTTGTGATTTCACACACAGCTCTCCGTCGCTGCACCAGCTGGTGATTTTGATTCAGTTGGCATATTGATGGCAGATGTTTGGCCTTGTGAATGTTTTGTTTATTAGTTCATCTGGTTGCCGTTTCACTCGTGATCATCGGTGTGCTTGTTCTTTCCTGTAGTTTTTTGTACAATTAGGGTTACAGACTCTCTTCCCCTCCCTGTGCTCATGTTAAGGGATTCTTGCCAGACAACAGATGAACAATAAAAAGCATTTTGTCTCCAAGTTTTGCCTTTATTTTGCAACAAGATTTTTTTTCTCTCTTTTTTTTAAAGATTTGTTTATTTTTTTTCCCCCGACAATAATCTGATAATAATAAGGAGAGATAATAGGAGGGCTAGTGGTTAAATCTGACATGGTGACAGCCCTGGTTGCTATGTATCCTTATGTAATAGCACTCTGGATGGTAAACCATGCTCATCTGGACAGACAAGCTTCTAAACTCAGAAATTCCCTTGGGTTTGTGGTTTTCTCTGCACCGTTTGAACTCATCTGGCCTAAGTTTCTTGTTCTGAGGTCAGTGTCCAGTTTTGGCAATTGGGATTATGGCTTCTGCAAATAAATCTCATCTTCATGTCTTTTTTGAAGAAAACATGCTGCCATTTTCACAACTTTAATGTGTTTCATTTGTTTACTTGTTATATCGAGATAGGCTAAGTCTATCAGATTGTTTCCATTTTTACACAAACTAACTTCAGAGAAATGTGTTTAACCCATTCGATGTCCTGTCGGCCAGCAATGACTGAAATTCTGCAGGGGTTACCTGAAGTGTGACACTGTAGTCCTCAAGGACTGGGGTTTGCACATAATTGGAGGAATTAATACTTGAAAGAAGAGCTTTAAAGGCCATGGAAAACGCATGACCTAAGAAATGCTTCTCAAGGTTACCTCTGAGTGAGTCATCTCCTCTGCAGCCAGGGAGCTGATAATCAATACAATCAATCTGCTCCAGAGACTAGATATGGTATTGAATCAGCTGTAAGAGCTGCTTTTTTGTGCTTGGTTAAAATGGTAGCTCAAGCTATAACTGCTTCAGTCTTCATGATATTGGATGAATTTCTTTAATTCTAACATTTAAATTTACCCTGGCAGCCTTGATCAGAAGATTTCTCAACCCAGCCTTTACTTGGCGCATGAGTTCTTAGTAATTCCTCGGTGGTGATGAAGAGAACAGGTGGATCAGCAGGCCAGAAGAGCCCTCAGGACTGACCTTGTTATTACAGGGAGAGGACCTAATGTTACCTTCATTAAGCAGAGGCTAACGCTGGAATTCAGACTCTCAAAGCATCTCGAGTATTTGATGTGCAGGCTCATTAGCTGGTCGGAGAGCCGATGGGAGATGTTTGTATTATGCAGGGACCGCAGGATGTTGTACATGCTATGAATGAAGATTTGAAGGGAGACAGTGTCCAAAGGAAAATACCGTCAGTTAGTATCTAAGACAAATTCTGCTCTTCAGGAATAAAAACAGCTATAATCCTGAAAAAGAAATGTTCCTCTGCACTCGATAAAAAGACCGTACAGGTACCGACACATGTTGCTTTGAACATAAGTATCCTCTAAATAAGACAGAAAAATTTCAAGATTATAAGGGGTATCAGCAACTTAAAGAAATGCTATGTTGTAAGAGTGCAATGGTCAGACAGCAGGGGGGTTAAAATATGCTGTAATGTACCATACTTCAACAACGGTTGGAAGTGACTGAGTGATTTCATTAAGCAAGATGCCTCCCCTGAGCGCTGATACAAAGTATAGCAGCTCAGAGACTTTAACCTTTTGTGCCACTCTGCCTCAGAAGTGTTTTAATTAAACTACTGTTAACTTAAGTTGCATAATTGTGATTACTGCTAGCTATTGTGTTTTGAGATCGAAGACGCCGTTAAATGATGGGCAACATGACTGTACCACAAAAGTGAAGCCAAAATGTCTAGAGCTGCATCATATATCTCACCTTCTCCATGTTAACTGATGGCATGCGGGTCAAACATTCAGTTTAAGCTCACATCAAGTATTGCTTGTGCAGGTGTGGACGAAACTATGCTGCTGTATCTCAGAATGCTCTTTTAGTTGTAACGTGTTGTTTTGTACTTAAAAAAGGAGCATAGCGCCATTATTGACCACTCTGTTGAAAGTGTGGCTCTTTCGTTGCTTTGTGCACTGGATTAGGAAAGATGAGGGCAAATCATTAAAGAAAATAAAAAACAATCAATATTTCAACAGGAGTCCCATTCATTAGTTTCCCACAACATTAGCTAATTTGAACCAACGCAAGTAATCATAACCTCGTAAAATGTCAACACAGGGATCTTTGTTACCTTTATCGGCATTGTCGATTTAAGTTTAGAGCATAGACTGTATGATTACTGGACGTTCTCTCCCTGACATCACCCACCTGTTCCTGAAACGAAAAATGAAGCACATTGGCTGTAGCAGCCATATTGGAAGTGGCAAGGTCTTCGAGTATAGCTATGGGGTGCCCCTTGGCCACGTGACCTGAGCTTGTGCCACTGATTGGGTGAGTTTGCGATCTTAATATCCTCTGAATGGCTGAGTTAGAAAAATAATTACCCCCTATACAGTATGTGGTGAAATTAGCGACTCAGGTAGGACATGTTTTTTTAACCAGGCTGTAAATAGGTTAATTTCTGCTTTGAAACCAGCTTTTTTTGGACTTGGTTTGTATGTGACTTCTGATACTTCTGGAGCCAGCCTCAAGCAGACACTTGAGAAACAGCAGATTTTAACACTTTCACATTGTCTCATTTTCTTGGACCAGAGGTTGCTACTTGATTTTGAGTGGGATATTCATACTATGGCTCAACCAACTGATCCATACTTTTGGAACACCATCAATAGAAGACGTAGGAGGAGGTGAAAGTGTATCTTTATATATAGTTGGTGGCGAGATGTGTATGTGATGCTTGGAAACAGTCCAATTCTATTTAAGTTGCAAATCTGTGTTTATGGATGTGGTAAAAATGAAGGATTAACCAAAGAAGAAAAAACTATTTGTGATGATTTTCACTAATATGTGCTGCTTGTACAAGTAGAAGATTTTCTGTTTGCCGTGCTATCTTTTCCCAGATATTTAGCACTATCATCTCCTTCTTGCTGCCTCTTGCTGAAGTAAGATGAGCCGTTGTTGTATTATTTGGTTAAGTTTTTGTTGTATTCTGGTTGTGCTGTACTCAGATGTCTGGCCAGTTTGCATGATAAGTTGTGTTTTCCTCAATGATCAAGAATCTTATCGACACTCGACTTTGTGAAAATGGAGCTGAAACTTTTATGGTCACAAAAGAAAAAGAGATGAAGTGTGTTGGATTCAGGCTACGTTTCTTATATTTCATTACTGCCTTGACTTTCTGGATTACAATGCAGCCTGAGGTCTTCTTTTGGAAGTCCGTATAACTAGCGGTTGGAGAGTGGCATGATAGCCAATAACATGTTTGAAAAAACTCGCCTCAGGTGAAGAAGGGAGTAAGATGGAAAGAAAGTACGGATAGGGATGGAGCCAGGATGTTGATGGGAACACTGTGACATCTGCTGTCTTCGGTGGCTATGTTATGAAATATAGTAATTAACCCCCGTTGGGAATCTGTATACATGAGCACAGAGATAAAAAGAAACTTCAGTCATTCATCTCTCAGACGTTTGGTTCCCGTGTGATTTTCCACTGCAATTAGAACTAAAGGGAACAGACTCACACGTTACCTCCAATCAACCAAAGTACCTGCACTTTTCCCCCACTTCAAACGGCCACTTTATTTTAACATTCTAGATAGGTATCAAGCGTGGACTGCAGCCAGGGTTTTAAAGCTGCTTTTTCCAAACAGAGTTGGCAATGAGATTCATTGCAAATTGTTGCCTACAGCCTTGTTTCACAAATCATTGCAATTACATTTAACAGTCGAGTGGAACCTCTGTTCAACCAGAAGAACATCACAACTTCTGCCAAGTTTTCAGATTGTAGCCTCAGTTTGCACTTTTACAGCAATTTATTAGAGCACACAGAGGAAAAATCACCACTTACAGCTTTTTTTTTCAAAGGTTTTTCATGTAAGCAAAGAAGGACTCTTGGACTCGTACCCTAAATCCACACAACATAGTAAACTAAGCTGGAAATCTGGGCTTAAACAGTGTATACAAGTCAAAAACCAACCTCGGAGCCCTCTGCCAACATGTGTGATCAACAGCAGCACAGCAAATAGGGCCAAATAGAAAGCTGTTCACACAGATAAATTCTCAAATCACCAGCAGATGAGCAGCTTTAATCACCTTTTAAAAATCTGTTGCAAAAGCTTAATGGAGGGTAAGCTTTTAACTCTTCATGAAAAAAAATGGATTCTGGTCTGCTCATAAACACTTCAATCCCTCTCAGCAAAAGTGAAGTGAAAAGCAATTTGCCGAGAACACAGTTAAAATGATATTTGCCCGGTGGTTGTGATTGACACAAGCAGGTTTGCAGTGAAAAAAAAAGGTCAGTAAATTATTGAGTTCCAGATGCTGGTTCTCATCCACACTGAACTCTGACTCCTCACTGTGCTGCTTTATTGCCACTCGTAGTATTGCAGCTCTAGGCAGGAACTGTTGATGGACTAGAGTCTGAAAAAAAAAACACATCCACTGTACAAGGATGTGGCTCCCACTTATATACTTCATTTAGAAATGGAGCTCTTGGCTGTATTTGTAATTCATATTTGCATCATCAATTTAAAACATTAATCTTTGGAATGGATGAAGTCTAAAGCTTCACTACTGGCTGCAGCATTACTTACAGATTGCATTAGAAAATCTTGTCATAGATGCATTTTTCATTGCAGCCAGCTACAAGCTCCACTATTTTTTTATTCAGAGTTACACTGTGGAACCACCATCATCACCAGCAGTCGAAGCAGCAGCTGTGTTTTCATAAGACGCTCGGCTTCTTGGCTTTCCTCCTGTGGATGAGTCGGACACCAGTTGCTGCTTTCGAAAAATTCCGACTGCCACTTTAAGGAACCATTGAAGCCATTTTCTGAAGCCTAGAACACAATTCAGTGCCTCTTTTTAAGCCATTGTTTGGTTATTTTCTTTTTGTGCAACCTTTTGGTTCTATCTGCAAAGGCCATCTTCAGATGTAAGACTGTACTACATGAATGTAATCTCAGCAATTTAACCCGTTGACATTTTTTAAGCGATTTAGGGATTATTTTTCAATTAATATCTTGAAATCAGTTAGTTTTGCGGATGAGTTTTGGAGTTCAGGGCCATGTCTGTCTCCCTCCTTTCACAGTATGACAGTCCATTCACATCTGGCTTGCTGCTATTAGGGGCGCGATTAGGACCAAAAATAACGTACCGTGCAGACGTCCAGTCGTAACATGGAATGCTTTAGCGTGACTCTAATTCAATTTAATGTATTAATCCAGTTTGTGCAGGTAAAGTGTTTTACAACTTAAAAGCTACAGAGGAGATGTGGAGAAGGACATGTAATACACTTAACTCAAATGTAAATTATTCAGCTTTCTAAATTAATTCTAACATAAAAACTGCTCTCCTTATTCAAACCGTTTGTTGATAAGCAGTGAGGAAAGATGCATGAAACTTGCACCAGGTATTTTTGAATAATAACAAACCACCTTTTTGCAACTTCAGGGTCTGTCTCTTTTCATGGGGAAGTTTGACTTTCAAGCCTTGCCTGAGTGATAATCAATGGCCTGTTCAGCCACTTTGCTTTCCACTGAACATTTAATGGAGTGGGGATAAGCCTCTCAGATGGGCTGCTGGCCTTTACAGGCTGCTGTGTTACAAAGGTGCTTCTTATCACACATACAGCTTAGCCGCTTTCAATCAGCCAAGGCAGCTTACCTGTTCACATATCAAACGCATAAATATTTAGTCAGGATATATAAAATAAAACAAAACCTATCAAGTTATTTGGTGATATTTGAAATGCCCCGGTAGCTTAGTCATGTAGTAGGAAGAGTTTGATTCGATGCCATGTTTCAATCAATCAAACATTTTAAAGAGGTGATATTTCGGGATTACATCAAAGTGTTTGAGATTTAAAGTGAAAATCTGTAAAACTTATCGAAACATCCATAGATTTCCCCCTTTTTGGATGTGAGATGGGAGGGGGTAGAAAAACAAACACCATAGTGTTTCATTGACTTCCTGATAGATTCCTTCTCCAGTTTGTGTCCTGCTGACCTACTTGGCTCACATGTTTATCGAGCACCAGTTATGTTCATGGTCCCTGTCTGCCTCGGGGACTTAATTGCTTGTTACCTTCCCACTGGAGCATTTAACAGCTGGCAGCCTGGGGCAGGTTTTGGTTTTTACTAATTTTGTATCACTGTAATGTTAAGATGGGTGGAATCTCAGTATTTAGGTCAGAACTTCATTAAATAAACTCAAAAGCACAAAAAAAAATTAACCAAATTCTACATAAAATGTCCTCAAAGTTTTTTGAAGCTCCTATGAGGACTTTTTTTTAAAGTTATGAAAAATTATATCTTATATTTTTTTTATTTTTTACCTACAAAATTAAATAACACTCAAAGTCAAAAAATCAATTGTAAATATAATAGTGATAAATCAGTGTCAGGTGACATGAAAACACCTTCATTCATGATAACCACGACAATAATTCTTGTTAGGTATATATATGAAAAAAATAATTAATACATATATTATTGTTAAGTGACTCACTATTAAACTGTATATATATATATATATATATATATATATATATATATATATATATATATATATATATATATATATATATATATATATATATATATATATATACATTTTGCTGCTTTGTCACATTTTATGAAAGATAATCATCTTTCTTGCTATTGGCCAGAAAAAAAACAAGCTTTCAGTGGATATTTATCTGCAATTTTCTTGAAGGAATGATGCTTTTCTCATTTTGTGTGAATGAAAAAATAAGTCACGTTGTGTGTGACTATGGGATTTGTCACGCTCCTTTTATTTCTATATTGTGAGTTGAATAAGCTCACAAACCTATTCCTCCTGCATTTCCTCTCAGCTGGCAATCTCGCCCTGAACATCTGTGCTGCAGCAGGGAGGTGTTATCATGTCCATGACCTTGACTCTCCTGTCTGCAGACTGCCTCATTGAACATTGTGTTGTTAGACAGATGGCAGCAGAGAAAGAGAAACCCTGATTTACAGCATTGTAATTAAAGTGTTCATAACCCCCATGTGATTAAAATCACCTTTGCAAACACACAATAAGACGATAAGATATATCAGCACGCTGACAGAGAAAGAGAGTGGTTATACACACCTTGTCCTGGCCACACACAGACACACAAACACACTCACATTCCTTCCCCCACATACTTGAGTGAATGACAGTGTTCAACTGTTCTACTTAATTGTAGTTTATACAGCCTGAGAAAGAATGTCAGGCATTTATTGGTTGCCTGTGTTTTACTTTGCAAATGAATGAGTGTGTCTGTATGTTTGGGGTAGGTGTCTCCAAGAGATGAGCAGCAAATCGTTTATTTATCAATGAGTCAGTTTTTGTGTGTCATGATTTTTTTTCTTTGCTGAATGGATAAAATTGTGTTGAAACTTGTGTTTTTGTTGTCATAACAAATATTTAATTAGATTGATATCTCTAAGATATCTGTTGGATTGATGGAGCTGTGTCCTTGGCTGTATGATCTGAGCTGTACACCTGCATGATTATGATTGGACGTTACTAGCTGCACAGCTGTGAATGAGCAAATCCTTTAATGCAGTCTGATCCATCAGAAATAAGACCTGAGCATTTCTGGCTACATTTACTGAAATTAACAGGTCAATTTATGATATCTTGTCTACATATTTAACAAATCAGGTGTATTTATCTCTCAAAGCCAATTCTATGTAGTTCCAGGTCTGTATTAGTCAGAACTTGGCCATTGATAAAGGGATTTTTCTACTTATTACATGACATTCTTGTGTAATCAGATATGCACAGATATGTAAAAAAAATCCCCAGCAAACTCTTGCATAACATCTTCCACTTCTTGTCACTGTAAAACTGTGCAGCTGGGAGTTCAGTGTCAGGGCGTCAGATGGCTGTCTCGTCTGGGCCTGTGAAGTGTATTTTGGGATGGAAATGCTGACAGCACTTGTTTCTTATTCAGACACAAGACTCATTCTTCAGGACTGATTTGAGCTTAATCCACTATTTTGTGTAAATGAGACTTATTATGCTGTGTGAAAAGTGCCAACATCATCTGACTCTTGCCAGTCCGTCTAATTTAAACTGACATTTTTCATTTCCAACAGCCTCAGAAGTTTACTTTGCCTCACCCCTCTGTGCTATTTTTGTCTTCAGTTTCTTAGTTTTGCGTGTCACGTCTGTCACTCAATTGCTCTTAAAGCCTCTAAATCCTTATGTTGTCACACTTAAGTCTGTTCTCTTTATATCTTCCATGTCGACCCGGCCTTGAGTAGTTGTCTATTTAAACATGTGGTGTCATTTGACTTACAAGAGTTCTGCTGTGAACTCTGAAGCTTCTGGAAATCTTTGCTTCACCATTAAAAGTGTGGACTTTGATCCCACAGAAACCAAACGACTTAAACAGACCGAAACAAAGGGCTTTCCTTAACAAGACATAGCCGTTCGGTTTATTGCACACCCTTAAGCCTCCCACAAAACCTGCCTGCCGCTGTGAGCCTGCTTCTCCTTCCAGAGTGGCGTTGGCACTTGAGCACAGGTAATCCCACAGCACTGCAGGTGGAGATTTACCTTTTCCACCAGTGTGGCTTTGGTAGGCTTGGTGTCAGAGTCAGCGAGCAAGCTGATTGTGTCGAACAGCTGCTGGCAGCGCCAAAGGGTGACAGTCTCCTGCATTCTTTGCTGATAAATGTCAGCCACTTATTTTCTTGTTCTCCCTTTGTTGGGAAGAACACAAAGACAGTTTGTGCATTATTTTAAGCAACTTCAAACCCAAATCTACAATAGACTTTTTTTTATTGCATAATTTTAGTCTTATGTGCACAATAGCATCTAAAAGTCTCAAAAATAAATCAAGTTGCACAATATTGTGATTTTAGTGCTTGTGAACTTTCACAGTTGGTTGCTGTTATGCTCAGATTTTTGTAACGCATTCAACCATGTGACCTGATCAAAGGAGAAACCCACAAAGCATCTATTCAACTGTTTACAGGCAGAGCTGACCTCGCCTGCATGCTGGGTATTTAAGGCTACAGTTAAGTTGTCGACTGCAGTTATATTTCATGGCGGTAGGGGATTTTTTATGTCGTAATGCGCCAAGTGAGAACAAAGTGACATCTTAGATTACTTTGCATGTCTGTGCTACAAGTGCTATAAAGTATTGAAGTGTACTAAAGTGTTTAACATTTGATTCTGAGTGGTCAAAGCCACCATAACACTTGAGCTAAATAATATATCCCAGGGACAACCAGGGAGTCTCACACATTATAGAGCCTATGACTTCAGCCCAGTTTGCTCATAACCTGGCAAAATTTTGCAGTCTTCAATGGAATCAGCAAAAAGAAAAAAAAAAAACATGGAGGAAAACTAGCAAGGGATGTTAAATCACCATTAGTGAAATAGATGTCAACCCAAGGGCAAACAGATTTGAAATAACACAGACTGCAATGTTGTATCAGCTTTTGAAAACTAGAGGACTGGCTAAATTCAAGTACAATGCTGTAAAAGAATGTTGCAAAGAAGAGAAGATCTTACTTTGGTGCTGCTGTTATTTCTGCAAACAGAAAAATGCAGATTGAAACTGTTTTGCATTACCACACGCTCACTATACATTATATCTAACTGAATAAATTTTCCTGCTCTTGCTTTGTCTTCTGATGACTTGGATGCCTTAGTCATGCTGGGTAAAGCAAACAAGGCATCAATCAAAACTTTAGACATGACTTCCACGAAGTCACTACTTACTATCTAGACGTATCATCTAGTAGTGCTGCAAATTGTGTTAATTCTACATAGTGGACTCATTGTTTCCCATATTGCATCATGAAAAGTAGTATACAACTGGCCCCTGGCCTCTAATCTAGTAATATGTACCATCATGCATTGCAGTTTAAAGAAAAAAAACATCACAATGTCTGATGTTAATCCTGATTCTTATTCCACTCAAAGGATTTGAATTTGAGTGAAAACCAACACAGAAAAGTTGATTTTTTGCTGAGATGTGTACCAAAATGATATAGAAGTAAGGATTTATTTTGGGTGAAAAGGCCCAAGTTTTGGCAGAAAACATTTATGTGTTATCTTTCTTTATGCCTGCTTTTTATGGTATTTGCCTTTGTGTGCACTCTGTTGTACTGTTAATCTTCTATTCAGATGTATTTTGTGACCTCTCATCTTTAAGTCGCTACCTAAAAATAGAAAATAGGCTCAATATATATGTGGATTACATTTGTTACGACTGAAGTTAAAGTTATTTTTCGATAAATCTCTGACCAGCGTTGAGCCAGACTGACGTCATTGTTCATCATTTACAGAGAAGGCAATTCAGAAGGTTTATTTTTTATTGTGCTTGCTATCAAGCTCATTATAAGGTCCATTACATCCAACTCACCATGTAGGGAGTAGGCAGCAGGGATTTGGTTAGTGCTTTTGGACACAGCCACGGCCAGAACAGGGGAAAGAGCTGATTGTGGGCTGATTGTGAGCTCTATGTTTTGATAACTGTTCAGTGCTTAAGAGTGTTAAGTTCACTCAGATTTTCATGCATGCACACTCCAAGACTCCTCACTTTTTATCACATATGCTGTTTTTACTGTTTCCAGCCAGACTCTCTGAGGCTTCCAGAAGTCATTTTGAAGTCTTTTGAGTGAGTGAGTTGAAAACTGTAACCCAACCTCTTTGTGATGCCATAGAAACATGTGCATGTGTGTGTATCCATGTATCTGTCAGCCTGTGTGAAGAGCTTTTCCTTTGTAAAGGGTTTTTGTTTTCATGCAGCGCTGACAGCTAGTGCAGCCTTACAGCAGCAAGCTAATTTGATTGTGATATTTGATACTTTCCCTGTATATTTCTTTGGTTTGAATCCAAACAGCCACAGTAGCCTCCTTTCATGCACCCTAAATACATACAGTATTGTACTGTAAATGACACTGGGGTAGGTCGATCCAAGACCACCGACGTTGCAGTAAATTACACTCATATTTGTCACTTGCTGTTATTACATTCCCTGAGCTGATGATTTGTTGTTTTAAAGCCCATACCTCCCCTCTTTATCACCTTCCTATTTCCTCCCATAATTTCAACCCTCATACCCTGTTTCCTCTATTACGTATTCGCTGAACCATCTTGAATGAAAACAAAACACCAAAGTACTCAAGCCTTCTTCTTCTTTTTGCTGCACATTTTAGCCGATTCTCTAGAGACCCAGTTGTGAAGAAAACAGACTCTTTTTCCACCTCCTTTCTTACAGACAAAGACAAAACACAGACATGCTCCTTTCTCTTTTGCTACTCTTCACTCCTCTTTTCTGTCTAGATCTTCACAAGACAAGACAACTTCCTCAGGGATGACTGACAGGAAAATAAAAAACAACATATTTGTAGTGGCACAGGTGTTACAAATGACCTTTGCCATGTATGTATGTACTCTATTGTGCACCTGCGTATGGGGTTTTGCATACTGATTGTGTGCTGGCTGCTGGCCCTTTGCAGATAAAGCACAGTCTTCTGAGGGCCCACTTGTGGCTGGCTGATATTGCCTTCCAGTAATGCCAGGGAGCTTAGGGAGCCACATGGACCCTGAGGCATCAGACCAACACAATTAGGAAAGAAATGCAGTGTTTGTGTCCATGGGCAACATTGTCCACCTTGTTTATATTGTTCTGCTGTAGCTTTAAAGGTGTAGACAGTGTGTTAAATTGTACTTAAATGAAATGTTTTATTCTGCCCACAGGAGCATGAGTGGTTTTACTGCTCGTATCTTTTTGCTTTTCCTGTTTAGACTTTAAATTTGATTTTCCCCATGAAATGATGTAGACACTTTCAGTGTAAATGTGGTGGGCAATTTCCTTACACTTTATTTATTTTTACTACAGTTCTGGGGTCTTGCTGAAAAAGCCTGCCTTTGTGTTCCTACCTTAGCCATTGTGTTTTATTTGCTTTCAGGGACAGAAATGTTAGCTGCTCTTTCAATCCAGTGCTTTGGTGCATATATCTGTGTTGCTTGTAAGATAAACTATGATGATCCCCTAACACTCCTCTTATAAACTGTGTGTTTTTTAATGCATTGCTGTTACTTGCAGCATTTCCAAATACGCTCAAAAGAAATGAAAGTCACATTATTGTTACTATCTGTGTTAGCATGCTAAACAAAGAGGGTCACCAAAGCTTTGCCAAAGAGGCTAATAAGCTAATAGCATACTACCTTTAGCATTTTAAGCAAGACATGGCTTTCTCTAGAAAGCTGATTTTTCTACTGCTATTAGGGATGGGTACCTTTCACATTTGAAACGATACCGTGCTGATGCCTGATACCTTGCAGTCGGTACCGGTACTCAATGGTACCAATTTTGTGTACTTTTTTGTAATGAAGTGGTATAAAATATACATTTATTTAATAATAAAGCATGTTTTTTTTAACTTTACATATTTATTCTTCAACATATAACCTTGCAATGCTGTGTTAATGTCCAACATGGACTTTAGCCTACTCTTCTTCTCCCTTACAATCACAAGGATGCATTTCAGTACCTAAACATGGTAACGTTTAATTTTATGTGAATCATACTGTCGACAGAACTCGTCGGTACCTATAAAAGTACCTTATTCTGTACCCATCCCTGACTGCGATTCAACTTTTTTCTAAAGAAGGGGAAAAAAAGTTCGATTATTTTTTTCAAATATAAATTTTATTTAGATAAAATCTTGAAAAATATATGTAAAGACTTCTCTCAAGCTAGCTAGTTCAAGTGTATCTGAGATTTTTTTCCCTTTTTCCAAGTAAAAGTTATTTCACTAAAGACTCACTAATAACTAATCTCTGCAGAACTCAGTGAATATTAAGACTGGGAATACAAAATAAGCAATGCACTAGCTTCAAGTGATTTAAAGCTATGTTGACATTGTATAAACATTTTTCTAGCTTTGGGCAGCAGCATAGCTGCAATAGCCTCGTGTGACATGAGCACTGTACTGGCTCCAAGCAACGTTAGCACTGCAGAATGTCCCCTACCATCACCAGGTCACAGCATAAGTAATTTAACCAAGAACATTTTTAAAAACCTCATTCAAATTAATGATAAGAAAAAACAACAACAATAAAAAAAATTAAGAACCAAAATTTCCAGTTAATTTTTAGAATTTTTTTTAAGAAAACCCTCCAGAAATTTACTGGAAATTTCCCACCCCTTTGCAACCTTACTCTGTGCTAGCATTAATAAAGTGTCCAATTTTACATTTAGTTCTGGTTAGGGTGCTTTCTTGTGGATAACTACCTGTTTTTCAAACTTCAACATTTTGACATTTTGTTTGTCATTAGCATGGACTTAAGGCAAGATTGACAACTTAATGGTTTTGAAGGGAAAGGAGGCTGGAGAAGAAAATAATAACAACTTGATAAAATGTCATTGCCAGGTAGTGGGAGGGCTAATTTGTGCAGTCTACATTTCTCTGACTGCTGCCAAACTGTTTCTGAGGAGCTCCTTGTGAAAAACTTAAATAAATTGTGTTGAGTCTGATATGGTATGTTAAAATACTTTTGGTCTAAGTACTGCATTCGTGTTCTACCTGTTTAAGAATATCCCATTGTGCTTTATAATCCCCTGGAATCAACAGTAAATGTAGATTTGTACCAAAGCACCATGTGGATCAAGTTCTTCCCCTTCTCACAATGTGTGAGGCGTTATCTATCTGGCTAAACACTTGTCTGTGTGGGATTTATTGGTTGCAGCGGGAGTGTAGGAGCTCATCACTCTGTAGCACGCTGGTGATTATCTGCTTTACAGGGCCATTGGCACATTAAAGCGTGACCGGCTGAAGGCTGCTTTAGCTAGTGTTTGCAGCAGCATGAAAGGCCAGGAAAGTGTTCCCACAGCAATAAAACAGGTAAACAGCAGTTGCATGGCTCACATTAATGCCACATTTCCTTCAGCCCTTCCTGTCTCTCCTAATTCAATGTCTGTACTGTGTTGTAAGGGTAAGTTTTGCTTTCTGGTTCAGGGTTTAAGGTGACTTTAAATTTGCAATGAAAATTCCTGTGTCTGTTTCTTCATTTTTACAATTCTGGATAAGCAAAAGACGGAGAAAGAGTAGGATTAAAAGTTGGCTGGTGTGACTGTGTAGTGGGTGAGGAAGAGATGGGGAATGTAGGCTGTATCAGGCTTTGCAGTTGTGTACCTAGATCTCATTATGTAGGTGCGCTTTGTCCTTTGCCTCACAGGGACTCATTGTTGCTCAGTCTCTTTCAAAGGTGCAGCGTGATTGACATCTCAACAATGTATGAGGTATTAGGGGCGATTGTGTGCTTGTAAGTGTGTGAGTATATTTGGGGGTATTGATTTGTGTTTCTATGGCTGCTTTAAGGATTTCAGACACAGTGGTGAAATTGGCTCCAAATGGGGAACATGTATGGGAGAATAAATGAATGTGCTCTGCAGCAGAGCAGAGGGGGGTTTGAGGGATGGCTCATTTTGAACAGTGGGCTTTTCTCTCTATTTTCTGATGCTACCCTGACACTACATGAAGTCATATGATTTAATTCCCTGTCTTATTAAAATTCCCTTGCTATTGGTGTGCTGTGAGAAAGGACATAATACACTGAATGCCATCTCTGTACAGTAAAGCTTTAAAGCAGGAGTTTTAAACAAATTCAAGACAGATGTATACTTGACTCAGTGAACATGGGCATTGTCTATGGCACTGTGTTGGTGGAGGCACAGATAACACTTTAATCCCTTTATGATTCAGCCTTGAAGCGGTAAATAAACTTCTTTGCGATACGTGTTTTGAGGCTAGACATGTTCTGAAAGATATTACTTCCTGATGATTTTACATGTCAGCACTGTTGTTTCTAATTTACAATGCCCTGTGGGGTTCCAACTGCTGAAACAAAAACAAAACATTTTATGAGCGACATGCAATTGTGTTGTAATTATATTGTCAAACTGGATTATTGTTAATATGAGGCACTTGCACAGGAATAATAATGTGCCATGTCTAATTCCTTTAGAGCTGCTGCTGTTTTGATTAGTACTACTCTTTATTGCATGGCTGGATTATTTGAGGAAATTTTCCTTGGATCTTTGTGTTATTACTTTGATATAAATAGGACCTCTCATATATCTAATAAGGCTGAGAGTAATCCTGTTGTTTGTTTTTACACCCTTCTTCCTCTCTAGGGTCTCGTCTTCGCCAGGAAGACTCCCCTCCCCGCATTGTGGAGCACCCCTCTGACCTCATTGTGTCCAAAGGGGAACCAGCCACTCTCAACTGCAAGGCAGAGGGCCGCCCGTACCCTACGGTGGAATGGTACAAAGATGGGGAGCGCGTCGAGACGGATCGCGACAATCCCCGCTCCCACCGCATGCTGCTGCCCACCGGCTCACTCTTCTTCCTACGCATCGTCCACGGGCGCAGGAGCAAACCTGATGATGGCAGCTACGTGTGCGTGGCCCGAAACTATCTAGGCCAGGCTATCAGTCACAACGCATCGCTGGAAGTAGCCAGTAAGTCTTGTTGGTCTGTGTGTTGGTGTCAAAAGCTCCAGTAAAAATGATGATGCACCACACATGCAAACACAGTTCTTCAGTGATGTTTATACCTTAGTTAAAACACCTGAAATATAAATACCAACAGTTGTTTACAGAGAGTGCTCAACCCTTTGCCAAGAATTCCCAATATGCTATCTCTCACACCCAGGCACAACACACAGATATCCAGATAATATTTGTCCGAGCTCTTTCAAACACTTTAATTGATTTCACAACCTGTCAAAGTGCCTGATGAAAGCAGGGATTAAAATATTGATCTTCAAAGAAATTAAGCGGGTTCATGGAAATGTCAAAGTATGGGGAAGAAAAACCTTGATAACACCTTCAAGTTTCCTGCATTGAAATCTTGAAACTGAGAAAACAAGAGTTAATAAACAAATAAAAAAATAATTAATAAAACTGTTCAATCGCAGAATCTGCAAAAATGAAAAAGTAAAGTATTGTGAAAAGAAAAAAAAAGGTCATCACAATGGTAGTGCTTTAAGGCCTGTGGGAGGCAGTAAATAAAACTGAGTTCCTATGGCTACAACTAAGGAAAGCTGCACAGTGAACTAAGCTACCTGGCTAACAGTAGCCTTGGTGGTTATTTTTTGATGTTGACTAATCTATTGATTATTTTTTTGATTAGTCAATTAATCACGATTATTTTGTAGTTCAACCTAATTTGGCCTTTAAAATGTGCAGACCTCTAAAATTCAACTTGTGTGTTGCGCTTTCAGTGCATTTACCCAGAGTTAGGTTCTTGCCTCTGATAGGTCAGCCCTGTGTCATGTGAGCAGGTAACAGGAAAATTAAGTTGTTATTGGCAGTATTGTTTGGTAAGACCGCTTATTAGTGACTTTGGGCTTGTTTTCTAATGTTTAGTTGCTTATTGGAGCTTGCTTTGCTCTCTGTATGATCCCGCCTGACTCTCTCCCAGCTCTCCATGCCAACACGTTTAGTTTCTTTTCTTTACATGCACTACTACAGCTTTGCTCATGCGCAGTCTGCCCTGAAAAACTGTTTAAAAAGGAGAGCAAAGACTCTTTAAATCTCGTTATCAGGCGCTAGACACCCAGAGCTGTCAGGCTGTCCAAGCCGGAGATGTAGAGCCTCCATCAGCACGCATCGCCATTGGGGTGCGAAGATATTTCCTCTTGAATATTCCTCATGTATGAACTTAGTGATCTTTTTCCATAAAAGTATCCAATAATGTGGTGCCTCATGCAGTAAACTAAAGTTACAGATGAGCATTTACCACCTGGTATTTCATTTCACCATATGACAACATCAATAAAAACAATAATACGACACATTGACTGTTAATATTTGCATCAATGAATTTTTATAGTTGTTGTAGTGGATTGTGTGGACTAATCGTTGCAGCCCTACATTGCATATATTGTCTTGTTGGATTTGTACTTTTGCGTCTTTTATGTACACTGGATAGTTGCTCTTGCATTTGTTTCAACTCTCTATGGCACATTTAGTCTTTCAACTTGTTTTGGACCTTTGTGCTCTGAAATTTGAAAACCCTCTTTCACCAGTTTTCTTGCTGAACTTGTCCCTTGTCAGCCACTGTAGCTTTCAAAGTTTCAAATCAGCCAACTGATTTGATTATACAGCCAACAATGCATTCAACTCCAAACCCTGTCTTATTTGTTACTTTTGTTCCAGTATGGGTCATTTTATGGTTGAGGGACAGGTGGATGTTGATTATGCAACCCACCTGTCAGACATACAGCAGCTGTGTCTCCCCTTTGGTCCTCAGATTTAAACAAGTGCTGAGTGTGCTACAAACAGGTGACGGTGTGAACCCGCTGAATCGCAGGATTGCTAGTGTCAAGTGTGTGGTGTTGCCAGTTAAACAGCCTTTCACTGCAGTATATCTCACATAGGTATCTGTTGCAAACCAAACATGTGTGTGTGTGTGTTAGTTAAAGTGATGGAATGAAGCCTGTAGAGAAGCAGACAGAGGGCAGGGGGCAAAGGTCAAGGTATACGACCATCAGAATAGCAAATGGCTTGTGAATCCCAAAGGAGCACAGGTTCTGCAGCCCAGAAAACTTGTATTTAGCAACCAACATGGGGGAAGAGTGAACTGAAAGATGGAAGTGTTGGTGACAAGGGTTAACATCCACATCCACGCCCTCACACACTGCAAGTCTCCTCTCTATTTCCTGCACATCTCCCTTCTCGGCTCAGCTGTGTCAGCTTTCATGACTCTACCTAGACCCAGTCTCCAGGGCTGATAGTTTGCCAAGGTTTCAGAATAATAACACCATTCTTGTATGTGTGTCACCTTTTGAATTATAATGACAAAGATGGTCAAACGGTATCTGGGTATTGCAGAATCAGCACTCCAACCCTGAGGAAGCTCAAGCCTCCGGGGGCATTGCTCAGAGTTCTCTAAATTTACTGTCAGGTTTTAAGGTCGAGGGAGGGAGGGAGGGGAACACAGAGAGGACTTGTTGGAGCTGTCTGGATGAGTTATGTCTCCCTGTTTCATCCTTCAGGGGTCGCACAGATTCATGGGTCACCCTGGGGCTGGGTTGTAAAACAGAACCCCCTTTGGCAAGTGCTGCTGAGTTAAGAAGTGCAGGAGTGGACTCAGAAGCTGGGCAGTGTTCAAAGAAGCATTGACCTCATCCCGTCAATAGACCAGCAACTGAGATCATTTGTCTTGAATTGTCAAGGTGATATTTGTGACTGTTGCAGAGGGTTTGTGTAGCTCAAAGATTGATTTAGCTGAAGGGAACAGGTTGTAAAATGTGTATTTGGAATTTGATGCAGCTAATTTGAACAGTTTGATAAGCAGCTCACACTTTCACATGGGCTGTGTTCCCATTATGAATTAATTGATGTGTTTGTCAATCAAAAACCACCAAGGAAAAACAGAAAAAAAGAAAACTAATGGAATTCCTGTAATTGGGCAAAGTAGCGGATGGCAAAAATCTACTGGAATTAGGTATTTGAAGAGAGTCTGAACAGCTGTGCAATTATGATAATGTCATATGAGATGTTGCTAGATGCATCATGACACCTTTTCATTATTGAATTATAAGCACATTATAAATTGCTACCTGAGATTGACATGCTACCCTGTAATCGCAACCCAGAATTGGGAGGCCACACACACATTTTTATTATATGTATATAAAACTGAGGATAAAAGAGGAAAAATGTTTAACTTGCAACTCATCATTAAACACTTATCTCCCTTTTCTGCTGCACTGTGTAGGCTTTAAAGCGATGCAGTGCACTTACTTTCCGTGTATGTTCAGCTTGACAATTTTTATTATCATCAATTGGAAGCTGTAGAAATAATTTGTTGCTCTGCAGGATTTTAAATAAGTGTTTTAAAGTTTCTCCAAGTGACTGATGGAGTCCTAGTTGTGAACTATCTGGGCACCAAGAAACGAGTAATGCCTGCCACTAGGGGTGGGCGATATGGCCCATACAAAATTTATATCACAGTATTTTTCCTTCAAATTGTGATAACGATACTATATCGCAGTTTCCAACATGTAAAAAAGTGAAGTCTTTTCAAAACATGATTCTGACTCTGTTCTGTGTTATAAATACCTACCTAGCGGGTGGAAAATGGTTAATACTGTAATAGAAAAGGGCATTTGGCCACAATGTGCTTTTGGAAGAGAAAGTTATCCCATTTCAAGCTTGAAGTGCACGATGCTGGTGAGCAAACTGAGTCTGAGGAAAGAAGAATATTTCAAGAAAAAAGAAAATTTTTGCATTTAGTTCAAAAAGGGTGAGCAATTAACTAATAACATTTTGGAAGCCAAGAAATTTGTGAAAATTAACATAATTAACTAGTTTTTTTGTTCCATGAGTTTTCCTAAGTTTATGTTTTCTGAAGCCTGTAAGGTTGTCTAATGAAGCAGAAAGGTTTCTGAGCTTTCAGTCCTCTACACACTGCTGCTGTAATACAGACCGCTGTGGCATGAGACAGAACATTTTACTGACGTGATTTTTCCGTCGCTATCGTGTTTTTTCGGACAACAGACAGACACAGAGATACTGACCGATCGTTGGCAGTGATTTTGTGGTGTAAAGCTGCTTTGAGTGGTCCATGACTAGAAAAGCGCTATATAAGCTCAAGTCCATTTACCATTCTGACTGAAGGGTGAGAGTTCAGACTCAGAGCCTGAATCACAACCAAAAAAACAAAAACTTTTGAGGCAGTTGCTCATTCTACAGCTTTTATCAATCCAAGGTAGGATTAAGTGATACATCATTTAATGCTGTTTTAAGATATCTATTATCATCACTCACAAGGAGTAAAAGCAACAACCTGTCCCTGTGGAGCATCATGATGTGGCACTGGGCAGTGCTCAGGCTTCATCCTCAGAACAAGAGTCCATCTTTATTGGTCAAAACAGTGAAAACAAACTAGCTAGCAAACTAGCACAACGCTTGTTGTCTCTTTCCCATCAGCAGAAACACCTTCTGCTGACATGACAGCGGTCACTCCGTCCGAATGCACCTGAGCAGACTGGCTATTGTTGGAAAACGAGGTGCTTTTTCCCTCACCTTGTTTCCTGGTGTTCATTGATGAAAAAACCACAGTTTCACTTCTGCAGTTGAGCTTCCTGTTATGTATCCCTTAAACTTGCAGATTATAAAAATCACTGTTCCACATCTCAGTCTTCCTCATTTTAAAACTGAAAACACATCATTTATATGAAAAACACAAATCATACAAGTATAGTTCTTTGTCGCAGCTCAAAGCTAAATTCCTCATATTATGACTTTTATTTCTTTTTAGTTCTGAGTGATCTGTAGCCTCTCAGGAGCTTAAAATCATCTGTAAAGAAACTTGTTAATTTATGACCACACATGAGCACATATTGATAATATTTTAAGCACAAAGCACAAAGCACAAATACACAGGCTAGATATTCTAACACTATGTATGCCTAAACTCCGCCAAAGCTCTGCAAAACTCATATTTTTAGTTGGCACGTATTTTATCGATAACTAAAATAATCAAGAAATATATTGGTTTTAATGCTACAAGGGTATGAAACTCGTTAGACCGTAAAAATCCGTAATTTAGCCGCATTATTGGTCAAGCCGAAAAATGTAGCGGGTTATAACCTGCAATCTACGTTTCCAATTTGCTTCAAAATGTTTATTTTGATGCCACTACTTTTGTTAAAAATGTTTGTACCACATTTTAGGTTTTGAAGTTTGACCATAGACACTTACCTATAGCGATGTACAGCCTGTGTCCAAAACAGGGCAGCCGTCATCATGCACTCCAGCTGTTTTGCTTTCTGCACACGCTAAATGTTTACTTCGTCACGTCACTGACTCGGTGCTACTGGCTTCAAAGGTGTATATCCAGAATGGCTGTGGCAGAGAAGTGTCTCACGTTAGCAGAAATAAATCTCCCACTACATGGATTAACCACTACTTGGACTAGATTATGTGTAACAATGCTTTACTGCGGTAATAACGGTATTGCAAAATTCATTATGTGGCAACATATGATAACGGTGACGGTGATGAAACCAGTATACCGCCCACCCCTACTTGCAACAGGACTGTGTTTTGAAAACCAAACTATGGTATCCTAATCAGTGCATTGGAGAGCATGTCAATGGCACAAAGTACCATCTACAATTTATTCAATGGTAGATGGCACTGCAAGTGTCCTAATTATATGATGTAGTTAGACTATTCGATGATTGGTCTACTCTTTGCACCTGTCACTTCAGTAAACACTTCATAGTCATAGTTAATTTAGATAATTGCCTGTCTTGGATATCTTGTCACTTTAGATAAAATGAGGAGTTCATGACTCATCTACTTAAAGGATAACACTGCGGCACATTGACAAGAATCCCACAGAGCTTTAGACATTTGATCTCTCATCCACAAAGTAAATGTGAGCGCCACAAAGGAGAATTAATGACTTGTAGAACGTAAACTCAGTTTACTATACAATAATATTTTCAAACGCCCATGGGGCTTTATCTTAAGCAAGGTGGAGATGATGAAAAGTGTGGGGATGGCTGACAAAAGACAGGCTGACAGATGTGACGTGAAGGGAGCAGCGAAGGAGTGACAGAGACAGACGGGCGCAGGAGTGAGAGAAGAAGAAGTGTCTGTCCTTCAAGGCACAGAAGTGAAACTTGTTTGGAGAAAATTGAGGTGACGTGGTAGAGACAGTGACAGATGTAGTATGAGCTGGTGCCTGAAGCGTGACCACGGGGTTGGAATACTGTGCGATCACACACAACAAGCTCACAGATGCACACACACACACGCTAGACACACACACACACACACACACACACACACACACACACACACACACACACACACACACACACACACACACACACACACACACACACGCACGGACGAGCTGAACCTCTTTCTGATACCAGAGAATAGGAAATGTGGAAAGAAGGGGAAAGAAGACATATAACTTCATTCCTATCCAATAAATGTCACAGAAGACACTCAGCATATTTTTTTTCCAGCCTGCAGGGACCCTAGAGGACCCTGGGAAATGAACATATGTCCTATTGACCTCAGCCACTTGATTCAATCATGGAGCGCTTTATTGAGGTGAAGCCAAAGTCACAGCCTGTGTACTCAAAAGGTTATTGGATAGAAGACCTGTTTTTAGGTTCAGTAAGAGAGAAGAATAAATGGTATTCTTCAACTAATTGGACACTGCCATTTGCTGGAGGGAAGGGAGGCTCAAGGCAGAGCTTTAGGTTAAAACACAATGCTACAGTGATGAAGTAATGAGGCAGAGAGAAAGAAAACAATACATCCACAACACTACTCACATGTGAGTTTAGAGACTGAGATGCAGAGACCTGTTCCTTTCAATTAATGAAAACTGAGAATGTTTAGCCTGTTTTTACACATGGCACAACCACATCCTTCCTCTTATGCTTGGGATTACAAAAGTCTAACACTGGAAATGGGACAGATGCATGTTTGAAAAGGATTTAAACAACACTTTGTGAAAGATGCATCTGACATGCAAAGGTATGAAGGGTTATGATGTTGGTGTCATATCCCCTCCCCTATAAGACGCTGTTTTTTTATTTTTTTTATAATTTAGTCCTATAATCAAGCCTGGTTGTTGGACACAGGTAACTTAACTGAAAAAGGAAGGATGGAAAAATACCAACTAGCTATGAAATACAGTAAAATAAGCTTTCAGTTGCTTATTGCTTTCAGAACTATAATAGCATCTATTGAGGTTTGAAAGTCTATAAATGATTAATTGATCAGTCAAAAATTACTCAAAAAAGACATTTAAATGGGCATGTAATCGATTATTTCATTCATTGGGGCAATAATTACATTTTTCAATTTGTAGCTCAAGTGTATGTAAGACAGTGTTGTAAAAACATGTTCAAGTCTGGTGTAAGTCCTGACTCTCAGAACTTGGACTTGGGCACTGCACTAGTTCTGTACAGGTTCATCATCACCTTGTTTGAAATTCTAATGTAGGATGTATTTTACACTCCGTTAACATCTCAGGAGATAGATCCAAGTAAAGTCTAAATTATGACTTATGTGTTACACCAAGCTCTGAGTAGGTGTACAGTCCTCCATGAAACACCGGTTGTCATGGCTCATTGTTTTGAAAAATGGGATAACTTCCGGAGTATGAGGGATTTAGCTGTCTTTTCTTTTCTTTTCTTTTCTTTTCTTTTCTTTTCTTTTCTTTTCTTTTCTTTTCTTTTCTTTTCTTTTCTTTTCTTTTCTTTTCTTTTCTTTTCTTTTCTTTTCTTTTCTTTTCTTTTCTTTTCTTTTCACATGTACACCTTTTAATCCAAGTCAAATTACATGACTTAGAAATGTTTGATGACTTTGGTATATAATCCATTTTAGCTGCACATTAATAGAGAATGGTCTTGATGTAGGTTTTAGTTTAAAGTTTCACCACAGTATTGCTTTATTTCAATTCTTTGTTTTATAATACCTTTTTGCTACTGATAGCCAATCAATAGCAGTAAACAGATGTTTTTTTTTTTTTTGGTTTATTTATTTATTGCCCATTAGCTTGTTCAAAGTGAGATTTGTAATGCAGTGAGAGAACTTTTCACTGGTGTGTTTGTAAAAGCATCATTTCTGCAACAATATTTAAGTTAGTGTAACTCTACGAGCCTGACAACTTTATAGTAAAACCAAACATTGACACAGCTCAAGTTATGAACTAGCTAGTTCCAGCGTATAGTTCAGTCTGATTTTTGGATGCTCAGCTAATTTTTGAATAAGAAATTGCCCATTCTCTACATCTAGTTTTACCGTTGAAAATGTGTCAGTCAGCAGTGGTTGTAAGTTTGGCTGTGACTCAGATAATTGAACCTTGAGTTGAACCGGACTCAAGATTTTTCTCCTTGAACTTAAACTCGCACTAGGGGCTTGACTTATCTTTGACTTGAAGTTTAGTGACTTGAACTGATACAGGTTGAGTGCATGAAGCCATCTGTGTTGTGATTTCTTACACCATTGGTATAGCTTAGGACATTTAGTCATTTTGATGTTCTACAAAAATATACACACAAACAAAGTTGCTCTAAATCCCATAGAAATACTTGTTCAGAGCAACATGCACACCGGCACACATGGTACCATGGTAGAGAATGCTTTGCATTGAAGAGGAAGCATCCATCCATCCATCCATCCATTTTCTATACCGCTTAACCTGTTACAGGGTCGTGGGTGGCTGGAGCCTATCCCAGCAATCATTGGGCGAGAGGCAGGGTACACCCTGGACTGGTCGCCAGTCAATCGCAGGGCTGACACATAGACAGACAACCATGCACGCACACACTCACACCTAGGGACAATTTGGTGTGACCAATTAACCTGGTAAGCATGTTTTTAGACTGTGGGAGGAAGCCGGAGTACCCAGAGAGAACCCACGCATGCACGGGGAGAACATGCAAACTCCACACAGAAAGACCCACCGGCCGAGGTGGGGATTTGAACCGGTGACCTTCTTGCTGTGAGGCTGCAGCGCTAACCGTTGCACCACCGTGCAGCCCTTGAAGAGGAAGCATAAGATTGATATCAGATGCTCTAAGAAAGATGATCTTGCAACTGCACAGGTTTTTTCTGAACAGCCAACAAGATGTCTGTTAGTATGAATCTATTTGTGTATTCTGGCTAAACAAAAGATTATTGGTTTGTGAGTAAGAGTCAAAATAACCACTGCCAATTACGCAGAATAAACAAGCTTATTCTGGTTATTTGTGGACAAATCCACTTTAATTCCAGACCCTAACAGGCCCATGAAGAAGCAGCCTCTCTTCACTGCATTCACGTTTCATCCTCCTAAATGTATTCAGTTTTGTTTTCTTCTCATATCTTGAAACAAGAAAGCCAGTGGGAGCTGTGTGATGGTTTGTGGTAATCACATGAATGCATTAACATGACAGACATGCTCTCACTAACAACATACTCTCTGAAGTGGATCATGGGATATGCGCGGCTCAGTCAGACTGTGAGATTGACAGCTTAAGGTGGGACCTCTGGTCTCCTCAGCCTGTCCGCTCCTCTTTGATTGTAATATTATTCTGGAAGCAGAGCGAGCGCAGGAGACGTATGAAGCGGTGTGGAGAGAGACGGATTCTCAGAGGTCAGGTTCCCCCTCCGCCCGCCCCTATCCATTAACTAATGGCTCCTCACTTCAAATAGCTGTCACTGACAACTTCCTGCTGTAATCACTCTGGATAAACCGATAAAGGACTTTAAGTGGCAGTCGAGCGGTACATCTCAAGAAAAGTTGTCATTTCCCTCCATATGGATGAGTGGTGATATTATTTGATAGACAAACTCTTGTCACTTTGCAACTGCTCTCCATCCACAGCCACAAAGTCACATATCAGAG
The DNA here is from genome assembly GCF_033239565.1 of Halichoeres trimaculatus. Taxonomy (NCBI): domain Eukaryota; kingdom Metazoa; phylum Chordata; class Actinopteri; order Labriformes; family Labridae; genus Halichoeres; species Halichoeres trimaculatus. The sequence goes on from NW_027437184.1 coordinate 23,103,222, forward strand.
TTTATTCCCAATTGCCTGTGACAGCCTGCAAGAGCCGTGCTAGCCTCTTGTTCCTCATCCTGTTTTCCACTCCCTTGTTCTCTCCCCACGGTTAGATAAGTCAGTGAATAAGTATCACACTCTGGGGACAGCTGGTTTTTGTTTACAATGTGCAGACTGAAGCGAGTGCACTGCGAGTATTGTCTAAACAATTTTAGTCGCTATATTCCCCCAAGGCCGAGCGTTTCCAAGAGGCTGATTTGTGCCAGAGTGTCAGGACGGAGGGAGAGGGGAGAGTGTTTGGCTCGCAGCAACTCAGTGAGGGGGGAGTGGTGAGGAGCCCCTGATAGAGAACATATGGCTTCTGGGTGTGTGGCAATACTATATGGATGCAACTGTTCTTTAACTGTTCCTTTTGTGTGTCAGGACTGTTTATACATATTTCTGTCAACTCTTACTTTGACGGGATAGAACTGGTTTTCAAATCCCTTTGGCTGACTTCTTAATGATATCATTCATTTTTGCTCTCTTTGTCTTTTTTATACTCTTTCAAAATAAGCTTTCATTTCGCAGCTTTGTGGAGGAAATAAAACAAATGTTCAGCTTTATGTAGGAACCCTACAGGCACTGTAAATCTGCGCCGTTGAAGGTTCCTGTATATTACGGACATGTGCAGCCTTCTTTATTGGCCGTGTTTGTGTGTGTTTCACCCCCACTTTTTGTGCTTATCTTTGGAGAATATGTTGCTGACGAGGGGAGACAGGCGTGCCCCAGGGGAGAGAGGAGCAGCCTGGGAGAGTCAAATCAACAAATCTGTCTGAAGATAGACTTTTGTGTACAGTGTTCTCCTGTGTGCCCATATGCGAGTGACATTAAACATATGCTTTGGGTATCCATCCAATTTTCTTCTTTTCTTTGCTCAGCTCTGGTTGTTGCTGGGGAGATAGTGAGTGGCTCGGCCCATTTCCCCCCCAAAAAAACACAAAATCTTTTCCCGCTTAGCATTGGACCTCAGTGCTGGATGCATTTCCCTGCAGATTTTATCCATTTCCCAATCCAACCCCACTACTCGCTGTGTCAGGTTACTCTGATGTCATGTGCATTTTATTCACTCATTTGCTGATTTGTTTCATCGCAACAGAAACTTCCCCTGAGGGCTAAATAACCAGCACTCATGTACTTAGCTGCAGAAGTGTTTTCTAACAACTGAAATTAATTAACAGTGAAAACCCATCATCAAGTTACAACTCGCAGCAAATGGTGCACTGACATAAGCCGTGATACGTCTAGTGTGGCCTATATTTTACTTGCGAATTTGTCAGTGTGGAAGTATTAAAGGCTTACAGCATGGCTGAATAATCCTGCTGTCACTGAGAAAAGAGGGATGGTTGTGCGTTTTTCCAGATATTAGCCTTATCCATCCTCTGTCTGTCACTCCATAGCACCACAGCCAGAGCTGAACTAAGGGTTAATGCTGCCCTTCCTGGGGGCCAAAGGTTTGTCACTTTTTTACTTCAAACTCGCAGAAGTTTGAATTCATCAAAGCTTTTTCTGTTTTCTCTCAGTATCTGCTTTATGTGATATCACACTGCTTGAATAAGTTAACTGAGAGTATACCCCTTTTTTTTTAAATCAAGCCAAAGAAAACTCTGACAGTCCCTTCAGGGTGTGAAAATGAAAAATGAGCCCTCCCCAGATGTGCACTGTGTAATTCTAGATGTGGCTTGGCCATTGTTTTGTTGATGTTTATGATTAAAATGCCAACTGTTTAAGCTATCATTAAGCTAATCAAAATTCTTATGTGATCTTGTAAAAGCCAACACTTTGCTTTGTTCCTGCCAGCCATAATTAAACACTGGATGAATCCCAGAAAGCCACTGTGTATGGAAATGGAAGTGTGTTTAATGAAAAAAGTTAAAAAAGAACAGGTTTTGATGACTGAGCTTATATTTCCCTTCTTCTTTCAGCTTATAGAAGGGCTCTAGCTGTAGTGCACAACATATACGGAGCCTCTGATGTGCTATTTACACTCACACTGTTGTTGCCAGCTAATAGTAAGCTGGTATAAAGATATAGACAATATAAGTAGCTTTAACCATTTCAGTCCATTCCTGTGATGCTGCAATTTTGTTCACCAAAACACCTTATGAAGAATTCTAAACATCAGATTTTTTTTAATTAAGTCAAGTCAATTTACAGTTAAAGCTCAAGGATGCAAGTTATTATTATTATTTTTTTGTTTGTTTAAAAAACAGATAAATAAATAAATTGCTTGGTGAGTTAAACACACTGCATCCTCCATGAAACCCCCCAAAAGGGAAAAATTACCTACTCAAATATGACTGGCATACCTTAGTTAAAGTATAAAAACAGCCAAAGTTTAATGTTTAACATTTAATGTCCAAAGCTAGTATGCAGCTTTTCTGTCTAAAAAATGCAAAGACTCCAAAAAGGAGCCAGACCTTCATAACACTGGCATAACACTGGGAAAATTTGCAAGAGAAATGATGCTAGATGAGGGAGAGGGAGCAAGAACAAGAACAGGTGATGAGAGGAAAAATATGCACAGATATCATGGCGTAATGACACACAGGTGGATCTAATTAGGACAGGGTCGACTCAAGAGGAGCAGGTTTTGGTGAGATCCCTGTAATTTCAAGTGATACCTTTCACATCTTTTCCGATCTCGCTGTGGTCAGGGAAGGGAAGGGTGCTGAATTAGGTACTTTTATCAGTACCAACCATTTTCCATCTGCAGCACCCAAGTACCAATTCATATAGAATCAAATGGTGCCATCTTTAGGTACCTAAACGCATCCTTGTGACTGTGAGGGGGTGAAAGAGTAGGCAATTTTTCATGCTGGACATGAACACAGCAAGTTTATTATTGAGAAATAAATGTGTTAAATTAAAAAACTTTGAGATTTTGTTATCAAATAAATCAGTATTTATTGTCACATAAACGCACACAAAAGTTCTGGAAATGCTAATGTTGAGTACAGATACCAAATGCCAGGTACCAGGCATTGGTACTGTGTTGTTTCAAATGTGAAAGGTACCCATCCTTAAGTCAGGACGTTAAAAATAGAATAAATACACGTTAGATGTTCTGTGGCCGATGCTCTTGTCTGTCTTTGAAGGTCTTTAAAAAAACTGCTGTGTCTGTGTAATAGCCAGCTCAAATGTCCTTAAAGAAACATAAACATCAACTAAAACATCACTTTTTTTAATGTTGAGTTAGCTATGACAATAGTTACCACACTGCTGTTTGTTGCTAAATGAAAACAGTTCAGTCTGTTTTAGCAACCTGCATTACTCCCTTTGCTAGATTCAATATTCCATCAAACAAACATGAAAACAACATCTTCTCTGGCATGTTTCTGAACTGGTTATAAGCTACAAGAAAACACTCTCCTGATGTGCAACCACATACTATTTTAACAGCACACATTGCTCTACCTGAAAAAAATGTGATTGCTGTTGTATTATCAGCTAGATTTTGTCATCCAGCATTTGGTGTAAGTTGCTACGCACTAGCAGAAGGGAGGTGATGGATTTTGTACCAGTGGACGAGGTTCATCGAACTTCTTAAGACCCAAGCTTTTGTCTGTTTTTTTTAAATTTTTAATTCACCTTGCTATCTGGGATAAGTAAGACCTAATGATAACTAAACTTGGTCTTTGTACAGGAAGTTTGATAATTTGTGCTGTGAGTTCTCTATTAGTTGTTAGTTAGTAGTGTTATTGTACTTATATATGTTGTTTTTTCACTAAAACGGGTGTAATGTTGTGATTTCACCGAAAGATGACATGGACAGTGTCCCTAAATGTGGCTAATAGGTTAAAGTTAAAAAAATGAAGTATCATGAGTCTGAGAGGCAGAAATTTAATGTCCACATGTGTGGACGCTGGGTCTTAAGAGGTTGAAAAGCATCTACTCAAGTAACTGAAATTGGTATAGCTGAGAGTTAAAACAGTGTATCACCTGGGTAAGGAAACTGCTGGTATTGGAAATGATATAAAGTAAAAACATGTTGTGAACTTTTCATCAATCTGTTGAACATGTTAATGATGGAAAATGTTTAAAATCTGTAAATTTAAGAACCTTGCAGAGAAACCTAAGAGACATCATGCTGCATTTGATTCTCCGTTGGCACATACTGTGTTACAGACATTACAGAGAAGCAGTGAAAGGCATCAGGATGCAGAGCTGTGAGCTGCTGCTCATGCAGCAGTATAGTACATATTGTTTAAGCAGCATCGTTGCTACTACAAGCAGACATTCTAGTATGTTCTGCAGCAGGCTGTGGATGTGGTGATTGCAGCAGGATAGGGGACAAAGAGAAAGAGAGACAGAGGGGGAGAGGAGTGGTGCCTCGATGGAAAGCTGAATAATGAGATGAACAGCTCTAAAGCACTACAACCATTTCTGTGCCTGCCTGGCTGTCAGTTCTGCATCCAATACTTTCTGCCATTTTCCTCCTCCTCCTCCTCCTCTTCCTCCACCATATCCTTCTGGAGCTCCTCTTCATCTGTGTCCTGTGGGAATACTTTGGAATGTGCAGACAGGTTTTTGATGAAGCTCCTGTGGTTGAAGCTGCTTACAGAAGGCTTTGATGACCAGTGATCTGCTCCCCATTATTTGATATACACTATATACAAAATGTATGTGTGTGTGTCTTTGTAAGGTGCAGAGCGGAGAGAAGTAGATAGAAAAACAGGGCGTGTCTTTGTTTTTCATGCTGCTTTAAGTATTAGAAATGCATAAACATGTTAATACCAGAAATATAGAATATTTAGATTTAGACACAAATATGTCTTTAATGGAGCGCTGTTGCTTTAAGGGCTTTGTTTCTTCTACCTTTTATCTTCTGATCATCAACCCGCCTTTCATGATGTTGACATTGCAGAATACAAATAGCCTATTTCAATATTTTTCCAATTAATTGTGATGCTATGCAGGGATGTGGTAATAATTAATATTCACCATCTCTGTGTTTGCTTAGCTGGCAGCTCCTTTTCACACCCAGAAACTAAATTCCTTTTTTCAGTGTCATCAAGGTCTCACTTTTATTATGCCAGACAGAGACAGCGAGTTGAATCAGAGCCTCCTTCAGTTTACTACCTTGCAATCAAGTACGAGTGCCTACAAGCACCTTTACAGTACACGCTTACCGGTGTGCGCTCTCTGCTCCACTCAGTCTCTCAAATTTATGGAAGTGCATTATCTTCAAATGCCATAGAAAATGAAATGATGGAATATTTCATTATGCAAAACTCCCCCTTCCAATAAGGCCCTTCTCTGTTTGCCCGACCTAGCTCCATCTATGTTTTTTTTTTTTCTCTGTGGAAAACTCCCCTCACTTTCTCCCAGACTTCCCAAGGCTATAGCAGACATGTAACAAAGACACAAATGCAGACGGCATGTGATGAGAAAGCTGAGAGAGGAAGAAGCTGAAAGGTAAAAAGAAAAAAAAATCAAGGAGACAATGGAGACTCGAGATAATTAAGATCTTCAGAGGGACTCCTCATTCATTTATTCACTTATAAAAGCCTTTCTACACATCCGTTAAAGTATAATGCAACTATACCTTAATGTGTTTATACATTTTATGCTACATCCCTGATATAAATCTGTCTCTTCTCGCCCTCTTTTTTCACACTGCTCATGCAAAGCACGTCAGGATTCAGCTCATTTTCATAACAGCAATCTACAGGCAATTTATCACAATCAAGCATGAAAAATTTGCCATTATGGAGCTGAAATTATTCCCATTTTTATGTTTAATGTAAAACACTGTCTAAAGTGGGACTATGTAATAACATTTTTGAGTTCAAAGGTCAAATTGGTATACATCTAAGATGCTAATGTAACTGTTTTCTGCTGGAATGTAATCACAGTTTTACGAGTTGTGTCCCAGCTAAAAGGCACACGGGAACGGTGAATAAGTGCACAAGTTTACGGCTCATCTAAGCTTTTCATGAATGCACAGAAAATTCACTGAATTTTCTTGGAATTTTCAGTCACTCTGCCCTTGAAAATTGTAGAAGTACTTGTTCACTCACGTCCCTCACAGTGTGAAGCATTCTCCTGTCAGACACATTAAGGTGGAGGGCAGGGGGGGAGAGGAGTCTCAGGAGGGAAGACATGACTGCAAAGCCACAGTGTTATGTTTACAACATGATGGTGGTTGAAGTGAATGGACGAATGTGCAGACATCTTTATCGTCCTTGTCCTGAGGAGAGATTCTCTTTCTACAACCTTGAATGTTTTTATTCAGTCTTTTACTCTCAAATGTATTATCTGCCCTGCTTGCTCACCTGCTGGGTTTGCTCAGCAGCTCACCCTGACTTCAGGGGGGAGATCTTAGTCAAGCGGGCAGGGGGAAAATTCAGAATAAAGTCAGGACATCTGCTTTCTGTCTCGACACATGCAGCTCACCTAGAACATTTTAGCAAGTCTTTGTTTTGTGCATATGTGAAATAGGCCTGAACAATTAATCAAATTGAAACTGACATCACAATGTCATAGACTACAATTTTCAAATCCGAAAGGCTGCAATTAAAAAAAAAAAAAAAAAAATTAAGTGCATTTACTTAAGTTTGTGTTTTGTTGCTAATGAGAGATTAGTATGATTTCTATACAATTGATATTTAAATGTATGCTCACACAGTGTTTCTTTTTCATTTTATTAAAAAGTGCATTCCACATGTTGACATATTTCAGTGGTTGAGTCGGAGATTTGTTCTTATTTACATTTCTGTACTTTATTTTATGTGAGATCCATAGACAAGAGGACTCATATTTATTTTTTATTTTATTGTTCATAATTGGCCTGTTGTTCTGCAGTGCTTTGTTCTTTTCTCTGATTTTATTTAAGGTATTTAATTATAATTTTATTAAAGGTCTATAATGCCTAAAGTCAATCAGTCAATATTCTACTGTGATTGTAATAGTTAAATAAAGGTATATGTTATTTGTAAACATGACATGAAGGCCTGGCAAACAGGAAATAATTGTTTGTATGTTACACTATCCTTTGTTGTGTTGGTCATACTATAGAAAGGTTCATTGCTTGTGTTAAGTTAATAATGTAGAAGGTAAACATACCCCCCCCCAAAAAATAAATAAATAAATAAATAAATAAATAGATAAATAAATAAATAAATAAATAAATAAATAAATAAATAAAAATATAATAATAATAATAATAATAATAATAATAATAATAATAATAATAATAATAATAATAATAATAATAATAATAATAATAATTGCATGCTAAATCACAATATTGGTAAAAAAAAAAAAAAGAAAAAAAGAAAATCGCAGTTAGATTATTTTCCAAAATTGTTCAGCCCCAATGTGAAAACAGCATTCCTCTTTTAAATTGACTTATTGGGACAAAGTTTTTTTGGGTGAATTCTAGCACAGCCACCCTGCAATGGTGAAAGGTGGCTGTGCTTGTTTTGGGTCTTTGCAAGCATGATGCCTCAGTCCTGGGTCACTAAGGTCAGAGGGGCCAACAGCTGATTTGACTGTTTGACAACCTGTCAGCAACTGGCCTAGCACCAGGAAAATATGTGTGCAAGAGTGTCAGATGAGACCAGTGGCACCTGTTAATGTGAGTGGAAATGTCGTCTGACAGCTCATGTAATGTACAGCTTGTTTTAGGGAGGAATAGAGGGAGGGGGAATGATTTCTCAACTTTGTTTTTCCCAAAGAGCTAAAGCATTGTTGGTGTGCCATGATAGGCAAGATGATTTGTCATTTAATCCAAGCCAAGACAGTTATTTGTGAGTAGACTACTAAAACTTTCTCAACTTGTCTCTTCTTGTTACACAGACGGAAATAACGTTGTAGTCAACTGATATGTGAAAGTCAAGGAACAGTTTGATTGACCTACCCACTGCAGTCCCACTTGTCCCACTTATACCCCACACTGTCCATTTTTATAAACTCTGGTGCAGACCAAACAAGACAACTCTGGTCTATTTGAAAACAGGAGTTGCTTCCAAGCAAACCCTGCTGGGCTTCATTTGAGGTGTGAAAGAAAAGCCAAAGGCAGGAAGTGTCGGAAAGCCAAAAAATACTCGGTGCCTTCCTGTAAAACACATACAGTACATTAAGTGAACACAAGACTGCGTATATTTCCTGTTGCTCCAATGTTGATGTGATAGAATGAGCTAGGGAAAGGAAATGGATCGCTCTTTCTGTACTGGCAAGTAGGTGGACCGTTTCTTCTATATCCTCTTCTTTGTTGATGTTTAAATCAAACCATATGTTGTTGAAATGAAATTGTCATTATTAGAAGTGTTGTTACAGCCAAACACAAGTGCATAAGAAAAGCCAAAGCCAGTTGTTTTCTGAAGAATTCATGTATAACAAAAGAAAAATTCTATAACCCTTCAGTATGTGTTCAACATCAAAAGAGGAAAAAGCAGCTCTATCTGCTTTGCACCTAATGCCACCTTCATTTTCTGCAGCCATGTGATGTTAAGTAACAGAAAATTGACAGGTTGCCTCTGTGACCATAATGGCCTAATGTACCTCAGCTACAGAGTGCTATTGTAGTTTGATTTTGTTTGAAATTCAGACAGATTTTCATACCCGGCAGATAAAAGAGGAAAATCTTTGTCTCCTTTGTCTATTGTGCCTCACTGTTCCTCCATCCCACAGTTGATTAACTCCTGGTCCTTTTTGAGGATGTGTAACAGGCAGTGACCTTGAGCAGCTTCAGACTTGCGGGCAAGCAGCCATCAGCCTTGGCAGTTGTGTATTGTTTGGTGCTTTCAGTATATTTTTGGTGATGTGTATTTTTGGTATAAAAACGTTTAAAAGAGAGTCTAATTTTCACCTGGTTAGTAAATGACTAAGAGTAAGCTGCGGCTTTATCCTTACTTTGCATCTCCACATTAAATATTCAGATACATATAAGAAGCCTTTTTCCAATAGTCAGTCCCATAGGCCTTCAAGCAAAGCTGGCTCATTAAAGGCTTACTGAATATATTTGGAGTGAGTGAAGTGAAAAAGGATTCATAGCTGGACTGGTAATTGGATTGATTGGGTTTTGGGATTTCTGCAAACCTCTTACAGGGCACCATGAATCTGCAAACGGTGCAAAGACCTTTCTGTGTGCATGCAGTGGTGTTTTGTTGGTTATGTTAAAGAGGGGCATTATGCTTACCCATTTATTAAACATGGGTATTCACATTTCCCGGAAATCGCTGAATCTGTGTTGTAGAAATAGCACAAACTTAAGACTTGTTGAAATGATGAGGTCATCACATAAGGATCTCCTCTCTGGTTCACAACACATTGAAAAAGCACCCCTCAAGCACCAATCTGACCAATCTGAGGGAAGGGGGTTTGTGGAACTGGGGGCTTTTAAAGAGACAGCAGCTCACAACAGAACATTTCAAACAAAGGTTGAAGTAAGCGTTTTCTATAACACCAGCGTGAGAAAAGTTGAGGTAGTGGGGGTGTAAGAGCTGTAAACCATGCAAAACTTTGCCACCAGGGTACCTGAGGGATAAAATTTAGCTTTTAAAAAAGAACAATAGACCCCTTTAATCTATCAAGCAACTTAAAAGCTGTTAACCTTTCTTTTGATGGTGTTTTGTTTACATTGGCACCTCTTTTCTTCTTATTGGTCTCAACATGCCAACCTGAAGACATCTTAAATCTTAGCTTGAGGTCTGTAGCAGTTCACACTGTCAACAATAGTGCTCAACGGGCTTTAGCAGTCACCCTGTAACGTCAGTCTGACCATCTGCACTTGTGTGCTCAGTTCATAGGTGGTAACCACCAGTAACTCCATTTGACACAAAGTGCATAATAGACTTCTCAACTGAGCCTTCTGGGAGTTTTTAAAGTGAAAGGTAGCATTCAAACGCTCAGTGGTGCTGTTATTTTCTGATGGCAGCATAACAGCAGTGTGCAAATGGGACATAAAATGAAGTTTCACATTCAGACCTGAACCGTATCGCAATTTTTGTATTGTAGCTGACAGCCTGAGTTTTAATCCATTTTTTTTCATCAATCAAGTTTCTGTGAACTCAGTGGATGCTGTGAATATGAGAGGAGTGTGGTTCTGTTAGTGGTCCTTGGCATTTATAAGGTTTGAGCTTTTCATCTACGTATGTTTCTGAGCACAAAACGGACATCCTTACTGACCTGCTAAGTGAAAACAAAGTGTTCTGTTACTCACCAGTCATTGCCCAGGGGAAATTAATACTACCAGAGTCTGACTCAGAGAACTCAAATATAGTGAACTGTCTCATGCTCCACTGTGTAGAGCCAGTGAGATGTCAGTGAGACCTGATTGGATCCACCCGCACGGCCCTGAGTGGTGGTTGAAACAACAAAATGAGCTAATCTGGACCCTCATGTAATGTTTTCATTAGTTGTGGTGTGAATATCAAATGCGATTCAAACTGATTCAGAATGAAGTAAAAAATGCAGTTTTTAGTGTGTAACGCAACATTTCATGATGATGTGTGCATTCTGTCTTCATGCCCACAGGGACATTTAGTTTAAACCTTTTGCCTCCCCCCTTTTCCCAAATATATGTCATAACTGCCATGAAGGATGAGTTCCCAAAGGTCTTGCACCAAAATGTCGACAGGCAATAACACCCCACCCCCCACCCCCTACTGCTCACTGACACCCACACCCTTCTCCTCCACTCTGTATTTTCAGTGTGAGGAGCCTCTCAAGATGAGCGCTTGCTTAATTGACAGCTGCTTCACTAACTGGTTCCCCTCGCTGACAGATGAGGAAGTTTTTTACACTAATAGCCATCGGACACCTGCGCGTCTTGTCACTTTTTTTCCTTGAGGTTCTTTGACAGCGTGTGCGGCGGCGAGTGTGATGTAGGAGTGCTGTCAGTCTGATGTCTAATATCTTCACTGTCACCTCCTCTCGTTCAACCATTCCCACTGCCATTTATAAATAGGGAGTGTGCCAGAGCCATGTGTTGTTGTTGTAGTAGTAGTGGTGATGGCATGCAGCCCTTTCAGCAGGAAAACATCAGGCGCTGAGACATATCTGAGTTGATAAGACTTTTCCACTCATTCTGTTCATGCATGTATCTTTATTTTTATCTTGTTTTTTTTCCTATTATCATACTTCTGCTTTTTGGGTTATAATCATCTCTAGTTTTTTTTTCCTGTATGTTATTAGTTTAATAAGCTAATGTTAAATAAACTAGAATAAATTCATATGAAATGTACAGTAGACAGACAAAAGAAGTGTAAATATTTTCAGGTGAAAGCACTCATATTCCTTTTCTGCCTGTGTATTTTCACTGGGTTTTGCTTGTTTGAGTAAAACTTGGCCTTGGGTCTGCCTCTCTCCACCCTCTCTATCTGCAGCGGCTCTGTTGGCATTGATTATCTCAGACCTATGTGTGTACATACTCTGTGTGTGTGTGTGTGTGTGTGTGTGAGTGTGTTTCACAGTCTCTAGCCCTGCTGCATGCTGAGAAGGCAGATATCTCTGGAGGTTCTGTAATAGAGCGGATACTGTAGCCCGCCTCACATTGCCACAGGGGATGGAGGGAGCGTTGGATAGTGAGGAGAAGCAGAGAGGAATAAATAGGGGAGAGGGCAGAGGATTGGAGTATCCACCATTTGCTTGCAGATATGGATGAAATCCTATCTGTTTGATTAGCCCTTTGACTCCACTGGTCACACACACTCCTAGTTTGAGCTAATTGAATCCTGTTTTTCAAGGAGATATCACAGGAATGTACTCGACGTCTCCTGGAACAGATCAGAGATAGGTTTCAATGAATTAATCTTCATATAAATTACAGTCACAGTTATGACTGAATGGTCAGTTGATCAAATAAAAACAATAAAAAAAACCTCTCATTTTTCTATCTATGTAGCTACTTTTGGCTTTAAACAGATGTTTGGTGCCTTCACCACAGTGCAATTGAGGCCAGGCTTAGCACAGTTATGGAACTAAGCAGCAGAAAGTGGGCCTAAATAATATCATCTTTCTTTAGTTGTGTATAATACACAAAATGCTCCAAATGATTGTTAAAGAGACTAATTTTATCAGAAAAAAATGTGGATTCAAGAATTCTAATTGCAATGATCAGCAGGAGGTGACTCCACTGGTCATAAAAAGATTTCCAGTTGCTTCCAAGTATGACACAATGACTCCAACTCTCACTTAAATGAACAGCCTCAGTGAGTATTTTAAGAGACAGCTTATGGCTTTGATTGTGAGTCAGATTATTTCCTTCAAGAAGGAAGATAAAATGTTTTAATGATTTTAATATACAGTCCCATGACGTGATTAACAAATAAATTGCTGTACAGTTTTGAGTGAGAAGCTACTTGGGGAAAATCCATTACCTCAGCAATGTTAAACCTCCTTGTACAAATAAACTCCAAAAAAGTTTGTTTCACTACATGTATTACTACAGTGAAGTACAGATTGACCTATTTAGTTACAGGAACAAATAATCTATATTGAGAGTAATGTGGTGAAATGCGATCTGCTATGGAGACATACTGACTCTCGTTGGTAGCTGATGAGTTTGTCTTTGAAAACAAATGTCTACATCATGTTAGTAAAGCTAACAGTACATCTCAAATCAGGCATTTTAACTTGAGTAACAAATCAGCCTGATCCCAAGTCTTGAGAGCCAATCAGCATTTAGATTTCCTGACATCCCCGAATGCATCAGAAAGGATCCATCCATCCACCAATCAACAAATCAAATAGTTTGAAAGTTATTTCCGCAAACACAAGTTATGCTAATTACATGTTAAACCCAAAGATTTTAAGCTTGTTTTCAGATTTATGGCAAAAGTAAATCCAATCTTGTGTAACTGACTATTTCCACATCACGCATCAACTACTGCAATTCCCTCCTAGCAGGCCTCCCTGCGTGTACATTTAAACCTCTGCAGATTACCAAGAATGCAGCAGCACGTCTGGTCTTTAACCAGCCCAAAACAGCCCACGTCACCCAGCTGTTAATCTCGCTGCACTGGCTTCCAGTAGCAGCTCGAATCAAATACAAAGCTCTTCTTCCCGCTTACAAAACATTGACAAGAAAGGATCCCTCAGCCACGTCTACACTCCTTCTCGCCCACTACGTTCTGCTTGTGAAAGACGCCTGGTGCTCCCACCCCAGCGCAGCTCCAAATCTCTAGCCAGACTCTTCTCCTCTGTTGTGCCCAAATGGTGGAATTAATCACCTAACTCTATACGATCTGCAGAGTCCCTTACTACTTTTAAGAGATGTCTTAAAACTCATTTGTTCAAGGAACACTTGTGCAATTAAGCTGACCCTTCTCCTCCTTGCCCTCAGGGGTAGAATGAGTCAGTAGGTCTAAGACTCAGCTCGTATTGATTTTTTAGCACTACTACTGAATGTTGTTGAAGATTGAAGTATACTGTTGCAGCAATTAATTGTGGTTTGTTGGCTTGTGAAATCCCCCCCCCCCCCCCCCCCCTAAAATTTTTTTAAAATAAAATAAAATAAGATAAATAAATAAATACAATAAAATAAATAGATAAATAATAAATAGATAAATTAATTAATTAATGAATATAAGGAAAATAAATAAATAAAATCCTGCACTTAATGGCAGCACCTGTAGCCAGATAACTTGTAGCACTGTTGTTGCACTAACTAGGTTTTCCTTGTGTCTGAATTCTTGCTGGTGTTGTACGTTGCTTTGGACAAAAGCGTCTGCTAAATAAAACTAACTGTAAACTGTAAACTATTTACAGTGAAAATAACACTCACACACAGAAGAACAGGAGTTAACCTCGTTGTAATGAATGAGAAACTTGGAGGATTTTACTTCACTTTTGATATGAACATACAGTTGCACCTCAAGTTGTACTTAAAGCAATGCAGCACCAAGACAAAGAAGTCTGGTCTGGATGTCGTTTAACGCCAACTGCTGGTTACGCCAGAATAACCAAGGTGTCAACATTCATTTCCAGAGGCATGCGTCGCTGTCAGATGATGGGCTCAAAGATTAGGACCTAGCAGACCAAGGGACCAAGCTGATCATCTTATATCCAAATGGGGTCACTTCTAGCTACTAAAACAAAGACTCAAAGCTCCAAGTAGTCACAAAATGTCCATTTCTTGACTACTAACATTAAGATTCCCTGCTACCAGCATTATATCAGGATGCTATAATGAATGAAATTATGTTTTGCTGATTCAGATAGAGTGGCCACTTAGTGAAAAGAGAGGAAGGAACAAGTGACGGTTTTTGTGAAAGCCAAATATATCCTAGATAGTCTTATCTGCCCCTTGCATTTAAAATAGACACATAAGTGTAATGGATATTAATGCTTCCTTCCTCTGACACATGTGTGCAGTGAGGAGCAACAGCACAGCTAGATGACTCTGGTGCTAAATTACTTGTGGGAGGGAGAATTGCACGAAGCTTCATGCTCCTGTGAACACACAGCAGGGATTGTGCTGTACGTTGTTTACAGTACACACAGTCTGCCATGTTTAATAGCCCCCCTCCCCGTCACTCCCATTTGGTTTCTGAACAGGGTGACAAGCTTGCAAACACTGGGACTTTAAAAGCTCCTGCATGTTAGTCAGTACGCTTCAATGGACACTATTAAACATGGGCTACCTTCTGCAGAGACACCTACTGCGTTTAATCAAGGGTTTCAGTCATAGGAAATCTCACTGGTTCTTGTCTTGTAAATTATTGCACCAACACCGCAGACGTATGTTGACCTCCCATGTTTCATTCAAACCCCCGAGCAGTTGTATATTTATATCAAGCAGAGCGGAAAAAAAACCCCAACACACCCAACTCCAAAGCAATTAATTTGGACACATGCTGCAGTATGAGACTGTGATTTGAAATTAAGAAAATGGAAGTCAACCATGGCGAGACAGAAAACTCAGTGGTTTATTGTGTGGGAGGTGGAGATGCTAACACCACAGAGTGAGGAGGAAATGATAATTAACGCTGACCTCGACTCGACCCTGATTCCCTCCTCCACATGTTGTTTTTTTCCTCCACTGGAGACACAAAGCAACCCTCTCTCCCCACACCGTGAAGGACAACATTTCATTTGACTCCACAATGCCTCAAATGTCTTCCGAGAAAAGGTTATCTGTATCCCTAACTGCCCTCTCGGTCTCATTTCTTCCTATTTGGATCCAGACACTGCTGAGTCTACTAAGAAGAAGACAGCTGGAGGGATTATAGTCCGCTAATTATAAGATATCTGTCTGTAATTGCTGTGGATTATGCCATTATTCATACAGAGCTTAGCTGCTGAAAATGCCTGAACCACCATCATATTACGAAGCATATATCACTTTGTATTATTCACTATTTATACAGCTGAGAATGAATACTACATTTCAGTTAAAGAAGCCTTAGTAAGGGTAGAGAATAACCAAACCCATTACCCTATCACAGCATCTTTCTCAGTGTGTGACGCATCATTGAAGACTCCATTACGCTCGTGCTTTGGGGGTATTGTTGGACAGAAATGAGGAAATAGCACGCCCATTCAGGTAGTAGATCGATCGCTGAAGCTAATTCTCGGAGGAGTGTGTGATTTGACTTCGAAGGCTGGCCCTGAGATGACAAACAGACACTTTAGAGGAGGGGAGTCATTTGAGCAAATACCAAAGTCATATTGATCGGCTTGAGGCATCCTGGCCTTTCTTCTGGAGTTGAACACTTCTTTTATATCAGAGGAGAAATGAAGGTTTGGTAAACTGAAAGCATTAAGAAATCATTTGATCTGTTTCATTAAATTACACCAGAAGCTTTCATTCAATTTCCTGCAGCCTATTCAGAACAGCTTGTTCAAAAAGTCACACAAGAATTTACTTAGAGGGACACGAGACTTGATCAACTCATGACATCACAGATTGGTGGATCTCCTTACAAGAGAAAAGAGCTCCAGTTACAGCCTAACAGCCCTTTAATCCTAAAGTTCCCACTCTGAGTAGGCATTTTTGTAAACTTCACACATGTAGAGCTGGCATAAATAATAGATGAAAATAGATGAAAATAGAAGTTCTGCTCTATTCTTTCTTGCTACTGATTTTTTTGTTCTTCCCTTTAGGGTCAGATTCAGGGACCAAAACAAATTACTATATTTTATAAATTGCTACTCTGAAAACAGAAACGCTGTTGTCATAAGGGTGACAACTTTATTGTCTGGACACAGAGGAGGAGGCGGATCTCAAACACAGAGCCCTGCCCACAGTTCCACCCTTAACAGGCCTCGAGAGAGCCACTGCAAGAATCAGGCTAATAAATCATGTAAGGCTGCGTAGATGTATCAGAACCACAGTGTACGACTTTGGGACTTTGAGATTACAATTTCTTTCTCAGATCTTACCAGATGTTACAATTTTTTAGGTGTTCTGTTTAGTACGAGTCAAGATTTAGATGCTTTACTTCCTGTATGGACTTAGATCAGCACAGCACTTGGACTACTATCTTAAACTAACTACAATTTCTGTTTGTCCTTCTCCCATTTGTCTTGTCTTGTGTTGTCCTGTCTGTCACTGTTTCCCCTTCTTTCAAACTGTGGTGTGGCACGGCTCTCCCCTTCAGCTCTTGTTAGGGGTTAAATAAAGTTTGATTGGATGGAGTAGCTGACAGGGAGGGCTGGTGATGGTCACTATGGCAGTGAATTATATTCACATATCTCTCACTGCAAGAAAAAAAATGCATTGATCTTTCCAACGCCACCACAGGACACAGTGCTCAGCTGTAAAGATATTGCAGACAAGGGAAAAAAAAAAAAAATTCAGATGCTAGGGGTCAGATTGTCAACTCACCTTCAAGAAATTCAGGGTAAAATTGTTTAAAGGATCTGAAGTAATCTGTTTAACTGTGATCTGTGCACAAGGTGCCATTTTTTAAACCTCAGTGAAATAGTGTTCTCTGTTGACATGTACCTCTTTTTCAAACATTTAATGGCCCTCTGTAAGACCTCTATGTTGTATTTTCATTTTTTTTCACCAACTGGTTGAACCTCCTTCAATTTTCTGTTGTTTCTCATCTTTCAGTGTAAAGTAACAACCCCCCCATACAGTTTGGGTGACATCACCCATTGGTTTCTTGAGAGACTTTCTGAAGCCAGGGGCCCACATTAGAGATGCTGACTCAACCTAGCTTCTGATTGGCTCAGAGAGGTTAACGAGGTGGAGCTGCTCAACAGCTACATCCCATATTCTTATCAGTCATCCCAGCCATGGCTCCTAATCATGTCATGTAATTATATGTAAAACTCTTACTGAATATATTATCAAAACATAACAGCCAATGATGAATGTTATTGTGGAATTCTTTGGCTTTTGCAGCCAGCTAAAAGTGGACATGTGAGGAACTTTGGTGTCCCTGGTACTGCCTGTTGTTAAGTTCCCAAACAGTAGGTCAAATGAATGAAAGTAGAATTGGCTAAACATGAGGACTCGTGTTAAAATGCAACAGTCTCCATCTGAAGCTTGTGGTTGTACAGGAGTAAATGGACATGGCAAATCTGTCATCTGTGTGGGAGTCGTTGGGAATGAATGAACAGCTAAGTGAATATTGAGAGTGGAAGATGCTAGAGCATGCATGTCCTTGCATCCATCTGCATCTCTCTGCTGCCAAGATGGCAGTATGTTGTTTATAAACCTCGCTGGTTTTTAAAAATAATCTATTTAGCAATGTGTTCTCTTTGCCCCCTCCTGCAACGCCCACCCATCAGAGCAGCTGTCTCCGTGCACATGGTGCAGCAAGCCAACCTTAACGTTTTCTTTGCACTGCTGCTG
The DNA here is from genome assembly GCF_033239565.1 of Halichoeres trimaculatus. Taxonomy (NCBI): domain Eukaryota; kingdom Metazoa; phylum Chordata; class Actinopteri; order Labriformes; family Labridae; genus Halichoeres; species Halichoeres trimaculatus. The sequence goes on from NW_027437184.1 coordinate 23,120,998, forward strand.
AAACCAATTAAAATTTACGGCAAAGAAATCACCTGATTACAAAGCTGTCGAGTCCTCCTCCTCCTGCTCTTCTTTCACTCCTTCCCCCTCTGGTGTGTGTGTGTGTTCATGTGTGCATCTGTGTGTGGATGCCACCAAGGGCAATGTTAAGAGCTGATCAAGAGGGAATGTGACATACTTTCGTGTTGAGCGTCTGCCTGTCTCTTGGCTGATCCATATGGGCGCAGCACTAATTAAATCCAGCGGCTCAACCATTCACACCAGTGGCTCCTTGGCACTGTGCAAAAAAATCTGTTGGTGTTGTCAGGTAAAATGACAAAAACCAGCAGGGTGTGAGTGTATGTACATCAGTGTCATTGCTGCTGTTTTTTTTCTGGCTATGCTGACCAGCAGAGAAAGACATATGAATCCTTTGTGCTGAATTTTCAGCCATTGATGCATGTTTTTGTCAGCTGGGGCTAATAGCAGCAGAGATATTGTGTCATATCAGGCCTCCAACCCTGCTCCAGTCACTGAAACAGAGGGCCAAGCTGCTCATCTCTGAAGAAGTGGATGCTTCTCTCAGCAATTGCCAGACCTTATCGGATCTAAGCAGTATAAATGTGCACCTTCCCACACCCCTGACCCCATCACTCCCTGGAGCTCTACACCAGCTCCCTCTATTTCTGCAGTAAAGACTTATTTCTGTTAAAGCCCAAGTGGCTTTAGCTTCAGCCTTTATCTCCTGGGAACATCCCTATGCTCTGTCCACAGTCATTAATAAGCAATGTTTTATATTGAAATTAATATCATTCTTTTATTAAAGAGGCTGTGAGAAGGATCTTTTGTAATTGCACTCCCTCACCACCTTGTGGTCTGGAGTCTTCACACACTGTTGTAAATAACTTTTAGCGAGGCGTGTGATTGTTTTTGAATTAAATGGAGATCGGATCGAATCAAATTTTCTTTGATGAAGGCAACATTTTACTGGATACAACGCTCCAAGGTAAGGGACTTACCCGTACAGTTATGTAGTGCTACAGTTTGAAACGTGCCATCAAGCAAATGTTGTAGCAGCCGGCTACATGTTAGCAACATCAACAGCCCGATGCTCCAACGTATCTGTAGGCTAACGTGATGACTAGTCAACACTGTCAGTTTTTTAAGTAGTTTAGCAGCCGTTTAAATTTAGCCCTACTCTCAGCCCGGTGCTCTAAGACTTGTCCATAATGTGTAATGTTAGTAAAAAGTTTGAACAGACCACTGCAGAATAACTGCTGCATGTGGGTTGGAATGAACATTATCTCAAACAGCTTGGCCCGTGTTATAGAGTGATACTACTCGTTCAGCTTTCTTTTGCTCTTTTGTCCTTTTATTGTCTGACAGTTAGGCTCCAGTGTCCACCATCACTACAAAATTAGCCACTGAAATCATTACAGCAGAGAAAAAAACAGATCTCTGTGTTTTTATCTCTCTTCATGACTAAACTTCATCGGCCGGCGTGGTAGGGACCTAAACATGCTGTTAATCAGTCTGGTCCCGATGAGAAGCTAAGAAGTAGAAATTTAAAATTACCTGTAACCAACTACAATTTAATTTCTCATTTTAAAGTGTGGATTATGATCAGGCATATATCTAGAAGGGAGACTTTTTCAAGATCACTTTTAAACTCCTCACAGCCCCTTTAACTAAGATGAACAGAACTCAGGGTGTAGAAAAGATCCAAGGATACAAAAAGTGGGATGATCTAATTATAGTGAGGAGGTTGTCATGGTGTATTGTAAACCAGAATGAGCAGAATCCTTAAATGAAGTGAAGGGTTTCCTCTCAAAAGGATGCTACAAGACCCTGCTCTTTGTTACATATTAACTCACTTCTTATCCTGATTAGAAAGTTATTGTAACAATCCAAAAATAATTTTTTTCTTTCATTTGAAAGTAGTCTGTTACTCTCTATTTTTGGACTGCTGCTTTACAATAATTTGCAATAACTCTGAGCTAGCTTAGAACAAGCTTACTCACTTGTTGTTTCTGACTTTAAACTTGGAGTTTCCTGTGATCGTGATGAAAGATTTATGCAAGTTTTTTGTTCAATTGGGCAAGTACTTTTGGAAGCAACCTAATTTCTTTTCAAATAGTTATAATAAACATTCAGACCCTGTACCAATTCCCAACAGTTTCTAAGAATGAAGCAGCCTACCCCTGAAAATGAACATTTGGCTCTGTTTTCTTTCCATATTTGTGTGAGGAAGGTGACTTTTCTTCACTGGCTTCATGATCGTTTAGTGTTAATCAGTACATTTACTGTGCACGTGTATATTTATGCATGGATTGCGTGACACCATGCTTGATTAGACCCTGATGTAGGGGAGGGCCAGTGTGTCGGTTTAATGGTGTTGTGTTAACAGGATAAAGATTTATGGGGGGGCAGACCAGCATGTGTTCTGTGGTCCACACAGCAGATAGATAAATAAATGGAAATTGGTTCCATTTGTCACTGCCTGGACTAGCCAGGGATGTAGTGTGTACCTGTGGAGTGCAGAGATGTGACACTTTGTCCCTGTTGGTTCCTTATCGGCTCGTCTGTCACATGTGTCCATGTGATCTTGTTCCAGCATCCTGTATGCAACACCACAAGCCTCCACCAAAGGAGAGAACAAGGGGGGAGAAAAAGCCTTAGCTGTGTTTGATTCCCTGCTGTTTGTGCCCACACCTTTTGAAAAAGTTGAGCCTGCTTCCGTAATGAAGCTCAGAAACAACAACATGAAAGAGTAGTTCTCTTTTCAAACTGAAAATGAAGGTGAATATTTTGCATTGAAGTGCAAATTTAATTTGTAGACCTTAGTCAGCACACAATACCCCACATTATTATATATTTTTTCTTTTTAATCAAACTCAATTAAGTTTGGACCGAAGCACACTGTTGTTATAATTCAAACTGAGTGACAAATCATAATAGTTTTCATTTGCAGCATTAATTTCAGCCTCTCAAAGAATGATATTTTTCCGAGGTTGATCATTGAAAAACACTTCATCCAACAAAGGAAGGGAGGCAGACACTCATCTAAGTGCAGTACTAATTTTACAGCACAGCCTTCAAAGTTCAGGATCCCTCAAATTACACTGCGCAATATAGACACAAACATGGAAAAAGACACTGACATTGTTATGTCTCATATAAGTTATAACCTGAAATACTAGAGGTTCCAAGTAAGATCAAATCATGCTGTTGTCACCGTTAGTGCATACTGTGCTGCAAGAACTGATGTGTCATGGAAGTTTCTCCAGAAATTGGAGAACAGATGTTTGGAAATACAGCCTCTTATTCAAATTGGTGCTGTTTCTTTATAATACAAAAAAAAAACATCCAGCTAGTTTTATTCCCAAACAAGGAAACAAACTTATAAAGGGGGTCGATGTTACTCAGCTTGATCAGCCCCCCCATTACATAGCCTGCTCTGATGGCAGGATCGATTCTCGGTCCCAGCATGATTTGGTTCATGTTGTCTCCCACTCTCCTCCTACCTTTTTTGCTCCTCTTTCCCTCTCTTTCTCTCTTTTAAGCTGTCCTTTCCAATAAAAAGCAAAAAAGCCCCTAATAACCTTTTAAAATATACAACTAATAAAGCACATCTGCTGTTGCAAATTCATGGCGTACAATTGTCATTTTGAGTAGACAGCATCATTTATTAAGCACATCTCCCTATAATTTCCTCTGGGACACAAGTTGTGGCAGAAGATGGGGAAAAAATCCTCTCATGCACAGTAAATGCTGAGTTTACCAGAAGCTTCTTTGGAGCATGGAGGCTCCAAGCGTGGGTAATTATCAGTTTAAGTGATAGCTTCCATTGCTACATGGAAAACGGACACGTTCAGCGCTTCAAACTCGACTGAATGTATAAACACGGCAGCCCTTACTGTTTGTCACAAAATATGAGTAAAGGAAAAATCTCACAGGTGATTTCTTCAACTGATGATTGTGTGGTACTTGTGCTGTAGTTTGCTTTGCTTTTTCAAAATGTAAGACCCACCACTTTAAAGGGTAAAATCTCAATGGAGTCCCTTTATCATAATGTCAAGCTGGCAGTTTTACCACTTATTTTTCCTCCTTCTTTTCTAATGCGTTGAAAAGAGAGATATTGAAGCAGAGACAGACTTAAAGCCACAGTGCAGTTGTGTGGTTCACTCTGGTATTCTGCTGACATGGGATCCATTAGGAAGGGTTTTGGAAGAGGGGGTTGGGGGTGGAGAATGCACAACAGTGCTGGGAGAGGGAAGCAAGGGCCTGAAAAAATAAAAAAAAAGAATCAGTGAAGGAAATCTAGCATAGCTGAAAGACTTTCAAGCAGGTTTGAAGCAGGAGAGAAGAAAAGGAAAGACAGGGAGGAGCAAAGCCTGGAGAGATAGTGCGATAGCTAGGAGGAAACAAAGGAGATGAGAGGAAGCAGAGATTGAAGTTGGAAGACAGGAAAACACAAGGGAGGACTGAAAAGTGATGAGGGTGTACAGTACTGTACATGAAGAACGAGATGAGAAGCCAGACAGCGGGGGGCTGATTTAGCATACATAGCACCAGTGAAGAGTCAGATCTGATTGAACCATCGACTGTTGGAACATGGGCGTAGCCACCTTGACGTAATCTAATGCTCGTTGGCTGCGTATTCAAACCTCAGACTATTTGGTCTCTTCCATGTTGGTTTTCTACAGAAGTGAACCTATTCTGACAAGAGGGCTTAACAATGTCAATTCATCATTGCAAACAAAGCGCTGGCTAACAAACTACAAAATGACAAACTAGTTAACTTTCCAGTTTGCTGTGAAATATAATTTGTAGTTCAACCTGATTTAGCTACACCAACATGTTCATTGCTCCCTCCAATAACAGCAAGAGTCACAAGATCTTGATTAAAATATGGTGCATTTTGTTCAAGCTAAGAAGTCTAAATCTCGGCACAAAGCTAGAAACGTAAACTCAAAGCACATCTTGTAGGCTGCTTGTAATTAAAGGGGGCTTAGGATAGTCTTCTTGTTTTCTTTCTTGTTTCTGATTCTTGAAACTTATGTGTGCTTAAATTACCCATTTCTCTTTATCAACCTTAGCTTAAAAGAAACACCTAGAAGAAACAGAGACCATAACAGGCCGTAAACATTAGGGGTAGGTAAAAGAAATAAAAACTATTATATACATTTTTTTTGTTTGAAAATATAAAAATTGAATTCTTTGTCATTTTTTTTTTCAAATTCAAATCCTTCATTTCAGTCTTTGTTTAAAAAGTAGATTGGAAAAAAGTTACCACTTTTCTCCAGCAGAGGGTGAAATGTTTCTTTCTGACACGTGATGTGCATTTTATAAGAAAATATGGCTCCTGACATAGTTCGTAGACATTGTCATAATTTATCTTTTTCATATGGTCTGGTGTTAAAAAAGCAAACTAAAAATTGTATCAAAGAATACAATATGAAATATCAAAGAATCACAATTTAAATCAAATCGGCGCCCCAAAAAATCGTAATAGAATCGAATCGCAAGAATAGCATATAATCCCAGCCCTAGTTAACATGTTTACTTACTTGCAGATATTGTCATAAAGTTGGTGTAAAGGTCTCAGCCTTGCTGCTTGGCAAAGAGTGAACAGCTACAGCACATCCATCCACCAGTCAAATCAAACACAGAATTCTATTCATGATTAATTGTGGCCCTTATGTGACTGAAACAGTTAAGTTTAAAAAAGTATATTGTCATTGTGACTTCCACTGTAAAAATGAGCATTGTCATATTGTCTTCAAAGGGGGTTGCTTCACTCAAGTGGAGGCTTTGTTTTTCAACATAGGAAATTGCTGACTAGTGTTGACTCACTTTTGGAGCCAGCCTCAAGTGGCTGCATGAGGAAATGCAGTTTTGGCATTTCCCACTGACGTCATTTCTCAGCCCTGGAGGTTACTGCTTGGATGAAGCAATTAGAAAAACAAAATGTAGTTCAGCTCAAAAATATTCAAGTGTGCACTTGTCTTAACCACAATTGGCCATGACGCACACCAATGCCCTCATCTTGGCCTGTTAATTTGCACCTATCCAGTCAGGTGAGTCACCTAATGCTGCCGAGGCCTGAGTCAGGATAAGTGCATTTATTTCAACAGAGCTTATTCACAGAATACCTCATACTAATGATAAGGCATGGTGTCTGTACACTCACTAAGCCATCTTTTGTGTGGTGCCCAAATGATACCCTCCATCCCTATCATCACTGGGGACTCGCACGCCAACCAATGGGAGTGTCATTGCCAAGGAGATTGGAGACACCTGGAGAGTGGCATCACCCAACAGCACATTAAACAGCCAGTTTTATTTACGTGGGATACACAATGACAGATGAGTGTTTGTAGCTGCGGGGCTGCAGGCAGCAGTGTTTGTGATAGGGATTTGCAGAGGGAACGGAGGAAAAGGATGACAGGCTGCTGCATTAGCTCTATTTTCCAACAGGGCTTCATGTAATTACAGATGCTTCTCAGGGATGTGCCCTTCTCTCTGCTCACTTTTCCCGGAACATTTTCTAATGCAAATGTCCACTCTGCCCTCGATTGTGCCTCTGACCACAACATCAAACGGAATGAGCTATCAGAGACAAGACCAGGCCCGGCATCCAATATCAATTTTTTTCGTATAATCACAGTTTTCTCTCTTCCTTTGCATATCATTTTGCTCCTCGGCACCTCTTCCCTCCCCTCCCCCTATACCTATCCATGAGCTCTACTCGTCAGAAAGACAAATTACCCAGTAGGCTGCTCTTTTAGCTGTGCTTTCTGTACAATAATCAATTTGAGGAACGCGAGAAAGAGAAGGCTAGAGAAACGTGAAATTATTCATCAGGGTCTCTCAGTAGCAGGGCTGTATAGGGGCGTGGGGGGATGGTATAGGGGTCTACCTCGTTCCTCTATGAGATAATTAGGGGAGAGGACCAAAAGGCAGAAATAAGGGGAGTACTGCAGGCTAGCAGTGAGAGGGAAAAAAAAGGCTGAAGTGACAGAGATAGAGAGTAGTGGGTGAAGAGATGGCGGTTCGTTTCTGCTCTGAGAGCACTTTGTTGTTATATTTGGAAATCTGGAGATGGTGTTTAGAGTGTCGTCCCAGCAACAGACAGATACACAAGAGAGGATGGAGTGTAGACAGCCGGAGCCGGTGACGAGTGAGAGTGGAAGTGCAGAGAAGGAGGAAGAAGAGCTCTGAGAGGAGCATGACTCCAAGTTAGCGTAGTTAAACTACTCAGAGGAAAAGAGGGATAGTCGCGTGAGGAGGGGGGAAGAAGAGCCAGGCTCTCTCTTGTGGCGGGTGTTTATTCAGAGAACCTCTTGTTTCCTACCAATTAAAGGGGCTGGGGACTGCTTCAGCACAATCCTCCCTCTCAACCTCCCCCTCCTCCTCTGCTCAATCTGTCTCCTCTCCCGTCTTCCCTTCTTCTCTAGAGCTTGCTCCATCTGCACTTTTTGATCATTTAAATATCTCACACTGCACACGTGCACGTGCTTTTACTCTGAAAGTTCTCCCACCTGACATTTTCCTGTATTTGACATTCAGACACATATGTATTTGACATCAAAATTCCTATCTTGCACTGCATGCCTTCATTGTGTTTATCTCGTTTTAATTACTTGCTTTATCTCCAACAGCTTGCATTTGTTCTGTCCTTATCTATACCTTCCTCCCTGCTAGTGCAATGACCCGATTTCCCCAGAGGGATCATTAAAGTTTCATCTTTCACCCCTCGTTCATTTCCCTCTCCCATTCAGTCCTCCCTGGTGCAGTTCGGTCCAAGTCAAACAAGCTTGTCGTTATAGTCGATTTCTTTCCCCGTTCCTACACTAAATCACTGGTCTTTAGCCTCTCCTTGACTTGAGAGGACTGTAAGTGCCAGAGACTACTGTTAGCAGTGTTTCATATCATAAAACAGTAAATACCTCAGATTTATGGATTTGTCTTTTCAATCTGGCCTGATTCAGGTTTAAATTATATTCCTTAAGCCACTATTCTTATTCTTAGGTTCATACCATCAAATTGCTTTCCATTTTGATAGATTTCTCTCTAACTGTGCAAGACCTTCTTGTATGAAACACCTTGGAATAAGAGTTTGTATCAAAGAAAGTTGAGATGAGTTAACTTTGCATATATCTATTGCTTTGAATTCCTGCAATATGCTGTATCATTGCATCTTTCTGATGCTCTCGGTGATAAACCGTTGAAATACACTAAGAATGCATCTCTACAGAAAATGATTTTTGGTCCCTGCTACTGCTCCACCTCCAGTTAAAAGGGGGCCTTTTTTGTTTCCATATTTCCCCTCTGGTTCCACCATAGATTCCACTCTGGAGGCCTTTTTTAAAAGTTTGCATTTTAGGTCGGCTAAAACACCATTTCTGTATAAACGTGCGGCCAAAATACTACAATACTTTTGTGTTTCACCCTAAGACCATTGTCATGTAAATGGCCCCTAACACTGAGGTTTAATATTGCTTGACTACCTCACATTTAGCAATGCTAAATTTGACTGCCTTAGATTGAGTTTGTTGGTATTACTGTTTAGACTGATGTTTATATTTCTCATTAGTATATACGGTCTCTTCCTTTTATCTCTTTTTACTTTTAAGCCTATCTTACATTCTGTTTTTCTTAAATATTTATGGGGCTTAAAAACAAGGACCTTGTCCTTGATGGTAAAACTTTGTGCCATCCATGTGTAAATGTGTGATAGCAATAAAGCTCCTTGAAGATTTCCCCTTTAATTGCACCTGGCAGTTAGTTTTGTTGTTTGAGAACTTGTGACAAACAAATGATAAATGGATGTGTAAAGTCTCAATGTAGAGCAAATGACAATGGTGCATCAAATGCTGTTTGCTTTGCAGTGCAGTTTATGGTGCATTTCACCCTAGTTTACTCCTTTTCTGAATGAGACAGTGTCTATTTGGCATCATTACAAGTTTGGTTGACACAATGGTCTCACAATCCTTTTGTTACTCAGACCCAGAATGTTAAAAAACCATAGCCGTTCCTTATTTCTGCCTTGACACAAGCGATACACTCCTCCTGCATTCCTCATTATCAGTATCAAACACCTGCCAAGATGCACTAAATATCCCCAAATAGGCCAATCATTCATGACTTTTCTACTCGATGCTGCATCTCATCACATATCCATCCCCTGTGAGGAAATAATGCATAGAAAAGTGTCATCTGCACCCTCTGTACACAAGCCTCACTGTCATGTGATTGTGCTATCACTACCTGCACTGTCAGCATCTTCCCCTGTCACACGGATGTAATTTTCCCTGCTTGAATAAAAGCATTATTGTGTTGCGTTGTGTATCTGAGTGCAGAATGCGAGCCTGTCAATCAGTGTAATGCAACCTGGGATATAATGCCATAGCCTGGAATGGTTGTGTGGAAACAGGCCGTGATTCTGTCTAGTATCTGTGTCTGATTTATATTATTATTTTTTCTCTGCAGTCACTCCAGAGAGCGTTACATACCTGCTCATAGCTGCGATCTCTCCTGGGCCCTGAATTGTCTCTCAGATTGATGACAGGGGGAAAGACTGGGGCACCTCAGGGCACATTAGAATGCGGAATGTAGCTGTAAATTGTGTGTGTGTGTGTGTGTGTGTGTGTGTGTGTGTGTGTGTAGATGTGTTCCTTAGGCTCTAACTTTGCCTATTTTTGCACCAGCCCCTACATGAGGCAAAAAACACGTCGCGTCTTCTCTTGACTCTGCTCCATTCTCTGCTGTAGCTCTTTGTTTCTTTGTGTCTGCACCTCTACTCCTAACCATGCTTGCATGTCTTTGTCTTGCTCACTTTCCTCGCAGTTACAGTTCCTCTTCCTCCTTAACGCCTCTTTTTTGTGACCAACTGCACTCCTCCCTTGGAGCATCTCTCCTGGGTTTTCCTCTTTATTATTTCTATGTTAACCCACTTTGTCTTCCCTCACAAACAAAAGGCCAGGTTGGAATTAAGGTAGATCCTCCTTTAAACACGGAGTAGCCTACTTAGCTTCAGATTTATGCCCTGTGTGCAGTGTGTAATTGCGCATACCCTGGAGTTCGCCCCTCTGCTTTTTGTGCACAGCTCATAGAAGGTGCTCATTTTGAGCTCAGCCTAGCCCAAGGAGATTCTCCAAACACTTCAGCAAGGGTCACACTGCTCAAACAAAGGTTTCTACTGGAATACATTTGTCTCAAGGTCTCAGTCTGCTGTCTGCTTCCCACTTCTTTTGTTTGGTCAAACAAAGCCTGGAAAGTCTGTCTCTCCAACCTCACTCCTTCAGGGGGAGTTTCATCAGCCTTATTAGTGGAGAAAAATCTAGAAATGTGTTCCTGGTCTGCGCGAAAGAAATTAATTGACAGACTAGCGCACTTACATACACGCTTCCCTCCGCTAACCATATTTTATCTACTCGTTAATGTTCTTAATTATGCCGTCAAACAGTGCCAACGTTTTGCAGTGTGGCACGCTTATTGAAATGGTAATGCAACCATCTCAAAGTGAAAGTCTTTCATTCGCTGGCTTCTAAGTGGATTTATTCATGACAATTTACCCTTCTCATGCAGGATTACACTAATGAGAGGGTTAAAGGGTGGTGTATGAGTGTGTGTGTGTGGCTTTTCTCTGCTTTCATGCAAAGGACTTTTGCCCTGGAGAGAAAAAAGGCCACGCTACTGCTGCCTCTGGCTCGCTCCATTATTCAGAAGAAGAGGGCCTGATTTGGTTTTGTACCATTCTTTTAGACATTGGTGAACACTTCCTGCTTTCTAAAGGATTCAGGTGTCACAATTAGCCATTTTTTGGGGATGATTTATCTAATTTGAATCACAAGTCAGTAGATCTTCATCCTGAATGGCCTTACGCTTGATTAAAGCCATTAAATGTATTTAAGATGCTCTTGTGTGCCACAGGAGCAGACGTCAGCCTCGCAAGAGGTCAGGATGGAAGGTGTTAGTAGATCTTTATATGTGGGTCATGGTGCTTGGTGTTGGACTCTATTGATATTGCCTGTGTTTTACAATTCCAACCTCCCACTGTCAAAACCCTGTCTGTGTGTCTGCTTCCTGAGTGCTGTCTATTAGTCATATCCAGGCAGCATTGTTAGTTTTTCCTTCGTCGCCTTTGATTATAACTCACTCCAGAAGGAATTCCATCCTTGTCGGTCGATAAAATAGCTTCTCTAAAGTGGGAGAAAGCTTCTATGAAATAACAGGTGGCAAAAGCAGACACCACCCACACAAAAACATCATGGCTGGACTTTAGTGAATTGAGGCTCTCAGTGCTTTCATCATCACAGCCTTCATTTGCCAACATGTTTCTAAGAACTGTGTCCTTCTCCATCCATTGTGCTCTCATAGGCAGCACAAACTTGGCCCCCAGCGTTCCTTCTGATTGAATGGACTTTAATAGAGCCTCAAGTCTGATTTCATTTCTGGTCATTTATTTTGATTAAAAGAAGTTTGACTTAATGAAATGGCAAAGCCTTGAAAAATTAATTGGAAAATGTACTTAGAGTGATTAACATTTTGGATGAGTTTAAGGCTTTTGTTTACTCAGTTAATGCCAGAGGGAATGATGCAACAGGAATGATGTTATTCGTATTATTTGTTTGTCTTTTTATCACCACATAATCCATGCTGAACGAGCAGGACCCTTCCGGGTTTGCTCACACACCATAGATAAAAAGGTCAAAACTGAACATAGTAATTGCTAATAAAGTGTTGAAATATGGATTTGTTGCTGAGCTAGTAGAGCCCATTTATCACCAAGTCAACCAGTAATTGCTGCAGTGACTTGGTTACACATCTATTGTGCAGTGAGAATGTACCTGCAGTCAGAGAGCAATAAAACTATGTGAATGATGTCACAAAAGCTAATACTGAAATGATGCTGCAAGTTTCATAATAAAAAGGTCTGCACTTGGTGAAAGGAGTTTCACATTTATTGTTATGTTAGTTGTTGGTGTTTTTAGTTCGAGGATGTTCAGGAATAAGTAAGTGTTGTGAATGTCATCTCTTGGCTATTTTTTTCAGGTGATTGATATTTAGCCATAAACAGTTCTGACTCAACCATTATCTGATCCCAGCACTCTTTCCTTAAAACAAGTTTAATTTCCTTTAGCTCTACACTGCAAAACTGGACTCTAAGCAAGTTACCTGCAGGCTTATGGCTGACCGAATAACTATGACTCAGTGCTATAACCACTTTGAGGCACTATTGCCAGCTTCAATCATTTAATTTCACATTTATTTACTGATAAACTCAATAAAATGTTTTTGACAGAAAACCTGCAAAGCCTGCTTTTGTATGGAGCATATTCAAAGGATTAATGGAATCTCGAGCTGGACCACAATTTTAGAAATCGATTACTCTGACTATCATATTTTCGATTAATCGATGAATTGGGGAAAAGAAAGAAGATGAATGTATTGTCATTTAAAGAATTAGAAGTAAGGCCAAAACAGTAGAAGATACGTTGTTAGGTCATCACACTAAGAACTTAGTGGACCAAAAAGGCAAATAAATAAAAATGTGTCCTCAATCTTTTCACCTGCTAGTCAAACAGTACACCCCCTATGCCCTACCACTATCTGTAGCAGCTAATGCTAATGCTAACGTTAGTTTGATGAACTTCTTGTGGTTTTCAAACAGGGTGGCGATTTAATAGAAAGAAAAAACAAGTCTTAAAGGAGACCCCATGCATTTCACAACTTATAGAAGGAGTGTATGTGGGAATTTGTAGCTCCTCACCTTGCTGATCAGCTCCCTGACTTGTCATCGATGAGCCCAACATGTTTGCGTTTTAAGTGCTGGATCATTGCAGTCACACTGCTGTGACATCCAAGCTCATTTTGGTCAATTAACACGCTGTGTGCTTTTACTCACTGTGAAATACTGTCAAACTCAGGATTTTTTTGGACAAACGGCTTCTCCGGCTCTGCCATAGGTAGCATGTTTACTCGTTTCCCTGCCGTTTACCTGCTGGCTCGGCTCCTCCTCTGCCATGCTAATCTGTTTACATGTGACGCATACAGCCCCGCAACCCAGGTAGTCTACACTCCAGTCAAGTAGGTGCACCTTCAGCTTGTTGCCAACAGCTAAAAAATCCAACAGAGAGGAAGAAGACAAATAAACTTAAGACAAACTAAAACAGTAATGGCTCAGCACAGTGCATCGATTATGGAAAACATTGACGCTTTAACTACTCAATTTTTATAGATTTTATTGATTTGTCGTTGCAGCCCTTATGAAATAGGTTAAAAATCTGATCAGTAAGGGCATTGATATCAGTAAAATCTTATCAATAACCATGAATGACCATTTCAGCGTTCTTTTTTGTTTTCTTAAAGTTCATCAGTGCAATAAACATTTTGTGAAAAGAATCATGCCGGAGACTTGTGGTCTAAATTCTAAGCAAAAAAAACACGATTCACAGTTTTGCCAGAATAGTGCAGCCATAGCCTGAATTTCTTGTAAAGAGTTTTTAGAAAAGTCTAGTATAGCCTGCTTGTAAAGTTTCTTGAGTTAAGACTTTATTCTTAATTCTAAATTCAAGAAACTTCTTAAGTAGATTATCCCACTGACAGATTTCTTTACCCTTAGAAGCAATAAAAGCATCATTTCTTGTCTTTAAATATTTAGAAATTGGTCTATTGACAGTTATTGCCAGATAACACCACCTACCCTTTACTGGACAATATTAAGAAAGCCATGAATTGCCTCACTACATGAGTCCCCAAAACCAGCACATCATTGAGGTCTGTCGCAGTAGCTTAAAGATGATAAATTTGTCCTTGGCTCATAAACATAAGACAAAGTCAAACACAAGCATTTTTCTTCTATTGCATTCATAACTCACTCAATCCTTTTGCTATCAAGACATCAAGTGACCAACATAAGTCGTCTATTAAATTGTATAGACTCCTGCTGTCCATCCTTTCATCTCTTTTTTACATGATTTGCGTTACCTAATGTATACACTGTGTTGCTATTTTCAAACAGTAGTCATTAGGGCCAGCTTTGGACATATTGGGGTCATAGGCCACAATACAGGCTGGGATATATGCAGCAATATAGGCAGCAGCTTAAGCATGAAGTCCTTGGGGCATGGGAAGTTAAATATAAACCCTTGGATGGAGCAAAGCTCCACATACATTCAACACTCACTCTGTTTTGCTCACACAACCGCCCACTCATCACCCCAACTGATCTGTTTAACGATTCAAAATCAATAAAGTAAGAATAAAATGGGTTATTGTGTTTTAAAAATGGCATGAAACACACAATTTACTGTGTGTGGAAGAAGCTGTTTTTTAAAGGGCATGAAAACTGCTTGAGCTGGCCCTGCTAGCCATTGTCCTGACATAGGGTCAAAAGGCAAATGAGAGAAGCCAGTGCATTCAGAGGTGAGATCAGGAACACAGATTCAACCTTTTGCGCTTTAATGTGATCGACAGTTTTCCTAACCCTATCAGAGCTGTTTTCACCCTGCTCCTCTTCCACTTCTCTAATTCTCCTAATCTGCTTGATGTCCGTCTCTCCGACTGTATGTGCCCTCTCCTTATCCTCAGAAGTGCCTCTCCTCGGTCTCTTCTCTCCTGACGTTCTTGGTACAGAGGGAAAGGATGACTAGAGGAGATTAAAATGGAGGTTACACAATCCTTTTAGCTGGTTTTAATGTGCGCCCCTCACAAGTGATATGTTCCACACGTACATCAACAGGATTAGAGTGTCAGAACATCCGAGGAACTGGTGAACCCTGTGAATCTATCCTACAGGCACACTCACTCAGTTTCTGTAAACACAAAACCCTTGTCAGGATACAAGGCTTCTTTCTGTCTTTACATTCATTACAAAAAAAAGTGCACACAATAAAAAAACAAATATGAACAACATAAAAGCAAAAATGTAGAAAATTAAAGTTCTTTTTTTGTCCTTTTTTTTTTTTTTATAACCTGAGATATACTTCAAACTGCAACACCACTAACACAATTCTTGACCGTGCCTGAACAGCACATTGAGCTCACAAAGGAAAAACTTCAAATGTATTTTGTTTTATGAGAAAAATAACTGGTTGTATTTGAAGAACAGTTGAATAATACCACTAGAGCAACTTAACAGAATGCAACTTGCCAACCCCAAAAATCCTTTGCCCTGAAGAAAATTGTGAAGGAATTAAAGTAGAGAAGGGTAAATAAAGTGTTTATTTATGTTTGTGCGATGAAGCTGCACACCACCCTTAAATAATTCAGTATCCAAGCGTGGACACCCTACTAAAAAAAGGCTGGACATGCACCTGACAGGTGTAGCTTACCCTACCATGACTTCCATGTGCTGCAGCAGTCAGATAAAACTGAGACAGCAGAGTCATTCAGAGTTATCACAGCCACAGTCAAATGATGAACTGCTTTAGCTGAATTTAAATCCACTGCCTCTGATGTTAACGTGTCACTAGTTAGAGCAAACACTTTCTATTGAGCTTAAACTTTCCCTTAACTTAAACTTTTAACTTTTTCCACAGAGCTTCAGTGGGACTGTGTCTGTGACATCTTGAGTCTCATACCTGAATCTTCAGTGCCTTTAGGATTAAACTGGATCACTTGATTTCCATAGTGTTGTGAGTTTTTGCACATGAAGCAGCTGATGAGTTGTGTTTCTTTCTCCACTTGTTCTGAACTGTTGGACAGCTTGAGAAAGCTCAGTGTGTTGAGAGTTATTTAGTTTTTCAGCTTCAATGCTTCAGCATTAGCATAATGCTATCGCTGGCTTCTGGCAAGTGACACAAACCCTAATGGAGGTTACATTCTTGTTTCACTTATTTGATTTAATTAACGACAGCACTTTCCTCATTTCTTTTTCTCTTGCGTCCATGTTTGCTTCATTGACTTCATCTCCTTCATGTCACATCTGCTGACAACAGAAAAAACACTCAACAGCAACATTGGGTTGACAGTAGAACCACCTGTCCTTTTATTTCTTTACTTCATTTCATATGCACAACTAATCAAATAAAGATATTCATACTCTGTGGCTGTGAATCGATACAATATTGCCACACAAAGTAATGCAGTACCATACGGTATTGATTATATTGACATCCTTGGAGGCCTCGGAGACCTGGTCACATTTCCATTGCACTAGAACCTTAGAAGGAACTGGAAAGGGTGTTTCCACTACCAGCCCAGCTCTTAGGAAATAGAGCAATGTCATATCGACACTTAAAGCTTCTGCTTGCACAGTGTTTGGAAATAATTGGTCAGGGCTAATTTGCTTGTATATCCCATAGTTGGATTCAAATGAGACACAGATGCAATCAATTCAATGTGTCACCAGAGGATTTCCATGCTGATTGTATATGTCGGCGCAAAAAAAATTGGGGTCATGTTTAAATTTTTAAACTCTTTCAAATAAGTGAATGCAGCAAGTAAAGTGCTGGGAATCAGAGCCAATTTTCACTGCTGAATTCGTGTCATAGGCTCTACCCAACAAGAACTTGTGTCTACTTGCATTTCATAATTTGGTCTGTATGGAGATGTTTAAGAGCATGTTTTCTAAGTGTGAATCCCTTTACTTACTACAGTTCACTTTCTCACGATATCTATGTACTTGAACGCTGATTTCAACACTGGTGTCCCAGTATGTGATTTGACATTGTTTCATGAGGAACATAACATTTAAACTAACAGGGTGTATCTCCACACACATACACATACACACACAATACTTCTCAATGTTGCCAGCTAGAGTGCTATACATTGCCATTGTTCCATCTCTGTTACTGCCTCTGATGTCAGATCAGGGTTGGAACAACTCCACTTATCTATTTCCCTCCATTTGTACAACACAATGCAGATGAGGCTCCCATTTGCTCCCTTTAAACAGGAAAATAGACATGCACATTTTTTTAACGCAACAGCCAGCACTACCCATATACTCCATGTAATCATCTATAGAATTCCTTGCCATTATGTTTTGCTGGACTGGCTCGATATGCTGGCTGCACTTGTCAAAATGTCTGCAGTACTGGTGTAGGATCAATATTTAGTGAAGCCATAAGCTTAAAGAAGCTGTGTTGAAGCTCTGCTGGTATCTGATTAGAATGGGTGTGGAGCGTAAATGAGCCACAGTTGGGTTATAAATCTACTGCTTTGATCCAACAATGTGTGAAAGACTTCTGAGAGATTGTAACTAAGAGGAAAGTAAAGGTTAAAGTGTAAAATGTGTCCAAACATATATTATAACCAGGAGCTTTATCCCGGAAAGTGAAGCCCCTTTGTTAAGTTAATTGGCTTGGTAAACACAAGATAGATTTATGGCCCTGTATGCAAGAAAATGTGTTTGCTGTGGGACTTTTTTGGAGTAGTAATTTCTATGCAGAAAATTAAATTCAAATAGGGGAGCTTGGGGAGGACAGGCAGGGATTCTGTGTTTCCTTTTCAGGCGGTGTTGGGTGTCTTCTGGATGCTTTTGTGTGTTCAACAAATCTCGTGTGGCATAGTTACCAGACTGAGCTAATGCTTGTATCCTAATTTATACATGCAGGACCCTCATTTTTTATTGGATTTGCTTGGTTGCAGTTCATATTAAATTATTGGCTCTGGTATTTTCCTGTAAAGGGGCACAGGGCCCACTGGACCTCCTAGGTGAGTGTATGTGTGTGTGCTTGCGTGTGTGTCTGTTTGTCTCCTGTTTTTTGATCCATATGACCAACTGTAGCCTTCATGAGCTGAGCATATTGGTTTTTCTGTGGAGCAGCTGTTTCTCCTGCAGCTTTCTGTCTCTCCAGACTGCAGATCTGTGAGTGAAGAGAGGAGAGAAAGAGGAGAGGAAGAAGGAGGGGTGATGGATAGACGCAGAGAGGTAGGGGGTAGGGAGAGGTCAGGAGATAGATTGTGAGAAAAGTCAAGGATTTCACGTCTGCTGGGATTGGATGATTGCTGTATTTTAAGGTTATCTTTGAGTATTTATTAAAGTTATATATATTTTTCACCCAGGACTTAGCTCTAAAGAGGACTGGTATATATCTGGGCTAAAACAAATGTTTGAAGCACTGGGAAACATTAAGACTTCAGGGCTGTGTAACACATGCCAGTAGTTATTTTTACTTATTACTCCTTACTCTTGGAACAATGTGTTTCAGTGCGGTCTCAGTGCAGAGTGCCACAGAGCTGAGAAGGAACCATGGTTCAGCTTCTGCTTCATCGTATTTCCATTTAAGCATTTATTTATCGCTGAGCCAGCCTGCTGAAGTATAAGAGGGTGTTTTATTCTGCATAAACTTTGTGAGAATGACAAGAGCATAGACAGACATTTTGAGTGGCCCTGTAGATAATCTGCATATTTTTGGAGAGCTTTTCATCCACCTCTTATAAAGGGGACTTCTGTGAATTTATGCGACTAAGGTAAGAAGGAGGCAGGGTGGTGAGGTTGTTCTCATTTCATCATTGTGTCCTTTCTACATGGGGTTTGCTTGTTCTGCCTGTGTATACAATGATTCTCCAACTCCCTCCTATAGCCCTAAGACTTGCTCAAATTGTAAAATAGTAGGGGTGGGAGAAAAAAATCTCTATACAATGTATCAGGATTTTTCATTTGACAGCATCAAAACCGGTATTCTTTGTCAAAAATGATTTTTTTTAATTCTTCATTTTGGTCTTTGTTTATAAACTGGATTGGAAAAAGTTACCACTTTTCTGCAGTAGAGGGTGAAAAGCTTTTTTCTGGCTCACATGATGTGCATTTTATGGGACAACATGGCTCCTGACATTGTCTGTAGACATTATCATCATTATCTGACTTTTCTGGTGTTAGAAAAGCAAACATAAAATTGCAAAACTCATAAATATCAAAGAATTGGAATGTAAATCAAATCAGCACCCCCAAAAATTGTAATAGAATCGAATTGCGAGAATAGCAAATCATCCCAGCCCTATCAGATAGTGCAAGAAGATGGGAGCATAAAAGGTTATTTTGTCTCAATATGTCAACCCTGTGTGTCCAAAGGGATGACCGGGGTTGGCGTGAGCCTGCCTAGAAAGCTGATTGGCTATATCTAGTGCCATATGTACACCCTTCATTACAAGTGGCTGTATTCTTTGTCTAAGGCAGGACTTGTGCCTACGATGCAACAGGTTGCAATTTAATCCTCAAGTCTTCCTGTTGAGCCCCGAAAGAATAAAGCCCAGTTGATTTGTATGTTACAAGTATCCCATGTTACTTTAAAGATTTTTACCTCTTAAGACCCAGCACCCACATACGTGGACATTACATTTCTGCCCCTAAAACCCATGATACTTCATTTTTTAGAACTTCAACTGATTAGCCACATTTAGGGACATTGCCCACATCATCTTTGATGAAATCCCAACATTTCACCCATTTCAGTGAAAAAAAAGCAATTTATTTAAGTTCAATAAAACTACTAACAAACAACTAATAGAGGACTCATAACACAAATAATCCAACTTCCCATACAAAGACCAAGTTTAGCTATTACACCTATCAGGTCTTATTATCCCATAAAGCAAGGTCATTTAAAAATTGCACACTAGAAAAAAGCTCGGGAAATTAAGGAATTAAGGAAATATATATCAATTTCATAATTGTAAGTGTTGATAAAGTCAGTGGCACCAATAAAAAAAGAATTTTAAAAAAATGGTTTGTGTGTAAATAGATGTTTTAGCCCCTAACAGTCTTAGATTTTTAATATTTATTGCCAAATGGAGCTATGCCTGCGCTAAAAGCTTGGCTTTGTTGTTTCCCAGGTTAGCCAAGCAGCATGCTGCTGTTTTCTTAGAGTTGCTTCACTAAACAAGCTTTAGTGCTGGTGAGGAGGCTGAGGTGATGGTGGCTATGGGGGCTGAGAATGGGCTGTGGTTAGTTTGTGGTTAACTGGAAAACAAGGATTCAGTCAGCAGTCTGTCAGCTTGTTACTGCTGGGACATATGACTCCCATGTTCTGCATAAGCTAACACCAAGCTACATTTCCTGTCACCCTCTGAATATAAGTCAAAGAAAGTCTGGAAACACCCCTGTCAGTTTCTACATTGAGGCTAAACAGCTCTCCTTTAGCCTTTCAAGTGCAATTTTTTTCCATGTAGCTTAAATTTCAAATTTGTAGCCTATGACATCATGCAAAACTCCTCATGCTGCAAAGAAAAGAGATTCACCAAAATCCACTACAAGCCAAGAAATCTCACATGTAGAAACCGTCATTTGTAAGTTTTTCAAACCATTTTTATACCCATTGAATACGTAAAATAGCTAGTAAGTGGCTAGCTTTTGCTTCCCCAAAGTCAGTATTCAGATCATATGTGTGCTGGATGTTAAACTACGCTTTCAACTCTCAAAGCCAAAGTAAATGTTAGTCTATCTGTTATCACACTTTTTGGTCATGCAGACATTGTTGCAACACAAGAGTGTCCAACCAAACAAGAATCTACATATTTAGGCAGAATTCTCCCAATTAATCTTAGTGAAAAGAAAATTGTGTTCATTACGCAGCGGACAGCTCTGAATTTTAAGTGTCATGAGCCAGCAGTGTTTAACATTCCACAACATGTTTGCCTGCAGTCATTCGTGCTCTGCTTTTATATGAATGAAAACTCAGATAAAAGATCAGCCATATGACGGACAAAACCAAATTACTTGCAAATTAAATTGTTTTACTTTGTTTTCAAAAAAACAAGACTCTGTCAGTTGTCTCTTCTCTTGCATTTGGATGAGCTGATTGCTAATTGCATTCCTTCGCTAAAACATGATTCGAAAGCAGACGCATGCACAGCTGCTGTCCTGCTTTCGGCTAATCCCAGCAACGAGTGGTATCAAACCATCAGTGCCTTGCAGTAATGTTGATTTTGGGACATGTAAATATGTGCTGTAACATCATAGTTAAGCACCTGGTACTGCAGCATGTGAAAGCACTTTGAATACTTAATGGAATAGCAGGGGAGGGGTAGTTTTGACTGTGGCAACAAAAGGTTGCCTCAGGCCTCAGGTCTCCTGCTGTGATGTAGCGTGATAAGGTTACTGTGTGAGCCCAATCCTGTCGCTGTCGTTGGGGTTAGATTGTGTTCCTGTTTGGTGCAGTTGGACTCTGCAGTGGGGATTATTGGAGCTGCAGTAGGCCTTTCAAGCTCCAGCTCAGGCTCCAAAGGACTAACAACAAGTCAGGCACTGTCAGATCCAGGCTAGCGAGGCCAAGGGCTATTGCTTTGAAGTTGGCTATGGGATTCTTATCTGGAGGGATCAGATGATAGGAGAAAAGAAGACGTACAGAGGTGCAAAGCTCCAGCTAAACAGAGGAGAATCTGCAGAGGTGGGCTTTACTGTGTGAAGCCCGAGCCAGCATGCTGTGACCAGCTTCGACAACCTGTGAAATTCACACGTGTATAACTTGTGAAACAAACAAGAATGATTTGAAAATAATAATAAAAAAACTGACATGCCAGCTGTAATAGAACTCACACAGGGACAGAACAGAGAAAGTGAAAATAAATTTGAATTCGAAAAAGAGCAACAGCATAATTGATTTAGAAATCTAAGGATTGATGCGTTTGGAAAAAGGTTCAGATTTTAACGGTCCTCTCCTTAACTCTGTTTACCCCAGTATGGAATATCTACAGATTATTCCTCCTCATGCACAGAATTTGCAAATATGTACAGAACCTGTGGCGAAAGTGTTCAATCTGTTTATATTTCCAGACAAATCCAATTTCAAAGAGCTTTGGTTGTACGCAGGTAAACAGACTCAGCAGAAAGCAAAAGGAAGAAACACATGAGTACATAATGTGATGTAAGACAGGCATCCGTCTGCTGCAGTGAGACCACAACTGAGCATTTCATCCATCCACACAAAGAGCCATCTGCCTTCAAGCAGCACAATTTTATTTGGATCCTGTATAAAAATGCAGAATCTGTAGGAACTGGACTGGATTTTGTTGTCACATTCCACCATGATGCAATCCAATCTTAATGCTATTTGCCTTCAGTTAGCATCTTTAAACAGGTACCTGTATGCACAATCAGCTAACATTGTCTCTCAGAAATATGAATATTCACTGTTTTGTTTCTCACCCTATCAGGTCCAAAGACTGTTAAAAAAAAGATTGACGTCATCTTGCTTGGCTCAAAGTGAGGTCGCCATGAATACTGCTCCCCCTGGTAGCTGGCTGCAGTATAGGCCAAAAAAAAATCCATCTCCTCAGCCAATCCAGATGAGCTGTGGTCAAACTTTAAAAAACTAATATACCTCATAAAAATGTTTATTACATCTGATTGTTGTGGTGATTTAAAGGTATTGCGCTTGTATTTAAGTCCTCTGTTTTCTGAGAAGTTTCGTTTTATTAGATATAGAGGTTAAAAACAAAGCCTTACGTCACTTTTAGCGATGATTGACAGCTGCTGTTTTTGTGTATATTTTTGGGGATTGTTAAATATGTTGTGAAGTAGAGCCAAGAAGAGATTAGACTCTCAAAAGGAAAAAAAAATAGTTATTTTTGTCACCTGGCTCCACTCAGATTCTCTCTGAGTTCCTTACAGCCTCATTCTGGCTGCACTTTGGCAGCACCTCTTCTTTGGCTTCAAAACCATACAATGGTAAAAGGTGGAGCCACACTGCCCACTCTATATACACTCACTGGCCACTTTATTAGGCACACCTGTCCAACTGCTCATTAACACAAATTTCTAATCAGCCAATCACATGGCAGCAACTCACTGCATTTAGGCATGTAGACATGGTCAAGACGATCTGCTGCAGTTCAAACCGAGCATCAGAATGGGGAAGAAAGGTGATTTAAGAGACTTTGAATGTGGCATGGTTGTTGGTGCCAGACGGGCTGGTCTGAGTATATCAGAAACTGCTGACTACTGGGATTTTAACCAAGAACCATCTCTAAGGTTTACAGAGAATGGTCCCAAAAAGAGAAAGTATCCAGTGAGCAGCAGTTCTGTGGGCCAAAGCCTTGTTGATGCCAGGTCAGAGGAGAATGGACAGACTGGTTGGAGCTGATAGAAAGACAACAGTAACTCAGATAACCACTGGTTACAACTGAGGTCTGCAGAAGAGCGTCCAACCTTGAGGCAGATGGGCTACAGCAGCAGAAGACCACACGGGGTGACCCTCCGGTCAGCTAAGAACAGGAAACTGAGGCTACAATTCACACACGCTCACCAAAACTGGACAATAGAAGATTGGAAAAACATTGCCTGGTCTGACCAGTCTGGATTTCTGCTGCAACATTTGGATGTTAGTGTCAGAATTTGGTCTCAACAGCATGGATCCATCCTGCCTTGTATCAACAGTTTAGGCTGCTGCTGGTGGTGTAATAGTGTGGGGAATATTTTCTTGGCTCACTTTGGGCCCTTAGTACCAACTGAGCATGGTTTAAAGTCCACAGCCTACCTGAGTATTGTTGCTGACCATGTCCATCCCTTTATGAGCACAGTGTAACCATCTTCTGATGGCTACTTCCAGCAGGATAACGCTCCATGTCTTAAAGCTGGAATCATCTCAGACTGGTTTCTTGAACATGACAATGAGTTCACTGTACTCAAATGGTCTCCAATAGAGCACCTTTGGGACGTGGTGGAATGGGAGATTCTCATCATGGATGTTCAGCCGACAAATCTGCAGCAACTGTGTGATGCTATCATGTCAATATGGACCAAACTCTCTGAGGAATGTTTCTAGTACCTTGTTGAATCTATGCCACTAAGGAGGCAGTTCTGAAGGCAAAAAGGGTTCCAACCCAGTACTAGCAAGGTGTACCTAATAAAGTGGCCGGCGAGTTTACAGTCTATGGTCAGGACTCAGTTCAGCACAACCACCCGCTCACGATACATATCCCTTATTCTATTTATAAACAAAGAATATACTCAATTGGGTTTGGTTTCAACAATTTTAAATCTCAAGTTGCTCATTTGACTTTGACATTGACCAGCACACCATAAAAAGTCCCTGATATCCTTTATTGCAAATGTGAATAACAGCTGTTCAGCCCAGAAGCCATGAGAGATTGGCCGTCACTTCCAGAGACTTGCTGTTAATTCTACAATCCTGCAAGCGTTTCTAATAACTTCTTTTGCATTTTGCCTTTATAAGACTGAGCAGCTGGGGAGACGGACAGAAAATGTGGGGAATAGACAGTGATTTACACATGCATCAAAAAGCCATGAAAGAAAGTGAGCTGAATCAGGGCCAATGAGTTGAAAGCTGTAATCTCTGTATATGGGAAACCATTTGCCTCAGTTTGCAATATTTAATCAGACATATATCTATCAAGTGTTAGTTCTGATTTACATTGTAGGATCTAGAGCTGTAAATGCCAGTAACTTAAGCAAATTATGGTTTAACTAGTGTGTCAGAAACATTGCTCATTCAGAGAAGCTTGTTTATTTGAACTGTTGGAGCTGAGGGATGAAAAAAGCTGCCTTTCAAACTCTTAATTGGCATAATTTAGGTCTCAAGTCTCAGAGAATTTACATTTCTGTATGCTTGCATGATTTTTACTTGGGCATGCATCATTTCTTATTTTTAT
Source organism: Halichoeres trimaculatus (assembly GCF_033239565.1). Classification (NCBI taxonomy): domain Eukaryota; kingdom Metazoa; phylum Chordata; class Actinopteri; order Labriformes; family Labridae; genus Halichoeres; species Halichoeres trimaculatus. Next base: position 23,145,544 of record NW_027437184.1, read on the forward strand.
CTTTTTAAGCAGATACATTTCCCCTTCAGAGAATATAAACAGTCAGCTTTGCATACACATGTTCCAGATTATTGGAGTGCACAATAGTTAAACATGCAAAAATGTGCCAACTTCTCCTTGTTCACACACTCACTAAAACATGCACAGTTATAAAAGCATTCTTCACTAGCCTTCATAAGCTTCCTCTGGCTTTAACTCTTATCTCCTTTTGCTTTATTCCTTACACTAACTCCAAATATAAATCTTTAACAAAGCGGGTTTGAGGATGTGGTCCAGGCTCTTTAAATCCTATGGAGACGCTTGGACCTCACACGATAGTAAAAACAGATGTGTAGGCCTCATTGCTTTTAGAATTATTAGATAGTATCAGTCGATCAATCAGCACACACACATGCATACACACACTGCGAGCCCTGTCGAGATGGTCTCACTCTCTTCCTGCCAGCAGTAACCTCAGTCGTGTTTTTGCGTCCCACGAGGAATGTCTTTTATCATGTGACACGGTGGTGTTGGCGGCAGTGGGGGGAGGGGTGTGGAGGGGGGTCATCGGACAGCTGTTTCCCATCAGCACTTATTCAACTGCAGTCAGTCAGTCGCAGCCCCACTCAGAGGATCACAGGGGCCAGAGCAGCCGAGTGGAGCTCAGAGAAGTGCAGGGGCCAAAACACGACCAATTAGAGGGTCATCCCAATTTGTTCTCCCATATCCACACTGCTCATCGAGCCACTCAGGCCCCGCAGGTCCAAGCGTTATGTACAAATCTGTAGCCAGAGGTGAACGGGTTGCCGCCATCTGGGAGTGATTATGCCGTTTTCCTCATTGTTTCCTGTCTTTTCACCCCAACCCGGCTTCACTTGAGTTCTGGTGTTCCGCTCTCTCTACGTTGGCTCAGCTCCCTTGGCTTGTTCAGGTTCTGTAAGCCCCCCCCCCCCCCCCCCCCCCCCCCCCCAGCAGCAGCAGTCACTCATGCAAAGGCGTCTACATTAGCACATGTTTTTCGCCTCATTTGGAGCAGGAATACACTTGGCTGTATAGAAGAAAGGTTGTTTTCACTTATGGTACACTGATTTCTTACAAACTTTCCTGCAAAGTCTAATTCCATTTTCTTACTTGCTGTTATCTAGCAAGTAAAAGTCCTGTCAGACAGTTTATTTCTTTCAATTGTTTGGTAAATTCAAACTCATTAAAATTCCTTCCTACTTATCAAAAACGTCCCCTTCCTCTTCTTTGAGCTTGAGGCGCACGTTGAAAACCATTATATACAGCCTATGGTGGAGACAGGAAAGAGCTGTCTGTGGCCACCAGAAATCACACTCTTCTGTTGGACTTCTTGCAGTTTGCTTTGTCTCCAGTTCAGCCTCTCTCTGGCTTCTTTTTCTGCATACAGGCTACTCATTGTGGAAAGATGATAAATTGCTGTGGTAGCTTTCGCTGTCTGCTCAAGAGGCCGTCTGGATCTCACCTTTCACCATTGCTCACTGTATCAGTGTGTCTTCTTGTCTTACTGTCAGCCATTAGGACAAACAGCCTTCTCAGCAGCTTGACTCAGTAGACCTTATCCCCTGTTTAAGAGAGGGAGTAATGAGGGATGCTGGGAAATCTCATCATATGTTATAAAAATGCTGATATATATGTGTATTCTATTTGCATGATACAAAATGTAGAAGACCAACGATTTTGTAAATCAGGGACTCATCAAAAAGTTATTTTGTGCTTCTCTTCTTGTGTGATGAACAGAGCTTGAAATAATGTGATTAAATAAGACTTGCAAAGAAATTGGTAGTTGCTGGGAAAAAAAAAAATAATAGGCAATTTCCTTCTTTCAGACATTTAAAAAGAAAGTTTGTGCACAGCATGTTACTGATCGACTTGCAGCTTTTCCATTCACCACATTTAGTCTCTGTAATGGCACAATTTATACACGTCAATTTAAGGAACTGATAGAATGAGGGGATAATTTTAGCCGCAAGTCTTGTTCGAACTTCATTTAAATCCACTGTGTTGACTGTATTTTCTCTTTATTTCCCAGTTTTACGGGATGACTTCAGACAGAATCCAGTGGACGTTATGGTGGCCGTGGGTGAGCCTGCAGTGCTGGAGTGCCAGCCTCCCCGTGGGCACCCAGAACCAACCATTTCCTGGAGGAAAGATGGGGCAAACTTGGAAGGCAGAGATGAACGCATCACAGTAAGAGATCCCAATTTAACTCTTAACATAAAATAAAAAGGACATGTTCATTAGCTACTGTTCAATCTGCACTTACCGTCATGTATGAAATGACTGGTGAACAAATGAGTTGACTAACAGAGGGATGAATGGTTGAATGAGTGGGTTGGTGTAAATTCTTGTATGGATGGTTGAATGGATTGGATATAGAAATGAGTGTGTGTGTTGCTGATGTAAAGATTAAGGAACAATTAGATGGTTGAATTAATTAATATACTGATAGGTGATGGAGTGAGAAATAAATGGATGAATGAAGGGATGGTACAGAGACAGTGGATGGGTTTGTCGGTAGAATGATGGGATGGATGGAAAAATGGATGGAACAGATGAATGAAAGGATGGTTGGATGGTTTTATCTAGGGCTGCAACTAGGGATCATTTTAGTAATCGATAACTCTGACGATTATATTTATGATTAATTGATGAATCATGAAAAAATTAACATGAATGACATGAATGTATTGTCACTTGAAGAATCAGTAGTATGAGAAAAATAACACTACATATATTGTTATGTCATCAGATTAAGAACTTAATGGGCCAAAAATGCAAATAAATAAAAATGTGTCTTCAATATTTTCACCTAGAGGTCAAACAGTACACCCCCTCTGCCCTACTACTATCTGTAGCAGCTAATGCTAATGCTAACATTGGTTAAATGAACTTCTTGTGGTTTTCAAACGGGGTGACAATTTAATAAAAAGACAAAACAAGCCCTAAAAGATATACCATGCATTTCACAACATATAAAAGGAGTGTATGCAGAATTTCGTAGCTCCTCACCTTGCTGTTGAGTTGTCTGGCTCGCCATCCATGCGTCCAACATGTTTGCGTTTTAAGTGCTGGATCATAGCAGTCACACTGCTGTGCCATGCAAAGTCATTTTTGCAAATGTTGCATTTAACACACTATGTGCTTTTACTCAGCGTGAAATGCTCCCAAACTTTTGAATTTTCTGGACGAACTGCATCTTAGGCTCTGCCATTATTCGCGTTTACTTGTTTCCCTTACCTGCCGGCTCAGCTTCTCCTCCATCACGTTGGTCTGTTTACATGTGACGAATACAGCCCCACAGCCCAGGTAATCTACACCCCAGTCAAGTAGGTGGTGGTAATGCACCTTATGATCGTTGCCAACCGCTAAATAATCCTACAAAAAGGAAGAAAACAAAATACTGAAGAAAACTAGTACATTAATGGTGCAGCACAGTGCATCCATTATGGAAAACGTTGACACTTTTAGTTATCGATTTTATAGAGTCGTTGTTGCAGCCCTAGTTTTATCAATGGATGAACGGATGAATAAATGGGTGAATAAATGGGTGAATAGATGGATGAATGGAGGGATAATTAGGTTGATGGAAGGGAGGTTTCATGGATAGATGGATGGATGGATACATGGTAGGTGGATGAAAATATATACATACATGGATACATACATAAGAACTTATAAACTTACATACAAACATATGACAACAAGAAGATGTTTAATTTCTAATCACTTAATGTGGGATTCTGTTGAGCACATAGCGTAGGTGTAAGTGGTTGGTATTTAAATGCCCTTTTCAGAACTGTAAAGAACCAATTTTCCCTCACCTTTGTTATTCAAAAGTATGAAACAAGCCAGCTTTTTATGTCAAATACAAAATCATTTCCTGTAGTTGTTAGAACAATACACAACCCCTCATCTCTACCCATGTACTCTGAGATCTTGTACAAAGCTGAAAATGTCAGGGGAGAGCTGAGAGCATGTATTTGTTACACAACAGGAAAAAATGTGCTTTTAATATGTGAGATGGAAAGTAGACACTTCAGCATAGATTTACATGATGCAAATGTTAATTGATTTCATGATATGAGCTGCTGCATGCTCTCATATATGATGTCTTGTGACAGTGACAGCACAGCAGGGGTTTTCTTTTTATGTTCTCAAACTGAACTGAACTGAATTTAGACCCAGGAGCGTCTGTCAGGTCAGAGCAAAAAGAAAAAAAAAACTGGCATCCCCCAACCTAAGAGTAAAAGCAGGACTTAGTAACTCATCTGATTGTGCGTATATTTGGTTTGTTTATCCAAATGTCTTTGCATGCTCCCAGGGACACACAAGAGCAGATACAAAGCTCACGTTAGTGTGGAGTGACAGGTAGAGTGTCTCTGGGGGGGCTGTGATGGACAGAGCAGCTATCTCTGATTTAAGGAGGAGTGGATCAGAGCCAGAGGAGAGGAGGCTCCTCTGAGGGAAATACAAAGGCTGCTTTTTGCTTTGTACTTTCTGCGTGCCTGTCTTTGTCCTTCCTAATCATCTTTTCTATATGGAAATGTGTCTTTGCCACGAGAGTTCGCTCAAAGACAGCGCTTACTGAACAAAGACCAAAGAAGTCCACCACAAGTGATTCACGGCTACTTTCCTTTCTCTTTGGAGTGTTTCCCCTGTGGCGTGGACCATCATTTATTAATACAGATATGTAGATAAAGGTGTGAGGTAATTCTTAATGATGAGCATTCAGGAAATGAGGAATTTTGGCTTGTAGTTTTAAAATGCTTTTTTAGATGAAAACTGTATGCAAATCTCACTGTAAAAGCAGCTTCAGAATGTGTGTGCCTTTAGGGCATCTGAGGCTATGAGAAGAAGAGGAAAGGAAAAAGAACGCATTGACACACAGCAGAAATGAAAGCTGAGGTTTCAGTGTCCGAGATGGAGCACGGACAAACCACATTTGGATGTCTAAGCAAAGGATCTGCTGCTAAAAACAAGAGGCGGTCAGTCCAGGAATTAAAAAAGCACTTGGTCTGCTCTTTAATTCGCTGCTTAAGTTACAAATGCAGCTGTATTTACAGCAAACAGCGAACCGTTGAAGGACAGTGTGGAATCAGTTGATGGTGTTGGTTGGCTGGAGATAATCTTTGAAGCCTTCGGGGAATACTTAGCTGGCAACAAAAACAACCACAAAATTTGATCTTGGTGCATCAAGGGAAACTTATTAAATAGACTCAGCAGTCCAAGAGCCAGTGGATGAACAATAATTGTAAGACAGAGATCTCTTTATCCAGGGTTCAGTGGGGTGACCTCAATCACCTGATTTTAATATGAATTTAACAAGCATTTAAGTGATAACTAATGAAATGAAACACTGAAGTATGAAGGATAGTATAAGGTTACCATTCACATTCAGGTAATTGGAAAATAAACCTATCATACATGTCATAAATTGTTGAATTTCATTTACTTTTACATGTACTTTTAGATGTGCCAGATTATTTTTCACATGAGAGTTGACCAAACATTAAACTGTACTTCAGGCTTGAATAAAATTAAATAAATGTTTTAGTTTTTGAATAAAACTGTGTTTCAAGCTAATGAAATGTATTAAAATACAGTTACTATCTGCTGAAGAATGCACCTTTCTTTGTTAGCAGAAGTCCTGCAATGATGTCATATAATATTCACGATTTATTTGTGGTTTATAAACTCCCTGGTTGCTGTGTTATTCATGCAGCTACGTTTTATGACATATATAGAACATTTTTATTGACTTTCCAAACATCCAAACCTAATCCACTGAACACTGACAGGAATAGCTGAATCTGCAATACCAGCTCCCAAATTCCCCCACATGCTCCTTGTGATTACTAGTGGCTAGCATTGTGTATGAAAAGTACACACAACCACAGTTTGTTAAATCTTCCTCTTGAAACCACATCATTTGCACCAGATTTGGAATGTCAGCCGTAGTTAGGCCGCTCTTAGTTGTTATTTATTTTTTTGTACAGTTTGAGCTGTTTGTGGCGGAAGGTTTGCCTGGAGGAAGCTTACTAATACATGAAAGGCTTTTGGTCTTGTCCCTGCAGCAGCAATTTAATGATGTATTCCATCTGAAAGCTGCTATGTGGAGAGTGGTCACCCAGCCAGGTGCTGTCTAGCATGACCAAATCCTTCGCCTGCTTCATGGACACAGCACTGTGGGCAGCCTTGACCTCTGACTTCTCCCCAGAAATAACCGAGATGTGCTGTTACAGACTGTGTGTGTCTCTAACAAGAATTTAGGAGTGGATTGAATCCGCTCTGTAGTGTATGTTGCAAAGCATCGTTCTTAAATGACAATAAAGAGGCTAAAAGTTTAATGGAAGTCAACGTCTGGAAGAAGGTTTTGGATGTCTGTGTGCAGGGAATGACCTCAATTTTGTTTTGAGGTCTGTTGGAATGAGAAACCCTGCCATAGTAACACATTTTCTCAGTGCTTTCAGCTATCACCTCTAACACCGAGTAGCATGCAGAGTATCAATACAGTAGCTTGCATTTGAAGCACCATAAAGGCAGCTAGCTTGGTGTGTGGAGGCGTATCGTGTAGAGGACATGAAAGGGCTGAAAACAGTGAGTGCATACATCTACCACCTCTCTGCTGTGAGAGTGCATGTGTGTATGTGAGTATGTGTAGAAATCAGTACAGATAAGGCAGAAAGTTTGGGAAAGACAGCGCAATCTGACTGAAGATCTGAGGAAAGTTTCTACAAAGAGGCACTGTCTTTGTTCCCGGGGTTCTGTGCTAATGTAGCACCAGACATGAATTATGTAATTTCATAATGGATGACCTTCTGTGTAGCTTGAAAGGCAGAGCAAATTCTATTCTAGATGCATAAACACAACACTACACACCCCACTGTTATGCCATCCTGAGCACCAAAAAGAATATTAAGATGTGAAGAAAAGTCACAGTTGTGACTTAGTTGGTGCTATGCATTAAGAGAGTGTATCCTTTAGATATTCAACGATTTGTGACACATCTCTGAAGACTCAGACTAAACTATTTATCCTATTTGTAAAATACACCTGGAACCACACTGACTTATCAGACCTACATTTTAAGTGTTAGCTTAATAATTCTGCAGTATTTCACCTCAATTAACAAAGTCTGAAAGTCCAGATGAGGTCTGGATGAGGTGCATTTGTTTACTGTAAACTGTGGATTTTGATAGCAAAGCCTGCAGTTATTATTATTTAGTGACCGGTTGAAATTAATACTTTAAATGGTCGGTGCTTTCTGCCTCTGCATTCTTGTTAATAAGCATAGCAGATGCAGTCAATCAAACTTGACAACCTACCAGTAAAATTATTCATTTTTGATTTTGTTTTCTCCATAGACTGTATAATTGATGGACGTAGTCCCTGACATCAAACGTCTGTTTTTTGAAAAAGATTTTTGAAGCAAATTGTCTGTTGCGACCACATTGGAAGTGACGGGAGCTTCGAGTGCAGCTATAGGGTGCATGTCAGTCATGTGAGCTGAGCTGTGCCTCTGATTGGGCAAGCTCATGAGCTTGGTATCCTCTAAACCAGGGGTGCATGTATATATATATATATATATATATATATATATATATATATATATATATATATATACACACACTGTTATGAGTCTCAAATAGTCTAAAATATTAATATATTGATGCCAACGTAGGACTGTAGGGATTAGTCTTGATCAATACTAGGGTGAATAGATTGGTACCTAAGTTTCCGTTTCTGTTCTCTACATGTGCTCCTCTCAATCACTCATATGCTCTTAGATAGATAGATAGATAGATAGATAGATAGATAGATAGATAGATAGATAGATAGATAGATAGATAGATAGATAGATAGATAGATGATACTTTGTTGATTCTGCAGTAAAAACAGAAATTTGTCTTTGACACAGCTTCAAATACAAATTTACTTACAAACACAATAAATGTTGCTCTAAAAGTTTGAAATGTATTGATTTTCATTTTATGTCATATGTGTGAGAGGAAGTGCGTTTCTTAGACCACCTGTGTTATGTGGCTCTTTGTGGTACCATGTTAACTTTTGTGGCTCTTAATCTCTGACTGGTTGGCCACTCCTGCTCTAAACTGCTGATTTAGTAAAAAAATTCCTCCCCCGTACAGTGTGTGCCGATAGTAGCTATTCAGACAGGACACCTTTTTTTGAACCAGGCTGCAAATACGTTAACTTTTGCTGTGAAACATCTTTGTTTGGCTTGGTGTGTATGTGACTTCTGGCACTTCCGGGGCCAGCCTCAAGCAGACACTCGAGATACATCAGGTTTTAGCACTTTCGCATTGTTTCATATTTTTACACCGGAGGTTGCCGCTTGTTTTTCTCATAATCATATGGTTTGTTTCCCAATCTGAATTTTGTGGACTCAAAAAGATCTTGCTTCTAATTTCTGCTCCCTTTTTGCATATATCTATTTCTACTCAACTACTGGAGGAAAAAAAACATCCAGTATGTACGTGTGGGGGAAACTATCTAGCAGATAATTGAACCCACCTGCAGATATTAGTCAGTGTAAACATATTCCTGAACACCAGAGGGTAGTGTACATATGGGTGTACTGCCAGTAATGCTACCTGCTGTTGAGGGTCTCAGGTAAAGTGGCATCTTATTCATGGAGATTTAAAATTTTAAATGTCATCTGACTGTTGCACCCAGGAAAGCAATTTATTTGTGTGTGTACAAAATGTGCCACTTTACATCCACTAGCCTAGGTTTGGAAAAAGTGCTTGAAAACAAATGCAAAAGGAACTTTTCAAGTTAATTCTCATCACGTTGTCCCTACATTTTGTCTTGACACTGACGCTAACACTTACATACTCTCACTCACAATTAGAGTACTGGGTTGTCTTGTATGAAAACAGCTGTGCAAACATGTCTTTCTTCCTTGTTTAGATTCGCAGTGGCAAGCTGATGATCACCAACACCAGGAAGAGTGATGCGGGGAAATACATCTGCGTTGGAACAAATATGGTTGGAGAAAGGGAGAGCGAGATCGCTGAGCTCACAGTGCTAGGTAACATGTGCTGTTTCCTGATTGCACAACAGAGCTTCACTTCGTCTGAGTACCCTCTCAGTTCACAGCGGTTTAGTCTGCCAGAGCTCGATGTGAGGTCTTTGTCACCGGGGCATAATAGCCCATTAATTACGCTGATTATGCAGCACTACCATCCAATCTGCCCGCTCTGGGGAGGTTTCCCACCAAACATGTGCTGAACATCCACCGCTGCTACATCAGACGCTACAAGCCCTCAGACCTTTCAACACAAGAGCTCCCCATGCTACCTCCAGCACTCCCATTCCCCTGCCTTTTTTCTCCACCCCCCTCCTATTTTCCTAACATTTCCCATCAGAATGGAGCTCTTATCAGCATCACATGGTTAGATGACCTTGGTTGAGGTTGGGAGCATACAGCATGGTGCTTCATGGAGCTTTTCAAGGCTATGAGGATAATCTTGCTAAGAGCAGAAAGTGTGTTGTTCTACAGGTTGGGCATGATAAATGACTTTGGAGACAACAGATGATTATCTCTGGGTTTTAATTTTGTACATTATGCATGATAGTATGTAGCTGTTTTTTTGTCACTCTCTAAACAATTGTTTGAAATTACTTGAGCAGAAACTTTACATTGAATTGTAATTCTCTTTCATTGTCTAACATTTAATTTACCAGTTGAGTAAATGATGAAGGCTCTATGATATTAACACAAAAGTATGCTGGCATGTCGATGACACTCATTCATGTTGTTTCTGTTGTCCTCCAGAGCGTCCAACCTTCATAAAAAGGCCCAGCAGTGTGGTGGTAATGGCAGATGAGAGTGTGGAGTTTTACTGTGTTGTTCAAGGAGACCCTGTTCCCACTGTCCGCTGGAGGAAGGATGATTCTGACCTGCCTAAGGGCAGGTAAAGTACAAAAGGCCTCTATATACATTAATTTAGCGTGAAATCACGCCGTCTTCGACTTTTACTTTCATCTCCTGATTGTGTGTGTCGGCACTGCCCGCAGGTTCGAAATCCTAGAGGACCATACTTTGATTGTTCGCCAAGTGACCTCTTCAGATGAGGGCTCCTATACATGTGTGGTGGAGAACATGGTCGGGAAGTCTGAAGCATCTGCCACGCTCTCTGTACACGGTCAGTACAACTTCACACCCTCATGTAACCTTCTCCTTTATATAGAGTTCACACTCTTTTTTTAGAGCCTCAGATTTCTTTTTCTTGGATGAAATATCTGCAAGTCAGCTGCTTCAGTCCTAACTGAGAACTAATCCTGTCTCATAGTGTTACAAATCAGCAGGCAGTGACTTTTACCTTTCATCCAGACCTACTTTTCATTATTTTGCCTCAGGCTGATGTCGCTCCAAAGTCAGTACAGACAGGCAGAATCATCTCCTGGGTTTGCTGTCTGTGGTGTAATTTTTCTTTTCACTCCCTGGCTGGAGGTCAAAAAGTGTCTGCAGCAGCCTCCAGTTCTAAAAAAAACAGCAGTATAGGACATCACAGCAGTGTGTTTACAGTGCGTTCCACTCTAATGTCCTGTATAAACTGAGAAGAGCATGCAAAGTAAATGTTTACGCGACCACAGAAAATGGATTCATTTGGTCGCAGTTGTCCTGCCACAATGACACCCTTTAGCTCTTAAATCAGTGGAGGGAAATAAGCAGAAAGACACCTCTCAAAGTCACATGCATAAACACAAACACACACATAGTAGTGGCACAGTGGGTGATGGAGTCTGTGAGGACAGTAAGACTTAATTAAAGATATTGCAGGGCTAGCTGCATGCTGGGAAATGACATGGTTCCAATTACGTCGTCTTCGTCTCCCTCCAAAAAATCCTGAGAAAACAAGCATCGAGGGGGGCCATAGCTAATTTGGGCAGAGAATGGAGAGGGCAGGAATGAAAAGGAGACGAGCCTTAGCTGTATTAAGGATAAAAACACAGAGCTATGTGAGTGAATGAGTGTTTTATAACTGAATAAGAAAATACTCTCTGTCCCAACCACTGTCAGGCTCAATCATAGCTCCAGTCCTAACCGCACAGTCAGTTTTACTGACTTCCTGAGTATTTGGTTGATATTAAACAGTTGCCATTTGAAACATATGCAGCAGGCCAAGACAGTTTGCACAGATCCCAAGTATGAGATCAAGTCCTGTTTTAGCACTGCTGTCTTAAAATGACCCTTTTTCAAGTTTGAGACTCAAACTTTAAAAAAGTGGTTAGGTAACCCAGACAACACATGATTCACATCTTTCATTGCATGAACTCAGCTTTTCTGCAAAATCACATGCTTTCCTTTTATTTTTTTGGAGACATTCTTTGAACACAAAAATGTTGAGCAATAACCGCAGTCATCCTCTCACAATCGCTCCAAAAGCAGCTGGGTTAGCTAACCATTCATTTGACTGTAAATCTAGTTTACAGATGTCAACATGTACACTAGTTCCCATCTCAAAATATGTCTCTGTTTGAGTTGAGGAGTTAGCAGAGCAGATGTCTGTTATAGCACCAGCAGCTTCCCTCTCTATCCAGACACAAAGGAGCCTCCTCACCCCTCACAGGTTCACGGCCTCATTAGGGAATCGTATCTTTGTCAAATACGCCTTGAGGCTGGCTGGCTCCGTAACTTAAACCAGCAATTATATATATTTTTCACGCCTCAGAGCCAGCTATAGTCTGCTGGGTTTAATTGGGGCTAAACAGCAGGCCTTGTCCTTAGAGCCCTCCCCTTTCTTGGCCATTATAGTTTCAGGTGTTGGAAGAAAAATGTACTTTTTATTCCAAAGAATAGGCATGTGTCTTATAAAGCATTTTGAATCGAGCATTTCTGTTAAATGTGGGAGACAGAATCAACCTGTGTGAAGAAACGATATGAATTTGAAAACTTCTTCACATAAAATGAGTCATTTACTACACCCTCACTCCTTTCTGTCTCTTCTTATTTATGTCAAAACATGAAATGTAGAAATGTAAAAAAAATTCCCAACCTAGAAAAAATATACTGTTAACTAAAAGAAAAGAACTTTAGATCAATGTTGCTGACTGTCTACTGTTTTGTCAGACTAATACTATTGTGCTCACTCGTTCAAGCATGTGCCAGTATACTGTTAAGTGCATCACATCTCTCTGTGTGCCTTCTGTACTCATCCCACTGCTCTGTTTTTGTGTCTTTTTCCTTGTAGTCAACACTGGTAAGTTGTCATCCATGCCTCATCCACCATCTGACAGCAACAAGAAATTATGAGCCCCTGTTACTATCCTATCTACACAGTATTCCCACCACTACAGTATGTAATCCATGTTAAATCTTGGTAAATTAATGAAAATGTGCAGTTTTTGCATTCCAAAGGTAAAATCATCATGTTTCTTGCTACCAAAGTCACAAAATCGGCATGCATTTCTTGAGATTTTTATGTATTTCTTTCAAACTTGGAAAGGCTCAAATGTGTCAGGCTGCCAGTTAATTAGTGCCTCACTTCCTCCGCAGTGCCCCCAGCTTTCACCACACGCCCCAGGAACCAGGTGGTGGCAGTGGGCAGGACAGTCACCTTCCAGTGTGAAGCCACCGGCAACCCACAGCCTGCTATCTTCTGGCAGAGGGAGGGCAGCGAGGTGAGACTGACCCATACTCTGTCATCACACTGAATCACTACTTTACTACAAATACAAAGCCAGTAAAATGTATTTTTAACTGTCATCTCCCTCTCTCCAGAGTCTCCTCTTTTCTTACCAACCACCAGAGCTCTTCAGCCGCCAGTCTGTCTCTCAGATGGGCAGTCTGACCATTACTGATGTTCAGCGCTCTGATGGCGGCTTCTACAGCTGCCAGGCTCTCAACATTGCCGGCAGTGTCATTACCAAAGCGCTGCTGGAGGTCACGGACTGTGAGTAAAGGAAGGAGTGATAAAGGGCAGATGAGGGGACTTTGTTGGGTCCATTTCTAGCTCCTGTTTTTTTTTTCCTATTTTAGCTCGGTTGCTATAGTTTTTTTCTTTCTAAGTTGGTGTTTTAGGCGAGTGGTTCTCAAAATGGGGTTTTTGTGCTGTCTTTCCTCAATGATTGAACATATATGTATGACTTATGTGTCTCCTGTAATTTTGCATTAACTAAAAATCAAACTAGACAATGGATCAAATGTAACATAACGGGGTCAGTTTTGTGTATCTTGGTCCTTAGATGTAATACAGACCTGTGAAAGTCTTGGTGCAGACATCTTTATGTCACTGATGTATTTATTTAGAGGCAAAAAAAAGTGAGAGGTCAAAGTTTTTGATAAAATCAGCAATTTAGGTGTTGAACCAGTGGCTTTCTCTAAAAGTATACATTTTGCTCTTTTCTTGGCTTTTTGACTTTGGCAATTATCTTTCTTCTGAGTCTCAAAAAAAGAATCAGGTACCGTGTCCACTTGCAATGTTTAAGCATTTACGGTACTTTCTGAGCTTGGCGTCCTCAGCACAAAAATGCTTTAAAATTTTTGAAATGTCTACTATTCTGGCCTCAATATGGATTTGCAAAAATAAAGTATAATATGAAGTATGTGAAATAAGAGCAAAATCTGTAGGATGCTTAAATGTACCCAGATATTGTACTGTTGCAAAAAAATTCAAAAGCAAAAGCACGTTTACGGTGGGTGGCACTCAGTTTATTTCAGCCCACTGTGATAAGTTAACAGTGAAACTACAGTACTAAAAACACCATTGAATAATGGTCTGTTACACATACAGTGAAGTGATACAACAGGAGCAATGGTGGTTCTTACCCCTTCTATTTCATACAGAGGTGATCCTTATCTCACAGCAAATTGTAAATTTATATTAAAATGATTAGAGTTCATATAAACTGCATATTTATGTTTTTCAAACCACAAGATGATGCAATGGATACTGAGATATGTATTGCTTTTGTGCTGTATGCTGTGCATACTACATACAGCATACATAAGTAGTAGGCTGTTTGGGAAACCGCCATTGATTGTAGTCTGAGCTTTAAGCACTCTGTAAACAGTTTATCATTTGAAACACGAGTCCATCAATGTCACGTCTTGATCACCAACCAATCAGAATCAAGAGGTGGCAGAGCTAAGGATGTCACAATTTCGTCAAAAGCAATGGCAGAGGAGGTACATAGGGAGGATAAAATCATCAAGTTTGTTGATTCAAAGTAGAATTGACAAGTGGAAATCTGATACTAGAGTTTCACATGATTTCCATCCAAAAAATGTACACCTTTTTGTCAAAATACCATTGAATGAAAAAAAATGTGAAACATTCAAGGCATTTACATACAGACCTAATGCATGGGATCACTCTCTGCTAACAGGAACAGTAATACCTCATGATAAGCTCTCTGCCAGCAAAAATAGTCAATAAAAATGTTTTAATGTCACTTATTGATACATCAGCTAATCTTTACAAGCAACATACAAAAGTGTATCTTTGTTTTCATTTCTGATTTCTCCAAAAGAGCAAATTCCTCCTCGTTTGGTGTTGTTTTGTGATACTTTTGGCTTCCCAGTGTTATATTGGTTGCAGCACTGCGGGTTTCTTCTGTTGAAGGTGCAGTTGTTTGAAAGGGCGTAGCTTACCAACAATCAGAGAAAAGATTTCAGGACATGTTCTTCACATGTTGGGCTCTGTTTCCATGGTGACTGTGTATAAGGGGTGTATTGGCGTATCTCTCTTACGTCTAAAAATATAATTGCCTCACATGCATCTACACAAAATAAACCAAAATAAAAAGCCCCAGGGGGAGTTGACTAATTATAATCCATTGAAAAACAGGTTTCCATTAACACATAGCGTTCTGTGCTCTGTTTTATTATATATTTATTTAATTCAGACTGCAGAATTAGCACATGTTATAGTTTAAAGCTACTTTTATATGGAACCTGTTCTGGGGTCTACTATCCAATTCCTTAGTGATGAAATAAGTGTGTTAATTGTTTTATATAAAAAAAAGCAATTTAACTGTGCTTGAAGGCCTGGACCAGTAATTACACACCACCAGCTAAATCTGCAAGCTTCCAATTAAATGACCTGTGTGATTGTGAATACATGTCTGGGTAACTTTGTAGCATGTACATATGTTAAATTAATGAAGCTAATGGCTCCAGGCTTAAAGAGACAGTTCCCGCATTTAAGCATGTTAGTTTTAGGGGTAATCTGCAGCAAATGTTAGTAATGTGCTCTGCAGCCACCTTAGCAGGGGAAATGAGAGGCATCCACTTAGTGAAAATCTGTTACAGCTAATGGAAATTTTAAAAACAGGGGGTCATGTTTTATGTAATTTTTTTGCAGCGGTCTATAGCACCCCTCTCTCCCATGTACCTGTTTCTCTTTCCTCTCCCTTCCCCCCAAATGCTTCCCATCCCACCACTCTCCTCTCATTCCCTTTTGGAGTGCTGCATTTGTATGGAAATAACTAGTCCACATTACCTCCGGCAGTTTTCAAGGCGTGTTTCCATCACCTTTTTTTCCTCTCGGTATTTTTATTTATTTATTTATCTGGAACCCCCTGCCTCCCATCCATGGGGTTTTTAAAATGTAAGAGAGAGACAGAGAGAGAGAAAAGAGGGCTCTGTTATCTGAGTGGGATTGTTATTAGTCGGGCCCTGCCGTCGTGATTGGAGCGGGCTCCGGCAGAACCTACTGCCGAGTGAACGATTAGTTGCTCTCCGCTGGAGGGGAAAAGTTGATTTCTTTTCCCTCCACTGCCTGCACAGCCACCTCAACCCATTGTTCTCGCTTTTACCAATTTCCCTCTCAGTATCTTTTACATCTTATCTGTCTTTCATTTTTTGGCAGCATTTCATTTTTATTTCCTCTATTTTTACCTTCCTCACTTTAATTTCTGTCCCTCTGTGCAGAACTTTCATCTATTGTGAAAATCAGTTCCCAATTTCCAGTTCTGTAGTGTACTGTTGACCCAACTCTATTTCATGGCACTTTGCCTTTGTTTGGCTGTGATAATAGAAATACAGCGAGATTAATGAACATGGAAACAGTTGGTCTCTTCCGGTAACATCTTAAGTTGTCTCAAAATTGTTCTTAAGAAAAGTTTTAAAAGACAGATTCATGACAGATTGTGCTCTTCTAAAAATGATAAATGCTGTATGCTTAAAGTGTTTAAATTAGAAATTAGGGGCTTAGCAGATAGACACTATTAATTTTGCATTGAAATATCACCTTTTGCACTAATGTGTAACAGTGCTCTTGAGCTAGCTAAGACTTTGTTACTAGCCGATATTTAATATTTATTTATTTTTAACACTATAAAGCTGTCTCTCATCTCACATGTATTTGTAAATTTATTTTTCTGAAAGTAGCGATATTAAGGAAATATCTCAAACATCATGCCTTGCACTTAGTCTGTATATTCGACTTCACAGATTATAATGAGTCACTGTCCAAATCATAGAGAGTAAAAAATATGAATGTCATCTTGCTCAGCTCGAAGTGAGGTCGCCACGAAACTGCTCCCCCTGGTGGCTGGCTGCTGTATAGGTCAAAAAATCCGGCTATCCAGTCATTCCAAATGGGCTGTGGTCAAACTTTTAAAAAATAAATACACCTGGAAAAAAGTTTCTCATGTCAGATTGTTGTGGTGATTTGAAGATATCATTTGGCTGCCTTGTATTCAGGGCCCCTTTCTTTCTGAAAAGTTTCATTTTCATTAGTTATAAGAGGTTAAAAACAAGGCTTTACATCATGTGTAACGATGATTAACAGCTGCAGTTCTTGTGTATTTTTTCGGGGATCATAGAATATGTTGGGTGGTAAAGTCAAGAAGGGATTAGACTCTTGACAGAAAAAAATAGATATTATTTTTGTCACCTGGCTCCACTGCAATTCTCCCAGAATCCCTCACAGTCTCTACTGCACAGACTCTGGCTGCACAACTGCTACCAATGGCTGAGCCTGTGACTGGGGTATTTTGCCTTCGAAACCGTTCAATAGTAAATGGTGGAGCAACGCTGTCAACTTTATATACAGTCTATGGTCCAAATGTAAATGTAACCATTTTAGTCAAATGATTACTTTTATGTAGCTTGTTTTGGCTGTTTGATGTAGAGTGAAGTGTCCTTTCAAATTTCTGAAACTTTAATGAAAACTTCAAATTTGAAAGGTACTTTCAGTACCAGTTATCAAAACAGAAGAGGATTTATAGTCACGCATCACTTAAGTGTTGCAACACTCCCTGTGACACACTATAGTTTAAAAAACCCAGACAAAAAGTACGCTAGAGCTACACATGAAAACTGAGACCAGTTTGTAGCTCCACTGCAAAGAAACAAAACTTTAGCAAGTGTCAGTGTTTCACTTTTAGTCAGAACTGTCTCACAAGACTAATTATATATTACATTCACCTGATAGGTCCAGAAAAATGTTTATGTGTATTAAAGGGCAAAATTACTTGTAAAAAGTTTTCTGAAAAAATCTGCCAATGATTAAAAAACTGAACATGGTTAGTTTCTTGCATGAAGAACTTATTCTTATTTCAAGAAACTTGACAAGGATTTATTTTACTTACAACTGTATTATCAGTGATGTTTTCAGTTATTTAACTGAACTTATTTTAACCGAAATGTTTCCATAGTTAATTTCATAGAGTGATAATTCAAGATGCTATGCCAAAGGCAAAACAAATTAGGTTTTAGAAAAGTATTTTCCATCGTTAGTCATTGTTTTTCTCTGAGAAAGGTACGTTTTTGGTGCATTTATGGTCACGTTCTTTTTTCTGTCTAATGTTCTTTTTTCATATTCTGGGACATAGGGCTACATTATCAAAAATGAGATTGCCTGCTGCATTTTTTTGATTTAATTATTTTTGTAATGTACTCCATAGTGAGCAGTATGGTAAATGAGGCCATTATTGGTCTTATACTTTGCTGTATTTTTTTCTTTCTCAGCTGGGTCAGAGCACCCTCCTCCTGTGATCAGACAGGGTCCACTCAATCAGACCGTGCCTGTGGACAGCACAGTGGTCCTGGGTTGTCAAACAGCTGGTTCTCCACCTCCTACAGTCCACTGGAAGAAGGATGGTGTAGTGGTGTCTCCCGTGGACTCCCGCATGTCAATAACCAACACAGGATCCCTGGAGATTCGCTACACTAAGGTAAGGGAGTGTTACAGCAGTTAAAATCTAACATTGAAGTCAAAGCCTAGCACTGATATCCCTCACTGCATTTGGTCTCTTCAGCTTGGGGACACAGGCTTCTACACTTGTGTAGCTTCAAGTTCCAATGGAGAGGCGTCCTGGACTGCACACTTACAGGTGGAGGGTAGGTAACAGAAATAAAGATGGAGTCAGAAAAGTTGTTTGTGCTGTTTAGAAATCTTTTATATTTCTTTGTTTCTTTTGCAGAGTTTGGAGTCATTGTTCAGTCTAATCAGCCAATTGACCCAAACTTGATGCCAAGTGCTCCAACCAAACCTGCAGTGACTGACATCAGCCGCACCTCCGTCACTCTGTCCTGGAAAACAACCCCTGGTGCTGGAGCGCCACCTACATCTTATCTTATCGAGGCATTCAGGTTAGACATCAAGAAAGGAATCCAGCGAGATTGCACTGCTTTCTTTATGTCTCATATATCCCGCTTTCATAAAAGTTCTTTCATCTGTGTGTTATCCTCGCCTCTCTCTGCAGCTACACGTTGGGCAGCAGATGGGTGACTCTCTCTGAGCACATAAAAACACAGACTTTTGTCCTGAAGAACCTGAAGCCTGGAACCGTCTACCTCTTCATGGTCAGAGCGGTGAATGATTACGGCCTCAGTGACCCCAGTCCCATCTCTGACTCAGTCAGAACGCAGGGTCAGTGCGAGTGCAGGAGAGTCTTTCAACTCAAAAACTCTTTTGACAAAAATTGGTTCAAAGATGTTAAATCATTTTTTTCTTCCCTGTTTGCACCAGCAGACAGCAGCTCCACCATGCAGGGAGTAGACCACCGTCACATCCAGAGGGAGCTCGGAGACGTTGTTATCCACCTGCACACACCAACTGTGCTTTCATCCTCTGCTGTCAGGGTGCACTGGATGGTAAGGGGAACATAGCATGATGACTGTACTGCACACTGTCAGCCTTTTCTGCTACACTTTTAGTTTTTTTCTGTAAGAGTTACTGCTAGCGTGGGAAAAGACCCAGTGCACATACTTTCCCCATAAAACTAAACAACAAATGATAGAAAAGTGTAAAGGTTATAAATTTAATTGAAATAATGGAAACTGTCTGCCCTGACAGAGTCAGGGATTAATGCAGAGCTGACTTTCTCCATCTGGTATGTTTCTCTCATTCTTAAAGGCAGCATACAAAGTTGCAAGTTCAGTGATGAATGAACAAAAGCACAGTGAACACATCCAAAAGGTTCAGGAGGAGCATCCAGGCTAAATCTGTCTTCTGTGAAAATGAAGTTCAGTTTTACAAAGATTTATCTTGTGCTGAAGTTATCTGAGTTTCTGTCCTGGAAGTAAAACTGGCGTACAATAAATCCTCTGCACAAAGAAGAGAATTAATCATGTGTGCTACATTTCCACAGTTGCAAACCCATAGACATGTATTAGCAGTGCTGTCTGGGTGGATATGTCTGCTCAGATATTTGTGTCTAGTGTGTGTGCATGTGTGTGTGTGTGTTCACAGCAATCTTTAATAGCATCTTTGCCACAATCATGTGGTTTAAACGGAAAGTGTTTATCCCACTGCTGACTTGATTTTAACCAGAACTATGCTGAGGGGGAAACTATTAATGACCTCATAGTGGGACTCGCAATGAGATTTCACGGATATGAGGAAATGTTCATCTGTAAAACCCTGAAGGGAAGGGGAATTAACTCAGTCTTAACAGATCCTTCCTGCAGGATAAATCAAATGAAAAACAAGATTAGGCTGTTGTTTTAGCTCACAAGCTGCTATTTTTGTCTAGCTCAGACTTAACTTGCATTAATGTAGAAAGAAGCATCTCTTTGATTAGCTGTTTTGTTCTTTTGTTCAAATGTGTTCACACAGCATATTTAATGTATCTACATCCAACAGGTCGAGCAGCAGTCCCCTTATATCCAGGGTTACAAGGTGCTCTACAGGCAGTCTGCAGGGCACGGACAGCCAGAGGGCCAGTGGAGTTTCCTGGAGGTACGAGCCACACGGGAGGATGGGGTGGTGATCGGTCAGCTGAAGAGAGGAGCCATCTACGAGTTCAAAGTGCGCCCGTTCTTTGATGAATTTCAGGGAGCTGACAGCGAGGTGAAAGTGGTCAGGACGTTAGAAGAAGGTTAGTTTTATGTATTGTGTGTGTTTTTTTTATTCTGGGATCTGTGAGATGAAAAGATGTAGAAAATATCTGTGTTACAAACAGCATGAGATAAGGTTGCGTGTATGTCTGCATTGCTAACTGTATTCATCATTGTCTTAGCCCCCAGTAAAGCACCCCAGGGTGTTACAGTGACAAAGAGCGATGCCAATGGGACTGCAATCCTGGTTGCTTGGAAACCGCCTCCAGAGCAGGAGGAGGCTGGAGTCATTCAGGAGTACAAGGTAGGAAAATAAGGCCTCTACCCTCACCTGAACTTGTGCTCTGTGTCTTGCAGTGCAGTTGAACGTTTCCCTTCCTCTTCCTCTTCCTCATCCTCTGTACTAGATCTGGTGCCTGGGTAACGAGAGTCGCTATCATGTCAACCAGTCCGTCGATGGCTCCACCTTCTCCGTGCTCATTCCCAGTCTGGCACCAGGAATTCGCTACAGTGTGGAGGTGGCGGCTAGCAATGGTGCAGGCCCCGGAGTCAAAAGTGATGTCACTTTCTTTCAGTTAGGTGAGAATCCTCCTGGAAACTTTTGCGTAGTCAGCAATCACAACACATTGACTATGAGCACAGATTACAACCTGTTTGATGTGTCTTAGCTTCAGCTGTATAAAAACAACATATTGTGCTAAATCATAATGTTACTTTGCCTTTACAAATAGTTGCTCACATTAATGGTGACACTCTTCAGCTACTGCTACATGTTGGACTATAGAACTTGGCAGGAGCTCTCTACCTAGTCAGTTTGGATGCATTACCTCTTTTCATTTTATATAAACATACCTGGGGAAAGAAATATATACTAGAATGACTCAGCAGTGTTTCTATAAGAAGAGCATTTGCTGGAATAAAAGGGTGGGAGACAAAAGAAATTGATCCCAAACAAATCTGACACACAAAACTGAGAAGATACTGAGGAAAACTCTTAATTGTTGCTTTTTATATGTGACTATGTCTTAGTATCTTGTATGTGTTTTGATTTTAGTCACATCTACAAAACTGTCCTTTTAATTTTTTTAGCATACACTTTCATTGACATTTATCTCTTATTAACTTTACATAATTTTTCATCTTGACATAAATGTCTGTTGTTGTCATGCAGATGTAATGTCTCATTTTTGTTTCTGTTTCTCAGACTCTGCTGGTCAGATGATGGACATCAGTGAGGAAAGAGATACTCTTTCACAGATCTCAGATGTGGTGAGACAGCCAGCTTTTATTGCTGGCATTGGCGCCACCTGCTGGCTAGTCCTGATGATTTTCAGCGTGTGGCTCTACCGCCACCGCAAGAAGAGAAGTGGCCTCAGCAGCACGTACACTGGCATTCGTAAAGGTGTGTTTTGAAGTGTAAATGGATGGTTGACAGGTGTAGATGTCAGTGTAAGAAGCTGGAAGGAAATGTGTGTCTGCAAAACAGGATATCATGCTACATGTGTTGTGCACTTTGAAAGGTCATTTAAATGAAAGAAGAGATTAAACCACAACAAGTGGCCTGCACACTAAATAGCAGACCTCATCTCAGTGATACTGAGGATATTTTCAGACGCTGATATGCAGATCACATCAGAAGGCAGGAAAGATTCCTCGGTCTAATCTTCTCTAGACACAAAGACTCCAGAAACAAATTTGCATTTGTGACCATGCAGACAGGCAAAGGCTGACCTTTAGTCGCTCATTTGTAGAGTGTCATTTCCTCGAAACAGCGCAGTTCTTCGAGGCACAGACATGTCAACATGTCAGTTACAATACTGCCAATATTTTCCCCTTTTTCCACCGTTGACTGTCACCTCCATTAACCTTCACCTGGACTCTTGTATCAAAGACAGAGGCAGCAAAAAGACAGATGACGTGCTGTTATTTCAATACTTTGACAGTTTTTTCACATAAAAAATTTCAAACAGCAGTATATAACAGTGAAAATATTGCATTAGACTGCTTTAACAGTACAGTGTGTTGGGACTGTTTCAATTTGCTCATCTTACTTTCTTTTCTCTGTTCTTACAGTTCCATCATTTACCTTTTCACCAACAGGTATGGATTGATCTGTTTATATTTTGTTTTTGGATATATTTTTTATTTTAAGTATCACAGTTAAAAATGTCTTTCTGAAAGAATTGTAAATCTCAATACTCCTAATGCAATAACTGTTGGATCCAATTCAGTTTTGAATTACTTGTGTTTTTAACTTTCTCATGTTAACTATGATGCCTGAAATTGTGGATAAGCACTAAGTGAGCTCTTATTAAGTTAACTGTGATGAATAAATTACATATATTTTTGTAAACAATCATGTTATATAGCAGTGTCAGGCTAATAACAAAAAGAGTCATACCCAGGTCTCTGATATAACATTGTTTTTTGGTAGCAGGGGAATCTATGTTTGTTAGGTAACACTCTGTAGTCAGTGACTTTAAAGCAGTTTATATCACAAGTGTGAGAACAGACGTGAATTATTCACAATTGCCCATTATTTCAAAGTAACTTTTTGCACACAAGAGCCAGTATTTGATACAATACTGTAATTCTTGAAAAGGGTACACACTTAAATTACCATACAATTGTTGATATGGTGTGGTGTTTCTTTCTCGACACCACTGATTTGGGCAGCTTCATGACAGCTTTGGGCTCTGTCTGATATGAACCAAGTCTAATTCCTCAGGAAGATAATCTGGTTGGATTGTGAGACAGAATCATTTTGAAAAAGGCAAGAACAGCATGTTAATCTATGTTTGTTGGTAATCAATGACCCTGTAGTGAGTGACTTGTGAGTACCATGTCTGGTAGGTGGTCAGATGATATTGATCAAAACAGTGGTCGATAATTGTTCATGACTGTTAATAATAAGAAAAACAACAGCTGGTATTTAATTTTGAAGTCTTGTATTTGAATTATGGTGCCTACAATCTAATGTAGTATTTTCACTTAGTATCATGTTTATAGATTCCCGTTCTGAAAGCACTTAGAGTAGCCCTGTGTTGGAAGGTGCTACATTATTCTGAGCCCGAGTTTGAATTTCACTACGCATGCTTGTAGCTGCTGTTCACCATCAAATGATGATTTACCTGAAATCACTTGTTTTCTTACCTGTCAAAAACATCAGTAGCAGGTCAAAGCCATAATTATCCTTTGCAGCAAAACAATGGTTTTCAAATGGAAAGTCCTGAATAAGAACATCTGAAGACACATTGGTGCATTTGTCATGCTCATCGGCATAAAGCAATGGAGAAATTCTATAAAGAACATCTTTTCTACTATTTCTATACTATGGGTACCTTATTATCACTGACTCTTAAGTTTCTTAAGAATGATGTTAAATACCAGTAAACTAAAAGATGGGAGAACTTTTTCTTTTTTCCTAAGGCCAATTTAATTCTATCAACCAATCAATTCATCAATCTTTATTCGCACTCATTGAGATCACTGAGGGGAAACCCTCAATTACTAGGATATTGAGTCATTTACAGAAGCAATTAAGAGTCAGACCAGAGAGCATTAATGAACAACTGTAGGAGACAGATTGATGAAAGGCCATTAGAGTTTAACAACAGGGAGATTTAGACACCACGTTTTATGAATGTTTGACACTAAAGGTAAAAATTGATTGACTCATAGATCAACATATATCAAAAAAAAGGAAAGAGAATAACTTACAACAAGAAGCTACCTTATCAGCTTTGCCATTAATACAGAGCATTATTATCACCACATCTTTGATGCAGGTTTAAATGTAGGAGTTGATTCAGTTTTTCTTGGCATAAGCAAATTTAGTGCTGTCAGTCTTCTGAGCCCTCCTGCTGGCTATGTTTAGTACATTTGATTAAATAAGGTGAAAAGCATTGTACTCTTCTTGGGAACTTTCCTTTGTTTGATGTGTCACTGCTGGTGGAGGAGAAATTGCCTCAAAGTGTTTCTGAATCAGTTTTGGCATAATGTGCAGCATAGTAGAGACAATTATTTGTGTTGTCTCTGAGCAAATTAAACCACCGAGTCAGACTGTGTGCCCTATTGATGGAGGTAGCTCTGAAGTAAGAGCAGACTTAAGATTCTCCCTTCGACTCTCTATCTGCCTTCGCAGCTTTTTTCCTACCTTCAGCACTCTCTCTGACAGCTCATCAAGGCTTTTTGTTTTCCCATTTCTTTTGCAGTGGCTTATCAAAGAGGAGACTCTGCATGCAGTGCTGGCAGGTGAGTGGTATTTTTGTTCCTTTGTGCTATATAAAGACTACTGTTAGACAGGCATTTACACTGAGGAGACACTAGGGGGAGGTGTTTCTCTACTCAATATCATGGAGCTTGTTCATCCTCCCCATGCACGTCCATCAGCAGTATATGAGAACAGCGTGTTTGATTGACAGCTCTCTGATCCTCCTTGTTGCAGACCTGGCCTTCTCAGCATGGGAGAACCTCTAAACCAGCTGTGGCTGCCAGACAACTGGCCGAATGCATGTGCCAATCACAAGGACTGTAGCATAAACTGCTGCAATAATGGCAACGGCACCAGTGACAGCAACATGACAACATACAGCCGACCAGGTGCGTGCCAGACTAAGGTCATGTCATTGTTCAGGGTCTTTCCTACAGGACTGAAAGCATAAGTCTCAATAGAAGAAAAATATTCATCCACAGTACTAAAGACTTGCTGTGTTCGCCTGCTGTTTTGTCCTCTGTCCTCCTCAGCTGACTGCATTGCAAACTATGGAAACCATCCAGAGAACAAACAGGGCGGACAGCTTGGTTCTGAGACAGCCATTTATAGTGATGTGAACCTCTCCAACAAGCTGAATGAGATTAAAACATTCACCAACTCCAACTTGGGCTATGTGAGTCCTGGAGGAGATTATGAGCCCATACCGTACGCCACCACACAGCTCATCCAGGCCAGCATTAAGAATAAAGCAGCCACAGGCGGGGCTGCAGCAGAGCCTCTGGACATGCCCTGCTGGAACAAGCCTCCCAATCCACCTCCAATACCCAAGGAGATGGCAGCACAGATGCAGTATAATATAATAGAGAAAAACATGCTAAATAAAGGTAAAATAGAAGAGAATCCACTTTTCCTGGCACTGTTTTTATGCAAAAAGAAAGACATTTCAAACCCTCCTGCCTCTTTTTTCTGACAGATCATCTGCAGGGAAGCGAGGGAATGATCCATCCTAAAACTATCCCCTACAACCAGATGAACAGAGATCATAGCACAGGAGGCTCACACCACAGCTCAGACAGAGGCAGCAACAGCACCTCAGGTCAGGCCAGCAGCAACTCTGGATTTTACTGAGCCAAACCATAAGTCTGTGTTAACCTTGATATTTTCTTTTCATTCCTCAGGGAGTCAGAATCAAAAGAAGGGAACGCGGGCCCCAAAGCTACCGAAACATAATGCAGTAAGCTGGGGAGATGCCCCACCTCCTCCTCATGCCAATGCCTGGGACTGTGATGGCTATAGCCTACCAATAGATAGAGGGTAAGAGAGAAAAAGACAGATGGATGCATGTACTTTTATACAGCTCATGCTTAAACACAGCACAGTTACAATAACGCACAATAAATTGCACTGGATTCTGCACTAGTTATTTAGCTCAGCTACTGACTATACCATACAGTTCTGCAAAATGTTTCATTTTAAACAGTTACTCCTCTGCAAAGTATCTTTATGTTGTTAAACTGGCTGCAAAAATGAGAATAGAATAACATTATTGGCCACAATTGGAGCTGTAAACACCTGCAACCTTGCACAACAACACAGCCCTATTGTCCCAGCAAAAGGCTTTCACAGAACTAATTACACAGTTTAGGTTTTCATTGTTGGACAGTCATTTTATTCGAAGAGAGTTTATATAATTGAAAGTACTTAATGAAATGTACAGAATAGTAAACAGTCGTATGCTGCATTTCAGCAATAAAAGCAGATGGTGCAGAAAGCTTATTGTTCCTCTTTGTGTGTTTTTCTATGATGGAAATTTGTGTTTTTCAATGGAGGGCCGAGGGATTTGCATTTAAGTCTAATGGGCTGTGACTAATGTGTAAGGACTGCCAGCACCCCTCATTCCTTTAGCCATTACCTCATGTCAGTTGTCCTTTTCTCATCAGTTTTGATCCAGGGGAGAGAATCGAAGGCTGCCCGACTCCACCAGTTAGAGGAGCGGCCTCATCCCCCACCGAGGGGTCCTACAGTCACCCATCCAGCACAGCAGCACAGGGAGGCCTGAGCAATGGAACAGAGCACCTCAGGTAACAAGGTCTAACTGCGCAGCGTGGTGAGAATTTGGATAGTCTATTGAAGTGGGGCTCGACAAGCTACTTACAAACAGTCAGATCAATAACTTACAGTAGGTTGAGGTCAGAACAGCTAGCTGAAGTACTGACCTCAGTGGAAAACTCTACACATTGAGCCTGGAGAGCACATGGAGGACCAATCCACTGTTTAAACCTAGACTGACAGTAGCAACATGGACCCAAATATTCCGCTTGCAATTGGTTTATTTGCTCAAACTGAAAGAATTTAACCTTTGTATACACCTCGTTCCGAAAGAAAATTGTCAATCCAAATGGACATTTAATCTGACATTTATGTACAGCACTTTGTGATTTTTATCTGTGAAAAGCGCTCTACAAATAAATTTTACATACTTACTTACTTACTTACTTACTTATTCCTTTCCCCAAACTTTGGCTTCTGCATTTATGTTATTACGTTTGCATTCATGTTTGTACTTTTGCAAACCATCTGAAGCTTACTGGTCACCGTAGAATTCAGCCATTTTTTTGAACTGAATGAATTACAAAAACTAGTCTAGAAAAACTAACAAAACAATAATGCAGGCTTGGACAGTATTTGATTTCAGAAGATGGGAAGAAGGACTCTGACTTCTTTGTAAATAAAGACTGAGTCACACATCTTTGAAACAAGTACTCAGGTACTCCAACACTACTATATCCTTAACATTTTCAGCCTTTTACAAGACAGTACACACAGCACCTGCCTTTCTCACTACATTGTTCTCACCTGGGAAGGCTCTGTGCTCCCACGCAAGCTGAACTGTTCAAAGTGTGGAGAATAGCTAACCTGAAATTAAAGAAAAACTTTCACTAGATTAGAAAGAGTTCAGATTTCATGGTGTTCTGCCAAATGATGACCTCAGACATATTTTACACACTTCACACAAAGATGACTTTATGTCTGCAGTGACTCTGTATAAAACCACCACAATAAGCCTGCCAGACTCAAGCTGAAAAGCACAGCTTTACCCAGCCACCAGAAAAGATAGTATTCAATAGAAATACCAAAAAAAGTACTTCACGGTAAATCTTGTTTGCTGTTTTCATCACAATCTCTTTTTATCTTTTTGTTGCCTCTATTTCCCACTGATTTGGACAGCTGATAGAACACTGTGTACAGTCATTTTAAACTGTTGCTTTATTTCATTGTATTTTCCAGCCATCCTCGCCCTCTGTCCCCACCTCACACCTACAGCTCCATCCCCCTCTGCTTGGACACTGATGGACAAGAGGAAGATGATGAGGAGGAGGAAGCAGAGGAGGAGACGGACGCTGAGCTCCCTGAAAGTCACTACAGCCAACAACAACACCACAACGAGCAGAAGCACAAACACCAGCTGCACCATCACTCCGCACACAAGCTGCTGCTCCATGGACTGGAGCAGACCCCGGCCTCCAGCACCGGGGAACTGGACCGATCGGTCACAGGCTCAATGGTGAACAGCTGGGGCTCAGCATCCGAGGACAACATCTCATCAGGCAGGTCCAGTGTTGTCAGCACCTCGGAGGGATCTTTCTTCACAGATGGCGATTTCAACCAGGCTGTTGCCTCTTCACGGGATATTGTTGGCCTTCGCATGTGCAGATACCCAGAGGAGTCAGGTGAGAAAGCATGTGGAGAAGGAAGGTTTGATTTCTTTGTTGACAGTAACAGCCAGTCACCACTCTACTCTAGTTTCTCTGTAGATCCTGATGCGGCCTTTAGTGAAACTTTAGCACATTTCTTTGAGTGTTGGATTTCTCAGCAGGAATCAGATAATTTAGCTCAAATGTATTTATTGCCAACAGCTGCTTTGCACATTACTTATTTCTTCAAGCAGCTCTTTGATCCATTAATCATAATTTTACTGGTTTGAAGAAACTTCCTTGTTTAGTGAAGTAAGAGCAGTAAGTTTTATTTTCTCTAATAACATCCTGAACTTCTTTTAGATCTTAAACTTTGTTTTAGTGTCACAATTTTGATCAAAAGAGAGCAAATCAAAAATAATCATCTTAAAATAACATATATGCTTTAATCCCTTAGAATACTGATTTTGTTATTGTTTTTTTGTATTTGAAAGATCTATGACATGTTTTAAGTTCAAACTCTGAAAACAAAAGTTTGTTTATTTTTTCACCAAAGATATGCTATCCTAAAACCTTCTGACTCGCATTGTATCAGACTTGATTGAATGTTGTCACACAACTCAGGCTAACAACCAGGAAACTGCCACACATTTAGATTCAACTCTTGCTGACTGGTGCCCAGAAACATCTGACATAACATTAATCATGGTGAGTTTGCGAGCTTAAAACTTGCAAAGAGCATAGTACTTTGAGATTTCCAAGAAATGAAAAGTGAGTTATAAATAAAATTTATTATTACTATGCAAAACAGAAAGATAAAAACACAAAATAAAATTAAATTGGATAATTTACATTAAATAGATACTTGTGCTTCAAGGGTGGATCACTGCTCACTGAAAAAAAACAGCCCACTACCGCCACAAAAAAAAAAAAGGTCACACACTCTGTTTTGTTGGACCGCCTCTAGCTTTGATCACTGGCATTGTTTTGATAAGATTCTGCAATGTCACAAGATTTATTTTCCATTAGTGTTCCATTAATTTTTCACCAAGATCTTTCATTGATGATGGTAGAGTCTGACCTCTGTGCAAAGCCTTCTCCAGCACATCCCAAAGATTCTCAATGGGGTTAAGGTCTGGACTCTGTGGGGGCCAATCCATGTGTGAAAATGATGTCTCATGCTCCCTGAACCACTCTTTCACAATCTGAGCCCGATGAATCCTGTTGTTGTCATCTTGGAATATGGCTGTGCCATCAGGGAAGAAAAAGTCCATTGATGCACTAACCTGGTCATTCAGTATATTCAGGTAGTCAGCTGACCTCATCCTTTGAGCACAGACTGTTGCTGAACCCAGACCTGACCAACTGCTGCAACCCCAGATCACAGCACTGCCCCCACAGGTTTGGACAGTAGGCACTAGGCATGATGGGTGATCACTTCATCTGCCTCTCTTCTTACCCTAGAGTGACATCACTCACGGGGTAAATCTGAACTCATGAGACCACATGACACATGCTCCACAGTCCAATCTTTATGCTCCCTTGCAAATTTTCTCCGGTTAGCTTCACTGTTGCTGATTGCTGACTGACAGCGGTCAGTCTCTACCATCATCAAAGCAAGGTCTTGGTGAAAAATTAATGCAACACTGGATGGAAATAAATCTTGTGACACTGCAGAACCTTAACAAAACAATGCCACAGCCAATGTGTGCTATTATCAAAGCTAAAGGTGGGCACATGTGAAATATTACAGTGTGTGACCATTCCTCTTCAGAAAGAGGAAGAGTCTGAAGAAATATTTTAGAAAGAAGACAGGGTGGGCAGAGCTAGGACAAGGGGCAAGTCTAGGCTAGAACCCATCCTGACCTGTGTGCTCCACTTCTGAAAGGAGAAAGGAAGGAATAGGCATGTTGTAATATAGCAGGTGAATAAAAACCTAAAATGTAATTTCCTAATAGCAAAATAAGTTCACTCAAACTTTTTATGAAATGTTACATTGAGCATGACTGAAGCATTCACATATGTTCCTTGTCTTCTCAGGCCGGCGGCTCCCACGGCCCAGCAGCCCCATGTCCACAGACAGCAACATGAGTCCTGCAATAACACAGAGAAGGCCCAGGAGGCATAAACAAAACCAGGCAGGTCAGCAGGACTACGAACCCAAAGACATCTTCAACGATGGTAAAGACTGAGTCATGAGAGACACGGAAGACATTTTTGCTTCTTATCATCTAACAGCTCTCACCTTTGGCTTTCCCCAGACTCCTGCATGCCTCTGAGTTTCTCCAGCCAGATGTCCCACGGTGACTATAAGGTGAGGGGAGCCACCCTGCCTCGGATGGGCTCTGGGGAGGCTCGAGGTCGACGTGGCAGCACTGGGACTCACAGGGTCAAAGAGGTGGCTCCTAATGAGGAGAGAGATAGACAGGATAAGCACAAGACTCCAGCCGGAGGAAAGGGAAGCAGCAAAAGCCGACAGCACTCAGGTGATGGATGAATTATAAAACATAATGTGACACTTTTCAATAGGTAAAGGAGCGTTCAACTCACTCAAACCTTTTCTGTCTTGTCTCTCCTTTAGAATTAGGGGACGTCCTACTGTACAGTCGTCCCTCTTTCCCATCAGGTCAAGTCCAGAGGGAGCCTGATGGCGCTAATTCAACCAGCTTTATGTCATGTGGAGACTCGAGGACCAAACAGAGAGGACAGATGCCACCTACAGGACAGGTGGACGAGGTAAATCCAGATCAGGAATCAAAAATCTAGGTCCTTAGTTCTGTCGGTTATGTAGTTAAAACATCTCATGGCTGTCATTAAGAAGTCAACATAACACATTTTTGTTTTATCAGTCCTGAAAAGCTTGGAGAAGACGAAGAAGAAGACAAAGAAGAAGAAGAAGAAGAAGCAACTCTAGCACAAACTGAATTTCCCACCTGTTGCTTCAGATGAAGGACTTTGACCTTTAGGATTATGGAAAAGACTGCACAAAACATTTTTCTACTCCAAATTCCCCATTAGGTGTTGGAAAAAAAAGTGCTCTCATGTTTAAGTCTGTGGACTTCAATCTGATGCACTGTTTAATGTTTGCTTAATGAGCGACCAGCTTCCAGGAGCCTGAACCTCCTGCTCGCTCAGTAAAGTTAGATGAATGCACATTCGATGGCGGTTGTGAGTGTTCATTGTGACCGCTCGATGCGGTCCATACATGATCTTTGCTTGTCTGGTTATTTTGTCGTAACTGTTCTTCAGTCATTACCAGCCATCTTGTAAATTCTTGAAATTGTTTACTGCCACAGAAGTGCTTCAAACTCAAATTTTATATAACAGTGTTAATGTTTTATAAGTGATGTACATCTTGTCTTTGTATTATTTGTTCTACTTTGGTTATAAAAGCACAATCACTTAATTTTATTCTAAGTCTTTATTGTATGGATTTCAGTCTGGGGGGAATCGGTCTTGTTAATCATTACATCACTTCCTGTCAGGCTGAGAAGATGATTGTTGAATGTGATTGTGCATTCAGTTGTGTATACATTTGAGCTGCTTTCATTCAGATTTAAAACTATCTGTTGTGTGTACTGAGAGAATTGCATGCAAATTTTCCTGTTGGAGGTTTTTACTCAACATCTCGACTGCTTTGTCATTCTGTTGGGATGATGAACAGTCTGGTCGTGGACTGGTTCCATTTATTGTTTTCTACACTGAGTCCATTTCATTCAGTCCTGTGTTCCCTTCACCTTGGCCATAGGTTTTAGAGTAGGGCTGGACACTATGCTGTGGTCATTGATGAAATGACTAGGAACCTAAGAAAGACCCAAGTGTACTAATGAATATTTCAACAAAGAAGTGTAAAAAAAGATGATGATAAAACAGATAGGCTAGCTATAATATCTCTCTTATTATACATTAACATATGCTATATGCTAAAACCTCTGTCCGAGTGTTCCAAACTTTAAAGCTCCTCTGAGAAATTTAAGTCATTATTAGAATTTCCATCTGTTTTATAAGCAGCTAAAAGTCCTATCAGGACCTTTAAATTGTACTTAAAGGTGAATATTATGAGACGTTGTTGTAATAAGAAGATATATATGTTTATTTAAGGTTATGTTAAATTATCATTGTGTTTGGATTTAAGTCATATTGTCCAGCCCTATTCAGTAAGTTAAATATGGAACAAATATGTCACTTTAACTGCTCTGTTTGAATAAAGTTGCTGTTCCTTAAACAACAACAACAGAAGTCTTTGTAGTGTTTAATGACTCTGGTTTCAGGACGGGGTCACATTTCAAACTGTGCCTTGCTTGAGCACGATTCACTTCTCTGCTTTGGCACGCTTCAGAGAGGTGGGCTTCGGCAACTTAATGCACGAGCACAAGCACGCGGACGGCGCGTGTGATCCATGACGTATAATCACCGCGAGCGCATATCTCGGCAATCATTTTAAACGAAGCAGGGGTGTAAGAGGGCTGTGTCGGGCGAAAACAACTCACCATAAGTCCAAAAGTCCCCAGAGTTGTAGCAGTGCTCTCTGTCTCATTGTGCTGACTGATGAGATTGTGCTTCATGTAAACAGACGCTTCACGATGACGTAGGAGGGCCATGCGCGTGATACCCGCTAAAGTCGCTGGTGGGGCATTCGTGCTTGAGCACGGCACGGTTTGGATGGACATTGTGACCACGCCAGTGTGAAACTTATGAGTCCTGTGCGTCTTCATCGGGCCCCAGTTCAACCTAAAGGTTTAAGGTTGTTTTTTTAAAGCTGTGAGAAACTCAAACCATGTTGGAAAAGAAATGTTCCTCCAGTGGTTTGTCAGCATTGCCCTTACTACCCAGGACTTGAATGGTGAGTCAGTGAACTGAACTTCTAATATTTCCATGATAATATAGATGAAATGTTATCTTGTGCTTTGTCTAAGCAGGAGTACAGCCACCTTCATCAGCCAGTGATAACTGCAGTTTGTAGGTACTGCTATTATATTTTAACACTTTACAACCTGCATGTAAACAGGTGCAAATGATATATCATAGCAAGTTTGGATGAAGAAAATAGAACAACTGGAAAACGTGTTTCATTATATCAGCACAAATCCACCAGCTCATTCATAAATCTCCCCTATACACAAATAATATTCAAAGATATTGGTTCATTCTTCTTTTTGTAATTTAGTGTCAGATTTCTGGTGGTTACAAAACTGTTGAATGTCCTTCAGTTCATCCTACAGGTGAACACGTCCCTCGCTGCAGTTGTCCTAAGAGGTGCATGAGGAAGGCAGAAACACTGTGAGGATGTGATGAGACATGCTGTTTAATTAACCTCACTTTCCAACCTTCATCAAAACAGCAGCTGGGAGTTGTTGAAGTGAAGGAAGTCTCTAACAGATGTCTTTCTATGTGTGTGTGTGAGAGATTCTCAGGTAATCTCACGCAGTAAGCGGTGTATCATCTGCAAACAATCAAACTGATTTCATAATTATATAGAGCACTATGTGATTTATTAACAAGGTGCCTCTAGTGCCAACTCAGCTCAGCTGTGTTTATTGAGGTGAGAAGGTATGTGACCTTTGAAATACTTAATTTTAGATTGTTTCAACTCAGTGTGACATCCCCAAACACAGCGTGGAAGTCTTTGAGAGATAAACTCAGGAATGACTCAGAATCCTCCAATAAAGAAAAGAAGACGAAAATTAGACCTGCATATTTTACAAACACTAAAAAAGGAGTAGTTCTGCGTTTTTGGAAAGGGGTTGTGTACAGTGTTTTACTCAGAGTGTTATCTATAGTCAATGTTTGTCTGCTTCCCTCTTTGCCAAACTGAGCAAAAGCCTGGACATGCCAGCTGTCAACCAGTGCAGATGAGGTCAGATCACTTTGAAACACCACAAAGCCTAAAACTCTTGCCTCTTTCTTTACAAAGTGGTCAGAGAACCTAAACCAGAGCTAACCAGCACCCCTGTGGATAATACACTTACAAGTAAGCTCCCATATACAACCTCACTTCAAAAAGAGAAATGAAAACAGTCTCTTTAGGGCTCAAATTACACGTTGTTGCAGAGTCTGTATTGAAAGCTGGTTTCATTAAGATGTCAATACTCTCTCTTCAACAATGTGTCAGATTCGTAAATAAAAGGGTCTCTAGTAGTAAAGAATTCCACTGAGAATTCGCCCCACAACTTTGCAGGTCTCCAAAGCGCTACTGCAAGGCCTTTGAATTTCCTCCAGATCTTTTTTTTTTTTTTTTTTTGAGACCTGCAAATTTTGTTTTTTTTCAGTTATTCACTTCGACTGCTCGTATTGTCATCAAAAGTCCCCAAAACCCTCTGTATGCCACCTGCCAATCACCTAAGCACCAACAGACAATGCGCTCAGTAAGCTGTTGAACATAGTGGGGTATTTAGCAGATAAAGACATACTTCTCAGAGGAGTTGGAGGTTGGAGACACAAGGGACAGAAAGAAGGAAAGAAACCCACTTAAATTTGTGAGATACAGACACAGGATACTCAACTAAATGCTGGTTTTGTTGTTTAATATTATGATTTGTCACATTACATTTTTTTTTTTTACATGTAACTTACTGCCATCTTCAGTAAAGAAAGAAGCACAAGTTCAGCCAGCTTTTTTATGGCCCTCTTTATCATTTTGATGCTTCAACTAATTTGCTTTTTAGACTGTTGACTACACTAGTTGTTGCTGTCAGAACCAATTCTAGTATATTACATGTGAAAGATAATGTTACACTGACCCTCAGTGTGCTTATGACTTAACCTTTCTTACATACCAATGGAAACATATTACTGCCTTAAGAAAAACCTGCATCACATTGTTACTTTTAAATTTTGTTAGAGAAGACTTTTACATGTTATAACAACATGTTTTCTTGCTTTGACAACATCAAAAGTTATCCTGTTGTAATGTGAAACTTCTTATTGTAACAGTCAACATTTTTATTCATCTTGTTTAGTGTAATACATGATAACTTGTGTTGTTAAAACATCAAAGTTTTCACATTTTGATGTGACTACTTATATTCCTGAACTCAAACTTAAACAATTTGATTAATTACTAGCTTGGGCTTTGGTTTAGGACATGCAGATATTGTGCTGTGTCCTGGTACACCATGGTTTTACACTGATATCAGTGGGCTGAGGTGATGCTAATTCATTGCAAAATGCCAGTCAACCAGTTAACATCCACCCCAAAACCTATCATTTCCTAACATGAAACATTTCATGTCATAACAACACAAGTTATACTGTTTCACATTATAAAAAGAAAATTACATTATTTCAAAAGAATTATCACATTATGAAGTCAAAATTTTGTATGGCAATACAACTTGAAAATATATTTTTATAAATTGTAAAAAATATTGTTTTAACTGGAAAATTTTGATGTTTTTGCTTAGTGCTGATATATTTTCTTCACTTAGCAAAAAGAAAGAAAAAGAGAAAGAAAGAAAGAAAGAAAGAAAGAAAGAAAGAAAGAAAGAAAGAAAGAAAGAAAAAGAAAGAAAGAAAATGTTTGGTAGATTGTTACTTTGTAATTCATCTTTGCAAGGAAATTAACAGGTAATTGCCCCTTGAGATGAATCATCTCGTTTACAAGAGGGTCCCAAATAAAGATACATGCAAAACAGAAACATTACAGGACAACTTGTACAGTATAGACAAAACAATAAATAGAAGATACATCAAAACACAAAACATTACAGAATATTATAAGAAAAATACAATTCAATATTAAAAAGAGAAAAAAATATTCAAACAAAAGACGAACAGACAAAATCTAAGACTGTTGGAAAAATCTGTTTGGTTACCTTTTAAATGGTGCTACATTTTCAACGAACATTTGAGGAACGAGAGCAGAGCTAAGTTTGTGGGTTGCGTCTATGAAAAGTTTCCCAAATCTCCTCTGCCAATGCCCCAATGAACAGCTTATTGTGCTGTTGCTATTGACTGTTGTTTTGAGCTTCTGGTACGCCCAGGTGCCTGATTTGCTCGTGGCCTTCATCAGGATTTTTATGACCATTTATTATGCTAAACTGTCTTCAAGGGATGGGATGAGTTAATACATATACAAAATGATCAAAATGATTATGTTAAGAAATATATATTTTTGTATTTACACTTGAAAATTGGATAGAGAAATGTAGCTTCAGTACAACCTGGGACCAATGTAACCATCTAGGGTTTTATTTCATGATCAGTTTAGACTTCCAGGGCCTCATGCAAGTATGAAAAGTAAAACTCTGGTCTCCTTTTGAATCACAGAATCACAACACTCAGTCTTTATATCCATCCCTACATAAATACTGCAGAACATTCAAAAGTTGTGGGAGCAAAGGAAAAAAGGAGCTCTTTGCAGCACATTTAGACCCGGAATTACCACCATCAGTTTCAGTTTAGAGACTCACTGATCCTTCAGAACCCACATCACTCGAGCCACTTCACACAGCCGAGAGAAACCTGTAGCTGCAGATTTCTTTTTCCTGCAGCCTTGAAACTGTCACCCACTTGCTTTGTTACAGAAGGTAAAGTGACTGCACTGCTCTTTTGCTTCACAAACATGTTGTGTCAGAAGCATTTCGTTTTCTTTAGAGGCATCAGTAGAATTCACCCTTTTTAATATTGATCGACCAATGAGTCACAGAAGCCCAACGCACTCTGAGAAACCACATAAGAACAATAATTTCTGAAAAGAGAACCCTTTGGATTGAATTTTTGCAATCATACATGCATGCTTTATTTTTGATTTTTGCATATTTATATCTAGTGCAAAATTACCTTCCTGTGTGCAGCAATTGGCAGAAAGAACACCATGTGGTCCACTTTTCTTGTCTAATTATTACTTGTGCAGTTGAGGTGGGAGGTTTTTAACTGGGGCTCTGACAATTTCTGTCCACTGCAGTCAACATCACT
Organism: Halichoeres trimaculatus; assembly: GCF_033239565.1. NCBI lineage: Eukaryota > Metazoa > Chordata > Actinopteri > Labriformes > Labridae > Halichoeres > Halichoeres trimaculatus. The sequence goes on from NW_027437184.1 coordinate 23,182,628, forward strand.
GACACATAAAGCTGTTCAAATAATAAAGAGAGAAACAATCATCCATTCATTACAAAAAGCATCAACCCCCTCACAATGCCCCTGACATGGGAATTATGTCACAACTGTTGAAAGGCTGGGATGTAGATGAGTGTAATGAATTAAAACTTGAATATGCAATATGTTGTCACATCATGTTTACTGAGACATTCATGCAATCAGCCTTCTCATGAATTATTCCTAAAAACTTGATTGCAACCAAACAGAATTCTGGTTGAGATCCTGCAGAGTGAGTGCTGCTGTTTTCTTCTCTAAAAAAAGGACTTCTTGACTCTGTGAATTGCAGCCTTCATCCCCATCTATTTCTTTCCCTTTTACTTCCCTTTCAAGGACAACTGTCTACAGTAGGTTATTCACAAGTGTTTGCCTTGGTTTCTAAGATACCGTGTGTGTGTGTGTGTGTGTGTGTGTGTGTGTGTGTGTGTGTGTGTGCGCTGCCAAGTTTCATTTTCAATTTTGCTGTGTTTATCCAGCAGATTCTCTGCAATCTGTTGACAAAGAGGTGGCCATGACAGCTAGGGCAAATGTGGCAGGGTTGCTGGAGAAGCTGACAGAAGAAGTGAAACCGATGGCTGTCAAGCAGGAGCAACTCTTTGTAAGGGGGGACGGATCTACAGAGACAGTATGATTGTGCTGTGCTGTGCTGTGCTGTGAATTAAAATGTCCCCTCTGACCCAACGGTTGGTTTACACCATATGTCATGTGGGTGTTCACTTTCCTTGCATTATCATACACCAAATGTTGAGTTTTAAAGATATCCAAAATTTAATTTTGCTTCTGTTGTGAAAGTCTGTAGAGGTTTGAGATAAGTGACACATTTTGGTCTACTAAGCTGATACACTCCAAGAGCACCAGGCATGAGAGGTGTGTGTATCTAAAGCAAGCATGTGTTTTTTAAAAAAAAAAAAAAACCTTGCTGCAGTTACTTAAGTGTCCACTAGAAGCTTTTTACAAAAACTCAGGAAGTCACATTAACACCCATGTTAAAATGTTTTTTTTTTAAAAGCATACTTTAACAAATGTAAAGCCTGGTAGCCTTAAAAAAATAAAAAATAAAAAATAAAAAAAACGTTGCTGCAGTTACGCAAGTGTCCACTAGAGGCTTTCTCCAAAAACCCAAGAAGCCACATTAACACCCATGTTAAAATGATCTTTTTTAAAAGCATACTTTGACACATGTACAGCCTGGTAGCCTAAATAAATATAATAATAAAAAAATAAAAATAAAAACTTGAAATCGTTAATAGGGTAGGTGGTCTTTGTTTTCATTTGGAAGATACAGCCAAGAATTAAGCATATACAGTACTGGCACAATTAGGAGCATGACTGACTTGACACAATGGATACAATGACTATTAGTCATATAAATACACTGGCCTTTACCTAACCACTTTGGTTCTAGATCAGCCACAAGTAAGATCAGTGCAGCATTTTTAACATAGCAGCCTCATTGTTTGACTCTTGGATGCTTCTCCAGTTGTTCATCTCTCTTTCAAACAGGCTGTGATTTATGGCAAAGGCTCAGTTAAGCCAAATTACGGATTCATTTATACAGTGAAAAGAGTACAACTGAATGTAGCTTATAACAATTATGTGTATGACTTAATCACAGTTTCTATACTTTATGAGGGAGCACATCACTGAACACAAAAATGAACAACAGAGGAAGTTAACAGTTACCAATTCACATGTACAGCTGACGCAAAAAGCAGACATGGATTTACTAAATAATAATGCTGTGGCAAAAAAAGTAAAATAAAGACAATTCATCTTACATTCCTATGAAAACAGCAGTGTACAGCTCCTGCTTGCTAGCTAGCTAGCTAGCTGCTACCTGCCTGTAATGTATGTCAGCCAAAACAGTTAGCAATACTTAGTGGTACAACTTGTAGTCCTGAGTCCTTCTAACAGTCTTCTTCCTTACGTCTTTTGTGAAAACCCCCATCACCTTCAGTGTCTGACACTGCATTGTCGTCAACTTGTTAGCATTGACATCTCTAGGGTTAGCAAATAATAATCTCTAAAAATATGAACTACTACCTCATGTTTCTTTAGGATAATAAAAGCAATGTGGTCCAGCAGATAAGCAAGACCTTTCAAAACAATGATACGATACACTTTCTACAAACTTTAGAAGAAAAAATTGTTAAGGATGTCAAATTTGCCATTGTAGTTGCCTTATGAAGCTGAGAACTAGTCATTTGATCACTCAACAGTCATCATCAGATGAATAACTTCACAGCATCAAGTAGTTGTTTTGATATTTTTTTTAATCCATTTTTTTTCTCAGTGCGTACAGAAGTGTACCGACCAGTCAACATAGTTCTATGACTTTTATTTAAGTCAGGGTGAAGAACTTTTTATTGGAGGGCTAAACACCCAGAAAACTACTCCACCTCTAAATGCTGTTGTCAATGAGACATCAGGATTTCAACATATTGACATCAGGATTTCAACATATTGAAGTTTATTGAGGAGGTGCAGAAGGCACTGAAGTCTGGAGGTGATGAAGACATTGATTAGCTTCGCAGTGGTGAAAAATAACAGGTGCTGTCAGAGATAGGCAGCATCTCACTGCTCTGAGAGGTAATGTTTACCTGCGTCATTGACATCCTTGAAGGCGAGGAGGATGCCAAGGTTGAAGTCTGGAGGAAGGAGGTGACACCAATGCTGAGTGAAACATTATGAGAGGAAAGGAAGCCGGAGTAATGAGTGGAAATTTATGATTTTAAATTTATTGCACTTGTGTTTGAGGGAAGATTAGTTTCTCTTAAAGCAGGCAGTTGGTGAGGAATTAGGAGGTGTCAGAGATAATGAATCTAGTGCCGAGGTGGAGCTCGATCCAGCAGCGATAAATTCAAATGAGTTTATGGAGATATTTCAGTGCCTGTCACTATAAAAGTGACTGCCAACCAGGAAAGGATGTGTCTGACAGTGCCAAGAAAGGACTAACTGTGGGTAAATGAGGAGGGAATGCTAAGTTGTCAAAAGCTGCGCTCATGGATGAGGTGGCCTTATCTGGCATCGTGAGACAGGGAGCAGCTTGAGTTGCTGACAGTTAGTTATACAATTTTTTGAGGAGAAATTTCAAGCACAATGAGAGGAAGAGGAACAATGAAATATGTTGCACGTTAAGTAAAATCAAGCCTAATAAAAAAAGTTATATACACTTGTGAATTACAGCATAATCATTTTTGATCTATTTTCTTTTTGTTGTCTTGTGTTGGGCCATTGCAGTCTTGGAAATACACCCTGCTTTCAGTGCCTTATGTGTCTTAGTGTTTTTTTGTTTGTTTTATTTTTTAAAGTTTGTTTTACCATGTTTAGTATGTTCAACAACAAAATTTGTCAAATAGACTAACACCAACCAAGTCTGATATAATACTTAAACCCAGAAACTTAGCTTTATGTAAAGTCTTCCATCTTATATTAAAAACTAGGAATTATGGAATTTTTTTAAATTTAAAAAAGTAAAAAAAAAAAAAATTAAAAAAATTGTACTTTAACCTGCCGAGGACATTCATCTTAATTAAAACGTAAACCAATAGGACATCACCCCAAAGTCTAAGCACAAAATCCATGATGTAATTATTTCTGAAAAGAATAGAATAGAATAGAATAGAATAGAATAGAATAGAATAGAATAGAACTTTATTTGTCGTTGCAACAAATGTTTGGCATTTAGCCTGTATTTTAGCATTTAGCTAGTGTTTTAGTATTTAGCCCATGTTTTAGCATTTAGCCTGTCTTTTAGCATTAAGCCTGTTTTTGAGTATTTAGCTTGTGTTTTAGTGTTAAGCCTATGTTTTAGTATTTAGCCTGTGTTTTAGTATTAAAACACAGGTATGGCCAATAGGTCATAACTGTGCTAAAGCAGGCACAGAGGCAAAATACACAAAATACACAAGATACACAAATGTTTCAAACAGGAGTTATTGGTTATATTAATTAAATGGCACCTGCCCTCATTTTTTAATTCAGGTATAATCAGGAAGCTCTTGCTGGTCAACACTTCAGACTGATTCACACTTATACCATCGTAGTGGGCAACACAGTCATAGGCATGGCATATTAGTCTGTATCACTTTGCAATCCCCAACCTAAGCAATTTAAGATTTTTATACCATTTGGATTAGCTGTTTGGTGTCCAGTCACCTTATCTATTTGATTGACTCACAACAACTCCAGGAGTTTTGTATTGAATTGGGACTGATAAATGTTGAAATTGATTTTGCAGCAATTTTTTTTTTTTCTTTTTAAATTAAAAGAGAGATTAATTTCACGGTCGGTTAAGGCAATTCTGGACAACATATAAATATCATGTATATTCCTGCTTTAAACTAAGTACAAATGCTGTATGTAGAATTTACTTCGTACTATGTTTGAAGATAGCATGTAGTAAAACTGTTTGATTGGATCAATTTTGTGGCATTCTTTGCTGTTTATTTGGTTTTGAAAAGCAGAAGTAAACAACGGCCAAGCTCATATCAAAACCACCCCTGTAACATAAACCAGGTGAAAAGTTTCAGCTATAACCACAATGTGAAAAGTACAGTCATTTTATTTGGTTTATAGATTTAGAATGTGATAAAGGTAACCACACAGGATAATTGGTGATTTCATAAAACTGATCACTGAGAGATTAGACATTCATTTGATTGAAGCATCAATCAGAAAAACCTATTTTTACACAGAGTGGGAACTTGAAGTGCAAATATGGCCAACAGCTGTTTTTGTACCAGATTAATTAAATTCTGAATTACATATTTGTAATCTTATCACTGGATTGTAAGTGGTTCCTACTTGAGTTTGTTTTCAGATTGGCTTGAGGGATTCTGTCAATGAGATTCCCTTGACAACATCTGAAGACCAATTGCAAGTTAAGACTTTTGAGATAACTTTTTTGGGCAGCAGTGCAGAGACAGCCCATCCAATCTAGAGGCTAACCCTCAAGCGCACCACTCTATCCCCAGTGGATTTAACAGAAGAGCTACTTTTGGCTTAGAAATTATCCAGATTTATAGTGCAACAGAGACCTGTTACCATCTGAGATTCTCATAAACACAAGAATGCAAATGCCCTTTCTGTTTTTTCCAACATGCCCCCTGTTAAAGACCTCCAGCAGAGGCCTCATTTCTTCAGGCTGGTACACCAATCTGAAGCAGCAACATGAAAGCAGCAGATGAAGCATCAGGATGACCAAGACGAAAAATAAATTGGTCACTGAGGGAGCTGTAGGCTGGAGACCGCTGGCCTTTAGCTTACCCTCAGGGTAGCTGAGCCGCAGAGCGGTACTCAGGGTCTCAGGTGGGGTTCATGTTCACCGGCATACTGTTCAAACATTGCAATTAGCCAAATGTCATGAGTCACAAATCATCCTTTTCTGGACACAGTCACACATAATCATACTGAAAAGGTTGTTCACTGCAGCATGCAGGGAAAGCTACATGGGATGGTGCAGCTCATGGAGAATGGACACTCAAAGATACATTAAAAAAAGGGAAGAACTACACAGCTGTCTTATTCTCTTTAAGCTGCAGAACTGAATTATTGCAGAGTTAAATATTACAAAAGTTCATGCAGTGCACTGTGAGCCTGGATGTTATGTACAGAACAGAAGTGCTAAATAAAATACAGTATAAATAATGTATTATAGTCTCTTGCTTGAGCATCACAGTGAAAACTATGACAGCCTATTTTGCAATTCACAATACTACTTATGTTTCAGGATATACTGTGGAGCTCTGTAATCATGTTGTCTAGGTTTGTTTTGAAATGTGATTGTGACATTTGTTATACCTAAAATTGGCTCCTCGGCAGGCTAGTGTCAATAAGAGGACAAATATTGTGTATGTGAATATGCTAATAATGTTGTTATATCTTGAGCAAATGTGTGCTGTGTGCAGAGACTGAGTTTCCTTTTTCATCTTTCCCATTTTTTTTTCTAAATCCACAATCAAAAGGCCTCTCGTGCTGGGGAGGCTGACTGATTTTATTTTAATGACTTTAATTATAATTCCCACATCTGGAGTGTCAATTTTACCAGCGGGATGTCAGGACGTTGGAGTGGGTACTCACACTTTCTTTGGCTGAACTGGTACGATCATATCAAGCAGAGAAGTCTGCTGGATTGTTATGGTATGTGCTGTCTTTTTGATTTTACAGTTGTAGACATAACACCTTGCAGATTCATGGCACAGCTTTGAAGAAAAAAAAAGTATTTTGTTTGCTCCACTTGCACGATGAAATATGAGGGTCAGCTGTGGGGCAGTTCTATAGGAGCAGCATGAATTTTACATCATGATTGAAAAGCTAATAAAAAGTACAGAAAACAATGCTCCAGCACACACATTATGCTGGGTTCCTGACCTCTAAACAAAGAGCTTTTATACATATTAACCACCAAGCAGATAGTGTGGTCTATTAACCTATCATTATAAATAAAAAAGAATACAGGAAATAGTTTTGACTTCATATCTCTTTGCCAACAGCCATTTCTCTTTAAAAAGGAACCCAATTCCAGTAAAGTGTTGTGAATCTTTTCTTTTTCATGGTAAGCACATTTTATTAGTGATTTAAAGGCCATGCTCCTCTGTGCTTTACTGTCCTTATTACCAGGAGTGCTCTCAGTAGAAAAAGGATCCCCATTATAAATATTTTTCCCGCTTTTACTGGCAATGTTCATGGAAGTGCAGCAGTTTGAGGCCAAATTGTTCCCCTGTGTGTGGAGAAATATCTCTAAGTAACAGTTACAGGAAACTGCTTTGTCATCCACAACCCATAAAGTGACCACAGCATTACAGAGCCAGTAAATTAAGCCAACATCTTTATATAAAAAAAAACATTACTGTGGCTCTGTGAACGCAGGTGGAGCACTGTAATTGGCCTCTGCGGGCTCTGCTGTGTATTTCTGTTATTCCATTAAATTCACATGTACTACAAGCTGGGTAAATTAGGAGGAGACTGTGGTGGGAGGTGGAGAGGGGTGTGTGTGAGGACTGGTCCCAGTAATAGGGCAGACAAATTGTGTCCAACTGGAAGAAGAATTGATAACCTCAATACCATTTCTTCGGTCCCCGCGGCGCTTCCAGGGACCAAACTGGTTGGATTTAGAGCTTAAATGGTGGATTGCACACAGTGCCCCCTGTCTGCAAAATAGCTGCGCTCAATCCTAATCCCTGTCTATCTGTCTCGAGATACACAGATTGACAGGGCGTCTCACACCGTGCATGGCACCACTGCACCATCGCCACAGGCTGTTCATCCGCAATGCTCTGCAGATCTTATGCTTGGGGGGATGTCAGGTTGTCTCAAGATAACAACCAGTATGACTCTTTGTCTATTCCGCAAGGCTGTGTGGGTATAACATGAATATTCATCCACTCTAAATGGTGGTTTATTGAATGCTATTACGTTTTGAATATTTTTTTTCCTCGCTCCTTTTTCTTTAGACCGGAAAATTGATTAAAATGCTGTAGTTCACACACACAAGTGGAAATCTGCAGCTGTTAGATCCACAAAACAAACTGCCACAAAGGTCAGATACAACTAATTTAAACATACTCATATCCCAAAACATTTTTAGTTTAATAGAAAACATCTTTAATTCAATTTTTGTTTTTTGTTTTTTAACCATATTTGAAATGAGTTTAGTTTTGAGCACTGCCGTCACATTGGTCTGAGTCACCTACCAACCTATTTGCTGTAAATCAAATCTACCTGTGGAATAAACACCTTTAGCAGAGTAAAACACGATTGTAACCTCAGTGATGTTATACAGTTTTGAAGAGGTGTAATGTGCCCAAAAAAGCAGTGAGCATAACAGAAAACTTGCTTCCATCTAAATTCTGGCTTGGCTTAAAAAAAAGCAAAGAGGTTAAACTGAGGTAGGCCATTAGCCATTGGCAAAGAGTTACTTCTCTATCAGACCAGCCATATCCCCAGTTATGAGTAAATATGCATAACTAATCACCTCTACATAAGACAGGTAAAATAATTTGTGATAGGGGAGAATATAGAAATGGATTAAAAGGATTTTTTTTTTGTATCAGGCTGTAAACGCTACCTAATTTAAAGTCACATCAGAGTCTACTGCATGGCATTGAGTAATCTTACCTAGTCTACTCCAACCTAGCATCGTCTAACCCTATTTTACCCAAGATTCCTTAAAGTCAGTTAGTTGTGTCGATCCTTACGCAATAACTTTTGGCAAAGTTCTCGTCGATGTTTTAGAAGAGACATTTTCTGAGCAGCTAACAGGCAGATTCAGTTATTTCTACTAAATATCAACATTTAGTGGTTTGATATATTGACATACATAGGAAAGCATAGTACCCTCTCTTTAAGTTGGACCATAGCCGGGCCCCACCTAACAATAGAAGAGTCATGTCAATGAAAAATCTTTCTTTTTTTTTTTTTTCACCAGGTCATGGAGGGTCTTCAGCAACAATTCTTGAAAGAGATTTCAATGATATTGAACATTGTATTGTTCAGTCCCCCCCCGACACCCACCCCTTGGCTGAGACTCAGTGATTAACCAACATCTTAAAATTCTTGTCCTATATTGCTATACCCTGTCTAGTAAGTGTATACGTTTTCTGTAGTCTTAATTAAATCTATGTTTACCTCAAAATTTCTTTTTCGGTCTCCAGACTTTGGCCATAAGCTGTTAGAAAGATTAATCAATAAAGAGAAATAAATAAATAAATAAATAAATAAACAACCCACTGTTTAACGAGCCCCTGTGTGAAACTTGAAAGAACATGTTGGTAAGTAATGAATATGGTGGCTTTTTGTACTGAATTCTGTGGAAGCTTCGAATAAAAGGTGGAATACTATTTTAGAGGCGCCACTGAAAATATGTGTATTTTGCCTCAGTATTATACCTGTGTTTCTAAGGAAGATTGCATGTTATCAAAAAGCAAAAAGCAAGATGTATAGAAAAATCATCATAATCAGAAAAGTAAATTCAGGCATTGGGAGGACAGGCCTGGTTCATTTTCACATACACATTTTATTTTGCATCAAAGGATTGAAAAACGGCCCTACTGTATGTGGCTGTGTATTCCTGAGGGCAAAAACCAATCTGGCAGGTAAAGATTCCTCAAAGGGAGAGCTGTTACCAGAACTATGATCAGAACAAAACCATCCAAACAAGTGTAAAGACATGGCATCGTGAATCTCATTGGCAGAAAATGCTAATTGGCTGCATTTTAAAAGTGGAAAAGAGTTTTAAAAGGTTTTCAAATTTGGCAGTCATTCAAGTCTATACATCTTTGTAAGGTGATAATGTGAAACCATAATCAATAATACTACCAAGTGTCATACATAGAAACAATTTTAGTATAATTTCTTTGATGTTCAACATCATATATAGATCACATTACACTCTGCATCCCATTTGAAACAGGTGATATCGAGACATTTTGGCCTGTGTCTTCCACTGACGTTACATCTTTACTGTTATATTGCCCTTACCATATTGCACTGTTTTATTGTCACCGTATGTCATTAAAGAATGTATATATAGAGACTTTTTATTAACATATTCTGGGAATGGCAGAGAAGTGACATACCTACCTTTCTTTGCTTTGGACATCACAACTGGTGTGTTGCTTTGTTAAGATAAAAAACAGTTCTGGTAACGATATGCTGGGAACGGCTGTTCTCACAATGCATAATAAAAATCCCAACAAGAAGTGTAGGTTACAATGGCATACCATTTCCATATGTTTAATTGTGTTTTTTTTCTGTGTAGCTCTCCACATAAGAGGATTTCTCCATCAATAACAGCACAGCCAAGTATATATCTTCTGTTTAGGTTCTGTTTAACATAGATGTCCCTCTTTGCCATTATGATTCTCCTCCTCAGCTCAGCTGACAACAGGTTTGTGCTTATTTTTACCAAAATGCTCTGTGCAAAGTACAACAATACAGTAGCTTCATCAAAATAAGCTAACAGTTTGAGCATTAATGAAAAATGATTCACAGTAATAAATCACAAAAGAGACAACATTGGGTTTGGCTTGCATAGCAAAGCAAAATAAAGAGAGAAACATTAAAAAATATATTTACAAATTATGCAAGTCCTTTTTCTTCTTCATTAGTCTTGGTTGCGTTCAGATTTTTCTTCTTTATCTCCACTTTGTGAATCTTTGTACACCATGTGACAGGAAATAGAAGCGGACATATAACATAGTGTTTACTCTTTTGAAGAGGGGGGATGAAAATAACACTGTGAGACTCGTGTCTGTGTCTGTACATGACATTTACAGCTCTGCATCTTGGCTCGCACGTCTTCGTTCTGTCTCCTCTCCATCTTCCAAGCATCATTCTGTGTCACTCGCAGAGAGAGAAATCTCATAGCGCTTACAAACAAGGTGTCCCGGGACAGGCAGGCAGGCAGGCAGCAACTGCAGGGAATGATGCCTCAGAAAAGACTCTGAAAGAGAGACAGAAAAACAACCATGTTGAGTCTTTGAGAAATGGAACACTTCACTATAAATAAATGAATTCTATTTCACCATCCATTCTGCAACTTTCTTTCTTTTGTAAAGTGATGGAAGATTCTTCAAAATTCTCAAAACAAGAACTTGATTAAAAAAAACGCAACAACACCTTCAGTAACGGCTGTCTCCCCGGCTTGCACTGGATTACATCATATTTGTAAAATGCACACAGTCATCCGCATGTTGCCAGATACTTACAGTGTTCCCGTTTCTCTGTGCCGTTTATTGGAGGATGCCCATTGTGGATGGGATCTGTGCCAGGTCTCTTGTGGGGGGCCCTGCTCAGGGTGGCCCTATTGGATGCTGTCGTGCCGCTCCAGGACGCCATATGCTGCCGCTCCAGCGTTGACACGGTCACCATGCACTCCTCAGAGGGATCCGAGGCTGCAGCTGCCCATGAGCTGTGCATGCGGGAGCCTACACTGTGCAGGGGCTTCATGACTGGTGTGTGGGCTGCGGAGTGGGTGGTGGATGAGGGTGTTTGGCAAAGGATGCAAATGAGACATCATCATAAGAGAGGCTGACCTCATTGAGTGAGTTAGTTGTAACTGTGGATGCTCTCATAAATAATACACTTGACTTACTGTCTGTGTTGGTGTCTCTTCGTCTAGGTAGAGTCCCGACCTTGTCTGACTGGGGTTTGAGGCCAGTCAGTGGTGCCCTCTTGTGGCCAAGGCTATGTGTGCCAGGTGCACTGTGGTTTGAAGGGCTGGACCCTTCTGGGTGGCACTGCTGGGAGCTTTTACCTAAAATGAACAATAGAAATGGAGTTAATGATGGTCAAATTTCTAAGATGCATGCCTCACACATACTGCAAGAAACTGTGATGTCAGTGAATGACTGTAAAAAGCCAAACATACTAGTTGAGAATACTTTAAATACGCAAACACGAAGGAATACTTTTACATTTGAAAAAGATGAAACTAAATTTTGCAAAACTAAACAACAGCATGGTACACATTCATATAAAGAGAGTCAAACAGAGTAGTAACTAAAAAACATCTTTCATGTGCAGTCACACTATCTGTAACATCTGGTCACAGACTGAGAAACAGTTTACAGCTCTGCACATTTCATTTTTTCTCACACTGGTGTTTCAGAAAACCCTGGTTTCAGCCTCTGTTTAAAACACTTTGTTTTAGCTTCTGTCTCTTTAAGGCTCTCACCTTCATAAACCTCCTTCCCTATGATTGGCCAGCACTCTAGAGTGCCTGTTGGAGGCAGAACTATGAGCAGACCTTATTGTTTGAAATCTGCGATCTGAGATCCTTATGTGATGACCCCTTAATCTTGTGAAGATTACATAAAGATCTTGTTATAATTGTAGAAAGGACTGTTTTGAGCAATTTATAATCAAGGAATTTCTAAAACATATGTAGATGTATCTAGTAGGTCTTCTTCCTTTGTCCAACACAACAAAGGATACGGTCAACATATGAACAATTCTTTTCTGCACTTTTTAACTAAAAAAGAAAATTGAACCCTGTGAAATTTTACTGACCTCCAGTTGTCAGTGAGAGTAACATTCTATACAGAATAAAGTGAACAGCCAGCCACATTCATTAAACTGTATGGATATTTGCAACTCAAAAGTTTTTTTGCCAGTAAAAACAGCATGTTGACTTTTGTTTGTTTTAAGGAAGAACAAGTTCAAGTAACTATATTTCCTCCAGGTCTGTGTACATGAAACTTTTTTTTCTTAAATTGCAGCCTTTGCGATTTGAAAATTGCATTTCATCACATTGCGATGTTGGTTTTAATTTGATTAATTGTTCAGCTCTAGTATCTACTTTGCACACATTAGCTATGCTAATTTACATCCAGGTTTAAAATATGAGAATGCATCATACCCTCTCTTTGAGCATACTCATTGTTGATAATCTGTTTTTATTTTGAACACTGATTTAAATATGCTTTAAACTTACATTGACAGAAAGATGTAAGAGTTGCTTTTTTAACCAGGTATCATAAAAATAACATTTACAAATATGTGGTTCACAGTGACACTACACAACTGCAATGCAGCCCCTGCGGAAATGCTGCCACAAACACTGGCTTTGTTGGCGATTTATTCCTCTTTCTTTCTCCCTGAGTGTATGACAGCCAAACATGACAAGAAAATTTTTTTGTTTCTTTTGTTTGCAAATGTTTTAGACCAGCTGACCTGAATCCTGCCCTTCTAGAGGTTATAAGTGCTTTAAACACATGTTCTCAATGCAAGAGTCACTCTGTTAACTTATCAAACAATGGAGTCTAAAAACAGTACGTTTCTTGTCCCCGTGGGAAACAACTTCAAAGTTCTGTCTAAAGAAACGCTTTCACACAGAACCCTATTTATAAATGCATCAAACCTTAAATGTTAGATGTGACTGTGCAGCGGAGGACTACTAAAGATTTTAAAATATTTTATGTTGTGGTTTTGATGTCTGTGACAGAACAGCTTCAGGAAACTTTTAACAGGCTGTCTGGATTTTTCTTTGACGAAGAAAACTTGCAGTACAAAAGTTAACTCATGATTCAGGCTGGGGTATTTGAAAAATCTTAACCTTTAAAACCATTTAACTTTACACCAAATACAGTTTCCATGTGTTTTCTGAGTATTCATCTATGTATGTATGCTTCATAAATACGCTCCTTCTCCACTATGTAATAAAAAAGCACACACTCAATTTGACTGTGTGTGTGTTTTCAGTGTGTGTGCTTTTATGCTATGATTAAATTGACTTTAATATGCATATAGTTCTTTGTTCTACACACTGTGTCTGTAGGTGATAGTTCAAGCAGCCAGCAGACTGCAGAGTATTTTCTGCATCACTGGAAAGTTTACATTGCATTATTCTGCTAAACCCTGGATTAGGTTAAAGGATGACATTTTTTTCAATAATTAATGCTGTGTGTTTTGCACCATTTCTTCAGGAGTATTTATGCTCAGCAGAAATAAAAGGCTTTGTTAGAGAAAGCTTCACAGGAAGGTTTAAAAACAGGAAACAGTGAGAAAGCGATCAAGTCCAGGACTTGGGCTTAATTTGGACTCGAGCACTGACTGTTTAAGAGTTAGGATTGGACCACTGCTCTGACATCATTTAGGATTGGAAAATGAAATGGAGGACTTTGATTTATTCATTTACAAAGTTTTTTTTTTTTTTTAATATTTCTGAAAAGGTCCTGATCCTTTGTTTAGTTTTGAACAAGATCTGGCACCAGGGTTGACCTGCATTTATATTCATGTGCCATCCTTTACAGCAACAGTTCTTTTCTTGGTGTCCTTTAGAGCTGCCACGACTCATACACCGTACAACTTGTACACATCGTTTTCAATTATCTTTTACAGCAGATGCAAAAAGGGCAGTGCAGTATGTTTGACAAGCAAAAGACCCATGAAGGTGAAAATGGGGCAAGCTCAAACTCTGACAAACATCTATCCAAGATGAACCAAGGAAATTAAATGTGATCTTTCCCCACCTGGACTGTTAATAACATTATTGCTTGTAAGCAGCTTCATTACCCTTTGTTGTAACTCAACCCCTGGGTAAAAAATGTTTGGTTAGTTGAAACTATGATCTATTAATCCATGGTTTGCTATTAATCCTAAATGTTTTGACACCTGCTGTAAAACTATTGGAGTGAGAGAGCAGATTACATTGTAAACTCCATCAGCATTCAGGACTAAACAGAGCATTAGGATTGGAGCGGGGATTTAGACCCAAGGTTGTGCAACTTGGGCTTTACTTGGACCCAGGTTATTGGGACTTGACTGAGGCTTATCATGAATTATTCTTTGGTGACTTAGACTCTGACTTGAGGTTTGCTGCCTTGCCTTCAACATTTCTGGGACATGCTGATTGACGAGTGCGAAAGCATCTCTGTAGATACGGGGCTGAGTGACTTAAGATCTATCAGCACTTAATATACTATATGTTGTTAACAGCTCAACTCAACTTTATTTATAAAGCACTTTAAAAAACAACAACTGTTAAATCAAAGTGGTGCACATAAAATATGGTGTGGGCATTAAGAAGTAAATACATAAGGCAAATTAATAAAAAAAGGTGCAGGTATTAAGATAATTGTTCCATTGTTCTTAAAAACAATTTAAGAACATTTAAAAACAATTAGTAAAAACTAAAAAAAAATAAACATAAAACATAAAAACAGGAGCAGAGTCTCAAGCTGGGTTTAAAGCCAATGAATAAAGATTGGTTTTAATGCTCAAAAAGAAAAAGAAAAAAAAAACAGATATAAAGGGGGGCTTGTCTTGTGTAGGGGTAGCCTGTTTCACAATTTTTGAGTGGCGACAGAAAAAGCTCCGTCCCCTCTGAGCTGATATATGTGACGGAGATATCATCTGTTACATTCCTACATCCAGCTGTCATTTAAAACAATTCATCAGAGGCATGTAAACATCAATATATTCATTTCCTGTAAGTCCAACTAGATATGACAGAAGTATCAAAGTTTTAATGAACACATTCTTGAAAAAATTCCCATGGTTCAATTATTTTGCTTTCAATAACCACAAGGTCCTCTCATTTGAAAACTCTGACCTCAGTTAAATTACTTTCACTGAATGTAAAACATACCTGAGCCCTCCAGGTTATCCACGCTGTGGCCAGGTGTGTATTCAAAGCCGCACAGATTCTTTGACACCATAGCGTATCTTTCCTCCTCCTCATCTTCGTCTTCTTCAGAAAGCAGGGTAGCTCCTAAATCAGAGCCCAGGGTACCAGACATAAAGTCCATCGGAGGGATGGGGGTGTTGGACACGCTTGGAGTGCTCTTCATGTGCCTAATTAAGTGCATGGGAAACATTGTATATTAATAAACAAAAAACATCCAAAAAGCAGCAGAGGTCAGATAATAAGGCAGGCAAATAGAGAAAAACAAGTTTGGGAATGCAGAATGAGTGAATATTCAGAAAGGTAGCGATGCAGGGACTATGAATGCCTGCAGTGATTTCCCTGATTACTTTCTCAGTGCTGGTGTGTGTTGTGCTAACACAATGGAGTTGTAATTGGACTGGATAAAGGATATGTGGATGGGCAGGGCTGTCACCAACATGCCCGTTATCTCCCCCACAGCTGTCCGCCATGATGGCTCACATCCCGCCATGGAGGAGAGGCATGCATAATTACCAACTCTGTTTACTGATGTCAGAACAGCATGTTAGACTAAAGCCAGTCATTAGCC
Organism: Halichoeres trimaculatus; assembly: GCF_033239565.1. Lineage (NCBI taxonomy): Eukaryota > Metazoa > Chordata > Actinopteri > Labriformes > Labridae > Halichoeres > Halichoeres trimaculatus. Next base: position 23,198,362 of record NW_027437184.1, read on the forward strand.
TCCAACACGTGTCACCACTGACTTGTCAAGTTTTCCAACGCTCCATCAAAGGTGTAATCAATGGAGATGTGTTTTTATCGCTCTGAAGAAACAGAGACTGCAGATTTGAGCTGTCACATGTAAATACCAGCTTATAAGACGCTCAAACATTAGCTATTGATATGCAAAACCCAAACTATTCACAGAATAAAATGAATTAGATTACAGGTATCTTCTGCTGTGCAGAGCAAATTGCGAAGCACACACACTGAATGATCTAATGGTTCTTTTTGTGCCGAAAAACACATCAAATCAGAGAAGTCAGGGAGCTGAAACAGAGGTTGCTTTGAGAGATTCTTACCACGCTTGCTTAGCCACCTCATACTGGTAAGCTCTAGTCAGCTCATCCAGGTGGGCCTGCAGAATGGACTGCATCTCTTCATGATGGGCAGAGCTGAGAGAGGAAGAGGAGGGCTGGCCAAATGTTGCAGCTCCGGGGGAAGAGGATCTTCCTCTAAGAGGAGGGGTGGGGCCTCTCTCCTCCTCAACATCATTGTCCAGGTTCTGGTGGCGGTAGGCCTGGACGGACATGGGAGGGGCCCAGCTGTTGCTGTCGTACCTGGCAACGAAGGCAAAACGATTAATGAATACTGAGTGAGAAAGTTTGGTGTAGAGATCAAATATCTTTTGGCAACCCCCCATTGACGATTCTTATATCCATACTTAATATCAGCCTGCACAACGTTTTACTATAAGACACCAGAAAAGTTAACTTATGAAGGAACAGATATTGACTGAACATAAAACTGTATAACTTTTTTTTTAACCCTGCTCCATTTTTACCTCCACCAAGGAGGATATGTTTCTGGGAGAGTTTGTCTGATTGTCTGTGAACAAAACTCAAAAGTAACAAACGGATCTGGATGAAATTTTCAGGAAATGTTCAAAATAGGATAAGGAAGAAGCAATTAAATTTTGGAGGTGATCTGGATCACCATCTTGGATACAAGATTTTTTAAAGAATTCTTTATCATTGTGAGATGAGGTCGTTTTCACCACATGTGTATATAACTCCATGATAAATGGTCGGATTGCTTTGCAAAACAATACAAGACAAGGTCACCATCATTTCTGATATATGTAAAAGTACGATCCAGATTCTGGCAATATTCTGGATACTAAGATCCGGAACATGAAATATGTACTTGGTCATCATAATTTTCAACACTGTCAGGTAACAAATTATTGTACAAACCTGCAACTAACACCAAACTGTACAAGACAGTCTGCTGAAAGGGAGTATAACATTAAAATAGGACCAAAGTGTTGGTAACCATCACAATATGCTTGGTGAAGGACTGCGCTCTCTGAGTGTTTTTTGAGTTTGAAAATTTAACCTTAACAGAGTGATTGAAAAATAGTGATGACTAACAGAAAGCCACTTATGCTGCCAGCACAACAATGTTGTTTTCCAGTTTGAATGTATTTAAAATAAGTTTTCTGTGTTGTTCTAAAAGATGATCAGTGGAGCATTCATGTATTTTAATGGCACTGATGTTTTGGAGACCATATTTATGTACTTATGGCCTTTACAATACTATTTTACTGCTCAGGTGACTGCTTATTTTTCACATTTTAGAATGAGAAACAGGAATTGAACTATAAAAATATTGTCACTACTTATCAAAATAATACCCTTTCCCCCCTCAAATTGAAAAGTCACTGTCACATCACTCAATAACTATACTGAGTCAGGAGGTCAAGGCTCTGTTTGACCCTTTGATGACTCTTGTCATGAATTTGCAACATACCCTGTCAGGTCTTGTCGCAGCTGAAAAGACCTTTATGTCCCCAAAATGCCTATTGATTTATACTGTACACATACAAAGGGTCATATCAAATACACCTTATTTCGATATATTGGTCAGAGGGTGAACTTATTATATCAATATAAATAATAAAACGTATTTATAACTATTGTGTATGTTCTCTATGCAACTCAATTTAGCATATGTAAGAATGCAAACATACACACACGCAAAAAGTTATGATGGTAAAGTAATTCAGGCAGTAAGGAGTTAAGCATCATAAGCAGAAGCAGAAGCTACCCGTCTCAACCTCTTGTTCAAGCTCTCTGATAAAGAAGAAAACACACACATAACGAAAGAGACACACACACCCACACACGGCACAGGTGCAGGATATTGTGACCTCTGTGTTTGCATGTGTTTCTCCCGTCGATGTGTGTTTTTGTGTTTGTGTGTGTCCGTTCCAGGGCAGAGATTGATGAGATATGAATGTGTCTCACCCTCCGCCGTGGTTTTCCTGAGGGTAGCGGTCAAGGTCAACTTCGGTACCAGGGAGAGGGTGCATGGGTGGGGGAGGCAGGGGAATGTTCGCCCAACATGTCCCATTTGATTTAGAGCCCTTTGTTCCACCCTTCACCTTCTTTTTCTTCCCCACCTTTGCACCTGGGTTAAAAAAAAAGGAGGAAGTTTAGACGTGTCTTCAAAACACTGAAATCCCCTGCACGACAACATCTCTCCACACAGAGTTCACAAACAGACACAGCTCTGTCTTGAAAGCTATCATCTATCTTTCTTTTCCACCTGGACTTTTTTCTCCCGCCTAGTGTTGGTTATTTCTCCTTTTGGTATCCTGACAGCACATTAGGACTTTTTCTAAATGTTGACATTTCCTAAAGAGGCATCAAAACCTGCGGCAAACCACTTTAAGCTGCTTTCATACAGCTTGCTCTACTTTATCTCTGGTGAGTCTGACATTTAACTGAACACATGGCCTATTGTGCAAATAAAAAAAGAGACATAAATGCCTCCATGACTTTAGTAAACGTATATTCACTGCATAAATAACACTAAGGGATTTTTCCGCCATCTCTAATCAAGTTAAAGCAAAGAAATGCGTCATGATTGTGTGACATTTCTGGGGCTAGATGAGCTCCCAGGGTAGAATTGTGATGAAGACAGAAGAGTAATTAAGAACATTATCCTAAGGGTCCATTTTCAGTGAATATGTAAATAAATTCCTCCTTTTCCTTTTGCACTTTCAATGGCTTTGGTTTGCAAACTCCCTAGCGGTGATTTTCCTGGAAGAAAAGCCCCACTACCTGTCATTCTGTGGCAAATGTTGCTTTTATTTGCTATCCGAGCACTGCTGCTCTCCTGGGGGACCAGAGATACATCATAAGAGAACAAACATCCTACCACAGAAAAACAGAATTTATCTCTATCTTCATGGTGGCTCCTACCGCTGCCAGGGCGTCTGTCGGTTAGCGAGTAGCCCAGGTTTGCCATCTCCTGCTGGGCTTGCAGGGACGCCTTCCAGCGTGGATCTGGCCTGTCCACAGCCAGCTCATGGAAGCTGTTGGACTGGAGTATCTGCGTGGTGGCGTAGGGGGTGGGCTGGCTGACTCGCGCAGGGCTGCTGTAGCCTGCCTTGCCCATGAAGTCAATACTGCTGTAGATGGCACCATCTGACAGCATGGTGCCCGTTTTCTCCACTGCGGCGGACGGTAAAACATCTGAAACAAAAGCGGATTGAAAAGGGAAGAGGGATCATGGAGAGTTGAGTTGACACGAAGTTAACGATCTTTAAGGTCATTAACGCTCCCTGCTGCTCTGGCGCTCGGTATTAGTTAAATACCGGTCTCAAATGGACTTGATATAAATGGAAGTGATTATCTACGACCATAATTAGCATGCAACACGCTGTGGGAGCCCGGTGCACTGTTCACGAGGGGGATATTCAAACAGCGCTAACCTTCAGCTCTGCTGTCATACACGCACAAATCCTGGATCTCAGCAGGGTTCCAATTGGCTGAGCGAACATGCAAACACATGATGCAACACGTATACTTAACTTTTAATTGTATAAACCTTGAAAACACGCACAGTGGTAGAGATTCCAGAGGACTTAATGGCGAAAAGTATATGCAAATACCATTAACTCAAGCCAAATATCAAGCTTGTCAAATCAAATTAGCAGAGCAAAGCCCTCAAAGGCTTTTTTAATTTGTGTGTATGTGTGCTTGTGCGAGTCTGTGTGTCCTGTCACCGCGCTTCCCGATGAATGAGCATCAAAACTGTCCATCCAGGCATTGCTAAAACGGTATTTCCTATCACCCCCAGACCCTGTTTATGTGTCTCACCTCCTCTGCCAAAGTTGCTGCCGCCCTTCGGACTTCCTAAGCCCCCGTTAGCAGGGAGACTGGTGGAAGGCCAGGAGTCAGCCAGCCAGGGCAGGCCTTGGTCGCCTGCTTTCAGGAGTCCTGGACGGCTGTCGAGAGGATATTTGTGGAGAGACAAAGAGATCGAGGAGAAGAGAGGAGAGGGGGTAAGACGGAGTTAAATCACCAGCCTGCACCGTAACAGTATTGCTCATTTTCTTCCTGCTGCATCAACAACAAATTGATGTGAAAACTCATTCAGCATATTCTCGCCTGTGGAGCAGCCTCCCTGCGCACACAAGCGACAATAAACAACAGAGAGACATAAAATGGCAAGTCTATAAATCAGACTTCTGCCTCCCCTTAACTCTACCACCACTGCGAACTCTCCCCGGAGATACAAGGCAGGCCTAAATACACACTAAATCCACTTTAGAGCCTTAGCACAACACAAATTTACATTTTAAATTGAGAATCATGGACAGCCTCTGGCAGATCGGCTACACTGCTGCACTGTCTCCATAGCAACACAGACAGCAAAAGCCCATTAGGTGGTTTAGGGAAAGCTACCGTGTCATTTTGTCTTAGTGAAATACAATGCTCATGAATGCAGGCTTTGACTTCAAGGTAGGAAAGTTGTGGGCGGCAATTCAGGGAGAGAAGAAAAAGGCAATTTTACAACCTCTTTGTATCGGCTGCTGTAAGGACAGCGCAACATCCACTCGCCACATGCTCTCTCCTCCACATATGTTTGCTTAACATGTAGCCACGCTGAATTTTTCCACTGAATCTGGCTCGCCAAGTGTCAGGGGAATTGTTCACAGCTGACTTAGTGATAGCTCAAAGGTGTTCAAACAATTACATCAATAATTTCCATTTTAAAACACACAGGCGCACACATATATTTGCATATATTTACTTAACAACACATGCAAACACTGATACAGTCACACAGAAAGGAGGACAGTGGGAAAAAGCACACTCATGCACACCAGAAGGGTCAGGCAAGAAAGCAAGTGTTTATTTTTAGTCCATTATTTGCAACATTTGTTCTAGCTCTGGGCTTATGTGCTCGCTAAGGTGTGACAAAAAGGAAAGAAGGAAGAGGGAGGAAAGAAAATGAAGATTCTTTCATTTTCCGCAAAGCAAATTCACCTCTGTCTCTCGCTGTTTCACTACACTTTGATATTCAATGGATGCCGAGGTAAGCTTTCACTTCTCTTTGGGCTTTTAGAGGAGGCAGCAAACTCTCCCAGAGTGGAGTCTCAAGGTTGAACACTTTGTTGTTCAAAACCCATCACAGTGTACTGTACGTCAAGCTTTTTCAAACAGCACATTCATCACCCCCCCCCTCCCACGACCTCTCACTCTGCCAACATCCTTGCATGAACTGAGAGCCAGCCGCTGAATAAAAAACAGCAGCCCACCTGTGTTAATTGGTAGCACTCATTTCAAAGGCGTGATTAATGATTTCATCAAGTGTACATCAGTGCAAATCATACACTGATATGAGCAAGCAGGGGCGAATATTGGAGCATGTATGCAAATTCCATTCATCATGAAAGAACTCTTCATTACAGGTGATACAATGGGCTCCTGTCGGGGAGAAATCAGACTGAGCTCTACGCTAAAATGTCAGCGGGAAAAGCACTAGCTGCGGGGTTCCTTGGTTTTTGGAAGTAAATTTAAATTCTCACCTCCCGTTTCTGATCAGGCCTCGGTCTCTTTGGAAAGTCACTTGTGGAGAAAAGAATGAGGAATGAGAAACAATTAAACCACAATTATTTTGTCTGGAAATACACAGCAGCACCATCAGTTTGAATGACTCATTAATTATAGCTGTCAGAGGCGTAGGCAGCCATATTCCTGTAATATTTACAATACAATTTAAAGGCATACCTGCACGGGTAAAGGTGAAAGACTGAACTGCAAAAGAAAAGACAATGAAGACAGAGCGTCACAAGCTTAAAATCAAAACCAAGGTACAATACAGATGATTACATTTTGATGAAACTCGCGGCAATAATGCATCAAAACACTTCTGCAGCATTTTCTGCATTACTCTGATTGCCCTGAGGGCTGAAGTTGAAATGAAGGTTACACAGTTGACCCCCTTTAGCCTGGGGCCTCTGCAGCATCATCATTTCATTTATTTAGTTCTGAGAAATTACAAACTGGGGCATGATGGGCTGTCTTAAAAAGAGTAGAATTAAAAGTTAACTCTTATATGAACTGCTTGAGTGTCGAAAACATTACACTTTGAAATCCATTATCACAAGAATGTTACACAGTTTAAAAAAGCCTAAAAATTGAGCCAAGATTTTCTTTAACATGAAAACGCTTAAGAACAAAACCAGAGCTCAATATAAGAGTGAAGGGATCAGAGAGGCAGCGTTCAATCATGTAAATCCCCTTAGAATCAGGAAATCACTGCACCCTCTCCCCACGTCACTACAATACCGTACACATTATGTTAATGGCCTGGCGCTATATGCTTGACTCACAGAGGGACGAGAATATTTCATATGTTAACCTCAGCGCGCTTCGTGTTAATGTGCAAACAACACCAGCCATGGTCTGGTAATGGAAGGGGATGTTAAATTACTTATCTTGCATGAATGTATTAGAGTGTTGAGGTGCTGTGCTGATGGAACTCAGCACAGTCGATGCACATCAGTGCACACTGAATTAAAGTCAATAGGGCCTATTTCCATCTGAGCTGAATATATTCCCTTTGTTCTGCTTTTTAGTCGTCTCGAATGGAGTCGCATCTGTGATGACATCAGCTTCCAGTGGAGGGAGGGAGACCCGGTGTGCTTTGAGATTCTGTGTTGGTGCAGAACCATGTAAATTGATTTTCTTTTTCCTTACCTGCATAGTTGCTTAGTCCCTTCCTCTTTTTCCTCCTCCAGTACAGCCAAGCACTGAAGCCCATGAGGACAATCCAGCAAGCGCCTCCCAATCCAGCTATAAAGGCTGGTTGCTTGACCACGTCTGAAATGCTGTTGTTGCCCTCTGAACCCGTCATTATGTCCCGCAGCTCCGCACCTGGGGGCACAATGCACCAACACACAATTTAAAAAAGGGAAAAAGGTTGAGTGTGTGGATCTATTCAGTTCATTGTGTTCACAAAACCTTCCTACTGAGAAAAAACAACAACAAAAATCTGCTTGATTACAACTGCAGAATGGGTCAAAAGGTTTTTCTTTGTGCTTTTTCTCAAAAAGAAGCTGTTTTAAGGAATGATTCACTGGGGAAACATAGATCACAAAAAAGCAACATCGTGGGAGTGTAAAGGTAATAAAAGCAAAATATTTTTAAAGAATAAAAATAAAAAAACAGCATCAGTGCATCCAATATGTAGGCAGAGTAAATCAATTCAGCAGTGCACTTATCAACTTGAGCTGCAAGACACAAGATTGACAGAGCAGCTCTGACAGAGTTTGATTTTCTGTTGCGGCTACTGTGCTGTGAAATTAGATTCACAGTCTCCTGCAGGAACACCCCCCTCTGGCCCCCAACCTCGCCCCCACCCTCATCATTAAGCTGCGGTCCACAGGCCTGTGTTTCCCCTTTTCGCTGTGCGTTAAGGGTGTTATTATATATCAGTCAAAAGTCACAGATGAAGAGCATCTGGCCGGGGCTCCCATATTGATTCTGGGCTTATATACTCTGGGCATCCTTTAGCCGTTTGATAAGATGTGATAGTCTGATAAGCTCCTACAAAAACACTGTCTACTTTGTTAGCGCCAGCTGCCCACATATTGAAGAGGATTATTGATATGGCTAACAGTACTTGGCAGTGTTACCAGACACTACCCTTAATGAAACGCTATTGATTTCTCAGTGGACGTCTGCATTTGTAAAGCGCAATCTTCTTTTTTTCAAGTGCAATAAATTGATAAATCATTTTTCTAGACCCCCGTATCTGTGAAGGAGACCCAGGTCCCCCATTATTAGGTCTTTTCATTTGACTCCAGGTTTGCCGTGTGAGTGTGTGTAAGTGGATTACCCAAGATGATGAGCTGAGGTTTGCTCTTGACCCCCACCCCGGCGCTGGTGCCTGCAGCCACCTCCACACGGTACTGCACACCAGCCTGCAGCCCCCCAACCACCACTGAACGGATGGTTGCGTCCACAGACTTATTGACGTGAAAGCGGGTTTCGTTGGCCAGACACCAGATCTGACGGAGACAGACACAGCAGACAGAATTCATTGAAGGCTTTTACAGTTCATTAATAAAATATATACTTTGATACAGTGTTTCAGGTGCTGGGTCTGATGTTACCTTGTACTCCTGGATGATACCGTTCTGCTCGTCAGAGGGGGGAGGGTCCCATGACACGCTGATGGATGTGCTGTTATGGCTCCCGACTGTTGAAACTGTCACTTGCTCTGGGGGTGCGCTGGGTGCTGGTGGCGTGAAAGGATTTAAAAAGAGAGGAAATATGAGCTGGAACAGAATAAAGAGTGTAACCCATTGTTTTAAGCAGAACAAGTGTCTCTCTGTTTTTTTTTTTCATGCTAAAAGAAGGATTTGTCTCACCCACTTCCTCAATTCATATTCATAGAACAAGCCATACAACAAAGTACTTTTCAAGCCAGTGTAGCAGATGGCTAGCAAAGCACTTCATCTCAATTTCATATTTTAATGGTAAAATGTTTGCACATAACCAGGATGCACTTGGACCTTAAAATACACCATTCTTCTATTTCGCTCATTTTAAAAATCTATTATCTTACTGGCATCACAAGTTACACGAACTAAACATTTGAGGGCCAACTGCACTTTAGTAATCGCATAAATCACAACCGTTTCAGGCAGAGTAGAAAGTTAAAACATGAGTTAAAGTCTTCCTGCCAAGAACAAATGGCCGAGCCCAGTAGCTAACATCACTTCCATAATGGATTAAAACCATTATGACCGCACGTAAATGCTTCCAGAGTAGCTGTATTCAATTTTGCATATCATATCTGGATGAAAATGGTCCATCTCCGCTGCCTGTAACGAGGATTCTGAGATGGTCAGCAGACAAGCTTTGCCTTACGGTGCCAAATTCAAATCCGCTCGTTTAACGGGTCATTTTTTTAAATGTATCAATCTGTCCTGATGACCAGCACGGACAGATCTGTGATTTAAAGAGGCTGCAGGCAAACACCGTGGCCATGCAACTGAGCACATCATCAACTCTAACCAAATGGGCTCCACAACCGCTCTGGGCACATAGTTTCTCGTGATTCCAATTAAAACTATCATTATGTTGTGACCGAGTGGATGAAATAACTACTCGGAACCCAATTAAGGAGCTGCAAAATAATAATGCTATCTGCAGTGTAGTGTAAGCAAGGCACTGAGAGACACAGCAGTGCAGGAAAGCCAAAGCAGGTGGGCCGTGACAGGAATTTTCTTGTTTGCCACCTGGCTAGAGAGCAATGTGGTGACTGTGACTTAACTTCTCCAGATGGGATTGGCTCTCTAATTGGCTGGAGTGCACTGCAATGAATGTGCTCACAGAGAAACAGTGAGACAACACAAAGCAGTGACTGTACTGGGATGGAGATTAATAAAACCAAATGATAAGCATAAGATAATGTCAGCAAAGTTAACTTTGGTGCTTAATGGTTGCAAAATTACTTTTTTTTTTTCAAGGCTGGAAATGAACTCCAATAAATGATTTATTCAGTGTCTAAAAGAGAAACAGATGTAGCATGATGACACAAAAGTAGAAAGGCTGGCAGTTTCAGCAATAAAATCAGCCTTATTTGACAAACTGTATTTCTAATATATTTATCAAAATGACTTTGATGAAACCTGTGAGTAAATGCTCCGTAAAAAGCAAAAGAAAAGTATAAATGCTGACATGGTTTCAACACAGTGTCATAGGCATTTCATACCTATCCTAGATTCAAGTGTTCATTGTATTCATATACAATCGTTCATCCATTTAGTTTTTTTAAAGTACAGGCCTGGTTGTAAAGTCTAAAATGATGATCCAAAAAAGTGAAGCTTTTGCTTTTTTTTTTGTTATCTTGCTCTAATGTATGTTAGAAACCGTCATAGCAGCTTAACATAATTCACAGCCAAAAATTCCTTTTTTCTCACAGTTGTGTTTTAGAAAACCTTTATTTCAGTCTCTTTCTGAAATACTTGGTTTTAACTGCTGCCCCTTAAGACTCACCACTCCATAAACCCCCTCCCCTCTGACTTGCCATCCCTCTGGAAACCTGCGAGGGGCAGAGCTGTGCCTTGGTGTTTGAGGCCCGCCCTCTAACATTTCATAAACCAGTCAAGAGTTTTTAATGGTGTGACCTCATCATTTCAGCAGCTCTTGTGGAGATGTTGAGCTACTTTCCAGAGCAGACCATTTAGAGCAGTTTACAAACAGAATCAGGGATTTCTACAACAAATGAACATGTTGGTATTTTAAATTGCGCATGAACATCCAGCACTGTTTCTTTGTATACACACTTAAGATATGGGAAAGCATGATACACACTCTTAAAGCCTTGAAAAGTCTATTTCTTGCAAATTTACTCCTCAGTGAGAAACTCTCCTAGCAGGGTTTTAACCCAACCATGTTCTGGGTGATTACGGAATATCTTCTCAGCTCTTTTCAGCTCTAAAGTGCAACACAAAGAATTAACCATTATCGTCACTAATAATCTGATTTTACTTTGTGGGTCGTAAAAAGGTTTTAGTGTGAGAATAACACAATTTCAAAATCAGCTACAAACTCCTCACATTGCCTTTAAGTATTTGCTGAGACATTAACTAGTTTGGATGAAAATGGCTTTTAGTGGGGAGAAAATTAGTGCACCTCTCTGGTTCATCACTGTGTAAGCAATAAATCATTTTTGTTGGCCAAATTGAACTAAATCAAATCATGAACCAGAATAAATCCAGGGAAAGAAAACAAGAGCTTCCAGTGGAGCGCAAAGAGAGTCAAGTGTTGCATTTTCTAATTAACTAAACTTCACTCTGGAACAGTTTGTTTATCATTTGTCTTTTTAAATCTTATTTCATGAAAAAATAGTGATAGAAACCAGAGTCAGGCTGCATCTTCCAGATGCTTTTTGTTTTTAAAGCACATGAACACAGAATAATGGCTTTGACATAAAAGAAAAATGTTCGGTTGTGGAAATAGCACATCTGGACTGTCACAACAATCCTTGGGCTGAGGCAAAAAGCTGTTGTTTTCATACTCTTTTTTTCCCTTTTTGAATATCTTTCCTTTCCAAAAAAAGGATAAGCAGACAGCGTGAATACAAGCTCAATCCAGTAAGTGGCAGTTTAAATCTTCTTATTTGAAATGTTTTGTTGAACACTGCTGTTACATCCTGAATTCTGCCTCACACAATAGCTGCTTCAGACAATTCCCACGAGACAAGAACGAGCGTAATATCAGCAAGTGCTACACACTGTATGTGGATGTGAGTGGAATGACGAAGTAGGAGGGAGAGTCATGTTCAGTTTTACAATGTTCACTACCATTTTCACCAGAAATGAGACATCAAAAAGGACATGTTTTGCTTCGCTAATGTGATAGCAACATCCTGGTGAGTTTTAAGGTCAAATTCCTCAAAAGTAATTCAGTGTTGAGCAAGTTTGAGAAGCTCGTCCAGCCAGTCCAAGGTTTACATTAAGAGAAGAATGGAAGTATGAAATGTAGTTCTGCAACTTCTGCATATCCCTGAGGATGAATATTGGCTGCAATACCAGCAATAATGACTCAGGAAAACATTGCAATTAATGTACACAACAGCAGAAAAGGTCAGAGGGTATGTTGTTGATAATATGACTAATACTGATATTTGGACTCATGGACACTGCAGAGTAATTTAGAGCAATTAATGCCTCTGGTGTCTGAGGGAACATTTCAGTTTTTAGTCACAGCTGTGCAATTAAACAAAAGGCACTTAAGCTGCTTAATGTCCTGCTATATAAAGTGCTAAACATAACCTGTTATGCAAATGAGTGCATCAATTAAGCTAATTAATTCAGGAATTAGCAAACATTTCAGTGTCTACCTCACTGTCCCCACATAACACCCATGTAATGTTAAATCAAATCTATCCAGGCAGGGTCAGGAACTCCATTCCACACAGGATGGCCCTGTCTTTTCTCCTCGCTGACCCTCAGTATATCTTCATTCAGCAGCTCTTCCTGCCTGGAACTTTGGCACACAGCAACATCTCCTTTGATCTGAGTAGTGGATCCTATTGACGACAGTTATGACAGTGAGGTCACAGAGTCTGCAGCCTCTGGCCACATTTCTCCCCCTAACAACTCATCGAAGGACTGCGAGGGTCATTAATCTTGATACACAATTTCACCCTGTATGCAGTTGGAGACATCAGCTGTTTTGACCCCAAAGACCCCAAAGACGCCCTCTGGTGCATTTTCACAAAGGCACTGCCACATTCCCAATCTGGCTGTGATGGATATCGAGTGTTTTTGCTCAGAAATCTGCAGAGCAGCACAATTTGGGGCTCTGGAGTATCTGCAGATCAAGCCAATTTTTTCCTGCACCATGATGCCTCATTTCCAGGATCCCAAGTAGCTAGGGCTTGTCCTGCGGTCTGCAAAGACCTCTCCTGATCCTGTGTGGCCATTTTAATTGGGCTATGGTGAGCTGAGTTTCTCTTTTTGTACCAGTGGTGTCCTCTGTTCATGCACCCCCCTCTTTCATTCTCCTACTGGGAGGAAGAAGCATTAATGGTCTTCAGTATGACTTTCTCCCAGTACGAGCTGCGTTTACACAGACCAGCTGATGCAGCACCTGAATCCAGGGACATACAAAAAGAGACAACGCCCTCCAACCACAACTTAACTTTTAGGAAATAACCCTCAATTAACACTTTTTAGTCCAATGAACAAACACAAGGCAGATGACTTTGTTTTTCCGTTCTCTTTTTGAGGTTGATCACATGGTCTTTATCTGTACATGCAGTATGATCTGCAGAATATTGTGTTGAAACAAAAGGTTAGTAAGTGCTACTATCACAACTTGTTTTGGACTTCCTGGAATAAGCTATCTAGGACTTCCTGGAAAAAAATATGGACTTTGAGTTAAGGTGCTGAAATCATTAGAGATTAGATTATTAGAGATGTCTGGATATTGCTTGAGGAGAAAAGACAACAGCTACTTAGCTCGATCGACAACAGATCCATATTCATATCAATGGTTGTTGTGCTACCTGCTGATAAAGACTGACTAATGGGGTTGAAAGAGCTGGGCAAAGTAAATGAGCCGTGATTGTTTTTTGTAAAACCTTTAGAGGTTCATTTTAGCAGTGGAGTAAGCTATGTTTACAATTAGCAATTAGCTACTCCTCTATCCAGTTTACTTCAAGGCATACACAGAAGTATCCTTGCACAGATAGGACAATAGTCAGGCAATCTGAGTTTCTAGTAACCATTTTGGTCAGGAATGCTCATAGTTAGGGTCCTCACCCAAAGGAAGAGTTCACTTGACAGACTAGACCCTGCTTTTCAAAAGTTGTGAGGGACTTTGACGTTTCGGACCTGGTTTTGAATGATGAGCCCTCAAAGTCAATGAACCCCACCGAAGCCCTCCCAGCTCCCTCAATTAAAATACATAGGATTCCTTATTCCTGCCCATGCAGGCTGCCGCATTCAGGCCTCTAGACAAAAAAGTAAAAGTCATACAGCTTAATGTCGTGGATGGATTCCTGACAAAATTTCCCACAAAAATATCAAATTTTACACAGATTTGGGTAAAACTGTTGCCTCTGTGAAGAGTTGTTTCCAAAATTTTTGTGAATAAATTTGACCCTTCACTCTGCTGCAGTTGATGATGTCACACACTGATTAGGAGTTCCGTGCAGCTGGTCATGTGACTCAGCATAGGGATATAGTACATGGTATCAACTATTATAGCACTAAGAGGGCCAGAAAGGGATGAAACACAAACAGTGGAGGTAAATCCTTGACAGTGGAGGGGAAACAGGTATGACAGACTGGCAGAAGGGACCGGCAAGGAAAGGAAAGGAAAGGAGATAATGTAATTTTTTTTGAAAAGCCATTCCAAAGCCCAAGTCCAATGTCCATGTCTACTACTGAAATATTTTCTACAAAAAGGTAGAACTTTAGAATAATACCCCCTCTTTAACACTCTACTTTTATACCCTTATGAGTGATACATTCTTGCCACCCCTGTAATACTCTAGTACCTCTTCTGTAAAATACATTGTAAAGCCCTTGTGCAATTCAAAATTGCAACAAGTTTTCTTGAATGACAATAACTTTTCCATAACAATAGTTAGCCAGAGGTTAACCCATAGCTAATGGACCTGTGCTTACAGTGGAACATGAAGGTGATGTCACTAATAAACTAATTGGAGTGTCAGTTTGTGTGTGTGTGTGTGAGTGTGTGTGAGTGAGTATGTGTTAGTAAATGAGCCTCATATCACACAGGTTTGGTTGGTGTGTGACAGAGACACGGCAGCAGGGGTCCACAGAGGAGCAGTGAGAAGTTGGGCTTATGTCAAAAGAGACAGTTTGTGTCCTCCCCCCTCTGCATACAGAGGCCCAGGCTTGTCACAGACCCCTGCTGAGCTGTCTGGGAGACCTGTTTTCACACACAGGGGACATGGCACTGCAGCAGCATGCGTGCGTGGGTGGGTGTACTTGAAATGCCATTATCCATTATTATGTAGCCACGAAGCCGTAACTAGCAGAAACCTAATGTAAAAGTAGGTAGAATCATTTACACAAGAGCGTCCGCTCATGCATAAGTAACTTCATCTTAAATTCCCTCCCATACAGTCAGCAGAGAAATCATTTTGTGTGAGAAATGAAAATTAATTCACGCTTACCTTCCTCCATCGTGCGTGCTGTCATGGATTCGCTGTCTGCACCCTGGAACTCGTTGAAGTATGGCCGCACTTTAATCTCATACACAATGCCTTTCTTTAGACCTGAGAGAGTTATGTCTCTCTCTGAGGCGACCTTCAGGTCCTCTATCTGCCACGGCCCTGGGGAGGGTAGACCTGAAGTCTGCCTGTAAAGAACTCGGTAGCCTTGGATAAACTGGGATGGATTCTCTACCTGGGAAGAGGAGAGAGAGTGGGATGAAGACATATTGTATGGTAATTATGTAGGAGGGGTTGTGCATCTGTGTGGAAAGTGCTTTGGAGCTCTGGATCAGCATTCGGTTAGCGTCCTCCGTCGGCGACAATGCACGCTTAGTTAATCATACAGTTTAATTAGCAGCAGAGAAGCAAGAAACTAAATGAGGAGAGTTGTTGCATATTTGGCAAATCTGAACAGAACCCCTGAGAAAGAGACCTGAAGCACAATTTGGAGTCAAAATGAATCACAGCAGTTGGATTTTTTTTCCCAGAGACCTGTCAGATGTGTAACAGATACAAGTCAAAGTAAAAGCTTGTTAAAGGCAGAAGCAAGAAAATTCTTTTACATGTCATCTAAAGCAGAAGCTTGTCATCCAACAAGTTCAAACATACAGAATCAGATGGATCTGCTTGCTTTGACTGTAAAGCCTCTGTCCACATGTTGTCATCCCAAAGATTTATGAATCTGAAAACCTCATAAACACATGATGTATTTCCACCTAGGATGTTACCAGAGTAGGATTTTATATGTTCAGAGCCTTGAAATAAATTGATTTTCTCTGTGTTTGCTCTCTTTAAAGATAGCCTCTGTGTACCTGCTCCTCACTCCACTTTGACTCACTGCAGTGGAATTTTGCATTTAGTTGCTGTAAGATGAAAAGGAAGGTATGCCTCGCAAACAAGACTGCTGTTACACAGGCAAAAGACCTTTCAATGTACTGAACAGTCTCTTGAAAGAAACTTGGTTTTCAGTTTTTTAGCTCCAAGATAAAGTTCACATAACATGAGGGGTTTGGGGAAAGAATTTTTAGCCTTTACTCCAAATTGTACAATCATTTACCAACTGAATGTTATGTCACTTTATTGACAAAGACTTGACACACAAATGTAACCAGAAACCATTGCTTGTAACCAGAAGGGACCAGACCAAGCCAGGTCTCAAGTCTATGAGGCAGCAGCTAGACCTGGTTCTGTCTTTCATGTTTTCAGTAAATAACAAAAACCCTTTACAGTCATAAAATGCAGCCTCTGTTCATTAAAAAGTACTTCATTATTTTTTATATTAAACTATAAATGAACATTATGTTGGTTGGTTCATTCTGTATGGACTCAACAAAATATTGTTTGCTTGATGTCACAATTAGCTGACTAAGAATGCTACACCAACTACTACAACTGTAGAGAAAGCTACTAGTAGCCAGATGATTCATAGCAAACAGTCAAAATAGTTGATTTTCAAGTTTTAATCACAATAAATATCCATAAAAGGCATTTTTTTTAAAGATAAAAACTGAAAATAAGACAGGAAAATATGCTTGATTGGTCTACACAGATAGGTCTAAATGCAGGAAACACTATAGCAGCTGTAGATGATGTGTTTGCCATGATTTTGGCTAATACAATGCTTGAAATACACCAGATACATCTGCAGTGCGACTCCATTGCGCTGCGTCTTGACTGCATTAGGCTGCAGCTGCGTGTTCAGTCCAACAAGCAGCATGACTGACAGACAGCTGGAGTCACAAGTCTCTCTTCATTCATGTTGGGCTGTAAAACCTCAAACCTGTTGACTCCTGGTCTGGCTCCGCTCATTATGTCAGTCACATAGTGTTTTTAGGTAGCTTCTGGTCATGACTTCTTGTCCCGCTCGATCTTCCCTGAATTTATGCATCACAGCTCCGCGTCCGTCAAAAAATAGGATGGCTGCTACTACCTGCAGCACGACGGACCAGCCATGCAGACTTACTACAACAGAATGGATCCAGTGTGAATTGACACATTGATTTGAATGAAACCTATTAGATCCGTTTGCAATAACTGAACTGAGATGCACTGCAGATGCATAAAGTGTATTTTAGCTGTAAGTGTGACTTGAGCACAGGTCTCTGGCTTCACTCTCGATTTCTGCTAAATAAAAGTTTAGGAAACTGCTCACAGGGTTATCAGCTTGGGAGAGGCAGTCACTTTCAAGAAAAAAGATCCTACATTCACTTTGTATACAGTCCATGCTTGTCATACAATCCACAGACATGGACTGCAAAAGATTTTGAGTGTTCCTCCTGAGAAAGGAGCCTGGTCAAAAAATGAATGTGTCGACCACAAACCCACCTTTATCTTGTCACAGTGTCACTCTGTGGGCTCTTTTAAAGTACATGGTTGTTGTACTGACAAGCATAAAATAGCAGACTGGTGTAAGCCCATCCGAGGTGTGTCATTAACCTAGAACAGCAGACAGCGGGGACACCTTGCCAGCAGACAGACAGAACATTTCCCAGATAAAGAGCTGACTGCAAACTGCCTCCAGAAGTGACACATGTAGCACCTAATGGTGATATATTTGTCCTGAACAGGAACATTAGTCTTGATTCCTGCATCACCTTAAACCATTCTAAATTGATGGAGCGCCATCTGTTCAGACTATGAATGTGTAACTATCCCATGGTGCTTACCGTGTGTGCAATCTTTCCCCCCAAAAAAACATAGCAGCACAAGTAAAATGTTCATTAACAAGCCCAGACATTCAGTTTTCTTTCTACTGTTCTGCGTTAAATGAGGCTTTAAATCAATGTTCATGTTTCAGATATTTAAGGTACTTACAGTCCATGTGACCTGAACTGCAGTGGAGCTGAGGACCACAGGGTTATGCATGCTGACCACCACATCCCCTAACTCCTTCTGCACACGCCGATGATCCACCCCCTGTGCTGTGGGACTAATGTCTGTGAGACAGAAAGGAATATATGCATGTAGAGTGGAATACCAATGCTCAGTTAGAATCCATTAAAGGATGTTGTTATTCCTGTACCTTGGGTCCGCACTGGCTCAGACATGGGGCTGGGGTCCCCAAGCCCTTGAGCATTGACCGCCCTGATGATGAACAGGTAGACAGTATTGGGTCGGAGGTCCGTGACTGTGAACTTGGTAGTCTTCACGCGGTCCGCGACTGTCTGCCAGCTGTTACTCACCGACTGACTGTAACAGGAGCGTGATTAAATCCTATTAATTAGGAGGATTATTTTCATCCCTATGCACGTCTTGTAGACAATTTATTTTGGGCAGCACTTTGCAGCCGTGTTGCTAGAGACTGGAAGCAGAAATGGCATGTCACATAATAATGACAGGAAATCTTTTAAAGTGCTGCATGTCATCATCAAAAAGAGTGATCAGAGTAACAATTATGAAACACTTTCCTTTGTGGGCCTTTTGTGTTCTCATCCTTTTAGTCAACTCTTTGATAGGAAAAGTAAAAAGCTAATACTCGTGTGCCAATCATGAACTGCCTAAAGTGAGCTTTTATTACCAAATGATTAGCATTAGAGCTTAAATACCAGAATATTTTCCCCATTGTAAAAGAAAAGAAAGCCAGAATGATTTCCTTGAAACTACTCCGCACCACAAAAAGCACCCCCATCTGTTACTGCCATGAGAGTTTTTTGGGGTCACTTAATGTAGCCAGGGGCCATAGGTCACAGACATACCCAAAGGCCTCGATGACATAGGACGACACTGGGGAACCCGCCTCTGGCCCTGGTTCCCATGACAACGAGATACTGCTCTTGGTGACATCAGTGACCTCTGGCTTGGAGGGCGGCCCTGGGAGGGCAGACGCGTTGTGAGACATGAAGTCTACGAGGTCAGGGGAGTCTAACAGAGGAGAAAATGAAGGAATGGAAAATTAATACCTGCAGGAGAAAAGTGTTTTCAGTAATTTTATGCTTGATATGCAAAAAATGTGTTAATTTTTCATGTGAGTTATTTCTACTGAAGCAGACCTCTGATATCCAAGTAGGCACTCCAGGATGTCTCCCCACTGGAGCTGGTGGCAACACAAGTGTACAGGCCCGAATCAGACAGCTAAGACAGACACATTATACTTTTATTATCATCACACAAACAAGTCCCTGCTTATTTCAGAGTGTAACAGAAACAAATTCACACCAAAAAAAAAAGCTTGGGTGAAATTGTCTGTGAAACTCTTAACTATTTCTACTGCTCATCCAAATCCTAAATAATACAGCTTTTATGCTGCTCTCTGTTGCTTTTTTCCACTGAATCCAATAGCCTTTGTAACTGTGATCCCAGATGGTTTCTACAAGCTCTTACGTCAGTCTGGGCTTTGGAAGGAGGTTCGCAGCTAGTAGTACAGTAAAAATGCATTAACCTTCACTGGCCTGCATTTGGCTCGAGAAAAGCCGGAGAGTGGATGAGAGGAAACTTTAGCTCTGGCCGAGGAAGGAAAAAAGAGAGCCCAGTAAGAGCTGACATTAATTTCCTTAATTGATTTCCTCCAATAATAGTCACCCTCCATTCCCTGAGCCATCGACATTATCATCGTCAGTGCTGACACAGGATATAAGTGATATGACAATCTACTTTATATTGCCTATGCCTTAGGAGCTGCTGACAACTCTACGCTGTCTCTCTAGAGGGTGAAGAAGGGGGAGAGTGACACAGGCAGAGCACTTTGACACTATGACGGGACACCGTCTATTGCAGTCCCTCCATTATATAAGCCCTTTTTGACTCCTCTCACTGGAGCCTGTCCTCGAGTCCTTGAGCTTAACCGCTGCTTCAAAGATTCAGGGCTAACTAGCAACATTTAACATCTCATAAAAATCAATACCCTATTCATTTTTAAAAGCTACCTTTCTGCACTTGTTCAGTTGAGTTACATACAGATGACATCAGCTTTGGCAAGACGAGAGAACTTCTCTTTCATCAGCCACGTACAGGAAGAGGTTGCAAAGTGCAAACATTTACAGACCAGGTTGATGGTCAAAAACTCTTGAGTAAGACCCACACAGTTATGGTCTGTAATGTTGGCTAAAAACCTTATTTCTGACTCAATGAAATCACCCTGAAAACAATATTTTGTGTTGATTAAGCAGTTAGAAAGTGAAATTATTTATACAAAGGGTGCACAACCCAGTTTTGCATCAGTCCTGTTCACTCTGTCAGGATTGTAAGTCCCCAAACCACCCACACACTATACATCATCCTTTACTCACAGTAGCCACTTCCTACATCAGCTGCTGACTTTGAGTCTTGAGATTTAATTCAATATTTAATATATTTTTTAGAAATTATTCCGTTGCTAGGTGCCACCCTGTTGGTTGTGTCTGCCTGTTGCATCATCTCTCTCTTCTTTATCCATTTCTTTCAATTTTTTCATCTCTTTTTTGTAATCTTTGTATTTGGAGTAGATCATTACTTTGTATGGCTCGTTTTTTGGTCGTGGACACCAAACTGGTTTTTGTCTTCAGTGATATTTTTACTACTTTTTCTCCTGTGTTTGTCTGGAGTCCTTTGTGTAACTATGGCTGCATTGTTTACATGTGAAATCAGCTGTTAGCAGTCTGTAGCATGTCAATGCTAACTGGTGCAAGGCCTGATGTTTTCCCACAAGGTGAGGAGAAGAAGGTGAGGATGACGTGCTGGTTCTCAGGTGTGAGCTAAGAAGTGACGACATGGACCTGTCCTTCCATCCATCGTTATTGGGAACGTAAGATCTATCTCCAATAAGATGGATGAGCTACCCCACATTGGAAGAGCTTCACCTGCTGTGAGCAGACAGGATACAGGAAACAGAGACTGAACAGACTGCTGAAGAAGCTCAGTCCTGGACCCTGTGGAGGTGGAGGCTGGCTGACAGGAGAAGGATGGCCAAGCTGTCATTATCATTATCTATTTTCTTATGGACATTTTTGCTCTTTCTATACACTTTCTTACTTTTGTTTTCTTGATTGCCCCTGTGACTCCTGAATTGCCCTTCAGAGATAAATAAAGTATTTTCTATTCTACTCTATTCTATAAATCAAATGAATAAAAAGACTGCAGTGTCTTCCTTCTTAGTGATTCGCAACAACTCACCTTGGTACCCTGGATCTGAAGGCTGCCATGCTCTTGCAGAGAAAACCGTGGATCCTTTCCAAGCAGACTGGCCCCATTTATTTGCCAGGTGACTGTAGGCTCTGGGTCACCTGATGCTAGACACCTGAGAAGGGCCACACCCCCCAACGCCTGCGTTTGGTTGGATGGGCCCTGCCGAATGATTGGTGGTGGGCGGTCCTTCAGAGCTACAAATAATAACCATTAACAGGGTGTTAGTATTGTTTGCAACATTCCTTAAACTGCTCAGTTGATGTCATGGTGTTGGCATGGAGCAATCAATTTGGGTTCCAATGGGTTAAGTTCTGGGGATTTGTGAAAAAAAAACAGACATGACCTTATCACAAGGTGTTAATTTGTGATTGCAGTAATTGCATGAGTGGTTGCAGGCCCAAGATGTTAGGGTTCAATCTGCTGGATTTGTTGTGAGGGGAAGTGACTGTTTTGTGAGGCTTTTCCACAGACGGGCAGTGTGCTCATGGCACTGCGTTACACCTTTGAGCTTTAATTACTGGGGGAGGATTAACGATGCTTCACCCGCGGTGCTAATTACCATACCTTCTTTATAACACCTCTCAACACATCCTGTCCTGCTCTGACTCATGGCTGCACCTCCTCCCTCTTTGCAACCCTCCCCCCGAGCCCCCAACAGAACCGAAAACCAGACACACGCACAAAAAACTCAACTCAGAATTAGCATGCCAAGCAGAACAACAGCTCATCTCATTTAAAGCTTTTTAAAGGGTGTTATATCATCTGGAAAACAGCCTCTGCAATCCCAAACAGTAATTTCTGGAGTGTTGAAGCTCAGTAGGCCTTGTAACTATTCCCACCACTTCCAATTTCCTCACTGCTGCTCTTCGCTGTTATCAGGTCCGTCTCCATTCACACAAGTGTTTACAGCAGGTTCCCCAAGCCTTATCTTTCATCACACCTTCTGCAGCACAATGACGAACACAGCAACTCAGGCAGAATAACTGAGAAATGGTAAAAGAATGGGGAAGCAAGCAACATAATGTGATATGCCAATTATTATGGGTTGCTGAAAAATAATTAGCATTTGTGTCACAACAGTCCAGACCATTTTTGGGTAAACATATGGACACTGTGCATTTATCTCTGCCCATAATAAAAAAAAGAAGACAAAATACCATCCAAACCAAGATATATCCAGATCAATACATCAAGAAACATCTCCAGGTTGGTACAGTCCACAGCAGGTTCTCAAAGTGATCTTGATCCAACACTTGTGAGGATGGAAAGCGCAATGACTCGTGTGAGTTTTTGTTATGCTTTCTCTCACTGTTCTGCCTCTATTTTGCTAATCTGATAAAAAGAAATCACTGCAGGACACATATTTATTAACACAGCTGTCAGTCATGATATCACTCTTTGTTTTAAACATTTATTATGAAATGAAAGTAAACTTCTCCAGTAAGATAAAGACTTACCTCTAGATAATGATAAAAAATTGACTGTCACCTCTGCTGTACTAGAGGAGGTAGGCTTTTAGGTCGATACTGCAGTCAGTCAGCAGGGAGCGCTCTTAAAGTTTTGTCTTCACTTAGCTGTTGTGCTGTACATGGTTTCATACAGCTTAAGAAAGATGGTCAATCACTTGTTCATCAGGTAACATTACATGAACAGCGCAACAAAACCAACAGCAACATTACATTGGTGTTTCTCTTTTGTTGTAGCACTAGTGCAAATGCAATTGTGACCCTGACTTTGTGAAAAAGATAATAATAAAATCTTGATTTTACAGATTGTTTATCATCTATTAATTCCAGACGCCATTTGATCTGCAAAACTAGACAAAACTGTTTAAACAAAAGTTTGCAGATAATGGTAGAGCTAAGTGCTTTCAGTGCATCTGCTACTGCTTGAGCCTTCCTGATTACTGATTGAACACTGATGAGATAAAAGCATCTAAACCAAGCATCTGTTCCTACAAACACTTCTACACCACCGCTCTAAACTAGAGTTGAAGGGTGACTCTCATGGTCAGGGTTTGAACTCTTTGATCTAGCCTCACACTGGTAGCCGTGTTAGCCTCCAGGCATCCTCAGTGTCTGAAGGAATCAGTCAGACAGGTCGAAGTGATACTACACTAAAAAGCTATCTTGTATCAAACACTCATCCCCCGTAGGCTTGAAATGTGTCCTGAAAAAAAAAAAAGAAAGTTTAGCTTGCTGCTATACTGAGGGCTGCTGCTGTGGTCAGCTTGGATTCCAAGCAGCTGGACTGCATTCAAATGGAGATCAAGTTTCACATCTTCAAGTATATGTCAAACCGCCTCTGCAGCATCTGAAACGTCTATCTTTATGCTTAGGAGGTTTAAAACACATCTCAGTAAGAAAGTGCTTTATACTATGCCTTTTCTGATCCTAACACACAGATTCTCTCAGCTTGCATGCCAATGAATGTAGTGGTGTGTGTGCATTAGAGTGCACAAAACAAGAATCCCAATATTCATCTGACAGTTTCAGCACATACCATGCTTTCAAGTCTTCCTGGATAATTGATAAACCTGCCAGTCACACATGCAAGGCAAAACCCTGGATGTAGCACCACTCCACGTCTGAACCTTTAGAAATGTTTGATTCATTGGAGGACGCCACTAATGTTCAGTAATGCTAAATATGACACTGTGCAAGCTTCCAAAATGCCACTTGGTATTATAGAAGCTCCCTGATTTCAGTCATGAATCAAGCACATTCCTCCCATGCCTTGTGTTCCTCACCAAACATTTTGATATTGATCCATCTTCTCTGAGTGACAGAACAGAAGTCATTTCCCCTCCAAAAAAAAACACTTCAACAGATGTTAATTTAATAATGTGTGGGAGGAAAAGCCAAGAAACAAATGGAGAGAGGGGCATAAACAGCTCCCAGCTGGCAGCGGCTCAGCACTTAATGCTGACATTAAAGCTTTGTAAAAAAAAAAGAAAGAAAAAAAACAAGTGTAAAGTGTCTCTCCATCAAGGAGGCAGTTTTATTTTACACTGTTTCAGTCCATTCACTCCATTCAAATTTACCACAGTAAGGTGTTAATGAAAAGTGGGGGACAGGCTTTTAGAACAAACATACATATACACATACAGGAAGGAGTGTGGGCAGAGAATTTACCTTGGATACGCAGACTGAGATTTTGGATGATGCTTGGACAATGCTACGAGATGGTGTGAGTAATTTTGTATGATTTTACAACACAGTAGAATGAATGCACCGACATTAAATGTAGACTACTTTTCACAAGTCCCAAATTACAAAGCATGCCTTAAGATGTTTCACCATTAATGTTACAGGCTTTAGGAGACGTGTGTTGAATTCGCCAACAGTACTGAAACAAATGGGCTTTTAGACTGAAGAGTATGCTAAAAAAAGAGCAAATATAGCCCACACTTGCATCAATGTAACCGTTAGGGTGGCATTTCTTTAAAACTTGCTAAATTGCGTTGTAAAGTTAGCCCTACCTGCAAGGACTGATAGCCCAGCTGCTTTACTGGTTCTGTGCCCAGTTTTTCAAAGGCAAAGTTGAGAATACTGTGATCCCCTGTGCACTTAATACTGACATGAACCTCCTAAAGCCCCACTTCGAAAAAAATTGAACTATCCCCATAAAAATTAAAAAAACATTTAACTTAATTTGAACATGATGCTAATGAATACTAAAAGAAGAAGTTGGCTGTTAGGATGTCCAAATGGCAAGGCTGAAAAAATAAATAAATAAGGGGTGATCATTGTATCTGCTACCCACCATTTTTGCAATTTAGCATGATTATTCCACAATGAGATGAAGTAAAGGCTTGATTTGGGGTAAAAAATCAAGTAAATTAAATTACAGTGCAAAAAAAGAGTATTCACATGGTTTTTTATGAGCCCAGTCTTACCATCTGCAACCTCAAGCTGGGCCTTGGCCATGATGCTGCCTGCAACAGTGAGGGCCTGGCAGATGTAATACCCTGCATCTGAGCGCTGCACAGATGAAATGGTCAACTCTCCATTTGTGGACACAGAAACACGACTGTCATCCTGTGTTGGCTGGTTGGGAAACAGAAGATCCTACAAGGAGGGGAAGTGGGGAGTAAGGTTAGCGGGATGGCATGGTTATGTATGATGTATATTATCACATAAAGCTCTCATGGTATTCTTTGTGCCCCAAAGATAAATTTGTTGTTGTGTTTTTGGAAAAGGACATCTTTTATCTTGAACATACATGTTCCCTCTTAATACCGATGACACTAATTTCTCCTTTGCAGCCCTATGACAGAAATAGGCCCTGATAAAATTTCCCAGATAAGGTCAGAAAGAGTGAGTTTATTATATCTTATGTTTACTAACTTCGTCTCCTTGAAAAGCCGACATTTAAAGAGCCAACATTTTGTCCAGTATAAGCTGTTAATTTGCTGACGTATTTGAACAATCAAGAACATTTCAGCTGAAAATGTTGGTCAGTGTTTTTTTTTTTTTTACTGCACTTTCAAGTGCAGTTTATCCACAGAATGAAAATCCTGCTGTGATAACCTGAAGCCATGGTCATAAAATTAAAGCATCAGCGTTGTCCCTTTCTGCACCCGAAGCAGACAAGCTGATGGGCAGGAAAGGACATTAGCCTGCTTTCATTATGTCTAATGACTCTAATGCAGCACATGACATTGTTTCTTTCACAGTGAATTAGCCAGTCCGTCTGGTGTAGATTGATGATAAATGACCACTTCATTATCTGCATGTGGAACTGAACCACGCTCTGCTGTCACCTGGTTTGATCCTTTTAGTCGAATCATTGGCCATTTTAGGTACTCTACTCCAAACACTGCCACAAGATTTATGTCTATTTTGCAATGTGGGCTGGAATGCTGATACAATAATCCACTTTAATTCACAGTAGGGATGGGTACCTTTCATATTTGAAATGATACAGTATTGATGCCCGGTACCTGGCAATCAGTACCGGTACTCAATGGTACCAATTTTTGGTACTTTTTGTTTGGAAAAAATATCAATTTTTTGAATAATACAGTTTTTAGGGTTTTTTTTCAATTTAACATATTTATTCTTCAGTATAAAACCTTGCAATGCTGTGTTGATGTCCAACATGGAAAATCATCTACTCTTCCACTCCCTCACAGTCACAAGGATGCATTTAGGTACCAAAACATGGTACCTTTGATTCCACGTGAATAGGTACTCCGTACTTTTGACAGAATTCAGTCACTACCTATAAAGGTCCCTAATTTGGTGCCCAACCCTAATTCACAGATCCCCACACACAGACAAAAGAAGTTGTATAACAAAATCAGTTATCTCACCTGGCTACCTTCTCGCTGCCAGAAGACAGTGGGCTGAGGTTTACCTCTGGTCTCACAGGGAAAAGAAGCTGTTCGTCCTTGTGACACAATCTGGTCTCGGGGTCGCACCACAAACTGGGGCGCCTCTGAGGTTAAAGGTAAAATAAACCATAAAATGATAGCAGCACATTAGCACAGACTTAAAAAGTTTTCACTGAGGGAGTTGGTACAATAGGAAAAAGGTTTGGACTGAAGGTCAAGCCAGCAGCTACAAGGTTCATGCATCATCTTTGTAAATGTTTATGAACTACTTCTACACTATGCCAATCACACAAGCCATTCATCCAACTGTGAAAACCTTAGAATGAATGATATCAGCTACATAGAAAGGTGCCTGAAATTATCACTTTGAATTGTTGAAATAAGGCACATCAACCAAAATGTACCTAGGCCCCCACTTTAAAAGAAGCAAAGTGATATGTCTCTAAATAACTATCAAGGGAAATCAAAGGTTGATAGTTACAATGTAGATATGCATGTCCAGGGTTAGTTTGTGGAACATGTTTTGTGAAGTACATGCATACAAGTGTGTGATCAGAAAACAGAAAGGGCATGCACAATGGGATCAGCTCTTACTTACCGACGGGGCGAGCTGGTGACACAACAATGGTGTGGGTGATATAAACACACACAGAGAGAAGGAAAGCAGAGGAGTAGAACAGAGGGACAGAAAAAAAATAAGAATGAAATTCAGAAATGAATGAGATGGAGTTGGGTTTCCATCCATGAAGATTAAAGGGGAGGAGAGAGGTTGGAGCTCAGTCACCGAAAGCAGGTGACGGCTTGGGCCTCTAGGAAATGGAACCTTGGCAACAGTGGAAAGGGGGTAAAAACTACCAATATTGCCTAAAAGAACAACTTTTGTTTATACTGTTAACTTGTAAATTGAGATAAAATTTTGACAAATCTAAACCAGACATCTGTGGTCCACACAATGTGCGTAAATTGGGAACTAATATGTTACCCAAGCAGACGCACAAATCTGGCTAAACAGGAAGATATATTTTTTGTTTTTTTTTTGAGAATGATTCTTCCTTTCTCTCCAGCACCAATTTTAAGACTGGGTTAGAAAATTTCTGGGTATTAAACATGCCATGCATGAGGAATGATAAAAACACAAGAAACTGTAAATGTAATGGGATCTTTGATGTAAAGTATGAAATAAGAAGTATGATGTATATTACTGGCTCTAATACAACACCACTCTGACTATAAGATAGCACAAGATCTTCATGAGACCTGCTAAAATGATGAGGTGATTGCACGAGAATCTCCTAACTACTTCATTATAAGTTGGAGGAGTGGGCCTGAAACACCAAGGCCTGCCCCCAACATGCCTCCAGAGGGATGGCCAATCAGAGTGAAGGGGGTTTGTAGCATGGGGAGCCTTAAGGGGTCAGCAGCAAAACAAAGTGTTTCAGATAGAGGTGGAAATCAGAGTTTACTAAAACACAAGTGTAAGAAGGGATATTTTTTCTGCTGTATATTATGTAAAGCTCCTACAAGTATACTAGTCATCCATTATAACGCCTATAAAATATCACAACGCCCCTCTTTAAGGATTTTTTACATGTCTAACAATGAAGTAATAAACCAGTTTCTCCCTTGCCTCATCAACAAAGAGAAAATATGTGTTCATTAGAGCTTTAGATATAAGTCTAGTTTGTCATCACCTTGTCAGAGAAAAAAAAACAATTGACAAAAATTGCTGTTGAATTAACACTGGAGGTATTGATCAGATTGTTGATGAGTCTGGTAATGACTACACCTTTGTGCTATTTTCAGAAACATCTTCACACTTGAATGGTCATTTTGGGTTCGCCATCTTTGGACGTTACACTCTGTGAGACACCATATATTTTGGTTTGAGGTGTGGTATTAACAATTATCTTAAAACTGGGGTCAGACTCTACTTCAGTTGTTGGCTAATTCTGCCTTTTTGAGTCTCATGGTACTAGATAAAAACCTCATCCTGTCATTCCAATCGCACTGAAGCATTGAGTGATGAACGGATTCAGATATGAGGAGTACACATGCTTCACACTGAAGTAGTACCGGCCACTGTTGTGAAAAGTTATTGGTATTTAGTGACTAAAACTGGAACAACCTAACTTTTCTTTTCAGAAACATCAAGGAAAAAACACCTGTTTCATATCCAGGCCAATATGGCTGCGATCAGGGTTTAAGTTCGAAGTAAACTACGACATATCTTCCATCCTGTGATCAAAGTTTTCACACTTTAAAGTTATAATGAAAATGTAAAGAGAACACAGAAGGGATTTGTTCTGCCCAATAGCAATAAGTCTTACTTTTACAGCATCAACCTTTACTACAGAACAGCTTTGTCCCACAGATATGGTGTAAATATTGAGTGAGTGGGCGAGTGGATGGAGAATGGCCCCCCCAGGAGAAGCCATAACTGTTCACTTAAAGCTGGTTGGATCGTTCATATCTGGAGCCTAGCTGGAGATCTGAAACAATCAACTACATCAGCCTGTTATATGAAAGAGAAGCTGTGGCTGGGCCTGGCCTTTTCAGCAGGGGGGCAATAACGCTCGTAAAGTGGGCAATAAAGGAGTGATTGTCCTGTGGCCTGCTTTGGGAGACACTAGATTTATCAGGGATGGGTTATGAGCTTTGGGTCCTCTGGCAGTTACCCACCTCTGATGGTCAGGTAGGCAGAGGCCTCCACTTTACCCACACGGTTCTCTGCCAGGCAGGTGAAGGTTCCCTGATCACCCATTGTTGCTTTCTTGATCCGAAGCAGGAAGTCCTCTTTTTCATATCTGATGTCATATCTGTAAACACAGAGACAAGGTGACATCATGAAAACATCTCAGGTTGGTTTAATCAAACTGGAGGATCAACGACGGTTATTAAAACGTCCTTTCATGTAGAAAACACAATCAACAAACACAATTGAATTGCATAAACTCTTGAGATACTTCAGATGGAAGCTTTTATAGAGGTTGTGTCAGTTTTGATCGAGTAAAGACAGACTTTCTAAGACAATTAAGACTCCCTGCTGCACACACTCTGCTACAGAGGCAGAGAAAGGCAAGCAATTATGCTGAGATGAAGGCACGGCAAAATGAAAGGTGCTTTCAGCTGGAACCCTAGCTGTTCCACTATTTCAATATTTATAAAGATGAGCCACCCACTGTGGTGTGGGCTGTGCAGTATACTATGCTATACTGTATATGTGTGTGTGTGTGTGAGTGTGCGTGAGTGCATCTGTGTTTGGAGAGACAGAGAGAGACAGACAAACAGTCTGAGAGGAAGGGAGTGGCTCAGTCTGACAAACTGAATTTGATGAATGAGCCGAGTGGTAAGAAATGACTAATTCATAGACGTGTTGCATGCATCCGTGTGGATCCACTAGTGCAGCATAGTGTATAAGGCAGCAGCAGCAGCAGCAGCGGTGCAGTTAGAGTGAGAGAAACATCTCAGCGACCAGAGTTTAGATAAGCGCCTCAGAGGGGCTACACACAGGATGAGTGGAGGAGCAAGGAGCCAGGCTCTCCCTCTCTGGGGTCCCTTTTGGCGTGAGAGATCCTGTGAAATTGTGTAGCCAGCCATGCTGATTCAGAGATGGAAGGCAAGTCAGGCAGAGAAATGGCACAAGGGGTGAGAAAAAGTCACATTTGAAAATAGATGTTCCAAAGGGGTGTGGGCAGAATATCGATCGAGGTTGCGGGGCTCTGTCCTGAGTCTGGTGAGGACTCCATTCACGGCACATCTCTGACCCAGATACGGGCTTCCCAGGAGGCCGAGGGGTTTAGGAGAAGAATGAGAGAAGTGGAAGGAGGGAAGTGAGGCGAGGAGGGCCAGAAAGTAGGACATGTTTTCAGGAGTCAGGGGGTACGGGAGGTAGAGGGCACAATACAGATGGACAGACGCACAGACGCACATCACTGTGTACGTCTAACATATTCTAAAACCATCACCTACCAGAGGAGTTACCAATCTGTCTTTCACAATAGTTGCTTACAAGTGTTAGCTAAACTTGTAGCACTAAGTATATTCTCTTTATAAGAGGAGAGATTTTTTTTCACACAGTGTTATCTCATCAGTCACTACTTTTGTTTGATTAAACTGATGACAATTCTGTCCCAAAACACACACCGATATAGTTCTGTGTAATGAATAACCCAGTCAGACAAATTTGAAAACTCTCAGGAAATGAGCTGCTTCTTATTTCTAAAATACCTAATGCGAGGAGAACTTAATCCTCGAGAGGACATGGAAAGGTTTTGATGGATAGCCAGATTGCATAATGAGACATGCCGTAATTAAAAGTATAAAAGCACTGAGTTAAGACAAACATGACAGTCTGGCTGTGACTTAAAAAAGTAATTTTTCTCATAGGACTGCATTGCAATTAACGTGTGCTTACGAGCGAAGGTCCACAAGGGTTCATAAAACCGCAGGAACACCTTCCAGGATGATGCAATTCATGTCAAAAGCATTTAATACTACCAGAGAAACAACACCACAGACAGATTTCACACCTTTTCAACTGACTGGACTTTAGTAACATCACAGAACAGACCTATTGCTTGTGGGCTGAATGCAGCTCTGTGTTGAACTCAGTCCTGTTCTATAATCACTGAAGAGAACTGAAAAGAATATCACCAAACACCAAATTAAAGAAAATAGATCACAACATTAAGAGATGTTGCCTTTAATGCTGATGTAACAGCGCTAAAGAGCAATCATCAGTTCATTTTTATGCTGATGTACATGTACAGGAACTTGAATAACTGTAATATTGAACTGTGACATAAAACAATTGAAATAAAACAAACAGAGGTACTGATGCTATCCAGGAGCTTAAACTGTGTAAAATAAAGTAGAAAAGAAACTGTGCAAAATTTGAAATAGATAATTTCAGTATTGCTTGGAATAAAAATCAGTACTGAGGAAATATGCAGAGGGAATGATCTCAATAACTCTCAGTAATGTGACTTCAAGACAAAGATGTTATGACTTAGGATGTTATGATAGGGGAGGTTATAAATAACAGCCTTGTAAATGGTCACTGGGACTCTGATCAATCAACAAGCCCAAATGTGATTAACTTTTGCCTGTAGCCTGAAGGAAACACTGAGGAAACATTCAAAGTTGAGCACGATTGATATAACACTGAAACAAACCCCAAAATGGGTTATTTGCAGGTAAACTATACAAATTGGTATAAAGT
The DNA here is from genome assembly GCF_033239565.1 of Halichoeres trimaculatus. Taxonomy (NCBI): domain Eukaryota; kingdom Metazoa; phylum Chordata; class Actinopteri; order Labriformes; family Labridae; genus Halichoeres; species Halichoeres trimaculatus. Next base: position 23,230,064 of record NW_027437184.1, read on the forward strand.
GTTTTGCTAATGTTAGCAGACCTAGCACCATCAGCCTTTCAACCTTCTTGCAGGTTAGCGCCCACCCACTTGTGGTTAGTACTCTGAGTGTTTACATTCTTGTTCATTTAAACACATTTTTCTCCACTTTACTTATCAAACAATTGTGTCTCTAAACTCTGCAACCTTTGACAAGATGTGGCAACCATTTCTGTCTTACCTATCAAGAAAAAAATAATGTAACTATTTATGTATGTTTGCTGGCTTAGATGATGTGCCTTTTCTCTATTGGCAATGTAAAATATATAGAGTTACATACAGTTAGAGCATGTTTTTTTTGTTTGTTTGCTTTTTTCTTAAGTTAATGAGTAGGTATGTTTTTGTATGCATGTATACTTGCTTTATTTACCCGCCTCTGTTTTTCTTGTAGTTGTTATTGGTCTAAACATTGAAAATCTATTACAAAAAAAAAAAAAAAACTGAAAACTGCTTTGCATTAAATGCTGTCATCTGTTGTCGGCGCTTGTTTACATTACAACATGGGTAGTTGAGAATTTTAGTATTATGCTTTTACCCAGAGCAGCCATTGTCCCCAAGTGGCAGGTGGCTTTCTACAAATATCTGACTGGTATTTTTTATTAAAATAGTGAACCTACACATAATTCTGGTTCTAACTAGCAAAGATGAGGACTTTAAATTGTTAACATGAGCAAATTTCTGGTTAGTCATGTCATATTATTGGTGCAGCCTTCACTGTTTATATCCCTGGCTCAACAGGTCTGACAAAGGATATGTCTGTTTGATATTTTACTTTCTTGAAAGCTGCTCCTTCTTAAATAAGAAAGTAAATATGCCTCCTTTAGATGGTACTATGTCTCTGTCTCCTGACTTTTAAATTGTTTTTACGGATACATAAAGCACAGTGGTACTTAAAAGTGTAAATTAGTCAAAAGCGACCGACAGGCTTTCATCTGCCGCTCGCACAGCAGTTCAAACAGAAAATAATGAGATTCTCTGCTGCTAATAAATTATGTTGCGACATTGATGAAAGTCTTTCTTGCTTAATATGCTGAATCTATTTTTTTTCTAGAGGGACTCATTAGCTGTACTTCAGCATTTATCCATTCTGACACACAAACACTCATGCACACACAGATAAATGGGCTACACACATTTACACACATCCCTCACCTGCCGCGGGGGATATCCACGTCCTCTTTCTTCCAACGCAGCGTGGGCGGCGGGTCACCGTGGACCTGACACCTGAACTCCACACTTTCGTCCACTAAGACCACCTGGTTCACAGGCCGCTGCACAAACACAGGTCTCTCTGGATGAAGGCAAAGCACATAAAGTAGAAGCTAAATATACTTTTTGACAGAGTGCTAAATTCTTTATGTGCTAGCATGCAGTAAAAAAACTGAGATAAAAGTCATGATTTATTTCTCTTTAAATAAGCAATAAGTATGAGTCAGAGGTATTACCAAACACAGAGAGCTGAGCTTTTTCACTTTCTCTTTCTCCAACCATATTTGCTGCCACACATACATAAATCCCAGCATCAGTTTTCTTTGTGTTTGAGACGGTCAGTTTTCCTCCACGGACCTGCAACACAAAATGCATGTGATTAAGATGAATGTGTCCACATAAAGTGCTTTTCTTTGTTAGAGTTGCAGGAGAGTGTGAAAGGTGAAGCACTGAGTGTTTGGTTGAGAGCGTAGGCTAAGGAGAGAACTCCCTAAGGAGTAACCCACCGTGATCCTGTCATCTTTGAGGTTAAGTCCAGCTTTATCCTTCCTCCAGAAGGTGGTGGGCTCAGGATGCCCGCGTGGAGCCTGACACTCAAGACTGGCAGTCTCCCCAACTGCCACCACCACATCCTGCGGGTTCTGTCGAAAGTCGTCTCGTAACACTGCAAAACAGAATAAAGGAAGCCGGGTCTGTTATTCTACCTGGAACAGTGACTCATTCTCTGATTACCTCAGAGTTATATCAAACTCTGCCGCTTTGAGACTAATCTTCCTTGGGTTTCATAACCTCTACCACCTTTTTTCTAACGTCAGGGTCCAAAAACAACTCTATCAAGAAGAGCTGCCTCACAGGATCCACAGCAATCTCTCAGTCTTTAATAATACAGCTGTTCCCCTGAGGGATTGTGGGCTAGTCTTTGATCTCAGAAGCTAAATGTAAGAGCGAGTAAAGCCAGGTAGGATTAATGGTACAATATAGATGGGAGAGACACCAAGAAGTAGAACAAGAAACATTGAAGGAAAAGAAAGCTTTAGAATAACAGAAAGAGGGAAGGTATGGAACCATAAGAGGAACATCAGGCATTAAATATTCAAACACTTCACATTTCTTAGTCCCTTTTGGGGGCGTCTTTACACAAACTTCCTCACATCCCATGGAGTGAAAATGGGGTAAAAGCAAATAGACTGGTGAAGTTTATGCGAGTTATCAAAACAGCAGCGCTTATCTAATGGAGTGCAAATCGTAAGAGGTTTAGGCCCAGGGGAGTGTGACTGACCCTCTCCACTGAATTTGCTGTCAACTGTAAAGGTATGGCACTGCAGAGCCTGACTACTTAACAAGAAGAGGACTCAAGAGGTCACCAGTTTATTGGAATTTAGCTGCGAACCTAAAAAAGAGAAGTTAAAGATTAAAGTAAAAAAAAAAAACAAAAAAAAACTTAACACTTTCCACCCTGAAAGGACCATTAAAGGTGCACATACCTCCAAGTAAAGTCAAAATAAAGTAATAATGTAATGTCGAAATGTTGTCATTGTAATTTTTATTGAAAAGAGAAGATATAAAATGTTGCTTCATTTAAACATACAGCCAACTATACACTACAGCCTACAATCCAGGCTCTGAATTAGTTCAAACATCTACATGACATCTGGGAATAAAAGTGTTTATAGCAAGCGTAATGTTTGAAACCCATTCCTTTTAATTCCTGAGATAATATTTTCTTTCAAAAGCACTACAGCTGTCATTTTTTGTTGGATTTTTTCCGCATCTCAGGATAAAAACACTGCTTTCAAGACGGCCTCTGTACTTTGGAGCGTGGTCAGGCCTTGGTTTCATAAAGAAAAGGACTCACTACCGCATGCACAGTTGAGCAGAGAAAGCAGCAGTGACCATGGACGAGGACTCAATCAAACACTTCTTTATAAGGCTTTATGAAATGACTGGGGAACAGGTGCAAGGTCTTGTTTGGGACAAAATGGTTTCAGAATATCTGATTTACAGCAGCAAATGTGTTTGAGATGTTCTCACTGGAAGGTTCTTGTTTCTTTTTAAAAATATACCAAATGTCCTCCACGCGCTACTCCGGGATGAGTCAATTCAATCGTCAAAAGAGGGGCAGCAACTCTATCAATACACAAAAAGTATGACAACTTCTTAAAACACAGTGGTGAAGTATGTCAAAAATGCTTCTTTTTCACATCTCTGCCCATTAGAATTTTATTTAAATGTGACATATTTCTGCATTCTGCCTCTGTTGGACAAGCAATTTAAATTTCCATGGCAGGAATGTCTGGGCTTGATTTCATGTTCAAAGGAACAAGAACATCAAGAATTGTCAAACGATGCCTTTAAAACCATACTCATACATTTACAAAAAAAGAGGAATGAGCTAGCTGCTGCTAAGTTAAAAAGGTTACAGCTTCAAAAGATCCTCATTCTGTCACTATTGCTACCCCAAATAGTACAAGAAGCTCAAAAGCTCCTGCTTTAAGTATCTACAGGAGTGACTGTCCTGTAAGCCATTGCTGTAATTATAGTTAAAAATAGAGCTCGCAATTTCTACCACACTGCCTTGCATTAATACCTTAGGACGTGTTGTTTTTGTAAAATAACTATTTTGAGCCAGATTTACATAATAAAGAGGCTTTTGTACAAAAACAACAGATATTTGCTGCAAAGAATAAGTGAATAAAATTGTCAGCAAAGTGACATTTCTGAATTCAGCTTTAATGAATGGACAATGAAAAATAGTCTTCTTAATTCAGAACTCGCTGTATTTAGAAAAATATCTGCCAAGTAAACATCAGTCATTCCTGTTTATGCTTTCCAGCTTATAAATTTGGACTGTTTTATTATCAGACCTCCTATCAATTAAGCAGCAGATAAACAAAAATACAACGTTAGTTTGTAAAACACAGAGCAGCACAGGGTAAAAAAAAGAGGCCTGGTGTTCACTCTGTTTTTCATCCTCATTACAGCCATAAGCTGTTCTGCTGATATATGGGAGCATGGATTTCAAGTCCCAGAGGACACCTCTGGTGAAAAAGAAAATCAGGATGGAGCCAAAGGCCCTTTGGCTCAGCTGTCAATCACATCCACTCTGGAGTGCTGGAGTCCATGAGTCTCACTAGCTGCCTCTACTCTTGCACATAAATATGCCTTGTTAGCCGTCACGTTTCTGTGCACTTAGTGACCCATACCAGAAACAAAACACACTCAATATTAAAATTTTTACCCTTTTCCCAAGTTATTACATCCAAGATACTTCCATAACAGCAAAGCTCAAAAGATTTTAAAACAGAACAAAAGGTAATCGGGAAAGTGAAAAGAAGTAAGGAGATAAAACCCAAACTACTCTAAATTAAGGCAGAGATAAAAAAAAATATGTTGTATAAAATGGTGCTGACAATGCATTTTAGGATATTGTTCTGTTAAATACTTAGATTGGGAAAATTAAATGCAGGCTATAAATAAAAAGGGAAGGCAAATGAAAAGCTAAATAAACAAATGTAAGAAAAGAAGAAAGGAAAAACTTTCAGGAGTTTGTGAAAGTGGATTGGAACCAAAAGACAAGACCTCTCTGCTTTGTGACAGGGTCCCAATACACTGTAACCATCTGCTTACTGTACATTATTCTTTCAGGGGACTTCATGAATACAACAAGAAACATGTAGGGTTTGGTGCCATCTTTGTGTGATAAGACATGGTGCTGTGTCTATGCTTTCAGTTTTGAGGGGTTTTGCAAGACAAAGCTGGAAGATCTTCTCTTGAATAAGAGATTATTAGTTCAACCTTGGTGACAACCCCCCCACCCCTAACTCTTTCTCTCTAAACATGTGAAATTACATTCAACACGTTCTCAACATCAACACATTTATTTCCTGTGAATAATTTAAAATGCTCATCTCACACTTCTTACCCCATGTGTGAAATAGTTTTCTCAGAGTATCGCTGTGTTTTTTTTATATTCTGACTTCATTCTACAGTTTCTGTATGTCAACATCATTCATAATAAGATAAACCACTATGGTTTATAATAATTCAAAGATGTGTCATGCCTAAGACTCAATTCTGAAAACATAATGGTACCATGCATGAGATTAATATTTATGTTGTCTCATAAACATAAAGTTTAAGTCCAAGCAATTTAAAAATGTCTGCATGAATTAGTCTTTGAGTTCTTCAACATTTATATATTTGTCATTTTGTCTCACTTACATGGATACCTTTAAAATTTCATTTCACCCTGGTATTACACAAAAATGGAGCTTTCATTTGTTTTATTACTGGTGGTGCACATAAATCATGTCTAAATAAATGGAAAGTGAATTCCTTGTTAAATACAACCACCTGGCTCCTGCAAACGTGAAAGGTTTGGGGAGTGTGGGGGTGGGGTTTGTGTTCAAATATGTGCAGAATGTTGGTTCTGTGCTTCTGTGCATTCCCCCACTCTAATGACACCCCCACCGCCCTGTGTGTCCCCCTTCCTTTCCCACCCCACCTCCATGTAAGACCCCTGCAGGTTTCTGTCCTGTAGGTGGTGTTCGTTGAGGCCTGTGAGATGTTGGCTGGGGGTCGGTGTTGTTCTAATCTATTGATCTGAAATGAGGAGCCCCTGTAGAGGCAGCACCCATGTGTAGTCTGTTGTAGGATGGTAATTATTTCAGATGGAGGGGCCTGACACCACTGCCTAATGTTGTCTGATTGAGTATTGCTCAATTATTCAAGCAGCCATTCAGGGGACTTACTCGCTCACCAGCTTCATTTATCAAATCAAAAGGAGAATGATTTATAAATGGGCTTCATTTCATGACACAATGGGTGGTAAAAAATATGTGACATGGAGGAAGTATCTGAATACAAATAACCTTACAGAGCTGGTTGTGTGATTAACAGGAGAAAGATGGTTATGTGGTTGTTTTTTAAAGGTTTCAACATATTCCTTCTTAGAATCCTGATTTCTTGAGACCCCATTCAGCTGCAGCAGCCCTCAGGAACTGCATTTCATTTTACCATTTCACCACAGTATCAAATCCATGAAGATCCCACTTGAGATCTTGATACGTGCTGTTCAGTCTGCAAGCTCCCCGAATGATTCACTGGTGGAATATCAACTCCATTTGGTACCAAATACATGGATTTATTTCTATATGGGAGATGTTTCAAAACATTGCAGGACATGATTCTTCTCGGGTACACTTAATGTGCGGTTTATCCATGAGGCTCACATACAGGACTCTTTTCTTAAAGATCAGTGACTGTCAGCTGACTGTCCAAAACACAAACCAGAGAAAGTAATGGCCAATGCCCATTTCACTGAGATTTCATTAAAATACAGAATGATTCAATTCTAAGAAAACTGACAGATGAATCCGCTGTTATTACATTTTCCAACATTGTTTTCTAAGTTACGAGAGACTGCAGTGCAAAAACTGAAGCATGTGTTTGTATAACATTTTTAGTAAAACAGGTTAGATTTTAATAAGAGCCTAATTCACCTACAAGTTAAGAAAAAATGTTTTATCTCAAGATGTTAAAAGATATTATTTGGTTGTTAAGAATAAGAAAAAAACAAGTGGGTAAGAAATGATCTTGTTTAGTTCCTCACTCTAAGGAATTATTCCTAACAGCAAATTATTCCGATCCCACTGGCAGATATTTGGACGTGTAATATAAAGTGTAAGAAAACTTTGTTTTTTTACTAAACAAGACAAACACTTGCTTGGATTTCAGGTTTTGCAGTGTACACCCACTGGAAAATCACACACCGAGAGAAATAGGCAGAGAAATATGAAAGTTTTATGAAATCAATAGAAATCTGAGCTCTTGTGTGGATCTACCTTCCTCAGTTTTCCAAAGCCCAGCTTGCTTTTATAAGAAAACAACCACCATGTGACATAGCTTACTGTGGTTTGCTGCAGTTAAAATCATAAGGCTGCAAGATTTAAGTAGTAGGGGACAGAATTTGGGCTGAACAATTCATCAGATTGAAACCAACGTTACAATTTTATAGAATGAATTTTCAAATCCCAAAGGCTGCATTTAAAAAAAAAAAAAAAGTTTAATGTTCACAGACCTGGAGGGAATATAGTCACTCATTCTTCCTTAATACCAGCAAAGGATTTTTTTGGTTTTTTATTTGTTTTTTTCCGGCAGAAACCCTGTGAGCTACAGAGAACCATACACTATAATGATTGTGACACTAAGCCATACCCCTTGTTCACTTTTATCTGTATGGTTTGCTACTTTGACAACGGGAGGTCAGTAAAATTTCAGTGTTCCTTTTTCTTTTTCATTTAAAAAGTGCAGGAAAGAATTGTTCATGTGTTGATAGTATCCTTTGTCATGTTGGTCATACTGTACAATGACTTAGTGCTTCTGTTTAATTAATAAAACAGAAGAAAACTTTGAGATCTCTATTAGATTTCATTAAATCTCTGCACCTCAGGTAAAAAAAAAAAAAAAAAAAATGATAGTTTTCTTTTTTTTTTTTTCAAAATAATGTTTGCATGCCTACATCGAGGATTAAATGCAAATAAACTAATAGTCATGTTTTATTTCAGGGTTGTCCAAACTAAGGTCTGCAGACCAACTGTGGCCTGTGGTCCATTTTCACTTGGCCTGCAGCAAATTCGATAAATAAAATCAAAAGTGGCCCACCCCTGGAACTTGCGCTTGACTTTACTGTCATTCTTAGTTGTAACACTTGGTGGAGCTTTTGTCTTCAACAAGGAAGTTTCTCCAAAAAACATCAGGCAAAGAAAAAACATTGGAAAAACGACAGAACCAAACGCAAGATAGCAAGCGAGAGCTAAGAATTTCAGACATTGTGGAAAAATGAATATTTCTTCATACAAGTCAAGTTGAAGTGTTCAGTTGTAATGAAACTGTTGCGGTGATAAAAGATTATAATGTACCACGGCAGCATGAAACCAAACATCAGTTTTGTGCATCCCACACTGGTGCTGAGTGAGAAGAGGAAGCTAAGCAAATGGCAGCTGGGCTGCAAGCTCAACAACAGTGTTTTTCCATGCAAACAAAACATAAGAAAATGTTTTACATCAGCCTTGAACAGTTATTGTAAGGTGCTGATTAGTTTGCTATCATGTGAGCATGCATATAAGACACTAATACAGACTGTATGGGCTAAACAGATACAGCCTTTTGGTTGCATTCTCTCCTGTTTTAGCTTGCAGGATAAAAACCCATGTACCAAATGGCAAAAACAGTCAATCTGTATGAGACTGGGTGGGTAAATAAAGTACACTTCTCAGCTGATTTATTACCTCAGTAAACATAACCCTCGATAAAGTTTAAATAACATTTTCTAGTCAAAACAGTGTAATATTGATTAAACACTGTGGTACCATACAGTAAAATCTCCAGGACAGCAAGGTATGCTTCAGGGCATGGCTACTTGTGAGTGACAGGATGCTAATCTGACCACATTCCAGCACGCATAGAGATTTAATGTAGCATGTCCTATCTGTCCAAATATAGGGACTTCTGCTTCCAAAAGGGGAAATGTTGATGGTTGAAAATCAAAAGCCCTTGGCTTCTAAAAAGGTTAGCTAGAAGCCAATGAGCACATCAAGATGGCTGCATTTATTTATTTACTCAAATCTATATATGGACATTATTTGAAACAAAGAAAACTGTTCTGTGCACTTTTGTCTTGCTTTGATTATAGCAAACAACCTTTAGTCTTATCACAGCTTAGAAATGACAAGTATCCAACATTTTATTGCTTTCAAGTTTTCCAGTATATGAGTTCCAAAAAAAATCAACGTACTGCAAGAGACTGGATATAACCACCTGTTTGGCTACAGAAAGATGTTTCATTGGAGTGATTTAGATGTCAAGTAACCCAAGAACAAAACTAGACATGTAATCATATTTCTCAGTGTGTCAATGTTTGTTCATGCTTGTGTGAAAGAAACATGAAAGCTTGTGAGATGCAAACTCTAATGCAATTAAGGAGTTGCATAGTGTAATCATTTCTGACCTATTAATTAAGCACTAATTGAGTCAGTTCAGAAGATTAATTAATTGAAAAAGACAAGCTTTCACGTAACAGCACAAAGTAGTAAATAAACAAGGTATGACAGACAGATGGTGATGGGTTACAACATTACAACCTAATTATCTCATGCAGCATTTTGGTATTTTGGCGCAGTGCTTGTTTGCTCTTGCATGGCACTAGGCCAACCTCACACCTTACAACTCCACCCCGAAGAAAACTGTTGTGGTTGCTCTGTATAGCAGAGATACTGCAGAGGCCAAAAGAAACAGAATTGTTTATGAGTTGAGAGGAAAGACGAAGACACTAACACCTTGTGAGATGTTGCATGCAGATGGCTGCATTTCCATCTGGGAGCCATGGTTGTAGTGAAAGTGATGCGCAGTGTACGGACAAACAGCTAGAAATCAGGGGGTTTTCTTTGGCAGATCCTGTTGCATTGAGTGTGATTTTTTTTTGTGTTTGCAAAATTTCTGAGCCTCATGTCAGGTACGGTAGTGCTCAAATGACCATGAGAGTGGTGCAAAGGTTTTAAAGTAAGTGATCCAGTGCCAGAAAATGCATTACAGCTGCTAAGTGATTTCTTATGACAGTGGTCTGCTAAATAGTGCACTGGAGTTTGCTGAAGATTCTTTTTGAACACCATAGCCTGTAGGGTTTATGTCATTTTCTCAACGGCAGTCAAGGATGTCCCATATCTGTCACATGCAGAAAACGCACACTGACGCATACCCGAGCATAAAAAAAACAGCTGCCCTGGTCTTAACGCACAAACTTTGCTGATGACCACAACACACCAATGCTGGCTAAGAGCAGCTGCAGAAATCAAGACAGATCTACAGACACATGATTTGGTGGGTGGATTATCAAAAAAAATGAAGAGGGCAATTTGCATGGGGATTTTTTTTTTAAATAAATAAACAACTTAACATGTCTGTGGCCTAAAACAGTCATCAGCAATCAGTCAGGAGTATGATCAGCAGGGAGACGAGGAGCGTTTACACAATGTCCCCTGAGGCTACAAGCCCAGCACAGAAGTGCACTACCTATTATAGTTTCACATCTACATCAACAGGACACAGCAGGGGGTAAGTCATGGTAAAATGTACCCAGTACATTTCATTTAAAGGCATGCATACAGGCAAACTCAGCACTGGCTTTTCGAAGTGTCATTTTGATTAAAAATTGGATGTGTGACTGTTTTAGAGTCTTTGTGCCGGTGAAAATTTCTTCATATTATTCTGAACGTATTTACAGCGATTGGTACAGCCTTAAGATAAATCTGACCTGAGTTCGTTCCCACTTTTGGAAACTTGGCATAAAATCTAATCTCAAAGGCAGGTTCAGGCGCTCCATGGTAACCCAAAGTCAGCAGTCTCCAAAATTATAAGCAGGCAGCTAGACAACCCTCGCACCGCTACGCTCCGCTTTTTTGGCATCATTAGTGTCGAGTCAAATTAGCGTCAATACGAAGGTTTGAAATAGATGCGCAGTGAAAAGTGAGCGCGCCTGTGGCAAAACAAAATTTAGCAGAGTTTTGGATGCTATTTAGTTTCTGTGAACTGGGGATGACTTTTGCAAACAGAGGCAGGAATTAATGATGAGTGCTGTTTTTATCACCGTTTCCTTTCCGTTTAACCTTCATCGCATTGGTTCTAAATATGAAGATAGCCTTTGCTTTTGTCCTATTTATCCAAATTTATGCCACTCGTAACCACAGGGCCCAAGTTACCTTTTCCAGCAACCTCTTTTTTCCATTCAATATTTTAATTTTCACTCTTGAATGGACCAAGGTTTTTTTATGCATTCTTTGGCCTTTGAGTTAGGAGCCAGACAACCACAGTAAAGGGTTAACAATAAACGCCCTAGCATTGTCATGTTTAATTAACCTCCATTCTCTTGTCATGTAATGTAAATTGAAGTTGTGGACAGTATAAGACGACCCACCCCCCTCCCCAACGTGTCTCCTTTCCCCGCATTCCCTCATCTCTCACTTGCCATGCCTCTAGTTACAGTAACAGCATTCCCTCAGACCACATTTCCACATCTATAATTAATTACTCCTGTCTCCACGCATTTCTTCACAAGAACACATTCCCCTCTTTCTCTCTCTCTCAGACTAACCTATGTAAATCTGCTCCTCCCTGTTCCCCAGACTATCTCATCTACTAACACCTGTAAATCCAGATGCGCATTTGTGTGCACGGCTTTATGCAAATATTTGAACACGACCTAAGTTCATGTTTTTGCATTTTGAGAGGCTGAAATCCTTCTCGCTAATTGTGATGTTCTGTCTTACTATCATCATGGGTTTTTAAAGAAACCTCTGCCAAATCTGATTGTGCTGGGAGGCACGTTTCACCCGTGTTTATAACCCTGGCCTTAACTCTAGCTTTTATTGGAAGAATATGAAAAACAAGAGGAGAAAAAAAATCAGGGGAGGCAAAATATAGAAAAAGACGATCACATTATTTATTCTCAAAGACCATGGATATCATAGACCCTTACAGCAATATTGCGGAGATGCACAACATGAGCTGGAAAAATGAGTCAGGGATCAGAATCTCGCCTTTTATCCGCCTTGTTTCACTAAAGCAGCGGTCACCCAGGGAGAGAGGGAAAGAGCTTTCTTCGCCTTCTCTAACTGAAATTATGCATGCCGCTGTGTTTCACAGTCATCATCTTGGACATCATCACAAAAGAATGAACTGAGTAAACAAGAATCTTTCCTCATGTAGACCTTTAAAGGTTAAAAAGGTTTAATCTGTTGTTTTCTGCTCTTTTCCTTCAATTTGCCAACCACTTTATCCTTTACTTCTTCAAGTAACACTGTATAGGAAATCATTACCATCCAAACACTACAGTAGGTTTCATCATATTTCCCTACAGCCCTGACTTTTGTTGAATTTAATGGAAGAAATTGATGTAAGCGAAAGCAAGAGATCTGCAGCGGTAATCTGTTCATCTACACCATCCAGCATGATCAAACACACCCGCCAGAGACGAGGCTACTAAGCTGTGTTTACCACAACTATCCTTCTCTGCACTTGTACATACAGATGGCCCACAATATGTGCATGTTTGGATAGCATATAGATATGTATGGCTGCCTTTGAATAAATGCTCGGAGCTAAGGAAGAGCTCTGCACGCATTCCCATCACTGCTGGCATTCAGCACAAAAGAAAACTAATTAATATGGTAATGTCATACCACCACATTAACTGATAAAATACGGTGCATCGTGTTGCTTTGATTGTGCTGATTTGACCTTTGATCTCTAAATGAGTAAATGAAGTGAAATAATCAAACGTGTGTAAAAACACAGGGTTTGTGTGACCCAGGGGTGACCACCTGCACCACATGTGCCACAAAGGTGAATATCATTATCATAATAAAAAGTCTGATCATCACAATAACAAAGCTGTTGTCAACATTTGAGTATAAGATACAGTGCTAGCTCAGGAATTTTTACGCCACAAGTTGGGCAAGGTACTACATTTTTGAGGGTTACTTATTTACCATTCCAGGTGCATTGCTATAATTGACTTCATAAACAGAATCAGATTTAAGAAGTAGTTTTCATACAACAAGGAATTTGCGCCAATCAATCTCCCTAATTTGGGGGAATCAGTGATCAGGGTCGGCCTGTCTTTACGTATGAAACTGATCTTATACCTCCAGGGAGGTCTGACAGCCAGCCATTGTTGCTTTTTGCTCTGAGACCTAAAACTAAGGACACTTTTTTGGTCGTTTAAGTGAAAACATACAGATTTTATTGTTTCACAGGTATTGTTCAATGATTTTTTAAAATTAGGATTAGAACATCAAAGGTATATGCTGTCAGTCAGTAAAATCGGTATCGGCCCAAATCAGTATAGGCAGGTCAGGCTTTTTAAAGATTGGTGATCAGTGATGGGCCAGAAAACTTTGATGGGTGCACCCCTAGTGTGATGACGCAAACAGTACAAAAAAAAAAAAAACAAATAAAACAGATATATAAAATTATAGATACAGAAGCGTTTGCTTTCATAGAAAAACATTTAGATATACATTCAAACAAGATCATTGAAAAGGATGACATCATGTGTTTATTGTGAAGCCTTACTTGTGTTTTTGGATATGAAGGTGGTGAGGATATATGCTGTGTTCCAGACAACTTGAAGGCCGGGGATTTTCTCACTTCCCAATAGCAGAAGTGCACTGAAATGGCCACTAAAGTTGGAGTTCCAACTTGGAAACTTTGAGAAAAAAAATCCGTCCCAACTTCACAGAGTTTGGTTCATCGTACGCCATAGAACAATGGCACCCCCCACAGAAAACCACAAGTGAAAAGTAAAATGATGTCACAAAATATGTTTTATTGACATGTTTCAGTTACTATTCAGTTATGCAGAATGAAAACAGTTTTGTATGCAAGTAGAGTTTATGAATGTAGCTTATTTGATTAGAGAATATGTAACTAATTTGATTCAGCAGCAAGCTATTGCTTATTATTGCAATCAATATCCAAGATGAAATCTGTCACTAAAAGCTCATATGATCAGATTCATTTAAATAAAGCTGCCTGGAGGCTGAAGTTTTCACTGTTTAATTTATTTGCCGCTTGCCACAACAGCATCACTTTGTCATTGATAGCTATTTTTTTTTTGGGTCCTACACTGTATGTGTGAAGTTGGAGGTTGGAGTTTCCAACTCGGAAAATCCTGACCTCCGAGTTGTCTGGAATGCAGCATTAGTGGATACCATTTCTGTTGTCTCTACTATGGTTGACAGTCACACTGCAAGTTCATGTTTACTATAGGTAGCCCTCCTGCTCTATGTCTCTTCCACCCTGTGTGTGACCCTGGTCAAAAGTAACACCATGCTACAATGATAAAGGTATATAATTAGCAAAGAGGCAATAAATTAGTTAAGAAAATAATTAGTGATGTAATATATCTGTGATAATCTACCCATTTCGATCTCAACTCTTCTTAGAGCCTGTGGAGCTGACCCCTGCTGGCCATGACAGAGAATGAAGGTTTTAGACACTTCAGCATTGGTTTTAAAACAATTTCATATTCAAAATAACATCATAACATATTGAAGAGAATTGTATAGTATTGTACTGTTTGTATCATACAGCAGCTCCTACCGTGCAATATCATATTGTATCAAATCATGTCTTGCTGTGCTGTATTGTGTTGTACTGTATCACACACAATAATATCACATCATATAGTATCTTATTACATCACAATAGATCATATTGTATTGTATTGTGAGTCAGTTTCGGGGCAACCACTGATAAACCAAAATAAACTATGAGACGATCCACTGTCATAATTTTCCTCTGAATAACAATCTAACTTCAAGTTAGCAAGTTTATCTCCTGAGTTCAGCTTTCATGCCTGAAAACACAGCTGGAAGCAACGTAACAACTATTAAAGCCCTGAGACACATTTGTACAACTCACTAGTAATTCCCAAAATTTTAGGCTGAGCACGAAGAAATACAAACATCAGACATTTTCATTTACACTCAGCCTGGATCTTTTCCTACTTAAATAAGGAAAGCATGAAAAACTACAGGATTAGATAAAAATGATACAAATATGTCTGTTTCCCTTCCCATGACTCTTCATTTCTGTTACTTCCTAAAAGGCATATGGGTAAGGGTGTGGGAACATGGTGAAGATGAGTGTTTCCTTTGGAAGTGAAGGTGCCTGTAAAGCAGTCATAAGTCATCCTGAATCAGAAAATGTTTATGTCTCAGTAACTCTAAGCTCCTCCCATTCCCCCTGATTCCCCCCTCATCACCAATGTTCCACTCAGCGGCTTAGCAGATTTTTCACCCAAATCTCTGTTAATCACATCTAAGCACACCCCCCTGGTGATCCCAAGGCCGCACAGCGCAGATCCTCAATGTACACAGGATGCTGCTGTGGGTGGCTGTCACTGACCTGCTGCTTTCAGCACCTTCCCATGATCATTTTTTCACGCCTTCCATCAGATTAAGTGTCTCAGCAGATTAAAACGCTCTGTCTACCACAAGAAAGACTGTGGTGCCACTTCAGAAAATGGCATTCATTTTTTAGATATGACATTTCCATATGACTGATAGGTATGAAAAAAAAAAAAAAATCAGTCCAATCTCACGGTGATCGCCCATCATGGGGTGATCAGTCTCTGCTGAGAGAGCACGTCGCTCCCCATGTGAACACACACATGCATATTCATGATCTTGCTGGCAAAGGCACACACTGACACACATAAGGGGGAGGTGTGTGTGCAAACACAATACCACATATCCTTTTTTTCCCCCTCTCTCTCTCTTGCACGCACAGAAGTAAAACCGCTCAATCCATCAACATCTTTATGCTGTGGAAATTCACGTTTCAAGTTAATCATTGCTCTCTTCATCCTCTGTCAGTCTTTGTAATATATTTTTACACACATCCCTCATTCATAGCACGGCTGCTGAAACAAAGGAGGTGTCTTCTTTCAACATTTCCGACAGTTCTGGTTCACTACATAATTTAGCCACCCTCTATTTCTTCACCCTGGCACCTCGACATCGACATGCATTGCATTTCTGGTTTAAATTTAAGCCAACACCCAAACAAAACACAAACAAACAAACAAACATTTAAATGTAACACTTCATTGTTTGAGCAGAGTGTGGTGCACTGGTTGACAAAATAACTGTAAATACTGACATGGCTAATCTCAGCCCAGCTGTTGGTATTAGGTCCTTTAATCCTGGTCCAGATCGGTGATGTGCTCACACTGGCTTGGGGACAGATGAGCAACTACCACCAGGCTGCCAAGTGGGCTAAAGGCAGCAGACTGGCCTGACGCTCACTTTTCGACATGATAAGCTGTATATCCGCAGGTCCTGGAGGGAAACTCAGAGCAGCAGATTCTCTGTGTAGCTCCATACTGCCTTTGAAAAGATGTATCTCTTGCAAAAACTCTGAAATGCATTTTTATCCAAATATCGCCCCATAATTACACAAGAGTCTTGTGACAGGGCCTGTTATAGTCATTGGATGGTTAAGACAGGACATCCTTAGTCTGTGTGGTAGAATTATCAAATACAACTGATATTGTGATTTAAAAAATATGGTGCTCTTGACAGATTTTCCTGTCAACTTGACTGACCTTACCACTTTTTTTTTTCAAACAATGCCACAAATGAAAACAATCAGGGTAACCTGAATGACAGTTACTTGGCAAAAAAAGAAATGAGCAAAATTAGCAGAAGACGACTAAAGACAGAATAATGCTGAACAGAAGTGAGAAGATAAAATAAGATGCACCAGTCATTGCGAGAAAACAACAACATTCAAGCTCTTTTTGTTGGAACAAGAGGAAGGTGTTGTATGTGCATTCATTGCCCATTTTATGGAACACAAATAAGAAATAAATCCCTATGTGCTACAAAATTGTGATGCAAAAGACTTAGACCCAGGCTACGTGGTAGTGCTCTACTAGAGGCTACATGGCAATGGGAGCTGACTTAGAGAGGCACCGATACTGATCCTGGTACTGGTGTATCAGTACCCCTTAAAGCTCGATCGGTACCAGTGGGAAGGGGCCAATCCAGGCAACTAGCTCCATACTTTTTTTTTTTTTTTTTACATTGGCTACTCAATTTTAGATATTACCTCTGATGCACTTTTTTTTTTTTTTTTTTTTGCTACATTACCAGTCTACAGGGTACAAAAGTTTATAGAATTTCTATCAGTTCTGAAGCTTTTTTTTTTTTTTGCTGGTAAACATTTAAATATTTTGTAGTTTGAAAAATATCAACTTCAGTAATCACATCTACTTGTTTTTTGCCTTGTACCCAAAACATTACCAATCTTATCCCATGGTCGGGCATGCAGGTTATTATTCAACACTGGTATCAGATTGGTATCAGTTAATATCCAAAGGCCAGGTACTTGTATCGGTATCAGAACCAGAAAAGTTGGATAGGTGCATCCCTTCGCTGATTGCGAAAGACCTAGGGCTGGGTACCGAACTTTGGCTCTTTTATGGCACTGACCGAAACGCTTCGGTAGTACCGAGTACCACACATGCCTGGTCTATCGGTGCCAAGTTTCGGTATCCAAAGGGTTGATCAAAATCTGGCTGCCACTGGTGATTGGCAGTAACATCACACGTGGTTGTGGCATGAAGGTTTTTGCCAACTTGGTGGCTCTGTCACTCTATTTAGCGACTCTTTGGACCCCATCTAGCATCTTTGGTGTGGAAAAAAAAAAGTGCTTACTGAAGAATCCAACGACATTTCTGGAGTTTGGGGACTGACGTGAGAGTATGTTTTGACCTCCAGCACGCGCTGCTTCTCAACAAATAGTGCTGAACCCCTCCTCTACCCAAAACATTCAGACAAGTCCTCCTGACTCACACAAGAGTTACTCAGAGCACAGTCAAACTGGCCATCCATACCTTGCCCAAGCATGCTCCAACCCTTAAGTCCAGTTTGTTTGGCCAGTGTGGCCACAAATGTGCCGTGCTCAGGCACAATTTATTCTCTGCTTTGGCACGCTTCAGAGAGGAGAGCTTTTTAGCATGGTACACTTCATGCACAAGCCGGTATCGAAGTAAAGGTATTGGTACCGGTATCGGTTTTGAAAATTTCTGAACAATACCATGCCCTAAAACAACCTTATGAGTTTCTTTCTGTCTTAACATCACAATTACCATAAGCACTGACTAATCTTTCTGGGCCCACCAAACATGAGGGATGTTTTGTATTCCCTAGTTGAATGTATCATTACTTGGCTGCATTGCGTAAGACAGAATATTTTAGTCTCACTGTATTAAACAATATACAATCACCAACCAGGGGTGATCACTGGAAATAGAATCATATTGTATTGTGTCATAGTGTATACTTTTGTTGTATATCCTATTGTACTGTACCATTATAATTGTACTGTATTGTATCATTTCATATTGGCTAATCATACAGTATGGCATTGTACTTCACATTATAGTGTGGATCAAATCAAATCAAATCATAATATATTGTATAAAGTTAAATAATTATTGTATCGTCCTGTAATATCATAACACCATTGTACTGTATCTCATTTTATGATACCTATAATAATGTTTCCTATTATACTGAATCCAGCAAAATCATTTCACTTTTTTACATATTGTATTAAAAAAATAAAACCAGCAATAAAGCAAATTTAACTATAGAAACTCTAGATGATATATTTGCAGATTTTTATTATTAACAGGAAAGAGTAGCAAACAAATTCCATAGTGCAACCACTTGCTGTATTTTCCATTTTTTTTATTGTACATATAGTAATATCTTTGAAAGATGACTCTCTTTATAAAATCAAGTTGTTTTAAGCATTCTACAAGAACATATCTGAGCCAGCACACTTTCAGAGCTCTTTTAAATGAATAAATAACCTGTCTGATTTATTCAGTTCTTTCTTTGTCTTTCTTTCTCCTCAATGGATTCCGTAAACTTCAGTAAAAATCCCTTCACTGCCTGTCACAGACTGAGAGAAACCCACCACACTGTGAACAAACACACCATACTGTATTATTTGTATCGCTTCAGTTTGCTCAGATGTTCACTCTCTGAAGCAGGATTGGACCCTTTTGATTCCCTCGTCCCATTTTTCATCTGATTTTTGTCAGATCAAGTCATATTTGTCAATGCTTTCATAACCTGTCAATCTGAGTTCTAACTGACATGCCATCACTCCTCACAGAGAGCTCCCCTTGATGAAATATAGTGCACATCACAGGGATGGTTCTTTTTCCTGCAGGCGATGTAATAACCCTCTAAATCATGGTAAAATGACTGCTGTGAGAGGCTGACTCTGCAGTATGAAGTGCTGCACTTCTCTGCTGCTGACACACTGGAGCCACTCTGAACTGACTCCACTGTCTGATCTGCATACCCCGCTGTGTGCCACACCACATCGTCTGTGGTCAGAGACACAGCAGAGAAAAAGAGACAACACAACATCTGTGACACGCATCAGCAAGAGGAGAGGTCAGAAGTGTGAGACATGTAATATGTGACTGACAGATGCAAGCACAGACATGGATGCCAACACATATTCTCTAGGTAGGAAGGGTAAGGAAACTGACAATCCTGTCTTAATCTGCAGGATAAGAAAAACCAAACAACGCTGTGACAGGATGCAAACAGACAGTGCAAACAAAACATACCCAGTCGGCTTCAACAACCTGTTCACTCTCGACTAATTATCAAAATTCAGTTGTTATTCCCCATAATAGTTGAAATTCAATTGTCTATGAGAACTAAAACATATACATTTTTCTGAAACTACAGGATTTTTGCTGAAATGTATTCTACTTAAGTATTAAAAACATTTGCTGAAGTCAGAATATATATTTTAACATAATTATAGCCCTATCCAGCAGACATTATGTTTTACAACCCGTCAGCTCCAAAATGGATTGTTTCATCCCGTGTAGTGTGTCATAGTGAGTGACAACCAAGGCCATACCTTGAACACCTCACGACCTCTTTGCAGAAAGTCGTCCATGTTAGACTTCACTCTCTGTCTTCTATGATTTGTTCAGTCTCGCCACTGAGGTTGATCAATGAGAGCAAAAGTGACAAGCTTAAACAAACATAATGGGAAATGGGAAGAAGAGTGATGAAGGTGGTGCTGTGAGGTGGAAGTATGAGAAAGAAGAAAACTGAGTACACCATAAATGTGTTTATAACTGTAAATGAACTTTCTTATGTAGAATTTTTTTTCTCTTTTTTTGTATCAAAACAAGAACCCTCCTCCAATACCAGGGCTTTTGACTGACAAAAGTGACCAGAAAGAGTCAAGCATTGGTGGTCAGCACCAAAGGGCAACATCCAGTCAGTAAAAATGAAGCCTATGTGGGAGTGCTAAAAGTCGCTATTCGTTGAGAATCAGCTTGAGGCTGGCTGCAGATAGACAGGAAGTCACGTACACACTCAGCCATAAAAACAGACTTTTACTGCATCAAAAGGAAATTTACAACCTGGTTCAGAAACGGCTTGGGTCCAAAATGCTGATTTCAGTATCGGCACACACTGTACACTGAAGTGATTTTTTTTCCATCTCTGTGGTTCTAAAATCATTAGGATTGTTTAATTCTCCAATTGGAGGCACAGCTCAGGTCACATGACCGCTGGGCGCCCTGTAGCTGTTTGAAGAAAAACTCACAGCCAGCGTCATAACAAATGTGGCTGTGTCCACGGATTGGCTTCATTTCAGGGTTTCAGGAACAGATGGGTGATGCTGCGGAGGCTATGTCCATGTTTTACATAGTCTATGGTCAGCACCCTGTGCTTATTGAGAAGCAGAGTATGCTGGCTTTTACATCAGTCACCAAAACCACCTGAGAAGTTGCAAGATTTATTGCTAGTTGCTTTTTTGAAAAAAAGTTGCAGGAGCAGCTAAAAAGTGCTAATATAGTGTCAACAGTGCTAAGGTGGCAACACTGTTCTGTAAAAGTTTACAGCCAGTAAACTTTGGTATTATCGGAGCTTGATCACATAATTAACTCTTTGGGTACCAAAACTTGGCACCAAAAGATGAGGCATATTTTGATATAAGGTACAACAAAAGCATTTTGGTCTGTGCCATAAAGGAATTGGAGTTCGGTTCCCACACACAAATTAATGGTTGTTGTTTTGACTGTGTAGTCTGGCCTCAGAAATGGATTTCGGTTTCTTTTGTTAGTCTTGAACTGTGAATGAAAACATTTAATTATAATAGTAATGAGATACCATAATACCCAATTACATCCAACAATGGAAGGGGAAATATTTTTGCTGATATAAAGTACCTGTGACTTAAGTTATTTTTTAATCATCTTGAATTTTATTTTTACATTAACTTTTTTCATTATAGGATAGTTCAAACACTGGATAATGTACAGTGGATGGGTAAATAATCAAATAAAAGTCTCTTTAAGGTGGGAAAAGACCATTACACTTGAAATCAGGGTCCTGCTCACCTGTCAGGAGTCTGTCTTGAATAACTACCCATTCACCATACACAATCTCTAGAACAAATCAATTTTCTGTTGCTATTCACCAATTGATCACCTTTTCTTAAAGACAAGGCTCAAGATGCTAAATATATATATTCAAAGTGAATATAGGAGTATTGATTTAATGCATTACAATGCACTTTTACAATGGTTGATAGCAGTTGTCAGTGTAGACCAAAAATACTGCGAAGCAACAGAGTATGAAATGAGGCAGAAGAGATGGAATAAAAAAAGAGGTCAGTCAATAAAAATTGGCTTTTCATGCTTAATAACACCATATCCAGCCTGTGATCTCTCCACTAACAAAGCCTGCACTTATGATTGTTAAGTTGCTCCAATTACTGGCTGGCAGAGGCTTTTGAGAAAAGGACCATTAACCCCGGCATCGGAAGAAAACAGAAAACAGCCGGGTGTTCTCTCTCCGGGAATGTAATTGATGAGACACAGTGGAACAACACACCCACTGGAGCGTCCAGTCCCACGGCAAATTATTACTTGGCTTACAGTACGTGTGGAGTCTACCTGGTCGCTGTTTGCATGATATTTTTGTGCCTGACTGTAGCATAACTCACAGTTGGAATCCGCTTTAAAGCAGAGGTAAATTAAATAAAGTTGATGTCAAGCATCTACTCCTAAAAAAAAATTTTCTGCATAGAAATATCAAATTATGCTTCACTTCTCTGTCAGTGTAATAATTAACATTTCAGAATTAGGGATTAACATGTGTAAATGTATGTGCATGTCATATTTTTTCCCTGGCAGCAGTAATGTATGTAAACACAGCTGCATTCAAAGTGTTTTCAGCAGATAGCCTAATCAACACAGCAGCAGAGTCAGCCTTCTGATTGACACACTTGGTTTCAAGCCAACACGAATCATCTAATGCTTTTTGTTCAAATTCTCAGACAATATTTAAATCTATGTCAAATGAAATCAACTGCGTGAGTGATGGGGGCAAAAAAAAAGTTGCAAGGAGAAAGACTTTCAAGACAGCACAAAGTGGTAAACATTGTCCCCAAACAGCAAGAGGGAACTGGGCTCAAATTGAGTTTGCATGTTCTTTCTGCATTTCTGTGGGTCTCCTCTGGGTGCTCTACTCCTCCAGTACAGACCCAGGACACGCAGGTTAGGAAAGCTCTAAATTGCCAGTAGGTGTGAATGTGTTTGTCAGTCCATTAGGATGCGAGCGCTGCAAAGACTGTCAACCTGACCGGGGTGGACTCACCTCTCAGCAGTTCTGTGCAGAGGTGGACTCTGTCCTTTTACCCTGAGCAATATAAGCAATTTACTGCTGGGATAGAGTTATAAATAATAGATACAAAGAAGAACTGTTGAGATAGAACAAAACAAGCCAGGTAACTTGAGTTATGTTTGCCCCAATAACCCAACTTATTACATTATTGAATTGTTTGTTGCTCTACTACTTCAACTTTGACAGATACATTTGAACAATTAACTGATAGACAACCATGTTGCATTCATCCCCCCTGAAGTTAACTCAAGCATCACCCTAGCTTCGTTATCCTCATTGGAGGGGCGAGATGGGGTCCTGAACTGGGCCTAGCTTCGCATGTAATGTTGCACAGACGATCCTGCTCCTCAGAGTTTATCATATTGGCTTTGGTGTTCCTCTGATATATGGTTGAGTCCCAGTGGCAATTCAAGTTAAAAGCCTTTGTGAGACTTTTACCAGAGCCATATCTCTGAACATCATAACACATCATCTCAGATTGTTTTTTGTTTTTTTTTACCGATATTGATTTCAGTAAATATTGGTTATCAGCCATAACAGCAATATTAATATCGGACACCAGTATTGGCAAAAATGTTCATATTGGTGTTTCCTTAATTACAGCAAATCAGAAACTAAATCTCTCCTGCTAAATTTTGCTCAGCTTTGGCTATCTAAAATCATGATCCTAAGAGGATGCATCCTATTCACACTGGCATCACTTTGACTTCATTTCATACTGAATTTCCGAGACATTTAATGAAACAAACAGCTCTTAAATATGCTGTCATCACATTAGTTGTCGCAGGTTAACTATCAAACACTTGCACTGCGTATACAGTTTCCATCAGTCTCAATGTGGATTACCATGCTAAAAGTTAGCATTACAAATGAAGATGTGTAGAATTGTTATCATACATGCTAAGCTTCAGCACACTGAAATGATCAATTTCAGCTTGTTAACATGATCCCATTGGTATTTTCAGTACTTTAAACTTAATATAGCTTTATAAATCACTTACTGGCACATTTGGTGATATGTAGTAACATAATAGTTCTGATAACAAAGTCAGAGATAATTTCAAAAGACATTGCCACAGCCTAGCATTGGATTAAGGACCCTTTTAATGATGTAAATCAAGACAATCTGAATGTGGCGGCATGAAGTTTGGCATGAACAACATTCAAGTCTGTATGTGTATTATATTATATATCCGTGTATATTTGTTGTGAGGCGCTGCCCCTTTGTGGCTGCCTGTTGTGGCAGCTCTATCTTCATTGTATGAATGAATGAATGAATGAATGAATGAATGAATGAATGAATGAATGAATGAATGAATGAATGAATGATGTCTGTTTTTTGGGGAATTTTTTCGTCTCTTTTCCGTCATCTTTGTATTTGGAGTGGGTCAATGCTTTGTATGGCTCATTTGTTGGTTGTGAACACAAAACTGTTTTTGTCTTCAGTGATGTTTTTACTAGTTTTGCTCCTGTGTTTGTCTAGAGATCCTACACATAACCATGGCCGCATTGTTTACATGAGAAATCAGCTGTTAGCAGCCTGTAGCATGTCAGCGCTAACTGGTGCAAGGCCTGATGTTTTCCCACAAGGTGAGTAGGAGGAGGTGAGGACGACATGCTGGTTCTCAGGCGTGAGCTAAGAGGTGACAACATCGACCTATCCTTCCACCCATCTTTATTAGGAACGTAAGATCTATCTCCAATAAGATGGATGAGCTAGCTGTACTAACCCAGCAACAGAGGGGAAACCAGAGGGCAGAGTAGCATCATGCTATTCACAGACATGGCTAACAGAGCTAACACCAGACACCAACGCCACATTGGAAGAGCTTCACCTGCTGTGAGCAGACAGGATCCAGGAGACAGAGACTGAACAGACTGCCGAAGAAGCTCAGTCCTGGACCCTGAGGAGGTGGAGGCTGGCTGAACTGGACAATGATTGACAAGCTGTCATTATATATTTTCTTACAGACCTTTTTGCACTTTCTATACACTTTCTTACTTCTGTTTTCTTGATTGCTGCTGTGACTCCTGAATTTCCCCTCAGGGATAAATAAAGTATTTTCTATTCGATTAATTTCTATTCCATTCCATTCTATTCTACAGCTACTTTATTGCAGCTATTCCAGGCAAAAAGATACTGATAAATGAATGTAGATAAATCAGCATCAGCTCATTAAAACACAGATGCAATGGTTCTACTTAAATTAGTACAATATTGCTCATTTGATGTGTCATTTTGTCTTGTCATAACGTAACTGCTCCTTGATCAAATCCATATCCAAAAAAATCAAGTTTGAATATGGTGACAGTCATTCATATAAACCTTTTCACCCATGCATTAATAACATGGCTGAAGGAGGCAGGAAACACCTGGAGGAGAGTTGGGATACCATGCAGCAATGGGCTGCTGTGTCAGGACTGTAAGCTCTGCACTGGGCCCTAGCTTTACCTAGACTGGCGCTCCAATTTAATGTCCCTTTAAAAAGAAAAGGGCATGTGGAAATTGAGGAAATGTTATCAGAAAAAGTCAGGTGAGAGCTATTCAGTGGTATGCTTCGGTTCAGCAAGATAGATCACTGCGGAGCTTAAAACTTTCCAATATCTGGAATCACATCTTTGGCCCCCTTTGGCTTAATAGTCTGAGTCCCACGGGAGGCTTCACTCCTGTGTCACTCTGCTGCACCACTTCTGGCTCAATAAATTCTAAAAATATTACAGCAGAAAGGTGAGTGGACTCCCACATTCCCTTCAAAAAATTTCAAAAGGCTATGATTTATCTGCAAGTGCGAGAATCTTCTTTCAGAGCATGCTTAAGAGCTTGAGGAATCTCATCCACCTCGTCAGCCATTTGGTGTAAGTATTAAACCAACCCCCCCACTCCCCCTCCTTCATAATCTCTGTGCTGGGAGAGAGGGGCAAAAACGTAATCAGCTCAGATAACTGGGCTATCACAGAGGTGTAGGCTTCCATATCTATCATTTTTCCCCTGCATTTTCTAAAAGGAACCTCTTTTGTGCTTTTAAATTTTCACTTAGCTCATTTGTCTTCATCCTATATGGCAGCTGTCACAGTTATTGCCAAGCAAACAGGGTTTTTCTTTGTTTCCTTATCATTTAATTGATCAGCAGAAGGATCTGTAATAATGAATTGTTTCCGAGCAAATTCCTAAATTACAGAGTGCGGCGTGTAGTTACAACTTCATTAGCCAGGGCTCAAGGTTTTATCAGAGTGAAACATTCATTATAGTGCTACCTTGCACTTGCGTTCCTATCTGTAGTAGAAACGTCAAAATTAAGGCAATATTTCATGAGAATTAACATATTCCACTTTAAGCAATTACAGTTGGATAAATTCTACCCCAGACCATTTGAACCTTTACTTCTTTGTTTGAGAAGTATGTTATGAATTAGTAATAAAGGCAGTGATCCCCTGGCTGCTAAATAGGTTAGAGGAAAGAATATATAATTATGTATGAGGGGAGATGGGGGTTGTGAGAGACAGCTCTACGGATGAAAAGGCAGATAGAAGATGTTGAGGGGGATACAATAAAGACAGAGACAGAGGGAGAGTTTATTCTGGATGGGTGGCTGTATAGTTGTGGTCGTGGTGGGTGTGCTGTCGAGCGCTGTATGGCTGAGTTGAGCTGCAGTGTAACTCGCTCTTGAAACCATCACCCACAGAGAGTTCCCCCAACTGTCACATGCCACTGAAGCACAGTAAACAACTCCCCCAATCACACACACACATACAAACACACACATGCACACACACACACACACAGCAGAGCCATTTCATTAACAGAACCACTGGCACACTCAGCCCAGCTGGTCCCTGAGTCCACACTGGAACTGCACATCTGGTGTCAATGCTCTGTTAGAGGGAGGCCATCTGCTTGGATTGAAGGAAGGAAGACGAAAGGGGGAGACGAGGATGGAAATGGGGAGTCAAAGAGATTGGGGAGACTGGAAAAATGGAGGCACATGAGTACTGAGCGGCTCAATGTACGCACACAAAAACAGCTCTGTTTTGCAGTATGTGCTGTGTGCGCTGCGTGCATTAGTCCTCTTCCTATTAAGAGGATTAGATGTCATAGTCAGGTTTGCTCTGTGAGCATTTGGAGCTAATGGCAATGAACAGATAGCATGTTTAATGGCTCTGACTCTCCACATAACATGAATAATGCTTCATCTATATTATCCTTTGACTTATACATAGATTCCCCCATTACATAATACATTCAATCATTAATAATTCTTAAGAGTTCAATGTGATGTTGCTGTATATTTAAACTTCCCTGTATATTAGGATGTACTGCTTTATGTTCCTCATTGTTACAATGCCAACCAGTCGGTTTGTATTAGATCAGTGGCTGTTGAGGGCAGGCCCATATAGAGCCCATGAAACGCTCCAATTAACTCTGTTGGGCTGCATTTATACTTCACTGGGAACCATACATGCAGAGCAGTGCAGAGGATGATGGTGAATGGTGACGCAGACAGTGGTGACTACAGCTGCAAGCATGGAGCCAATGTGGAAACACACGCCATGCTAAATTGATCTTAGTCACCTAACGGTGCACTGGCACAAGCTCAGAGTGGAGAATGAAGACCCTGCAGTGGTTGTTAACCACAAAATGCAGATGCATCAGCAGAAAAGTGTTCCAGACCTCCTCATTATGGACTCATGATGTCTTGTTAATTTTTTACTGACCACACTTGAACCTCGAAGCTTGACCCTGGCGGTGAGGTTTCACATTTGCATCAATTTGAGGCAAAAGGTCGGGAAGCCATGGAAGCACCTGCAGTAATGCACTTATACCTTAAGTAAAGGCACAGTCACAGTCTCTCTCCCACACACACAGACACACTATCAGAGTGTCTCCTGCAGCCACTGGCTGACTGAATCATGCCTCTTATTAAACCTTGATCGGAATTCGAGCTCAGGCATTATCCACTTACAGTTATTAATGCTGCAGCTCTCTGGGGAGGATGGAGCAGCCAGTGCGCAGGGGGGGGGGGCACACAGCACACATGCAGATGCTGCCATAAAAGCTTTATTGGAAGTAGAATTGTTTACATTGCATGCATGGATGGATGAGGTTTGCATTATTTCGATGACAAGAAATCTGCTTGGGTGAGGAATTGGACAAACGCACGTCCAGTATCAAAAGAGATACACAAAGCAACCGGCAAAAAGCAATCCTGTAACAGACACTTTATTATCAAACCAATCAGGAAAGTGGTGAGTGCCCACACACTATAACCCTGCACTAGATGTTTGATGAGACATAACAAAATTGCTCCTAAAATCCTAGCCTCGAGGGGAACAAAGAAATTCTCATTTTCCCTATGTACTTAAACCTCAGCTGTTAATTAGAATCCCAAAGACATTCCTTCTCTTGGCAAAGTTAATTAAAAATGTGCACACTTTACCGCTGCTATAAAGATGTACGTAGCAAGAAATACACAAGTTAGAGAGGAGTGAAAGAGAGGAAAAGGAAGGGACATTAATGGAGAGCTCACGTTGCATGTACAGTTAATGGCAGAGAGGAAGGCAATTAGAAGATGTTAAGTGGCTGGCTAATTGAAGGTCTATGAGTTCTGAGGGAGCAGACAGATAGGTATGATAAAACCCACAGATTTATGATATATTCATATATGTGACTATGTTATGGAACTGAAATGAATTCACAATGCATCAAGATGTAAGAGCTCGAAGCTGTGTCCAGGAAAGACCTGCAGCAGGTGAAGATTGAAATCATAAGCAGCAGAGATACATTTTTCCATCCAACAAAGTCAGTCAATGATTTTGTCTCCCACATATGGTTTGAGGTTCTGTCAAATCATCCAATGAATGCTAATAAAATCAGAAGTTGCAGCTGTGTGTTATTCTCATGCACATGCTGAAGATGGTAGATGTACCAAAGCCTGGACTCTAGCATTAAGTAATATTTAAAGACACGCTTCCTTTATTTGGCATCAATCACTGGAGACAAATTTCTCGTCTCTATTGTTTCGATTTTTTTTTTTTTGTCTCGGACAACATTTCCTAAACCATATTTTTTGTTTAATGACCATTATCTGATTCCAGTCAGATCTGTACCCAATTAAAATGCTTACACCCACACAAATGTTTTCTAAATTAGATAGATTGGTTAATGGGAGAACTTTTTTTTTTTTAATCAAAAATGCACCATTAACTTTACAAAAGGTCTTTAGTGTGACCACAATAACACAATTTGCCAGAGTATGTTTTTCCAAAATGGTCTACCAAACTTTTGGTTGATGGAAAGAAGCCACATCAACCTGTGAAACATGTTATGCTGTATCCCGTCACTCAGGCTGCTCTAAAGTGACTGACTGACAACACCTCAAACTGAAAACTTGTTGACATTTAGATGATAAATAATTTGTCTGGAGTGTGGCTAAAGTTAGCAGAGCTAGCTCCATCAGCCTTTGGTCCTCATGGCAGGTTAAAATGCCTGTGTCCCTGTGCTGGTAAAACAATGCTTGGGTCCAGTGGTTATCTGCCAGAAGCAGCCTAAATGTAACCTTATCTCCACTGTTCTGCAAAACCATTCCTCACTATGAGATGCCATCTCCCCTCAGGGCTTGTTTACATCCAGGTAGTAGAGCAGTGGGATATTCAGGAAGTAGCCTTGTTCATGACAGGTGGCTATGCTACAGCCGAGACACACACGTGACCTGCATTTTTGGCCTTCAAACTAAAAAGAATATGACCAACTAGTTTATTTACAGTACTAATGAGAACACCAACTATGTTGTATGGTGGTGACTACATGTTGCAATCATACTAGGATAGCTTATTTAGTCCAAATAAGAAACTGCTGTGGTCCAAGAATCTGAAACCTAGCCTATGCCAGTGGTGCCTAGTTGTTCAACCCAACACCACAGTGTTTGTACAGAGCATAGACTGTATAATTATTAGATGTAGTCTCTCTAACATCACCCGTCTGTTTCTCAAACAGCAAATCAGAAGCAAATCGGCTGTCGCAACCATATTGGAAGTAGGAATGGTTACCGAATAAGGTACTTTTGAAGGTGCCGACAGAGTTCTGTCAAAATACTGAGTATGGATTCACGTAGAACCAAAAGGTACCATGTTAAGGTATCTATTTGCATTCTTGTGACTGTGGGTGAGTGGAAGAGTAGGTGATTTTCCATGTGGGACATGGAAGGTTATACAATTTTTATACAATGAAGAAAAAATATGTTGAATTGGAAAAAATACACTTTGGTGTTGACAAAATAACTTGAAAGAAATAAATGTACACTTTTTTACCATACAAACAAAAAAATTACCAAAAATTGGTACCGTTGAGTACTGGTACCAATTGCCACGTACTGGGCATCGGTATAGTATTGTTTCAAATGTGAAAGGTATCCATCTCTAATAAGAAGTGACTCAAGCTTCGAGTCTCGACACTAACAGCTATGGGGCGCCTGTCAGTCATGTGAGCTGAGCCTTTGAATGGGCAAACTTGTGATCTTAATACCCTCTAAACCACCAAGTTAAAGTAAAGTTTGCCTCCCAGTGTACATTGTGTGCCCATAGTGAAATCAGCGATTCAGACGGGAGATGTTTTTTGTAACAGGCTATAAATAGGTTTATTTCTGCAGTGATAACAGCTTTTTTTTTTTTGGCTTGGTGTGTGTGAGACTTCTGGTACTTTCGGAGCCAGCCTCAAGCGGACATTTGAGAAGCAGCAGATTTTAGCACTTCCGCATTGTCTCATATTTTTAGACTGGAGGTTGCCGCTTGGTACAGAGGCTACAATTGCAGGTGGCTTGGATCCAACTCCCTCCTCCTGGTTTCCTTCTCCATCCCCTGTCCTGTCCTATTGATGAGGGCTCTGTCCCGCACCTAAATGTCCTACAAAATGCCTAAAGTTGTTGCTGATCTCTTGATCTTCTTTAGTTGCTCCTCTTTTACAAATAAAGCCACTTCTAGTTCTAAATTAACAACAGCAGATTGTTACACCTAAGGCCTAGTATATGCAACTGAAACACCTGGGTGACGTCACAATGGCAACATCCTGTCTACAAATTTCCATAATGATACAGCATACAGCTGAAATACAAACCCACATCTGAGGCCCAGGACAACACAAAGGGTTGGTGTTTCTCTATATGTTTAGATGTAAAGACAGATAAATCAACTAACAGTGACTGTTACACCTGATCTCCACCTGTAGTTTGCAGTGTCTGTCCCTGCTGTGCCACAAACTTCAAGCTTTGCGCTTTCAGCAGTTTATTCCCACTAATCCTCGATACTTCTCCCAAGAGTTACAGCACCTGTAGGTTAACCCGCCAAACAGCATGAATCTCCCTCCCAGGAATGGTATGATACCAACACGGCCTAACTGCCTGGACAACACATTGATGGCACACAGGGAGTGGTGTCTGTTGAACGTGAGCCAGACCAGCTCGACAGGGGGGAGGGGGAACACATGCTGGGAAAAGGGAAGCGACAACTGTGGCTGGATCTGGCTTTGATGAGGAGGCATGAGAAGAGGGGAGGCTCAGTCTTGGAGGCAAGCAGGTGTGTGAGGAGGTGATAAGGACGCTGTGGCAGGCACTACACACACACAAACACACATGCATGCAAACAAATAAACACACTCCTGCAAATACCCACTTGCTCGAACCATTCATCCAACTTCAACACTAAATTTAAATGGCATCCCTTCAAAAAAGAAGAAAAAAAAAACTGAGCTTGCAGGTCCTAGCTCTTTTCTGTTCCTGCACATCACTAGGAGACAGGCAGAGAATTATGGTGCAAGAAAAGAGGAATTAAAGAGCAGGATGGAGATGATGAGAGAGGAAAAATGGGAGGGAGAGGTTGATTTAAGGAGCTAATATTGCTGTAAACACTTCTTCGCAAGGGCAGTGGAGTAAGCGTTAGTGTAAGTGTTTCTGCTTGCACACATATACCACACGCATATACGTTTATGTGCGGGAGTTAAAGCGTCCCTGGGGAGTGCTTTGTGGCGTACGGAACAGTGAAAAGTAATTTATGGATGGGATATTTTTTTTGGCTGGCTTATTTCAGAATCCATTAAGATTAATTAAGTGTTGCTAAATGTGGTGCTATAGAGTTCAGATTCTGCAGATGCATTCTAATCATTAGCTCACAGTTTATTCAGCCTGCTTAACAGCTGCTAATAGCCTGAGTGAAGCCAGACCAGAGTGTTCTAATGGTGGAGGAACTGTAAGTATGACTGTTGGACTTGTGATTTAGAGGGACATCTACTGCAGCGTTAATGTAAATATATGATGCAGCATGAATCTAAATCTATACCACACACACCCACACACCCACACACACACACATCAATGTAGCATGCACCTGGCTATACTTGTTAATCAAAGGCAGGGCACTGGAGAGTGTGACAGAAAGGAAGTAATTAGACACTCTGTTATCAAATATTTGCTTTTTTTTGGCAGATTGCATTTAAGAGTGAGGAAAGGAGAAACAGCCAACATGCTCAGCCTACTTCATATCCACTGTTATTTTAGTTTGACTTTGCACAAGCAATTAGCGCCAATCAGGGATTAATTGAGCTAACACAGACGGAGAAGGCTGGTTTTGGAGTTGTCCTGCTGCAGCAGTCATCCTAACTTCAATTAAAACATCATCAAACTGATTGCTTGTCGATTTAATGTTAATGTGCGCATTAGTCTGCACAGAATCATATGTCTGCAGGTGTGGGTTTTTTGCTATGGAAGATGCTATGTGTGTCTCATTTTGTCTACAGTACCATGGAAACTGAACCGCTTCAGCAGTGAGGAGGTGGACCTTGAGTCAAGATTGCTTTGACAGCTGTCTTTCTCAAGGTCAACAATTGAAGTGTTTCATTTGCAGCTCTGCATAACAGTTTATTCTTCTATTGTCCATTTAGTTTAACATATGTGAGGTGGTTTTGCACAATACTGACAGATGTATGACTCAGAAGGGTCTGAAAGAATAGCCGTGACCAACATTCAAAGCTACTTTTTAACGTCAGAGAAAAAGAAGAATCAAGGTGGATCAAATGCAAGATTTTCAGCAAAAAAAAGGAGATATGATTCTCACGTGTCAGACATAATTACAAAACAGGGATGTGGTTTTGTGTAACAAAAATATATTCCAGTGGAGAAAAGTCAAGATACCTAACACTAGCATCAATTCAGCCTCAGGCAAAAGGCGCTTGTAGGCTGCTGAATTAAAGACTGCTTCAGTGTACTGTATAAATCTGGGAAAATCCTACTAGTCTATTCTAACAAACAGTAAAACCAGGTCACATTTAATGACACAAATTTTCTTAATAATCCTCTCTCGCGTATAAAAGATAATGAATTCAAACATGCTTACTCACAAGTTAAACTTAATTTGTCAAGAATTATTTTTGCTTAATTATACACATCCCTCGTCCTTCTGAGACTGCGCTCGATTATAAATGATTCCATTTTTAGAAGAGATCTGAATATTTACAAATGTCCTTTTTTTCTGCTGTGTGGCAGGCACTCAACTTAGTACAACATTGCAAGACAAAAAAACATCTAATGTTGTTAATACTTAATGAAAATGTGAATTAATTCAATGAAATATACAAAACAGACAAGATTAAGTGTCATCCTGTAGAGGAGTGCTCAGGAATAGACCCGTGTTGTAGCCAAGTTATGAAGGAAACTGGTCAGCTGAGGTAATGTCGGCTGAGCTGCCAGAGTTAAGAAATGGTTTCTTTATAAGTGCACTCAAACAAACTTGTACCCTGAATTGCAAATTGATAGTACTGTCTGCACCACTTAAGCATGCTTTCTTTTGCAATTTCTGAACTCTTTTAAAACCAGTCATCTCAGATTGTCGGTGGGCTGTAATTATATTTTCATGCCTTGTGTTTCAAACTAATATTCTTTGATAATAGGGGTCCATGTGTCACATTAATAAACGGTGTCATATTTGTTTTGGACAGAAGAAAAGGCACAGTGAGGACTCAGGTTATAGTGGGCTGTTACATGCAGTTAACAAAGAATTCAAAATTGACGCTTTGGTTGAGGCTTTAATGACGGTGGATGACCATCACATTACTTGGACAAAAAAGTGGTCTCCACTTACCAAAGAATGAAAGATTTGTATAATGAGCAGCAGTCCCTGGGGGAACTGTGACTTGGGGTGGGCTGGGGGGCTTGAGGGGCAGAGAGTTGTATGTCAGAGACTCACAAGTGCAATCTTGCATCAACACAACCAATGCCATAAAGCTGGGACCTTGCAAAAAGCTGATTGAAACAGATTTTGATGTTTGACACATGTTGTTTTCAGACCATTTAAACTTGATCCGTAAGTAAGAAAACACTGTGCAATGCTTAAAACCTGGAGGAACACTTTCCAAGTGAGTGACAGCAACACAACTGGGGAAAAGGGCACTCCAGAGAGGATGCCTCTCTCTGGTGCAAGATGGAAACAGTTGAAAACTCAACTTTGTGAGAAAAATAATTCTACTGTTTTGGATTGTTTCCCAGCTTATTTCCTTTTTAAATGTTGTTGGGGGTTTTTTACAGCAGTATTGTAAATAAAAATTTTAGGGAACCTGCAGTTATCTCTGACAAATGGTACAAGGCCAAAAACCAATACCTGAAATTAATGATCTTCACTTCCTACAGCAGCACTGCGTTAAAAACAGACTTGACTCTAATGGAAATCACTGGATGGGCTTAAAATCAGTTTGTCACTGCAGTGCATCCTGTCAAAACTATACTGTGCCAAAAATAACAACCTTAAAACATGATCCTGACTTCTCTGAGACCAAGGCCTTTTTGATGAACTGAAGTAAAATGGGAAGTTTTCCTTTGGTCAGACAAATCAAAATGTAACATTGTTTCTGGCAATCAGAGATACTGCATCCCTGAACTTGAAAAAGGCGAGGGAGCACTTGGCTTGCTATCAGCACACAGTTGAGGACCCAGCATCTGTGAGGGTGAAGGGATGCAGAAGTGCCCAAGATGTGGGGAGCTTGCACATTTTGGGTGCATTAAAGCTGAGCAATACATAAAGGTTTAGGAGCACATATGCTGCCATCTAGATAATGACTTGTTCGGGAAAGACCTTACATATTTCAGCAAGACAATGCCAAACAACATTATTAATGTTTTACAATAAAAAAATTCCTTGAGAGTCCAGATGCCAAATTGGTCTGCCTCCAGATAAAAAATGGTCTCCTTCACAAATAGAATTAGACAGAGAAGAGGAGAAAGAAATACAACACAATGGTAAGCATTCCCTGTTCCATAGTCATGCAACCAAATGTGATAGGGGCCCATATTTTTCACAATATGATAATGTATTACTATTTTAACATCTGATAAATTGTTCTGGAACAATTTTTATTCACATAGTTATTCAAGAAAACACATTACATGATAAATCTCTGGGGACGTCCTGATACAGAATTTATGACTTCTGATACGATTTTTTTCATGATAGGCTTTGCAGATACCGATACCTTTCTCTGATAAATATTAATCCTGTACTCTGTTGAGTGATTCCGTTGTAAATGACAGATTATATTTGTTGTATAAAAGTGAGCCATGTTGGTACCTCCTTGAGGCACACTCACTTTACAAACGACGCTGTTTTACTGTCATTGCTTTCCAAAGAGAAGCAGTCCGACACAGTGGACATCTTTCCCACAAGGTTTGATTTACAGCAGCCGCAAAGCATGACGGGGCTGAAAACATGTGAAAACTGCATCAGTTCCTATCACATAACTAAATCTGATGGTATCCTTTCCTCCAAAAAATAGCCATATTGGGCATTGAAACCAATCAGTTTATTGGATCAGGACATCCCTATAAATCTCTATCCATTTTATCCGCATCCTGACAGTTATAAATACAAGGCATATTGGCCAAAAACCAAAGGCTTTTCCTCCATAAGGCAAGGGGTTTATCTTTTTGGAGGTTATTGTTTGAGTCTGACAGAACACGCTGGTTAATGAAGTTCAGTGCAACTTTGAGTCATGTAGGTTCATGTTAGAAAGCTTCTAATGTAAAAGAGACAGATATCAAGTAAGGATTACAACTTTAGTCTTTGATCTCCTTGTTATCCTACATATTTAACCTCCTCCATCAAATCTACATCACCATTCCAAGAGTTATCATTCTCCGGAAAGTCTTCATTGACAACACCCATTCGGACAAAGAAGTCCATTATCAGCTTATTAGTTTGAATGCATTAGAAGGCACACATATATTGTTCTTTGCTAAATAGATACCACAATTCTAATAACTCCTAGACTGGAAACAGCTTTCTTTAATATTTTCATATTGTCCATCAAGTGGACAGCCCTTCTTGACTTAAATCCAGTAAATGCTGTCTCTTCATCCTGAACAAAAACAATCTGCTATTAAGTCCTTGTTTTTATATCCTGAACTTCAGATATAGTTGTCATCATTTTTAGCTGACCAAAGACTTCTTCTCCAATAATCTAATCAACTGCACTTAGCAAATAAAAACATCATATTCTTGACAATCCAAATGCAACGTTGCACTTTTATGACTGATAATAAAGGAACAAGGACTGTTAAAACTTTTTTTAATTTGACAGGCTTTGATCAGCTAATGTATTAGCTCTGATGTCAAATAGCAGAATTGCACACTTATCGAGATTATGTTTACTCTATAATGTCATTTAGACTAGCAAAAAATTCCCCTCTGCGGTTTTATGTGGAGCCGACTGGTGGCTCACTTCCAAAGAAAGCCTATAGCTTGGCAAGTGCAGAACTTCCCCATTTTATGAGATGTGAAATGTTGCCACAAGTGACTGAAAATATACAAGCAAGATTTACACTCAGTTTTACACAAAACAGGCTCCAAATGAGGTATTATTTATTTTAAATTCTAACTCACAGAAATACATTACAAGCGTGAAAATCACCTTGAGACAGCTGATTTTCTTCCTCTCACTCCTCTGTTGCTGCTGGTGTATATGACAAGCAATGTCTGGTCAAGCAAAGAATCAAATACACTTTTTTAATGCTCAAAAAAATAAGAGTGGAGTCATTTTGTAAACTATTTACCACTAAGAAGTTGCACAACTTGGATTACATGTAAATGAATTATGTTAAAAGCCCCAAATAATGTAGACGGCCTTAAACTAGATTCTCCATTTATTAAAAAAATACTCAAAGCCCATAATTGTCTCACTCTGATATTAAGAAAGCTTGAGCAGACTGTTTCAAAGTTCAATCAGTATGATTGCAAAATGATTCAGCTGCTCCAACAGCTATTAAAGGGAGATTTTTAATTCTAAATCAACAGAATGGGCTGGTTAAGTGTTTATACCTTAATTATGTTGTGCCTGGAAGGAAAATGGTTTAATACCCAAAACACGTACATATTTCTTGTTCTTCATCAAGTCCTGTGTGATTGGAATGCAGCCCAGATTCTCAACAAAAACTTGATTCATTGTTCAAATCTTGGTTTTCCACCACTGCCACCACTGGCCCTTTACCATTCTTACACTTGGTATCAAGTTAGGCAACTATTTGAATCTCTTTTTAACAGCATATTGAGGATGGTTTCATATCAAGCCAAGAAAAAGCCCAACATATTCAAAAGGACTAAGATGAGCAGTGATTAGCATTTAAGTTTGCAGTCCTGTGTTTAACAGTTGAAACTAATTGATGCTTATTCTGTAAATCTAAAGTTTTTCTGGGAAAACATTCTTTAAGAGTACATTTCTTAGCAGGAAAAAGAAGTATGCTGTATCCAAGTAAGGTTTGACCTGAGGTGGTCCAATTTTTTTGAAAGTTCAATGTTTCAGCAATGATTTTCTTTTCTCAGTATTGAAAAGTACCAAAGCACTTTTACCAAAAAAGACTAAACATCAAATTTTAAACAGTATATGCTCTTTGTGAAAGAAAGCAAGAGGGATGGAGTGAAAGAGAAAAAGAAAAAGAGAAGGGATAGTTGAATGATGCAGAGTTAAAAGAGAGATTCAGTAAAGTAAACAATGTGGGAAAACTGAAAAATTAAAAAGTTGTTTTTTTGATTGTCTCGCAGCAGTTGTGCTCAAAAGAACTTGTAAATAAATCCACATCCATTAACAACTGATGGAAGGTGCTAGGTTTAGTTGGGTTATTCCTGGAGTCATGCCTCTTCCTGTCTGCTTTGTATGTCTCTGCTCTTCCCTCAGTCACAGTCACTACAACATTTCCTGTCATCATTCAGAGGTCAGCATATACTGGCATTTTTTGAGGTCCTTTTAGAATCTACTGAAGCTAAAGTATGTGCCAATGTCGCATAGAATCCACTGGATTTATAAGCAAAAGACAATGACTGATTCAGCAGGAAATATCTTTGTAATTGGAGCAGTGTGAGATACTTTTTTAATATTGTTTTGTTCAGTAAGAGTCTGATTCTAATTACCTCCACCAAAGAGATTATGTTTTTGGGAGTTTGTCTGTGATCAACATAATTCAAAAAGTAAAGAACAGATCTTGATGAAATTTTCAGGAAATGTTCAAAATGGGATAAGAAAGAAGTGGATCAGGATCACCATCTGGATTCAGGACTTTTTTAGAGGATTCTTTATCATTTGAGATAGGGCCGTTTTCACCATATACATCTCCACAATAAATGGTCGGATTGCTTTGCAAAACAAGACAAGACAAGGTCACCATAATTTCTGACAGATGTAAAAGTTCGATCTGGATCCTATATTCTGGATACTAAGATCCAGAAAATGAAATATGCACTGGGTCATCATAATTTTCAACACTGTCAGGTAACAAATTATTTTACAAACCTGCAACTAACACCAAATTGTAGCAGACAGTCTGTTGAAAGGGAGTATAACATAAAAGTAGGACTTAAGTGTTGTGTGACAATCATAATATGCTTGGTGAAGGTCTGCGCTCTCTGAGTGCTTTTCTAGTTGATTTTGTATTACTATCACAAGTATATCCATTGGTCTGTGTTCAGTCATCTTTTCTGTGCCAGCACTGGGTACAGCTTTGAAATAAAAAAAACCAAAATTAACCATTTTGGGTGTCTGGTAGCACACCTTTTTAGTCATAGTACTGAACAGGCACCAGTATTCTTGTACTTTTACTGGTATTACACTGGAGTTCGACATTCTAGTATTGTGACAGCTGTAGTTTGGACAGTTCTTACCCAAACCTTCACAAACAGCTCTGGCAATGACACTGAGTGATGGAGGCAAAAAAAGACTGTCATCCTTTTGTCATTGGTATTCGTGTAAGGCCCAGATCACAGCCGCAGCCTGGGGCAAGGCTAAAGGAACGCTTCTGACCATAAACTGCTTCAATTTGTT
This sequence comes from Halichoeres trimaculatus, assembly GCF_033239565.1. Lineage (NCBI taxonomy): Eukaryota > Metazoa > Chordata > Actinopteri > Labriformes > Labridae > Halichoeres > Halichoeres trimaculatus. The sequence goes on from NW_027437184.1 coordinate 23,268,932, forward strand.
GGCGACGGAAGCGTCTGTTACCCATTAGGCAGAGGATGCAGGGAGGCAATACAAAAAACAACAACAACAACAAACTGATTGTTTCAGGGGCTTTACGACCTCTCATGACAACTGCCACCCCAACCCCAACATCCATCAGAGGAAAATGATGAGCTGTATGTTTGTCTCTACTTTATATGCATTTCTGCACACTCTGACAGAAACCTGTCAACTGTGGGGCTAGGAATGATTTTCCACTGGCATCCATGGAGAAAATCCTGGTTGGATTCGGAGCTGCCTGTTTTTTTTTTTTTCTGATGTGTAAGAGCGCTGGAGACAGGCCTAGCAGGTTTAAGCAGATTAATTAGGGTGTAGCGAAGACTGCGAAGAAATCTCTCTTCCATAGATGCTGTATCCACTGACACGGCTCTGCATTCAGGCGGGTCCCTGAAATGTGCACACTATACCACCCGCTTCTTTCTCCCTCTTACTCCCCCAGACGCATTCAAATCCACTCCACACATGCACACACACACACATACACACGAGAGGAGACACTGTTGGAGGGCAAAAACTCTGCCATGCCCCCTTCTCATCCTCTCACTCTCCAGGGTTATTCCAATATCCATACCCCCTCCCTCTTTCCCTCAATGTGTTTATCCTCTCTGCCTCCCTCTCACCCTGTTTTTGCTTGGAACACATTTCCCCTTGTTTGTGCTCCTGCAAGGGGAAATGCAACTCTACCAGGGATGATTTTCCCTCCCTGTCTCTTTATCAGAACTTAGCGTTCATGTAAACATGTTTACAGAAGACGTGACTTAAAAATACCAAAATGTTCAATATGAAGAAAGGATGAATCACCAAGGGATACGTAAATTCAAAAATTACAGCAGTTGTGATATAAGTTGCTTCTTCTTGCAGCAGGTGCAGTGCTACTTCCAAAAAAAAGACAGAAAGTTTCTTGTGAGCAGCACCCCAGACTGAACCCAACCCAAACCCATCCAAAATTCAAACCAAAACTTGTTATTCCTTCCTTTCCCTCTGTGAACATCCATTATTCCATCTTTCTCACTGCACTGATTGATATTGAAGAAAGACAAGAGCAGAAAATAGAAGCGCCCCCTCCCTTCCTCCCTGAATCCTCATCACCATCATCATTTTCATCATTACATGAAATATGACCGAGAGCATAATCCCCACAATGCCGTGCAAATGTCGACGTGAGTTAGCATCAAGGAGACACAAGAGATATGCATGCATCATCTGGCCAGGAGAACATCACTTGTGGGGAGACAGCCAGAGGCCCTAAGGAGGAGAAGCAGAAAAGAGAGGGGGAAGGGGAGGAGGGTGAGGAGGAGAGTCTGAAGGGGAAGAGTAGAGGGAGAAAGGGCTGAAGGGTGCAGAACAACAGACGGGAATTGAGAGGAAAGTGAAAAGAGAATGAGGTACAATATTAGGGAGGAAAAAAAACAGATGAGTGGGGATATTCAGCACAGTAAGGCAGAGAAATAATACAGAGGCAATCAGAGAAAATGGAGGCATAATATCTCAGCACTGCATAATCTCTGCAGATTCAAGCATAATGCATAATCTCCACAGGTTCAACAATACACCATGTGCCCTAATTCTGAGCCAATTACACAGTCTGTGCTGTTTGGTGGGTTTGAATGTGTACATTGGTGTAGTATGACAAGAAGGAACTCTAATTTAGGATTTGGATGTTTGTGTGTAAGAGAAGGAAAGGGTTTGTCTTCTCAAGGATGCAGACAGCTGGGGTCCCCATGCACGCAGCATCCCTCCCCTCAGCTTCCTCTATACTCTAATGCCCTTCACTGACCAGATTAAAGCCCAAATGACAAACGCACAAAGGCTGCTAACATCTGTTCTGGAACACACTGTCCATCCCTCCCCGTGCTGAGCTCTGTTGGTCACTCCTCAGTTCCAGTCCCCATGCGGACAAACATCTGCAGCGATGGACTAGTGCACATTAACTACTGGAGCATGAGACCAAGCTAACCCACTAATCATGAGAGCGTCATCTCTTAACACAAGAGCTTTGTGAAACTGCTTATTGCTGATTTCTGTGTAAGAGTTTAGAGTTTAAATTTTGCAACTTTATAACTTTCACTTGTTATACAAAAATTTGGCAGTTGCACATTTTTTTGCCCCGGCTCCAAAAGTTTCCACTGAGGACAAACACAAAAGAGATAATGATAATAAATAAAGAGTTGAGACTCCTACATTCAGCCAAATGTACCCACTTAGCCTTGTTGAGTCTGCTGCACGTTTGTTCAAAGCTTCCACCCGTTAAAACCTTTTTTAAAACACTGGTTGTGAAGAGGAGAGAAGCAGAAGTCTTTGGCAGAACTGTTCGCCTTGTACAACAAATGCAATTTCACGGCACGCCATGCTTTTTGTGGACTAGTGTAGAGTGTCTCAAAGTATGACGTTAAGCCCATATAGGCTCTGTAGCTCCCTACATAGGCTTCCTTTCACTTTTTATTCAGATAAGGGAATTTTACAGCTGTGCTGAAGGACTCAAGAACCACTAGCGCATAGTTGAGCATCATAGCACAGAGCAAAATTCCATGTGGTGGAAGGTAGCAGATCAATAGGAACAACCCAGAAACCAAATGGCTTTAAATATTTCAGCTAATGGATCACTGATCATTTGGAATGTGAGGAAATGAAGGGTATGTTGTTTTGTACGTCTGAGAAGAGGCAGCAATCTTGAGATGGCATGTGCAAGGTCATTACTGGGAGGAATGTCGATATGTTTTAAGCGAGAGATGCAAGCAGTTTATATGGTTCATACGGGATCAAAGCAAAATAGCATAACTTCAAGACTTAAACTACCAGCAAGTTACCTTATTTGTCAAATAAGGCTGAAGGATGGGATCAAATTGCTTTTAGACTCATCCCTTCATAACATGAGACCAGATTTTCACTCGACTACATAGGCTGAGCAAATAGATTAAGAAGCAGTACCTATGGCACTCTTGTGACTAGGGATGTCCCGATATTACATTTTCACTTCCGACACGATACCAATACAGCAGCATTGAGTAATGGCCGATACCGATATTAATCCGATACGATATCAGCATTAAACATACATACTTTTATTACTTATTTTGTAGTATGTCTGTCATGTTAGAAAAGGCTTGATTAAGTGCTATTATTCAAACAAAGAACAGTAGTCAGCAACAGTAGGTATGAGGAAAAACTGACCCATTTATCAATAACCAATAGGTAACAGAAATTTGAACATTAAACTTAAAAAATACTAGTAATTGAATAAAATAAAGAATAAATTAGAAGACCCAGAAAATAATCTAAATAAATCAAATAAAAACAGCAGGAGCAGAGTCTCAAATGGACTGCTTGTATGGGAGATTTTAGCTGCATTCTGATACGATACCGATATTTGTTTTTTTGCTGATATCGGACCAATATACGATAATAATATCGGACTGGGACACCTCTAGTTGTGACACTCCGGGCTGTGCCACTAGCAGGACTAGCGGGGATATGCCGTCCCTACCCTGTACCCTGGGTCTGAGCCTGACAATCACTCCCCTGATAACCCTAACCCAACCATTTCTCTTCTTACACAAACAAGATAAATGGGGCTGTGTATTGTTTGCTGCCCTGTTGCTATTATATCCTGTTCAACAGAGGCGAATGAACTGACTAACCGCCGTGATGCACTTTGAGAATTGTTTGTTCAAAAGGTAGGTCAGGGTAAGGTGCTCTCTTTGTCCTGTATAGAGCATTTATTTATGATGTATTCCTTTTACCCAGGTAAAAAGCATGCGGAAACAAATGCCTGAGTGTGTGGTCTTCGCTGTTGGATATACAAAAGATACCCCGTTAAGCGTGTTTCATGAATTAATCAAGCTTCCGGATATTCCTTTTTCCTTTTTACTCACTGAGGTGTATACAGGAGAGTCTGATGTCATCTTACTGCTGCCCTGACCCTGACTCTCCACTCCTTTTTGTGAATCAGAGGGCACTGTGGTAAAGAGTTGTTGACGATTTCTGGGCGAACTGATGGGACGGAGGTGAATGAAGTGGCGAACGGAAGTCTGGATTGTGACACTTAGCAGTTCTAACAGCGCTTTGGCCTAGATTGGAGGAATGTTGGGAAGAGTACATGAATAATGAACCAGCTGCAGAGTCCCTCTGGCTGGCTGGTGATGTTCTTAGCTCTCATCACCCCAGCCAGACTGGAGACCACTGAAGGGAGTGGATAAGCGAACTCCAATAAGTGGAATCGCACCACAAAAAAATGATATTTCCAAGCACAGTGACTGGCTTCCAGAAATGCTTAGTATGCAAGAAAAGAACAGTTATAAGACATTTTCTGCTACAGCATATGACTTGAGCAAAATATTTTCCCTTTTTTTTTTTTCAAACCTATTTCAATAATAACAAATCTGCCTGAAGTTGCGCTCCAAGTAGCACAACATGTCTTTATGCAGAGATTGCACATCAATCACTGCACACAGGAACAATTATGAAGCATTATCATTTTGCTGAGGGACACATGACTCTGCTTTGTCACACTCAGATGCACACACGTATAAAAGGCACCCATACCCATGCACACACTTGAGAAGTAACAGCACATGGCTATGCTAGGAAATAATACCAATGACTTTTTTTCAAAACAATGCCCTCCAAACATTTATATCTGACTTTCCATGACGATTGTGAAACATAGCTGTATGTAGCTTTCTGAAAACAGAAGGCAACACCCGGCTGCAGCTCCCACAGATGACAGCAGCAATAAGTTACAGCTGTATCAGTAATAGTGTGAAGGCCTCATTCAAGGTCTGCTAATGGAGTAGCTTAAGCCAGCGCCAACTCATCTAAAAGGAGATGTATGGCCATATTTCAATTTCAAATGTTGAAACACGACTGCATTAAATTATAACTCATAATATGCTGTGTACGGCTTCACAATATACAACCTTGAAAGGCCGACAGCAGCGTGTAATGAATCATTTTGCGATCCGTCATATTGAAGATGGATTGTGTCTTATTGTGTTTGCAAAGTCCAAGCCTAAACATGTATGCAGAATATAAAACCATCCAATGTGTCTTTATGTACAGCACTGGTAACAGTAATTTTATGAGGCTTATGTAAAAGAAAAAGGGGGATTATTTTTTCCAAACAGTCTCCTCCTGGACTTGAGCAACAAAGGCGTAAAAACTCGAGGCTACTTTGACAGGAACATATTTTCCCTCACTCCACGAGAGAACTGTCTGTCAGAAAGGGACTGAGAAGCTGGCAGCTGCACCCTTACACACTGTTTTGCTGGAGGAATTTCAATCTGTAGGCAGGGCACCTCAGGCAGACAGAAATATTTGGTTTATTCATCACAGGGTTTCTCTGTCATAGGCTGTCACAGGGGCATGGGAGCTGTTTGACCTTGTTTGACCTTTACCAGAGTTTTGATGGAGATATCTCAGACAAGATTGTGTTACACTAATGGATGGCACTGGCTGCTGCTGTCATTAGAGCAACTACGACCAAGTTCCTCAGCCTGCATTGTTAAATCAAGCTTTTCTCTCATCTTTATTTGTTGAATCAGAAACCAAATTATCATAGTTTGCTTTTGTTTTTGTTTTTTTTTGTTTTTTTTTGAAGCAGCAGTATCTCCAAAAGGGTTTCTAAGGCTGCTGTGAGCCCCTTCTAAAATTTTATCAGCCACCTCAAAATCTTAACCTGGGAAGTATAATAAGCTGCCAGCCTCTTCACAGAAGGGACTTGTTCTTAAAGCTCCTGTTTGGAGTTTATGACTAGTTATTGACAGTGGTGCTTTTTATGACTTAAAAGTGCAAAACAATTAAAGAAAAAAAACAACAACGAAATGATTTACAAGCTACAAGTTTACATTCAAACATTCATCAAGCACTGTAACAGGTTACGTGTCAGAAACACTGAAAGAGTAGACATTTTTTTATGTACAGTGTCTGTGATTAGAGTGAATGATACATTCGACTGTAAATAGAAAGCAGGAACGGTATGTGCACATGTGCTGGACTGGATGAGCAAAGAAATAAGCGGTATGACTTTGACTATAGGAGGCGTTTATATGAACACTGCAGAAAGTTCCTCAAAGAAGATCCATTCCATAGATATCCTTCATCAGACAAATGATATTAAGTAGAGAATCGATGCATCAAAAATCTTAAGTTTAACTTTTTAACTATCTCCATAACAAAAGCACATCTACTGCAAATGTTTCCCTAAATGCTGGCACTGATACGCTTCTTAAAGTTGAAACCTTAGAAACAGATAAGTAACAACTGTATTTTCTTAGATGTTGGTAATAAAAGAAGAGATGATAAGTGGTGACAGAAATGGTACATTACTATAATTAAATTGTGAATGAGTCAGTGCCCCAATTCAGGCACCACAGTCAAAAAGTCCGGACACACAGCATCTTTAAACTTGATGCTGCATTAATTAAAAAGGATACTCAGGGAGATTTTATCTTTTACAGTGAGGACAAACGAAAGACATCAAACCAGCTGAGCACAGCAGCAAGACAAATCATACCATTTAATCTTAGTTTCTGCTTCAGAAAACTACTTTCTGTTTGGTAAGCACTCTTTTTGTCATAACAAAGTGCTCCCCAACAAATATCTTTTGTTGTATTTTACTTGAACAAATTAAAATTGCTTCTTGATGGGGTAATAGATGTTAAAGTGTACCACTGGGTTTCAAAGGGAAGTTTAATACACACTAACATGCTTCCATTGTGGTAGTTGGTAATGCCAAACATTAATGATTGAAGTTGGAGGCACATTAAGATTAAGATTTACCCCGTTCATTGTTAAAGCATGACCATGTCAGACATAATATGAGAGATGACAATGGCATTTAAAGCAGTGATACACAGACAGAAGGCAGAAAACTTAAGATACATGTGTACCATACCAAAGCAGCCCCACACAATGACAGCTGCATCTAATACTACTTATTTCATAAGGAGTATCATTTTTGTTCTTCAACTTGCTTTCAAACTGTAAATATCCGTAATGAAGCACAATATCACTAGCTGTAGTCTCAGTGCTCAAACAAATAAATGATCAACACTAAGTGATGATTTGAACAGATACCAAACATCTAAAAAAAAATCTATTTGTCTAGACAGTTGAACTGGATTGGATTGCATTACATTGTGCAGTCTAATACACCTTTCAGTGCGTTAAAGCAGTTGTGAAAATAAACATAATGAGAAATTTAACATCAGCATTCCAAATGTGTAAATGCAAAGCAGTGAGAAGCCTTTAACAGCAACTTCTTCAAAATGCATCTACAACAGCCTTAATACAGAACATCCAATATTGTGCTACTTCACACCGGACATATGTTTCTTCCAACCAACTGTAAGAAAGTGCACCAGAGCTCTTAAAGGTGTTTGCATGGTCCAATTAACACCAGATGCTAGCCCTCAGCTAACTTACCAAACCTCATACTGCACAGACCTCCAAGGAGAGAGCATGGTCCAGTTAGCACCAGATGCTAGCCCCTTATCTCACTGTCTTCAGCCCAAAAAATATGCATAAATTAGTTCTGCTTGGCTGGCCTGGACACCTCTATATTTGGGCTGTTTTGAGGATTAGAGCACCTTAAACGGAAATATAAATCAGTTTCATTTGTCAGAAGCTGAAACCACACACACACACACACACACACACACACACACACACACACACACACATATATATATATATATATATATATATATATATATATATATATATATATATATATATATATATATATATCAAACACAGTTAAGGAGTGATTGTTTTATTTTTATACAGTAAATCATGCTCATCAAAGCATTGCAGCACATGTGCAGTAGACACAAATCGTAATATATTACATTATAATTCCATTAAAGCTTAAACAAGTTAAGGCCACCGAGATATTTTATAAATTCTGGACATCAGAGTTGTGTAATTCATATCAATAGCTTCTGATCTATTTTACATTTCCGATGTGTCTGCTCTGCCTCCAAATGAGGGCTCTAAGTGCTCTAAGTTGGAAAAAGTTTAACTCTGAACTCATAAAAGCTCTTGGGCACCACAGCTTTTTCTCTACTGCCTGATCTCACAAGAGCTGAAGGGTTGTCTTTCCCAGCAGCCCAGTCAAGAACAGTCAAGAAGTGCTGCTGACCACCCGCAGCTACAGTATCTGATTAAACGGACAGAACCAGCCTCGACATACAGAGTGAAAATCCAACTCCAAGAAACATCAGAGGGGCACTCGAGTCTTAAGGTTCATTTTTAGATTTGTTTTCCAGTTCCTGCAAAGATTTTGAATTCTAATAGCTACTGTTAAACGTTATGCATATTTGTCAACATACACCAAAAAATGATAGCGGTGTTCTCCAATTTAAAAATCATGCCACTTATAGAAAATACTCTTTTGGCAATTTGGTAAGAAAGATATACACCACAGAAAAATGACTTGCCCTAGGTTGATGTGGTGCAGATATAAAGCCAGTAAAAATCTGAGGCTGAACTCAGAATGCAGGTTTCGCAGGAGGATTTGACCAGTTCCACCCAATTCCACCCCACCATCATATCATTAGACGATACAATTAGTCTTGTTGGTTGCATAGGATGGTACCAACACTTGACTAAGGCTATCCTATAATGAGAGGGTTTAATGGCAAATATTCTTATAATTTATACAAAAAAAGAGAAAAAAATAAGGGCTAACATTGTCTCTGTAAATATCTTCTTCCAACCCTTTTCATTTAATCTCCTTACAAATAACAAAATTACACCTTTAAATGGCGTGAAGTGCATTTAACTTTGTGTGTAGTTGATGCAGCCATTCCTCCCATCCATCAACAGTTGCTGTGTCCAAACACATGCTTAACTGTCTTTCATTGTTTTCGCTGCAGAGCTGCTGTACAGAAGGTTATAACCAGTGTTTAATTTGGTTGTATTAACCTCACTTTAAGTTCATGTTAAGTTCATGTAAGTTGACGTTTAGTAGCACACACTTCCAAGAGTATTTATAATGACTTGATTTGGGTACTGTGTTGTTGTTTTTTTTTACATGTGCACTCCTGTTTGAGACAAGAAAGGAATTACTGTGAAATGACTCAATCAAAATGTTAATATTCAAGGCATCAGACATTTGCTTTAGCTATGTTTATAGTAAATACATTTTAAAAGTTATTTTATTCAAGAGGGTAATTAAAAAAACCTATAATTTTACTCCAATGGCTGACCGCTAAGGTAAAATATTGACTTGGAAATGAGAACACAAACTTAACCTCAGGAGCTGAAAAAGATCAGTCCCAATGCGCTCGGTTCAGAAAGCTCGGCACTCTGGGGCAGCTTAACGAGAGCAAGGCAGGGGAAGGCAAAAAGGGGATAAGCACACAGGAAGGCTGTTGGACTGGCAACAGATGGTGCAATGTGGCCAACCTATCTACTCACAGAAAACATTGACAATCTGCCTGGGAACACACAGGGCTGGCAGGCGCTAACTTTGGATGTTGTCAATGGGTACGAGTGAAACGCCTGATTAATGGCAACTTGCCACTCTCCAAAACACCAGAGAGAATCTCCCAATAGAAACCCTACTGAACCTTACTGTAAGTCTTGTACTACATTTTTAGAATCCCACATCTAGCATTAAGTAGGTGCTTAATAATATTAATGGCTAACAATAACCTCGTTTCTGGTATCACTAGTAAAATCCCTCCCAGAACCCGGCCTGGATCGAGTGGAAGCTTCTAATCCACTACCCACATGGTGTTTGCCAGTCGTAAAGCTGGAATATGGAGGTGGGGATAAATGATGCCTACCACTTTGGAAGAGAACACTGTTTCATGCCTGGAGAAAGCAAAGGCTTTGACTCTTAAATTATGCAAATCAGGCTACTGTTCTCGTCATAGTCTTCAGTACTGAGTAGCTCAAAGGAATGTCTGTCATTAACCAGACATCAGTGACAAGAAAGCTGAGGAGGAGGAGGATGAAGCAATGCTGAGGTTTTCTTTCACAAAAAACAGATTATCTCAACCAGTTTTTACATTTGATTCGTTTGCTCTACTTTTTTAAACCTGAGATGTGACAGAAAGCACAATAACATTTCCATCCAGTATTTCTAAAATTTATCGTCATGGGTTGCTCCAAAGCGCCCACATGTTCCTACGGATTTCAAAAGATGTAGATTGTTGACTTGAGGATGTTCATTTTGGTGGGCATGAGAAAATCCATTCAAGAAAACATAAATAGCAAACACATTGCTGCAGGACTCTTGCATGCCTTTGTAACTCAACTGTTTGATTAGTTAAACATATAATCATGAACAAAGAGAACAATCTCAGATTCAATCATACCAAGTTGAATTCAAATTCTGGAAGTTAATTTTTAAAATTCTGGTCTTTCGGGGCTCTTGGTTGGTAATTAACATCCCATACCCGTAGACTCTTACTACTGATCTGTAACTGTAGTTTTGCTTCAGTGCTTGATGACAACTGATGGTATGCCAGCATATTCAGAGGATCTTTCCTCTGTCTGACCATGTTTGGTATATCAGGTACAATAAGCCTCAAGTCGTTTTCACTCATGTTCTCTCTGGGATGAAGCTGAAACATTTGTGGAGATTCGACAAACATGAAAAACTACCCGTCAAGTCAGCTTGGATGCTGATGCGCCCACCAGCCAGTCAAATCAGTTGTGTCCTTACATTAGAAAAACTCATGAGTTAAATAACACAAGTAGATCTGAAAAAATTCACTTCCTCTATGGAGTGTGACAACAGAAAATGAGGCTGTAAACTTGTTTTCACACATGTAAAACACAACTTCATGTGGAAGCATGGTGAACGACTGTTTTCAACACTTTTGCTTAAACCTCGTGTTTTAAGAATGGAGGTTGCTGTTTGTGGCTCACGAGCAACAAAGGAAAGGACGCGGAAACGTTAACTGTTTTTGTTGATATATGTATTTGAGCCAGAAATGATGCTAAAAAGGGATGCTAAGGTACCATGCCTGATGGCTTGTACTTCAGCATCCTGACCCATGCTGGTACCACTGGTATGACTGTGTGAGCAGGAGAATTTAGCTCATTCATCTGGCACACCATGAGAATACGTATTTATGCATTGATGGACAACATTACATACATGGACATAATGACGTTACACAAGCTAATTTTGCTAACACAGCCATTGTTAGCATTTCAATGCTGGTATGTCATTCAAAGCCCTCCTGTGCCCAGTTTGAGTTCCATGAGCTACTTTCAAGGCTGGACAACTTTTATTTGTTTTTATTTGCCCAGTTGAGGATATTTGTCAACACAAGTGTAATGCAAACACATAAACCTGCCATTCATATTCTAAGTAAGGCTCTGGTGCAATTGCTGTTACCACCTGCCGACACTGTAAGCACTACAAGTCTGACAACAAAATGTGGCTGAGCACTCAAACTCTGGGTTTTTCATCACTACTTCATTTCGTTAAATCTATCTCAAAGAGACTTGCCTTGTTTCACTAATTTCACCATAAAATTCAAATGCAACATGTCTTTAAAAAACAGACTCCAACCATATCCAGCATTGTAGCTGCTTGTAGCTGTGAGGATTTAATTAATGATTGTCTAGCTGAGCAACTTCACCTCTAATTCACTCAGCACAGTCAAGCAGAGGGGTCTCATCTTGCTCTTGAGTTTTGCACTAATGAACACCCTTACATCGACTGCCCCTCCACCCACACCTCCCTTCAACACATCACAATTTATGTCCTTCTTTCCGTCTCTTCTTAATAGTTTCAGGGAGCTGTTCTAATTCCATCAACAGCCGCTCGGTCTGATGATTAGTGCCAGTCCACTGGTGGCCTAGAGGTCGCTCAGTTGTTTGTTGACATCACTGTGAAGTAGTACTCAGCTGCAGGATGAACAGACTGAGGATGTGAAAAGCTGGCTCTGCGGTCGGCCATGTTTGATTGTACACGCTGACAGCAGGTGACTGTTGATTATTAAAATTGCATACTTGGGTGTGAAAAACAAGCGATATGCTGCAACAGTAGGAGGAACACAATGAGGCATGTTTGTCAAGCAAAAATACAAAAAGCTCCTAATAATAAACAGACACAGCCTCATTTCTGTGCAAAATGGCTGATGTTATCATTCGTGTCAAATATGCACCCAACAACACGGAGCAGGAAATAGAATTTCAACAAGGGTGAAAGATGCGTGCCCTGGTCTACCAGCTGACACAGTACATCTTCCACAACTGGCCAAGGATCAAATTTGCCTCTCTGCTGTGTCTTCCTCTCAGCTTTCTTATTTCCAGAAAAACATGGTGGAAAACTCTTATCTAGGATTAGTTTTTCAAGTTAAGTAAAATATGTCCCATTTAAATCACTCCCCCATGCTGTAAGATATTTGCAGTATGCTACAAGATTTGGGAAAGCTCAAATAACCCCGCAAACGGATAATAAAATATGTTAATGCTGTCTTTATGGACTTGGTAATGTTTTGAAGTGTGCCTGCAGCAAGATGATTAAACCTAAGAAGAACAAATATGACTGTAAGACAGAATCTCAAAAAGGAAAAAAAATGCTCCCATGAGCTTTAATAAATAAATAAAAAGCAAGAGAGGGCATAAGAAAGTTGGAAGGTTAAGATAAAATATTCTTCAGACTTAAGGGTGTGCTTTTTACAGCTTTTTTTTGCAGTTAAAACGATCAATACCAACACAAAAAAGCCATACTGTCCCATTGATTCTCTGTCAGGAGCTCTATTGTGCAAAACTGATGTAGAAATAAGTGTTTCTTAGAAAGGTTTGGTTCACTTTCGGTTCAAGAAAACAAACGTTATGAGGTAAATCAGTTGTTTTTGCAGCGCTGCCAGCTGTAGATTTGTCTGGCATATCTACATCATTTGCATATTTTAATCTTTGCTACCATCTTAAGCAGCCAAAGTGTTTTTGCATTACCTGAGATGAATAATACCGCCCTTACATTTCGCTCAGGCTGAAGCTCATGAAATGCACGAAGAACCACCAAAATTGAGCTTGTACAGCACAAATGTACCGCAGGGAACGACAACAACCCTCTGGTTAGTTACATTTTCTAAGCCACTGGTTGAGACACAATGCTGCAGCCCATTAGAACACTTTGAGGATGTGTGTGGACTCTGAAGAAACAGACCATTTTCAAGCCAGGCTCACTGTCAGAGAATCCCCACAGCACTTTCATCTACCCGCTCTCTCCCGCAGCATTGCATGACAACTTTGGCTGCAGCAATACTGGCAGGATCCTGCAGCCCCTGGAGGAGTCATGCGATTATGCATCCCTGTAGCCATGATATTCTGAATTACACAAAGAAGACTACAGGCTGGCTTGGTTGTACTGCCTTTTATGTAAGAGACGCTACAGAAAAAACAACCTATTGACACGGTCTGCACAATGGGAGACAACAAAGAACAAAATAGGTTGGTTGCTGTTATTTTAACCAGCAAACAAGGCTGAAATAACTTCATCTGTGGGCAAATTGTGTATGGCATGTTTTGCTGTAGATTTCTTCAAGCCAATGACCTTAAAAATATATAGTTACTACAAAAATATGCAAAAAGTATTTAAATTTAACACAACTCATGCAAAAATGCATGCCTCGCAGCTTTAAAGGGACTCAAGAATGAGGCTTAAAAAATAACAGCCACTTTCCTTGAAACATGCTTTGGGAAATGGATCATTTAGATTCTGTGGTAGATGAGTATGGTCGTATAGCAGCCAGGAAAAAACAGACTTATTGAAGTATGAAGTGCACCCCACAGAGCAAACACCAGTCCCTGAGAATGCCCCATAAATCAGCAAGTCACACACAAAACCATGAGGAACAAAGGTTTTGAAAATAATTCATCATTCAAGAAACATTAAAGCTGCTTTGAAGCACAAATTCCATAGATTTAGCTCTGCAGGTCTTGCTAATATTAGCAATTCCATGCTATAAAAATGTGAATCAACCACTCTGTGTGCTTCTGATGCATAAGTAAGAACGTATCTCTGCTCTAACAATAAATAAATTGGCATGAAGTAAATAATTGCAGCTCCTACATCTACAATGGCTGTGACAGTCACTCTGAAAATGTATTCAGGATTCCAGTTTGAGCTGCAAAATATAAATGAGCTTTATTGTATTTAAGAGGAAGCAGAAAATCCCCACAAAATCACTCTGACACAGTCATTGTGTTCATAAAGTCGGACTCTATTCAGTCAAGGGAATCAGTGGAGCGGCTATAACATTCGTCTCTTGACACCATAACGACAGTTTTGGGTCTCTGGATTCTTTATGAGAGAGAATTATTCACTCCTTTCGTATATAACTGGACTGTTTAATATGTGAAATTTAAATGTGAGGTATAAATTCTGAAAACAGTGGGACGACTTTAATGAACTTCAGTATGATTTAACACAATAACGGCTCATTTTATAGGTAGATCTAACACTGAAGGCTGCAACAGGACATAAAAACATGCCTTTATATTCAAAGGCTGGCTTGTGTCTTTCTACAAGCATCAGTATTTCCAGGACAATTCCCCTTTATTGATTAGACAGCAAGGAGGGGAATCAGTACCAGTAAAAGAAGACAATAGGAATACAAGTCTCTAATGTGGAAAAGGCAATAAAATAAGGAGAGGATGTGGTGCAGAAAAAAAGTCAGAGATGTCAGATGATGTCTGGACTTAATTGCTATCGGGTTCAGGACACTTGTCTGAGTTTTTCTTTCCTGCTTCCTCCATTCTTACCATGGCTTTAATTTCAGTGTTGGACTAAAGCTTCTAGTCATGCTTAAACATGTACAGCAGAGTTTGTAGGTGTGAAAATCCAATACCACATTGTAAAAGTGTATATTAACAACTCATTTCACCTAACAACAGTTCTTCCTTCCCTCTACCAAACAATAACCGACAAAGCAATTTTGCATCCCCAATGGATTTATAATTGCTGTCCCTGGAAACTACATTTTGAGAGCGGCTCAAAAGAGCACATTTCAGGTGTTTTTTCCACACACTTTCAAGAAAAGTCAGTGTGGAGCTCGAAGATAGTGTAGAGTTGGTCTGAGAATGGGAAATGTCAGCAATTTGGGAACACTTTTACTGGAAAACCCTAGCAGCAAAATGGTGATGAGCAAAGCATGCAGGCTTTAATATCAAAGGGAAGCACAGCTGTTTCCAAAGAGGATTTGGGTTTGTATTATAGGCCATTAGAGGCTTGTCCTGTGAAGCAGGATTTGTAGTTATCAAGGTAACTTCAGGGTTAACTCAGAGTTTCAGTACTATCAAGGTAAATGCATTTTTACTGGAGTAGAGGAGCAAGTTAACTTGCTCTCCTGCACTGTATATATAGATATAAAGGAAGAATGCTGGATGTCCATACAAAACATGTAGATTTTAAAACCACTATTTATCAACATGTTGTAGAAATATCTTAATTTGTCTGTAAACAGCTCAAAACAGTCAACAATAACACGTGATCTAAACAAGACTAGGTGAAATGATTACATCATTACATAAGGATCTCCCAACTGGTTCATGACACATTCAAGGGATGGGCCTCAAACACTAAGGTCCGCCCAGAGCTCTGCCTCCAGAGGGCTGGCCAATCAGAAGGGAGTGGATTTGTGGAGCAGTTGGCCTTAAAGAGACAACAACTAAAACCAAGGGTTTTGAAAAGAGGCAGAAAAAAGGGTTTCCTGAAACACAAGTGTGGGAAAAATAAGGATCATTTTGAGTTAAGTGGGAAGCAGAGGGACAGTATCTTCTGAAACACACCATCACTAACGGGTCAGTTCCCCTGACAGTAGGGCTCTGTGAGCTGATCAACAGACACCAGCAGGACCTATTCTACTTCATATATGAAAAATATTAACACTGTGATCTTGATATCAACGTATATCAACACCTGGGAGAGGACAGCACCGGAGCATGAAGTTGTCATACTCATTAGATGTGAAATTACTTGTGCTTATCAGTTTTAATCATGTTTTTCTATTAATCTTTACCATCTCCATACTGCTTATTTTGATCCCAACAGGGCTGCAGCTGAGATGAAACGTCTAGTGCTGACATACACACCACAATAATAAATCAGAGCTGCAAATTAGTTTACGGGAATAAACATGAGTTATGATAGTAAGATCTATCCTGCACTAATGATGTGGAAGTGATATTAAAAGCCTTGAACTGCACTTTCACTGCTAGCTTTTTCCTTATTTTAGAAGATGTAGTTGATTTTAGTCTGGATCATGAGTCTAATGGTATAATTTGCTCTGAGTTTGTGGAGTATTTTGATTTGCTGACAGCAGACTTGTTATGTTTGTGATTTGCCTAATGTCTTACTAGTTCTTGTGAATGCAATTGCAGTAAATCTGTGTTGTTTTCCATGTTGAGATTTATTATAACACACTGCTTAGCGTGAGCTCTGTCAGGGTAAGTGAAACCAGATAAAAAAAAATATATCAGGGGTGTGATGGACTTCTTTCACAGAACAGGCTTCACCTGTTGAATAATATGTAGACTGTTTTGGCCCCTGGTATTTGACTTGCTCTGATGTAAAAGTGTTGATATCAAAATCAGAATCACAAAGAAAGAAATGATATGTTGGCATCTCTGTCCTTGATTTCTTCTTAAAGCCACACAGAATCCAGAAGTGGAGAAAAATTGGCATCAATCAGCATCATCAACACCACATTTCGTATGAGGCGAGCCCTGTTTACAACACGTTACGCTGCATGTCAAAGGAATTATTCAAGGTCTGATTTCATGAATTAAACCAGGGCTAACATTTGTGAAGCATTTGGAAATGGTTAGCTGGCTCAATATTTTGCAAATTTAATATCAAACATCACTACACCATTCACTCGAATTTCCTCACATTTTTGTTTGTGTACAAAATCTCTCTTCAAGTGAGAAATGCAGAGCGAGCAGCGGAGACAGTGTGAGAGTTTGTGTGTGCACGACGTGTGTATCCGTTTGTGCGTCCGAGCGTGTGTGCGCCTTGTTCATGGCAAGAAATCAGCTCAGTTTAGCACATAATGGAAATGTGAATAGCCCAGAGCGTCTCTCTCCCACACAGGGAGAGAACTGGCTGGGAGCAGGCTGCATCTTTCCAAATCCAAACAGTGAAAGGGGAGTCAGCTAGGTTAAAATACTGCCCCCTCTTCCTCTTCCTCTCCCTCCCTGGAGCCATTCACAGCTCAGCCCATACATTACTCAAGCAGGTCATCCAAACAGGTCTCACTAGCAGTCTGAAAACATATTCACACACATAATGTGCACACATGGCTGAGCATAGACACACAGAGATATACTTGTGGGTTCAGTGGAGAGGTGACGGGGCTCATATTATGACAGATGACATCTTACATGTGGATTCCCAAGCAAAACAGCCAAAAATGTTATGCTTAATTTAACATTATCTCTACCTTTTTCAGATCTAACATTAACACATTCTCACATTTTTCTACGCCCCTGCAAAAGGTTTTAACCTCAATACATGCTGCATAATAATGCTCCTATTTTCCTGTCATGCAACATTAAGATTCCTCAGGCCACAGAGTCACCTTTGCACCCAGAGGGATGTGACGAAAAGTGAGACTTACATGCTACTTCAAGGGACGCGTTGCGGCTTACAGCCTCCCCCAGGTAGTTCCGGGCCACGCACACGTAGCTGCCATCATCAGGTTTGCTCCTGCGCCCGTGGACGATGCGTAGGAAGAAGAGCGAGCCCCTGGGCAGCAGCATGCGGTGGGAGCGGGGATTGTCGCGGTCCGTCTCGACGCGCTCCCCGTCTTTGTACCATTCCACTGTAGGGGTCGGGCGGCCCTCTGCCTTGCAGTTGAGAGTGGCTGGTTCCCCTTTGGACACAATGAGGTCAGAGGGGTGCTCCACGATGCGGGGTGGGGAGTCTTCCTGGCGAAGACGAGACCCTAGAGAGGAGGAGGAGGACAAAAATTCCATTAAAGAAAAAGCAATAATAATAAAAATCATTAATAATGCATTTTAATTTGGCTGCCGGGGCAACAGCAGTATGTTTGGGATAAATGAAGTTAATTATTTAGACAGAAACTAAGGCCAAACAGAGTGTGAGCTAGTTAGACGTATACTAGGCAACAGGAAATCAAAGTGCAGTGCAAAACTACCAGATATCAGCAAAACAAGTTGCCAATTAGAGAACCACTGTTGAATAAAGCATAATGAAAGACAGAAATATTTCTGTAAACAGGACACAATTTGAATAAATGGTCCACACAGATCCCATGAACAGTCCCTAAAACATTATTTCTCTGCCTCTCTTCAGAATGGATGTACTCCCATTTACAAATGGGGTTGGTAAAACAAAATAAAGCATAATTGCATTACAGTCCTTGAAGAAAAGCTGATTAGATTCAGGTTCTTCCTGGCTGCTGCACTATGTGCTTGTGTTCCTACACTCTGCATGGCTCACATATTTACTTTCACAGACAGGAGCTGAGGAGTCATTACATCTCATTAGCTTTTTCATTAACACGTTCCATCAAACACTGACATCATCCAATATGTTGTCTCAGTGGGTGTAGAACAACGACTGCTACATTGGATTTTTCACTTTGTGCTGTATTAGCATAGATATGCAAAGTTTGCAATTCTCCTCCCCTTCTAAGCGCTACATTATTATATCCACTTGCATAGTATTTAGATTCAATCCTCAGCAAATGTCACAAGGAAGCCTTTTCCTGGTGGAAAAAGAGGAGCTACCAACCCTTGTGCTAATAATACTTTCCATTTGTTTGGCTGTGGGAGCACTTTAGCTCAGTTTAAGAGTGTCACTGAAATGTCACCAAGGTATGACCCAGATGTAGAGTCACTGCGTTTGTTTACAGACATGTCAGCATCACAACTCTCATCTGTTTCATGGTGTACGAGCACATTATGATGTCTGTGTGAAAAGGTCGTCCTCTTCCAAACACTGTTGCATGCATGCCAACAAACCTGGAGTGTGATTTTGAGGCTGCTAAAACAGAGTTTTTTGTGACTGTCACACAGCAAAAAGAAATAAATAAGATATAAATAAATGAAACTGATGTGACACGCTCTCTTGTGTTTTTGCTTTAGATGGTGACAAATCATGCAAATTGTAAAAGGCAACCGTGATGATAGGCTGCTACATAGCAACCAGAATAAAGCTGCAAATGTGAGCAAAATTGATGTGACAGTCTATAATGTTAAGAGGTTTGTTGACAAAAGCATTCCATTAGCTGGCACCCACAAACCAAACCCCAGTTTTTAACACATGCTTTTAAAACGCTATACATGTGCTTCTTGATTAAGTGTGAGGATCGACAAACAAACACACACATTCACAGCAAAGCTGACTTCTTTTAATTGGCCGTCCCATTAGCCCGTCTCCACTGAGGCTAATGTGGAGTTGCAGACTTGTGCTGTCAGACAACAGAATAGAAATGAGGTGATTTAAGTTGTGGGCGGCTCTGTGGCTCAGTGGTAGGTACTGTCAACTAACAGCGAGAAGGTCCTGCAGGGTCCTGTCAGTCTGTGAGCTCTGGACTGGCAACCCATCCAGGGGGTTTGCTTGCTTTCTGCTCAATGCATGCTCCAGCACCCCATGACCCTGAATATGAATAGGCTGGGAGAGCAAATAATAGTATGGAGGGATGTTTGGATCTGTCTTCTTGAATTTTATGCTGGCACTTGATCAGTTGAATGGTCTTGTATTTATATCTTTACATTTTATGATGATTTGGCTGTCTTAATATCTGGATTCATACACTTCTGGCAAAAACTGTGCATATTTTTGAGCATGAAGCATTTTGTATCACACCCACGACTCCATCTCTCTGCCATAGGGTCTACGTGTGAGGAACTGTCCATGGTGCTGAAGCTGGAACTCAAGGTCTTGCTGAAAAAGCTGCTAAACCACATGTTTTGCTGCCTGTAAGCGGGAGCACTTTAATAAAAGTCACTTTGAGGTGACATCTGTCTACCAGCAGAGCTCAAAGGAATTCAATTTCAGCTTATGACCAAAAGAGTCATTTGATTGTCAAGCAAACAGCTCCTGTGCTGTCTCTCAGGTTCTGACTGAGACTGAAAATAAAGTTTGAGATGTCACAGCCACATAGTCGGTGTCAGTCCTTCAAGCTCAGAACTGGTAGTATTGATGGAAGACTTAAGATGGATGCAGGCACAAAAATGGTCAGGCTGTCGGTGTAGTATACACTGTAGTATGCTTATGCTGTAAACGCTGACCATTATCCTCCCTAATAGACAACCTACAGAACCACCACAAGGCAGACACTCAGAAACCAATAAAAAGCCTTTATTTGCTTTCCCTTTCACAGACATCAGAAAAGTTTAGAATAAGTTTCGGCCTCAGTTATCTACTTAGAGCTGGAATTCAAGTAGATCTGAAACTAATCCATTACTTGAAAAACATACTCTTTGTCTACATCCTTAAGGATGATGATACCTGCAATCATTTGGGAGAAAACTGATCTTCTCAAACAGCACTCACAAAAATGATCACTATAAACCTCACAAATATTTGAGATTAATTACAACACCTTGAAATTACATTGCACAGCTACAGATTACACCACTTTGTTATTGGGAATTAACTAGCAGCCCATTAATTCAAGTGTCCTGAATCCACACCCACTTTACGTGCTGATCACACCTGCTTTCAGTTCACCCCATTGACACAGATTTATGCTCTATGGGGTGCAGCAGTGCAAAACACCTCATGATAAGGACAACACTTCCTGCCAAGAATCGTGAGATATGTCTCGTGCAGGTGAAGATGCATTACAGCAGGCTTAAAGTGAGTAATTTAGTACACACTGACAGTCAGGGTTGAGTTTCCAGACTATGAGTAAGCATCTTCTCTATGGCACATTAGACATTTCAGCTACAGGACATCCAGTTAGCTCCATCATCTGCCTGAGCAACCTTTTGCATCAGGCCACACGGAATATGACCCCAAGATAAGTCCACTGTAGGAAACTGGGAATACAGTCTCTGAGGTGACAGGTTGGCAACACTTTTGGAGGACCTTGCGATTTTGGAAGGGAAAGGGGTTAAAAATGCGTTAAAAGGGTCTTTTTTTCGTGAGTATACAAAGAGAGTGGAAATTTGGAATGTCATTTTTCATGTTGACACACATTTCAAAGCAGAGCACTTGTGGAAAATGGTCATTTTAAAGCTGCCAAAGATTTTACTCACGTAACAAATGTGTTCAATTAGAGCAGACCTTATGAATAAATGAGCAACTTTCGTCTAGCAGAGCTATTGAACAGTTGGCCTGGCACAATAACGCTGTATTAGACCAGGACTGATTTAACTGACAATAATTTAACTCATAAGTAAGGAGCATTTGATTTCAGACATGAATTAAAGAAGAAAAACAGATTTAACGTACACAACGCGGGAAACCAGACTCGGTATTGATTCACTTAAACTGACAGGAGCATGGGTCGAATACGCTTCGGGTCACAGCCCAGTCAGTTCTTCTAAAGCAAAACATCATTTCAACATGATTTAAGCCAGAGATGTGTTGTACACTCACCGTGGGTTTGGGTGCACAAGAGTCCACAGAGAAATAAATACTGTAGAGGACCCATTCTGGCATATTGGCCCCGTGGAAGCTATCGGCGCATGAATTCCTCCTCAAGCGAAACCAACAATCGATTAATCAATCAATCCTGTTTTCACCTGTGCGACTTTGTGACAATTTGCTGTCTCCGGTGTGTGAACTAAAGCAACCAAAACAGTTCTCTCATCCGCTGTAAGCAACCACCCGCGTGTCCATTCCCCCTCTCCAAGAGCGCACCAGTAGTAAGCAGCGGTCTGTCTGTCGACTCTCCGACACGTTGGGGAAATTTCTGCAGTCACCACTTGCAAACATCACCGACGCCCAAAGACGCTTCCGTTACCGATGGCTTCCCCGCGTACGACCGCATTCTTCTTTTTGTCACTTTCACCGGGCCCGAGCACGAGGGCACGCTTCCATCCTCGCGCGGGACAAGTTGGGAGATGAAAGGTGGGGACGGGCTTCAGTCAGAGGTGAGAAGCTGCACGGTGCAGCACGGCTCAGCCCCTCCTCTCCACTCCGCTGCCCGGGGAGAAACTAACGGGGAATGTAGCCCAACGTACACACAATGGGTCTGGACAGTTAAACTAAGCAGCGCTTTACAATCCAGATCAGAATTTTTGGATCATCTGGTGCTGTTAGTTATTGTTATTTGCCTTTATTCCCTCTGCTTTGCGAAATGGTTGATCAATATCACTCATATGCTATTGTCAACGTCTTTATTGCATGATCTTAACACTTTTAAATAAGACCAGCTGCTTTGGTCATTTCCTTGATCAAGTTTTGATTTTCTTCTTTCATTGCATGCCTTAACCTTGCATTTTGCTGGATTCAGCAATGCCATCCTAATTAGAAAGTAACAATAAAACGCACCCCTTCTCTCCTTACTATTTGTTTGTATTCCCTTCCTCTGGTTTGTTTCCACCACTTCATTAACATACAACATATGAGGAAGAGTGTTTTAGGTCTACTTTCACACATTCAGCAAATCAGGACAATCCAATTAAAAACAAAGAAACAGCCCAAAGCCAATGTTCTAGTATGCAGCACTGCAACTGTTATTTGTGATACAGTAAGAATCTTGCTGATTCTTTTGTCCAAACAAATAAATATGCTTCTTTGTCTGGCATATCTTATCCCTCAAAGTTATCAGTGTTTCTGTTTTATTAATTCTGTGCTTTTTTTCCCCCATACAACTCCAAATTAGGACAGCATAATATAAGAGTAACGACGATATAGCATCACACTGGTGGAAATTCTAATATTTGTATGAACTGCATTAAATAAAGAGTTAAGAGTGAGTAGTATTAGTCTCCATGTTTGTCTGTTGTTGTTTGCGTCGTACACAGAATCTGTTTTCAGTGTGACTGCCCTGAATCCACATAATGCAAGCAGCTATTGCTTTTTCACCATGAAAGTGGCTCCATTAATCTAAGGGGAACTGGTAGCTAGTTTGAGCTTAATCTGACTGCATCAAAATAGAGTGAAAGCATAGCCATTAAATACAGGCCCCCATCCAAAAGGTAAAATGTACCCATGCTGAGAGTGAGAAAGCATTGCTTATCTAAAGTACGTAAAGCAATTATTCCTATTAAGTGTGATGAATTCAGGCTTATGCCAAACACCCTGCTTTAAAACACTCTGTACTCAAACAGTGTAACCACAGCCTCCTGTTTTATGTCAAAGTGTTTTATTTCCATGTCCATGGTTGAAAAAGCTATTACAAAAGGAGCACAGCTGTAAAGAAATGTCCCTTCATTCCTGCCCCCTGCCTGAGGTGCTTATCCCACCTTGTCATCAATACTGCTCAATATTGTCAATAGCGTTATAAATGCAGCGGCTCTCCATGAGCCGGGAATGAGCCGGGCTGCATCAGGTGCTATTGATCCACTGGGTGAAATTAAACCATTTTTGGCGCTGTGTTCACAGCAGTAGATCGAATAATAATTGTGGACGATGGGTAAATCGAGTGTGTATGAAGAGGGGGGGTATAAAGTGAACACAATCATTTAAGCTGGATGGATCTCATCCATCAGAGAATGATGTATTCAATAGAGTTTTTCCTGCACAGTTGTTCTTATGGCAGCTTTGCACAGTTCAGCTCGTGATGTTGAGAAGACTTTTGTTTTGAAGTGCTGGGATATTTTAACAAAGAAAAAAGGACTGTGTTCCTGTCCCTTGGAAACACAAAGAAGTGAAGGTTTTAGTCGTCACTGACTGAGAATAACCTTGCCCCTTCTGCTCATCCTGTCTTTCATAAGCGCAAGGAGATAATAAATAGGCTTTCTGAGAAATTAATAACCTCACAAGACTCATCAAGGTGAACTTTAATGATCTGAGAAGGAAACTTCAAAACACATTAGTGCTAATTGTACCAAATGACAGAAATGCTCTTCATCACTGGCACTAACTGTGAAAAGATGTTAGAAATTCACATCTTATCCCACAGAGACTCAAGGTAACAAATATATTAGGAAACTCAATTATGTCAGCGCATAAATGAAGGAGTGACAAGGAAATACTTCATCTAGAGAAGGCATGCCTGGGGTCCATTCTCACACGACCCTCAGTTTTCATCCTACAATGTTACAACACAATCTAATCATCCTACATTTAAATTCTCATCATTAACAAAACCAAAGCATATCTGGTAACATCTCACAAAAACGATATTTGGACTGTAGATAAGCTCTATCTGTATTACAAAACATCTGTAAACTCAATAGAAACTCAAGGGCTCTTACAGCTGATGTTTTTACATGCATGTTTTAATGGTGGTGTGAAAATGTCCTTTAGGACATCAAGAGTTTAAAAAAAAACATTAGAGGATACAAGATTAGATTAAAGTTGTGTGATGGTTCAAAAATTTGTTCATTATGCAGAATGCAGGATAGGAAATATTTTCAGGTCAAAATAGCCATAAAAAAAACCCTGAATACTAGAAAAGCAGTCAAAAAGCGCAGACCTCCACCAAGCATATTGTGATTGTCACGCAGCACTTTAGTCCTACTTTAATGTTATACTCCCTTTCAGCAGACTGTCTGCTACAATTTGGTGTTAGTTGCAGGTTTTTACAATAATTTGTTTCCTGACAGTGTTAAAAATTATGTTGACCCAGTACATGTTTCATATTCTGGATGTTAGAATCCAGAATATTGGCAGGATCTCGATCATACTTTTACATCTGACAGAAATTATGGTGACCTTGTCTTGTTTTGTTCTGCAAAGCAAACCGACCTTTTATCGGGGAGTTATATACACATATGGTGATAACAGCCCTATCTCACAATGATAAAGGATCCCTTAAAAAACTCCTGGATTGAGATGGTGATCCAGATCACCTCCAAAATTTGATCTCTTCTTCTTTATCCCATTTTAAACATTTCCTGAAAACATCATCAAGATCCATTCATAACTTTTTGAGTTATGTTGTTCACAGACAAACTCTCCCAAATACATAACCTCGTTGGCAGAGGTAATTAATCATGGCCAAATGCGGATCCTGATCCTGACATAAAATAATCCTGACGTATTTTCCCAACATTGCCCCCTAATGGGCAACATTTTCTTTGAAAAGAAGCAGTCTGTTGATGTTTATACCGCATGTAACACTGCAGCAAACTAACCACCTATTATCTGGTATCTGTTAACAATTTAGGAAACATGTGAGGGTTTATTCTGCAAGTCTGTAAACATGGCAGAAGTTTATTTGAGGTCAGATTGGTGTTTTCATACGAAAACAAAAAGTTACCACAAAATCAAATGTGGTGCTCTTTGAAAAAGGTTTGGGCCCCCCTGGTCTGGAGAGTGAAGATGTGACCAGATATGACCACCACCCAGTGATGCTTTAGAGTTAATTGGATATGATAGTTTTTTTTTTCCACTATAAATTTTTTAAGTTGAGTTGTTCTAGATGCATGTACCCAGTAATTGTTTAACAACAAAGGATGCCGCCCACCTCGCACCTTCAATATCTGCAATGAGAAATAACATGCAAACTGTAGGTTACAGTTTTTAACACTCATCTTAGTTTAAGTGAACGATCTGCTGAGATATTCTCAGTACATCAATTAGCCATCATACGTATGTTTGAAGCCCACGAACCACAATTAGTGCTCAGCTGTCAAAAATGTTGAGTCATTAATTATTACAAAAACAAACAGGTTTTTTGATAGTCAAGTAAAGTGCTAAAAATGTCAGTGGAGTGTAAAACTAAACCACAAAGAGTGCTTGGATGGGAGTCTTTCAAAACTTGTTTTACTGCGACATTACAGAACCTGTTTCAACTGCAGAATCGTTTTCTTTCAGCATTTTGTTGCCAGCACAATTAATTGTCAAATACATCTAATACACCCTTACTTCAAACAACCTAGTGAGAGATTTCAGGAGGCATTAAAACAGATCAGGCCAGTCTAATTTTAACTCATAGAGCCAATTTTCAGCATTTAGAAAGTAGAAAAAGGCTTTTATTTACAAACATACTATGTTTTGGACAAAAAAAAATAGTTTCAGATATGCACAAAAATACAACACCAAGAGGATCTCTCGAGATTAGAATCGCCATATTATGTGTAATTTTTATATCAGTGTTGTTACAATTATATTTCCCTGCAGAGAAAACACTCAACAGCAAATAAAAAAAGTCTATTCAAAAGCCTCAAATGTTTCACTGAGAGAAATGTTATTATAAGCACATGATTCAAGTGATAATTTCAGGCACTTCTTGCTCTCTTGCTGGGATTGAATTATATCAAGCCCAAGTGGTATTTTTGTAAATAATAATTCTGTGACTAAATATCACATTTTACACAGAGCTTGCGATAAAGGGAAAATACTGATCATTTTTTACTGAGCCAGTCTACCTACACCTCATAATGCCAGGAAAATACAAGCTGACACAGACCCTGAAATAGGTATGATGCATTCGAGGAAATGTCCTGAGTATGTGGCGAGGAGATGAGGAAAAAGCATTAAAATGGAACATCCCAGGAGAAAATGGCATCAGTAATTGCATAATGGCATTTGATGTGTAGCATATAAGGTCAAAAAGAGACTGTACGTTTATTGAGTGAGGTGATTTGATGTTTATCTTTGAAGTTGAATAAGATAAGCGAGGCAGGAAGACTGCATCCCTTGTCACACACAGACACAGGCATGTTTCCAGGCAACCTGGGATTCTGCTGCCTGCCTCTCTCAAAAACACCAAAATCAAAAGGGGCTACCAGCTCCCATTAATCCACCTCTCCCTCTCTGTTGATCACACATAGGAGACAGTGTCAAGGTCACAAGTTTTGTCCGCACCATTACCTACTCATAACCGTGTTTGTCCAAGCCAGGACTGCTGGAGGTAACAGATGGTGTGTGTGACAGTGTGTTCATGCTCAGCCCTAGTGAGAGTAGACAGAGTAGACATGTGTCCTGACCACACTGCCCAAACCTGTACACAAGTGACAAACGTCTGTCTAACAGGTTAAGGTGTTGGGTGCAGTGGTGAGTTTATCCACTCCTGATACACTGTCTTGAGATATCCACCAACAAGTCAAGTATTTTCACATCAGATGGCAACTAGAGTATGTAAATATTGTGGGTGTATATTGAAAAACTGAAGTTAAACTCATTCTGAAATGTACAAAGCCACATTAAATACTTCTTTGATCAGATCCATGTGTATCACACAACATTCGAAATGCAGGATGAAAATTTGTATCTACACTTTTTTTGCTAATGGGACTAAGTCCATCAGCAAAGTGGAATCAGTGATTCCAGAGGCAAATAGCTTTTATTCTAAGGATAGGCAGACAGCACTGAGTTTCATTACTTTATAAGTAAACTATAGAATGTATTTCATAAAGCCATTAGCAAACCAATCCCACAGTCAGCCTGTGACTGACTGACCTTCCATGGGCTGGTTGAAAAAGGCAGGAAGAAAAAAATATGTTTGAATCAAGAATGTTGCTAATACTGAGTCTGAAGTGTGAAGTTCAGTTTTTAACCCCTCAAAATGTGTTGAAATTCAAATCATAGACAGTGTAAAACATGGTCAAGGTCTCTGAAACCTCATCCACTAGTTTCTTTGGAAGTCCACGTCCCCCATGATGAACATGTTGACTCAATCAATCAGTCTAGCCATGGGAAAAGAGGTGGAGTTGATGCCATTAGTACCCTGGCAAGTGTTCCTGCTGGATGCTTGACCTGCCGGCTTATTGGGTAAATATATGGAATGAACTGATCAAAACATTGAGTTAAAGAAAATCCACCACTGCTTGATTGTCATGAATAGAGACTTCAGCTATCAAGACAAAAGTTTTTTGTTGTTGTTGTTGTTTTTCCTCTTTTTTTTTTTTTTTACTTCAACACAGTTTCTAAACCAATGTACAATCTCATATTGGCTAAAAAAAGATAGCTTTTTTTAGTGTCCACTTGTGGCTGGCTCCAAAAGCCCTAATATAAGTCACAAGAAGCAGGATAAAAGAAAGTACATTTCTTCAGCGTCAGCTTTTGTAAACTGGCTACCTAGAAAATCTAGAAAACAATATAAAATCCTTTTTCTGACCTACAAAGCTCTTAATGGTAATTTACCATCATATCTTGAAGAGCTCCGAGTGCTAGGTGACCAGCCAACTACATATGTTCTTAGGACACCTTAGGAAGTTGGCTGGTCTGGTTTAGCCTGTCTGAGGAATTTGGTGCAGGGGTAGTAAAATAGCAAGTACACAGAGCCATCACAGCATTGATCTATAATTACCGGAGGCATCATGGCCAACAGGGCTTGTGTCAGCTAACAGCAAGCTATGTTACAATTTGTAATGAGACACTCAGGGTTCAGTTAAATAGACAGATGAAAAAAAAGTTATGATTCTCTCTGGTGTAAAGAAAAAAAAAGTAAAAAAAAACATTAAGAATATGTATGTTTGTATTTCTTACATGTGCAATCACTTGTTGCATAAATGTAAATCAAAACTTAGGCTGACAAATTCAAACTGGTTTAAAAAAATTCTCAAATAGTGTTTCCTAAAGTTGTGATTGCTGATTATCGCTCACATTTGTTGCAGTAAACTGGGGCTCTTAACTTTGATATTATGGATTCATTTTTATTATTTGAAATTAAATTTTGGGATATATGTTAACCGTTACACGATAGCGCATTGGTTTGCGCTGCAGCCTCACAGCAAGAGGGTCACCGGTTCAAATCCCCACCTCAGCCGGAGGACCTTTCTTTGTGGAGTTTGCATGTTCTCCCCGTGCATGCGTGGGTTCTCTCCGGATACTCCAGCTTCCTCCCACAGTCCAAAAACATGCTCATCAGGTTAAGTGGTCACACATTGGTCCGTAGGTGTGAGTGAATGGTTGTCTGTTTCTATGTGTCAGCCCTGCGATTGACTGGCGACCAGTCCAGGGTGTAACCCGCCTCTTGCCCAATGGCAGCTGGGATAGGCTCCAGCCACCTGCGGACCCTGAACAGGATAAGGGGTATAGAAAATGGATTGTTGGATGTTAACCATGCAAGTGTGTCATTTTCAGCTAGCCCCAAGTTGCTTATAAAAATATAATTTTACTAACACAAACTATATAGTTTTGAAGCGTTCTACACTTTTTTGAATTTTCTTTTTCAATAATAGTACTGGTCCCTACTGAGCTGCATTTTATTTTAACTACAAAAAAGTAACACAAAGAGAACAGGGAAAACTCTGTCAAAGTTTAACATAAACCTCAAGCTTCAGTGAGCGATACTTTTTAAGCACGTTTCTGCTGATTAATTGGTTTTAATATCCTACAAAGAGAATTAACACCTTAGGCTACTAATTTCAACCGGTCTTTTTCAACTGTGTATTACTGAGTCATTCTGGCTCTCATATAGCGTCATGTAATAAATGAGTTTCAAAGTAACTGAACTGGAAACTGTTCCATCTAAGATCAATTATGTTGTCATGTATTTTACATCGCAACAGTTGCAGTGACTCAGGCCTTTGGTGGCTGTGGTTTGTTTCTGCCTCGTGCCTCTCCCCCTATTGTCCAGGTTGGCAGCATTCCCAAAGTTATTAGGATAATGTGTGGGAGTGTTTTAATGGCTGTCAGGGAAACATCTTCTGCACTCTTTCCAAATGAAATATGAGATATAGAGCAGCTGACCAAAGAGACTGGGCTAGTGGACTATGGAAACAAGGATGGTCCAGCTGTGTGATGGTGAAGCAAATCCCTGGAGGAGATTTGCTGCTTGAACAATTCCAACACTGCATGGTGAACCTTGAACCAAGTCACGAGAATAGACCATCAGTGTGGTACCATGGCCTTACAGTGTGGCAACAGAAGAGGTGAAGCCACATGCAGATTTAAAACCAAAAAATTTATACAACAAAAACTCAAAAGTCCAGACACCAGAAATCAAGCAAACTCTTAAATCCATAAAGCACTTTCATAAGAGGGAAAAACACTGGAAGAGGAGGGAGACAAGATTCAACATGGCAGGAAACTGACAGAGAACCCAAGAAACACAGATACTATACAGACTAATGAGACATAGGTGTAATATGTGAGGGGCAATTCAGACAGGAAAACACAAGGGCAGCTGGCAAAACTAAGGGCTTGTATGCACTTAATCGGGTATTTAAAAGAAAAAAAAGTATACCCCCCCTTGCCCCGTTCGATTTTAAAAATACTTTTGTCCACACATACCGTACAAATCTGCTGGTGAGTGCGGCTCAAAGAATGACGAACCCATATCCGGCAGTGTTTTCAGACGTGAAACCCGTGCCATCCAGTCAAGATCAAACCCATAGACTGTATAAAACATGTACGTAGTCTCGCCGATGTCACCCATCTGTTTCTGAAGCGGATAGTGACCATATTGGTAGTGACAAGGGCTTCGCGTCCAGCCATAGGGTGCCAGTCAGTCATGTGACCCTCAGCTGTGCCTCTTATTAGGGGAGCTTGCAATCTTAATATCCTCTGAACCGCCGAGTTAAAACAAAAAAATTCACTCCCCGTACAGTGGGTGCCTGAAGTAAAATTAGCGTCTCAGACAGGAGACGTTTTTTGAACCCAGCTGTAAATAGGTTAATTTCTGCTTTGAAAATGGCTTTTTTTGCTTGGTGTGTATGTGACTTCCAGTACTTCTGGAGTCAGCATCAAGCAAAGACTCGAGAAACAGCAGATTTTAGCACCTCCGCATTGTCTCATATTCTTAGACCGGAGGTTGCCACTCGATCAAACCCCATCATTTAGCTGTGATGTCTGAAGACCAAAACCACAGGTTACCAGTGTCTACACGAAACCATAAAGCCAGGGTTTTCCAAAATCTTTACTTTGCCTGGGGTTTTCAGAAAACAACCTTTTAAGTGACATAAAAATGCGGTCTTGTGTGAACCACAGACCTAAACATATAAAAATAAATGTACCTTGCTACGTGTGGACATGACCTAAACTGTGCACAAGGAGCAACAACCACAAAAGAAAAACACTAAGAAAACCTAAGAAACACTAATATATAAAACAAACAATACCCACATTAAATTAAAAGCATATAATCTAAAATTATGCTAAATCAGCTAGTAAGCTAATTGATCAACTCAGATAATTCAACTTACCAATTCTTAATAAGAAACAATGACTGTTTCAGTCTGTCTTCAAATAGTTAATTCAACAGTAATAATACCATGATCTCATGTTATATGTTCACATCTAACCAGCCCTCAATATGGCATAGTAAGAACAAGACAACAGGCCTGCAAAGGTAGAGTAAATGAAAGCCTTGCATGGACTAATTAAGTCCTGAACTTGTGTTAATGGTGATTGGCATGATTTTTTATGGCGACTGTTAGGGCCAAATGACACATTAACCCTGGAACATTGGACATTGGCAGAAAGCATAGGGACATAATGGGTGAACACCTGCAGATCTTAGAATGCAATAAGCTAAAATTCTACCACTGAACAGCAGAGAAGTGGATTGAAAATTTACAGTTCAATGTGGATTGTTACTCTCAGCACAATACAAAAGCTTGACCCCGTAAAAGACCAGCTTGAAGGACCCTTAGTTATAGTGCCAATCAATGCCGATAAGACTGTTGCCCCACCTTCTTCTGAGACTACAACAGAGTCAGTGCAGTCTCTTATTTTTCTGTACCTCCCAAACCTGTGGTTGTTAGCTATGCTATTGGCCTCCCGAAGCTGAGCTAGCTCCATGCTCAAGTGCTTAGTTAACTCACAAGCTGCATATCATATCATCTTCCCTCGCAACTGTTTGGCAAGCTAACTCCTTGTTTAGTAGGCTAAACCGTTAAGTGTAGGTTTTCCCTGTGCTAACCCAGAGACCTGTGCGCACACAAAAAAACATTCAGTTTTCAGAGAGATCCTTGCAGCTCTTGTTGCATAGAAACTTTAAATCACCTACTCTATATCTCTATGAACATTTTTGAAGCTACATACAAAAGGACTCTTGAAATCAGAGCTAGACACCCCAAGATGTGTCCTCTCAAGAGATACATGTAGTTTATCTTTCTTGGAGTGGTTTTGTCAATGGATTTCCATCACTTTATTCTCTTGCAGTGGACACACTGCCTCCTCTGTATACCTTCATGCTCCACAAAACACCATTGAACCCTTGACACACCTTGCCAGAGTGGAAAAGAGAAGTGTCCAATCCATCCACCTCCATTTAAATGCTTTCAAGGTGAAAAAGGCCCCATTCAGCTTGTGGAAGTGGGAGATGTACTTTATAGGACACTAGTGAGATATCTCTCCAGTGGCATACCCATAGACAAGGAAGAAAAAGCTTCTGTTTAATCAGGCGCAAGGACATTTACACCATTTGTTTTTCTCTCTGGATAAGCACAGGAAAACTAGAAAAACAAGGAAGAAAATGCCAAAAGCAATATGAGGTTAAAAGAAACAGGGATAGGAGATAAACTATAGATTGCCTCCATGCGTGTAAACAATCCATTTCCATAGAAATGTGCTCTTTCTGTGTCTCAAACAGGAAGTCATGGATGAGAGAGTTAAATATGTAGCATTCATCTCTTCATTTTGTTAGATGTTTCTAAGTCTGTTCAAACAGAAAGTGGAAATTATGAGCAGACAAAACTTTAAAATACACTAGTGTTTGTGTTAGAAATTGTTTCAAACAACTTGCTACTCTGATGCCATAGTGCTGTTAACAGATCAGACAGGTGACAAACTTGATGTAATGCCAAGTATAACTTCCACTTTAGATGGATGAAACCCTTTTGATTCTTTTCTTTTCCTTGCAGAAATACAGTTTTTGAACGATCACATTTGTTAATTATAAAGGGTTTAATTTGAGTCTTTTTACATTCTGAGAATTAAACAGCAACTTAAACAACCAGACCATCAAAATTTATCCCTGCATCTCTTTGAGAACTTGTTCCATGTTGCATTGTCAACATTTCTATTCTTAATAATCTTGTGCTCAATTATTGAAAGAGGCACTTCATTAGGTTCAATGAACAAATAAATAAAAATACACAGCTTTCTTTTCTGAGATTCTTTTCTTAGACAAAATGAGCCATGATCAGCCCAAATAATGACTTATTTGTATGTGAAATTCCTATTATTACAGAAGGTAACATTTTCATAGTCCTTATTTTTGCCTTTTAACATCTTGAATCAAGACTTTTCAGATTTTTAACCAGATGAATCATTGTGGCTTATATAGAGTTCAATGACATATTTCGTATTGGAAAAAAAAATAGACAGATCCACATTCTAGGATTGAGTTTTTGTAGTTTAGTGTTGGTCCAGTGTTAAATGCCAAAGCCATATCTAAAAATGTCACATGCATTTTTTAACCCTGTCATACTTTTTGAGGCATTTGCATGGTAGAGTTGCATTTCTGTGAGGACACAGTTCAGGAAATAGCTGGTTCCACCATAGCACCTCCGTATCTGAAGACCTTGCTCCCCCATGGATAAATGGCATGCTGCTCCATTAACAGGTCCTGTGATCCAAACAGAAGAGTTCAGGTGTGTCAGTATGAAGGCAGCGAGTTTGACTGCAGATTTAGTGCATCACTTCCTGCTCTGTGTTTTTCTGGTCAGTCGTCCATGTTCCTCTGACCTAAGTCATGAGGTTTCTGGGTAGTGACCGAAAGAATAAGATGGTGAACACGAGGAACAGAGAGTGTGTGGCCTCTCTTTGCGTGACAGGGTGAGGGATTTAGTGATCCAAAAGGACCTTGGAATCTTTGCTGCTCCTTCACTTTGGCAGGAACTGCTATGGAAGTTCAGGCTGCACCCGAGGGCGCTGCCATATGGAAAAGGTAGTGAGATGTGTTTTTTTTTCCTCCAACAAAAATCCTTTGTAGTCTCTTGTTCTTATTACTTCTGATTTAAAGCCCCTGTGTGGAGCTTTTGACTTGTTGTAAATTTGACTGAATTTCACACTGACACTTCTTTGTGAACTAACATCACAAACACGAACATCAAGTACAGGTGCAGGACTATTTCTATCATCTCTGTAACCTACTGCTGTAAGGGACTGGGTGCAAGAACAGTTGATTGAATGCACACCGGAAAAAAAAAGCCTATTTTAGCAAATATTCACAGTAAGTGATGTTTATGATATGTGATGAATAAGGACTTTGTTTATTTTATTTCATTTTATTCTATTTTATTTATTTATTTATTTTATTTTATTTTGGGTGGGGGGGCTTGACTTGTGTGATGCAAAAACAAAAATCCAAGAAAAATCCCTTATTCTACAAAAAGGGTCCATAGAAAAACAACATGATGACTTGAGTTATATAGATGTAGATTGAACTTTATTAAAGGGTTCAAGAAATGAAAAATGAATTTTGTACACAAAAAATCACTCCAGTAAGTGAACTTGTTTCAGCTACAGCAGACCTCAAACTTAAATTAACTCAATAGCCACAGTGGTCAGAGGCTTATAACTGCGTAACTCCTCCCTCTAGAGCAGGGATCTCAAACTTGTGCCATGGAGGGCCAAGAGGATGCAGGTTTTCTTTCCAACCAAAAACACCACCAGCTGATTTAACTGGGCGGAAAGAAAACCTGCAGCCTCTTGGCCCTCCATGGCACGAGCTTGAGATCCCTGCTCTAGACCAACCACCTGCTAGGGCATCAATCGGCATCATTTACTTACTTATGATGAATAAAAAATAAAAAATAAAAAGTCTTAAATCAAACAAATATAACTCATCAAATCAACAATCTTCATAAACTTAAGAGCATAATCATGACTGAAATTAATCGTTTATGCTTTCTATCATCAACACACCTGAGCTGCTCTCTCCTCCCCCTCTAAAAAGATAAGCCACCCTCACCCTGTGGAGGAGCAGAGAAGCATTTCTGGCAAATGTAATTTAACAAACACGTTCATCAATCATAAATAAAGCTGTGGCTCTTCTTTACACATCAAAGTTTATAAAACTGTAAATTAAGAGTGTATTTCAGTGCGAGCACTCACTAGGTAAGGGGGAAAAAATGGTTGCATGAGCGTGGTAAGTGCTTCACCATGTTAATGTATCATCTGTGTCCTATCTTAATACAAGAAACTAAACAAGCCTTTTTCTCCTTACCCTATTGGTAGTTTTTACTCATAACACATAATTCAGACATCATTTTGTCCCTTTAAATCTTGAAATATGACTTCTTTTGGACTTGTCAGGTGAGTGAGGTGTGACTCAATTTTTTGTAGTGTACAAAGGGTACCTCATACTATGACTGCACCACAGGATGCTCTCTTGGCTTAATCTAACTCTATTGATACTTTAGATATCTATTTGTACTGTTAGTTTCAGAATCTGTCACCACATGAAAAAAAATGTTTTTCAGACTCAAATACTAATGACCAAATACTTTTCTTTAGGTTTGAGGACTTTTAACTTGAACACAGGATACAGGTGTGCATGCATAAAGAGCAGAAAAAGCACATTAGATGCATTATACATTATATCATAATGTATAGAAACATAAATGGTGGCCCCACACAGTGCAGTAGATTGCCTCTAACCTTTTTTCATCTCCTTAAGTACAGAAATGTGTGTATACACACCTCAGACCTCAGAAGATAATTAACTCCCAAGCTTCCAACTTTCTCGATGGTTGTTCTTTGAAGTGTGATTCTCTGTAATGTAAAATGCATGAAATAGTTTGCTTATTGAAGTGTTTAGTGTGAATCATGACAGGAAGGTGCGATGAAATATAAATAAAGTCAGGATGTAAAATCATCTTAATGCCTTTAACTCTACTTTACATTGTGAGATTTGAAATTGAAGATGATGTAGTCGTTGCAGAAAATGTTTTGGATTTAATACTAAGTCACTCTTTTTACCCTGATTCAAACAGGTGCATGAAATAAACTAGAAATGACATTTGATCCAAATATATAATGGATGCATTCCTCCTTCGTATTATTCATAAAAGGAGGTTAAAAGTTCAGAGTGATGGATATTTTAAAATCCTCTGAGTTACAAGCTGAAAAATATGATGCATCAACTTTCACCGCCCTGTAACTGTGTTCATTAAAGCAGATCCTTGACTTCTACCACACGGCATAAATCCCATAGAGGTGCTTCAAACATTATCTTATATTTCAAAGTTAACCTGCTGATCCTGCTCAATGCAAAATGCATGCTGGCAGAGAGACATCAATTTCAGATAAAATGAAGAAAGAGCATGTGTCTCTCTTAGAGGAAAGAGCCATAGTCTGCAGAATCATCATCCATTTATTCACCGCATTATAAGGATGATAAAAACATGGCTTTTAAAGGCAAGAGTAAACATCCACGTTTTGCTGGGTCTGCAAGAAACTCAATTACACCAGTTCAGAAGTTGTTAAAAGTAGCTGATTCACTGCTAGTAACTGACCAAAAAAGTCAAACCATGATTAGCTATGTCTATTTTAGAAAATCTTTTCAGTGTGGAGAAATTTCCGACAGAACCCAATCAGACAAGCTGTGAAGTGGCATGTGGGTTTCTTTTTAGACAGCTCTTGGTAGAGCTTCATTAAAGAGATCAATGTCCAAGGATAAGCTCATTATTTGTGGCTGAATCAGGTTATAAACTCAGCTTGACTGATGACTTTAGGAAAAAAAGGGGGGCTTGTAAAGCTATTTGACATTTAAAAGGACAGCAGCTGGCCCTGCTAGCCTCTGTTGGTATGGGAAACAGGATCTGAAACCTCGCTTCTCAAGGTTACTTAATGCTATAACTTCATTTGTCAGCTCTAATAGAAGACATAGCTATAATGATCTCCCCAGGTTACACACTGCAGTAACTCAGCCAAACTCTTACACTTCTACCATCCAGTGAGGAAGCATGAAATGAATAGCAGAGGCAGTTTTTTCAGCTGGCCTTGGTGATGGAGAACATTAACATCTCCTGTTAAAGATGTTTATTGAATATTGACTATTGGCTGAAGTCAACTACAAGACTTTAACATAATACTGAACATGTGTTTCTAGAAAGTAGTGATGGTGGGATGAAACCTCACGAGGCTTCGAACCACCTGAGTCAAGTGGTTCAAGAAAGGATTCTTGAAGCTTCATTTGCATATGAAACCACCTGCTGGTCAGACGTATAATCACAGGCAGTTATATCTTAACCACACAATGTCTGATTCATTGAACTTTTGTGTCTGTTTTAGTTCTTGAAAACTACTGTTAATAACAAAAAGAAAAACAAACAAAATACAACCAAGTAATTTCTCTAGATAAATGATAACACATACGATACAATATTTTTTGAATGTATTCTCTGTGTGTAAATTTCCTAAAAAATGTTAGTAGCAATCATATTGCAGGTTGTACAATAATGTTTTTCTGTTGCCAGTAAATTTCCATGAGCTTAAACTAGGGGGCAACATCTGGTCAGAAAAAAATGAACCCTATACAAAAGTGCTAAAAGTTGCTGTTCATCAAGAATCCGCTTGAGGCTGGCTGCAGAACGTACACTCCCAGACATAAAAACAGACTTTTACAGCCTTAAAAAGCATATTTACAGTCCGCTTCAAAAAACGTCTTGGGTCTAAAATGCT
Organism: Halichoeres trimaculatus; assembly: GCF_033239565.1. Lineage (NCBI taxonomy): Eukaryota > Metazoa > Chordata > Actinopteri > Labriformes > Labridae > Halichoeres > Halichoeres trimaculatus. The sequence goes on from NW_027437184.1 coordinate 23,306,556, forward strand.
GATTTCACTATTGGCACTCACTGTACAGAGTGTTTTTTTTTTCCTGCGGATTAGAAGTCATCTGGAACATTTGACTTTCCAAAAAGAGGCACAGCTCAGGTCATGTGACCGCTGGGCGCCCCGTAGCTGCTCAAAGAAAAACTCAGAGCCAGCTTCAAGGCAAATGTGGCTGCGTCAGTGGATTGGCTTCATTTCACGGTTTCAGGAACAGACGGGTGACGTCGCGGATGCTTCGTCTGTGTTTATACAGTCAATGGCTTAAACAGGCAGAGCACAGCGAAAGTGCTTGTGGAACTAGGTGGCGCTGAATATACTCGTGTAGCATGGGCCACAGTACAGAGAAGATTTTACTCATTTTCATTCATAGATAACAGTTTCTCAACCGTTTCAAACTATTTTCAAACTATAAACGCAATAAAAACTCTAGTATCTAGACTAATAGTGACCACAACTCTCTATCAAAGCCTACAATTTGAAAGGAGCCTGAGGGGATTATGTGGCTGTCAAACTTTGCGATAAGCTCTGAACCACTGTGTGAAGCAGTCACGTGATACAGCTGGGCAGTGAGGCTTCGGACATCATCATTTTTGGCCCCTCCCCTAAATTGAGCAAGCCTCGATACATGCTTCATGGAAACGCCCCCTCCATTACTTGGTACATGCTTCGAAGCCTCGGCACATCTCATAACATCACTGCTAGAAAGAGCTACACAGCTGCATAGATACTCCACATTGTAGAAAGTGTCAAATTAACCAAATCAATACCCCCCTTCCCCCCTCAAAAGACTGTTTTATTTTTGCAAATACATCTTAAATTAGCAATTTTCTGCTATGAGCAAGCAGAACTTTTACCTATTTAAGGCTGCTCCTCAAACCCCTTCCCTCTGATTGGCAAGCTTTCTGGAGGCCTGTCAGTGGCAACACTATTGGGTAGACCTCAATGTTTGAAGCCCACCTCTAAAATGTTTTATGAACCAGTTAGAAGATCTTTATATGATGACTTCATTGTTCCACTAAGTCTTGGTATTTTTATATCAGGTCATTCTAAGTTGTATAGGGGTTTCTACAACATATAAACATCCTGTTAGTGGTTTGACAATCTGCAAGCTTAGTATAAACATCCAGCATTTTTTACTTTATATCCATGTTTGATATATGGGAAAGCATCTTTAATGTATGAAGAAGCTGATATAAATTGCTAGTATGGCCTTTTCAACCTTTGCCTCTTTACCCACAATCCTTTTGAAGGCTTGAATGATTAATGCTTTCATGCTAAAGCAGAGAATATGCATCCCGCAATGTTTGTGTTTGGAACATGTTTGTTTGTGTTGGAAATGGGCCTCGTGAAGATTTAAAGGGACAGTTGGTGCTCTTAAGCTTCAAATGCTACACACAGACATGGGGAAGTAAGCCGTCTCTATACATCGAGGAACACAAACACAACTGCAGCACACAGATCTCTCCTCACTTTTTTCAAAATGGCTTTGTGACCTATGATGCTTGCTTCCTCTACAAAAGCTGGTTGTGCAGTTAGATGTAAAGAGAGAGCCTCAATGTCAGCTGCTGTGGGAAACGACACAGACAATCTTCCAATTATCTGATCCAAATGCTCCCTATAGACTGAAACTACCTTCTTCCTCTCCAAACATTCCAACGTTTATTTTTTCTTTTTCTCTCTTTTTTTTTTTTGAAGACAACAGCTTGTTTCACATTTCTATAAAAGTCACACTTAATGCGTGACACATAACAGAGGACACCTGTTTTTGAGGAAGAGATGATTTCATGGATGAAAAATGGGAACAGATTTGTTTTACCTTGAAAGTTGTTTTATCGACTGAGAAATTGAAAGAGGAAATTCTGACCCTGAGTCACTGATGTCTTGTAAAGTAAAGGTTGTGTAAAATCTTTAAATGCATTTTTTTTCTTTTCAAACATGACCTTGAGTATTTTATATTTAAATTATTTACTGACTGTAGCAGTTTTGCTAAATTCCAGAGTGGAATTTATTATCTTCTCAAGAAATGTTTTAAATTATGATATAGAATACTTTCCTGAGCTTTGAAATTTTCTTTTAAATGCACAGAACTGTACATTTTACAAAAACTGGAGCTCAGTAAAGATCGATATGCTGCACCATGCTAGCAAAAAAAAAAGAGGATGAAGAATGCAGATGCAGCTGAGAGACCTCAGAGTTAGACAGACTGGAGTCATAAGACTAAGAGAATGGTCACTTCAAAGACAAACATAATGTGTTATAGAGTGTGATACCGAATGAAGACAGAGGATTTGTGTGCTAATACAATGCTCACTGCAAAAACCCCAAATGTATATGTATAATTTCAAGTCCAGAAATAAATTTTATTCAAACACATGAGAAGAAGCAAAAAGAGTCAATCATGGTTAAATTAAATGCACTGATATTTTGACCTATGATACAGGTGCAGATTGAGTTTTTTACTGTCCACACCACTTGTACAGGACATAGAAGGGTTTCTCCTTGCAGAAGAATGTAAAAACAGCATCAAACTCTACTCAAATATCATCCTGCACAGCTTGGATGGAGCACCACAGAGAATAAACTCAGAGAATCAATCCAACTCTGAGCTGTAACCACTTCACTTCAAAGAGTTGTGTGTCACTGGGGCTGATCCCAGCTGACACCTTGCAAGAAGTTAACCCAAGGGCAGCTCACCAGAAACACACACAGTGAGAAACAAACAGCTATTTATGCTTTGAACCCCCAACTTTCTACTTTCTTTAAGACACAAGAGGGAAAGTAGGAACTGTGTTTTCATCCCAGGTCATCAAATACTAATGCTTTGTCAACCCAGGGGACAAGAGCCAGTCCAGTGCCCTTCAATCAGGCATGCTGTCAAATATGTCCTAAGAAAAGGAAACAGCGTGGAAAATCCTGGAATCTCTGGTGGGCAAAGGGCTGGATTTGATTGACCTTATTTTTCAAGATGAAATGTTCACCTCTTGATTTATGAGGATGTTTGTTTCTGAAGGTGGGTGGAGTTTAAAAGAAAAGCCGCCAGAGAATATCTCAGCGAAATCAGGGTTTATTTGCATCTTTTCATCATGCATCAACCTAGCATGGATATTTGAACAGGAATCAACCCCAAGTTGACCAATGAAAACATGAAAGTTATTCATCACGATTTGTACCTTATTCTTTTAGTAAAGGAGATGTGTTCATCCATGACAGAAAACAGTGCTAGAAGACGATAGTAATGGTGATGCAAATGGGGCAGGAATAACACATGATGGGGTCAGCAACAGGTTTGGCATTGGGTGGTAAAAGCTAAATTATGACACATCAGAAATAGAGCACTGCTTCTTTTTCTCTCTAGAGAGTGGAGATGTGTTAGCTTCTAGGGAAGCCAAGCTCCTGCTCCAGTTTTGCTTGAAAGCACAACTGTTGCCCTCATTGAAAAGCTGACAGGGAGAGCAGGACAATCACTAATTCTTAGCACATTCGCATGGCTGTCCTCTACTTTGATATTTGTTCATTTAAAAACATAGAACACAGAGTAGGCTGGTCCCCATCTAAACTGCTGTCTTCTTTAAATGCAATATTTGGAAATAAAGTTGTTTGTAGCTGCATACTACCCCATACTACTGCTAATGCTGCCAACTGGATTTTGTTGGCATATTGCATATTCTATTAATCCAGACATAACATTTTAATGTAAAAAGCAGGAAATGTTCCTGCTTGCTAGGTAAATAAGAGTGCACACAAAGAGATAATCAAGCTACCTATTTGCCTGACCCCTTTCCGCAAAAGGCGGAGCTATTACAGTTTATAATGGTTTATAACAGATACTCCTGTCATGTTAGGTAGGACAAGAGTGGTTTTACTTCTCCTGGTCTGCTCAGAGGTTGCACCATTTCAAACTGTTGATGTCAAACACTAAGCATAGCATCAGTTCAAGTTGGCCATAAAGCCAAACCAACCTCACAGAACATCTGCTGCTCTTGAACAGAAGCCAGCCACATCTCAAAACTATTTGCAACCCACCCCCAGCCCCACCCCAGCCTCACCCCAGCCCCACCCCAGCCCCACCCCAGCCCCACCCCAGCCCCACCCCAGCCCCACCCCAGCCCCACCCCAGCCTCTTCTTTTATGCTGTGTATCATTTCAACCAGCGGTATAACTTTATCGTCACTGCTGCCTGCTCTGCCTTGTATCCCAGGTAGTAACTACTGTTCTCCCTGCATAGGCTCTTCATATATTCACATGAAAAAGAGGGGTCGTCTTTCCTTCTCAGGTGTTACCACTCCACATAGGCACCTGGAGGGTCTGGTAGTTTCCAGAACAGAGCCATACTGCCATATATAACTTATTGGTATATCTTGGTTTGTATGTCTTTTTACTTTGAGCGTGAGAGACTTATGGGGTTTTGAGGTTTGACGGCCACCAAAAAAACACATTTTTAAACTAAATATCATCACTCATAGGGTTTGTGAACTGCTCCCTGGTTTGTGAAATAGCAGTGAGTGGGCAGAAGAGGTCAGGTGGACATATATTAGGTGGATAGACGTTTTTAGCAGAGAAATCTGGCGTGTACCCACAGAGCAAGTTAAACACACAACTGTCGCTCGATGGTCACGACTGCACTATCCATAGACACTTACCAGATTGTGACATACCAGGACGTTAACGTGTGTCAATAAATCACAAACCCCCCCAGACCAAAATAAAGCACGCAGACTGCTGAGTCTGAGACCCGGTTCAAAATAAAACAACCAGAAAACTACGTCCAGAGAACTGCACCAAATCAGATAAAGACAGCACATTTAATTATTCACCCGCAGACGTCGCTGGTGTTTCAGTATAACGTGTGACCCTGTTAACTGGTTACTCTTGGCCGTTAATCACTGATACTGTTGGCTGAGAGTCACCAGTTAGCATGGTCACTATTACCTCAAAAACACTGGTTGCTCTGTGACAGTTAAAACTTGATAGACATTGCCTCTGCTGTAGAGAATTGTTTCTAAAAACTCACCACAGAACAACTACATTTTTATGCTGCTAACAGGTTAAATTCAGTGTTTAAAATACACTTACTCATCTGAATGAATGAAGCTAAACGCTGCTTCTGTGGTCAAGATGCATGCGCATCTTAATGATGTCGCAGACTGATATTCCCTCCATAGAACCTATGAGGTCTATCATTATTTGTTAACATATAGGTGATTTACCACATATCTGTCACCACATGTTTGATTTGTGTTACCAAGTCACATACTAATGTTATAAAGAAATCAGCTATTAAAATTAGGAATTAATCTTTGATGCACATCAGCTACAGGCTCACAGAAATTGCTAAAAGGTAGAAAGAAATCCTGATTAGCAAACATTTATATATTCATAAACAGATTTCTTATGTATTATGAACTGGTGCATCTATTTGAAAAGAGGATTTATTTAATGGTTCATACCTATTGTTGAAGGAATCACTGGAGTACAGGTGTGTGCAGTACTGAATTGCATAATGGTAGATATCTTCAGCCTGCGATGAGTGACTACATCTATCTCACAAATGCGTTTTCTCTTCTCCTTATTAAGTGCTCCACAGCTGCAAGAAGAAGAGGATACATTTAAGCACAGCGGGATTTCCTTTCATTCTGTCTCGCATACGCTTTATGTGAAGAAATCACCAAGTGGAACACTATGTTTAAAGTGGGCTTGTTTGTGTGATTCACAATGGATTTTTGGAGGAAATCAGAGGACCGCAGCTGTGGGTGCTGAGCAGCTGGTGAAGCACATTCTCTAAATATTCATGGTCAATACTGTCTGTTTGTTGTATTTTTATACAGTTTTGTGTTCAGGGTGCATCATATTTACGACTAAGCTGTGTTTGGATTTCTAAAGGAGCAGATATTTCTCATGAAGGCAAATATTTGAGTTACACAACATAGTTTAGATTACAGCATGTTTGTCCAACCTTTGACACAATCATCTGCCTTGTCTGCCACAGTTGTTCCTCACCTCCCCAATGCAGCAATTAGACAACAGCTACCAATGTTCCATACTGCACTGCTGCCCCCTACTTATGAGCTTTGGTAAGAAAATAACGCATCGGAGGAATTTCAGTGCCTTCTTGTGTGAATGCAGTGTAGGTGGAAAAGACATCTGTTTCTCAAAAACAACATACTTTCTGTCTCTACTCCCACTGTGTTTAGCAAGTTGAACAAAATAGTTTGTGGGCTTTGTTTTCTGTTTTTAAATATCTGATATTTCAGTCACATCTCAATGTTTCCATAAAAAACACCCATTATTCATTCCTACAAACAATGAACAAAAGTCAAAATGACAGAAACTGTCTCCAGCAGCCTCGAGACACTCATTCATTCAGCGTTGTTGTTCTGGATGTCAAACAGGCAGCAGAAAAGCCGATACATAATATACAATAGCTGGCACTCTCATAACTGCAGAAAAACAAAGGAATGTATCCAACACATTTGCATTCATTCCCAGGAGAGGTGCTACTCACAGCACATCGAGCTGGAAGATCAGCCTATTCTTAGATTATTCAGAAAGAAGATGTGCTTTTCACATACATAAAATATGATGTCACCTCCAGGAACCAGAAATACAAATCTCACCTACAATAGTGATATATTTTTTTGGAATAAGTCTATAATAATTCTTTCTTAAGGTGACATATACCTTATTTCAGTTTTCTCTGTGCTAGGTTTTAAGAGCACATACAGACGTTGGAGACAAAGTTGTAGTCTTATAATGCAGCTCAATGACGGGAGAAGGTGGGGGGGGGACTTTGGGGGTTGTGCTTGAAGTGATCAGTGAACATGGTTGCAGGAGAAGTAAATAGATGGGTGGCAAAGAGAGTAAAAAAAGGGGGGTAGTCAGAAGATGGGTACCCAGCAGCCAATACTAATAAGAGAAAGCTAAGCCGTTAGTGAGGCTTAAAGCAGCTTACAGATGAAGAGAGTCTCATTTTGGCTGCAGTAGTTTTTTTTCTCCTCCAAAAAATAAAATCTTGTGGGGCTTAGTAATTTCTTCAAACATACTGTATGCCAGACAGAATGAAAGGAAACCCAGCTGTGTGGAAATGCATCCTCCGCTGCCTGCAGCTTACGTTCAGTACTTAATGTGTAGTAAAGGAAGCTTAATTGGAAAGGAGATGTGGACACTCTAATTCCTGACTGATGTAATTTTAAACAATGTTAACATTAATGCAAGTGTACAATGCATAACCAGCCATGTCCCCAGTAGATTTAATTTTCCTTAGATGGTATAAATTTTAATTCCTAGCAGAGTAAGCTTTGAATAACACAGCAAAATGCATCCAAGTAAGACAAGAATCTTGAGCCAAGGAGTTAAAAGTTGTACTAAATTGAAAACAGCAGTTTTGCCTCTAATTTGAAGGACGTTGCTATCTTTTCCCCATGCCTTGAGTGGTACATTAGCTGCATTATTGCATCTCAAAGTTTTATTCCCAATTTACAAAATGAGCCTTTTTTAATCTTGAAATGGAATGAAGCCATAAACAGAAAAATATGCACAACACAAAAAGAAAATTGGCTCAGTTTTTAAAGAAATTCATTGCAGTCCCGGACAGGTAAATGTAGAAGTAACCTAAGTCATGTTGAGAGAATTCATATTGCCCCAAATTAGAAATGTACAGGTTCTTTCAGACTGTTTCTAATGGTTGCATCACATCTGTTGGTGTCTTAATTGTCAGTTTTAGCTGTTTACCAGCTGTTTACGTGCCTCTCATCAGCCAGGTTTGCAGATTTCTGTCACATCCTCGCAGCCAAAGAATCTGCATATCTAAACAAGAGCACAGACAGATTTAAGACCTGTCAGCTTACCCAAGCTGCTCATCATTTTCTCTCAGCATTTCCGAGTAAACCAGGTGGATTTTTCTGTCTTTCTGCGTTCCTCTTGACTTCCTGTCATGCACACAAACTATCACATCCACATTTTTTTATTACTATCTTTCTGCAAATTTTACAGCCTGTTTCAGTTTTGCTTTAGTTTCCACTTCTTTGCATTTTTTTCCCATAATAGTCTTTACCCTTTGGAACAAAAATGTGTTAATTATGTACACAGTGATTTAAAACCATCTGAGCTTCACCAAAGAAATGTGAAGCCTTGTGAAAGACTTTTTTGAGCCATGCTAATCAGAGCTTTTACTTTAATTCATTCTGTGTGTCCTTTCTCCATTGATTATATATAAAGAAGGATGATTAGCCTCCACGTCTTCCTGTTGCTTGAATGCAAAGCCAAATGTTTCCTTTATGGGCATTGGAGATGTATTTGGAAGCAGGCATTTGCTGATGGAGCCATTGTGATTACATACTGCCTTTTTCACTAAATAAAATCTAGGGCCTGTGTACACCAACAAATTTTCTGCTGACACAACCTGTAACCTTAGATTGATTCTCACAAACTATTCCATGAAAGTTGACTTACAACACTTTGGCTTGCCTTAGCAGTAACCATCAAGTCTGCAATAAAATGCTCTGTTTGCTTGGTATTTGCTTTTGTCAATCAAAGTATTCCAAAGAAAATGTAAAAATTCTTATTAGAAATCACAGTGTTTCTTTTGCAGTGGCTCTTATCCTGGAAATGGCAGCCTCCAAAAAGCTAGTGCAGTTAGTTTCTTGGGTTGACATCGAGGAACATGCACATAAACTGAACTGTTTTCAAGTAACCATGACGACTGCAACAAAAATTTGCCAAAGCTGCAGTGTTTCTGCCCTCAGGGGGCTGAGGCCTGGAAACGCTGATGCGCACTGGTTTACAAAACAAGCCCTGTCAGTGCAAAAGAAGGAACAAAACAAAAAAACAAACAAAAAAAACCAACCACAATAATGAACTAAAATAATTATTAAAAAATTGAATAATTGAATACCACTAGTGGACATAGGCCCTCAAACACAACAGAACTGCTTCTTGTGTACCTTTCAGGCTAACACTCACTGGTACCATTACCTTTGGTCATTAACTCTTGTGTTAGTGCTTAGTTTGCTGTCCTGTGGGTACTTTGCTGCAAGAGCAACAACCAACAGAGCTGTTGATAAATGTGTTAAAAATTCAAAAAGGTTTTAGACATATGAGTTACAGGAAGAGGATCAACACTAATGAAATATGACAGCAGAAACCATGTTTGAGGAAAATTTGACTAAAGTATGATTTTAAGTCTTTGATTTGTCACACCTCTGTGAGCATGTCACAGATGGTTCTCCTCCACATAGTCACTAGGAGGTGTTCCCAATGTTTTGACTTCACTTTAAAGGAGCGGTCATACAGTTCTTCTTTTAATGTCCTTTCTTGGTCAGGATTTGGTCTTTCAATCCTAGAAAACAATTGCAGGGTGAATGGTACATTTTCTAAGGAGGCTCAAGTTAGAGTTCTTTTACAGTTGTTTTGTTGCATTCAACAACTTTGGGGATGCTTTCAGCACTATTTCTCCTCCGGCCCAAAAAAGTTTGACATTTCTGAATTGAGTGAAGTTTCCGTACAAATACCAAAAAAGTGTGCATTTAGTTTGGTACAGGGACACAGCTCTACGCAGGGAGAATATGCCATGTTTTGGTAACCACTTTTGGGTCAAAATCTAAACAAGTTTCATGCTTTGGTTTACAGATCTGCAGAACTACTGGAACCTCTCTGATATATTTTCATCTGATTGCAGCTCAGTTAGGTTCTTGGTTTGGTTCTCTAGAGTAAAGATGCTTTGCACTGTGAGACGAGGGAAAACCAAAAGGCTCAAGCTGAAATGATGAGGAACACTGTGAGAATCTAGTTTGAAATTATTCATTCTCCTCCTTATGTGCAGTAATCTAACAGAGTAATGGACCAACATATGTGGCTATAATGTACGTGCAGATTGGTAAGGTGCTGAGCTTAGTGCAGCATTACAGGGATATATAGATATGACGAAAGGAGGGATATCTGGGGATATCGCTTCAGCTCTCCAGGGACAGACCACTTTATTTCAAGACCCAGAGTAAAAAGAAGCCCAACCCTGTGTTATAAACAACAAGTGAAAAGATAATAGGAAAATCGTGAGGAAGATTGTACCATTAATAAAAACCAATATTCAACCCCCTCCTGAGCGCAGTCCTTGTTCCACACTCTGCCAATTTGGCTCTCTCATCAAGCGTGACAAGCTGCTGGATATATGCTATCAAAGAGTTGAACTCATATGACCTGTTATCCTAAAGCATGCACTAGCACCCCTTCAAACCCGCTATAAGCACGAGATAAAGCACACAAGACACCCTTCACGGCAGGACACGCGACACCGCGCCTGCTCCCCACAGCAACAGCCCCACTGCTTAATCTAATCAGTTCAAATTAACCTTAATACACACTGTGCCCCGGGCTTTTGACTCTGCTGTATCTTGCTGACACACCTTGTACAACTTCACCACTTTCCCCGCTGAATGACAGCCGCAGAGTCTAACTCGGGCTGACAAAGAGGGCTTGAGAAAAGTTTGTCCGTGGATAATTTTCACTGAACTGACAACAGGGATCTTAAGGGATGACTGTGATGTAAAATGATGCAAATATTTAATGACCATATTGAAAGGACTGCAAAAGCATGAGCTGTCAATTGTAATTTCTATTGCCCAAAAATGATTATTAACAGAATTTCAGCAGACACAAGTAATCACCATTTTGTCATGGCATTCATTTTCCTCTTATTTCCATCTGAGGGTTGGAAGCAACGAAGCTCAACTAAATGGTTTGCTACAGTTTTCTTGGGGTTTAGGTTTGTTTAAGACTAAAACCAAATCCTCAGAATGATCAGCTTCTGAAGGGGAAATGGAGCAGAAAAAAAATCTAAAGGGCAACAGAGTATAGTCAAGCAACATATTTGGTCACAAATACACCATGGAGTGGCCCCAGCTAATGCTAGCAACTGCTAATTAGTAGTTCGGTTCAAACTCCATGGTTCCAAGTGCATCATAAATCTGGGCAGGAATTTAAACACAGGAACTGCATAAACTTCCCAGATGATTTCAAAATAAAAGATTATTTTATATGGATCATTACTTTGTATGGCTCATTTGTTGGCCATGGACAGCGATATTTGTGGCTTCAGCGATATTTTTACTGCTTTTTCTCCTGTGTTGGTCTGGAGATCCTACATGTAACCATGGCTGCATTGTTCACATGTGAAATCAGCTGTTAGCAGCCTGTAGCATGTCGATGCTAACTGGTGTAAAGCCTGATGTCTTCCCACAAGGTGAGGGGAAGGAGGTGAAGACGACGTGCTGGTTCTCAGGTGTGAGCTAAGAAGTGACGACATCGACCTGTCCTTCCATCCATCGTTATTGGGAACGTAAGATCTATCCCCAACAAGATGGACGAGCTAACTGTGCTAACCCAGCAACAGAGGGGAAACCAGAGGGCAGAGTAGCATCATGCTATTAACAGACATGGCTAACGGAGCTATCACCAGACACCAACGCCACATTGGAAGAGCTTCATCTGCTGTGAGCAGAATCTAGGAGACAGAGACTGAACAGACTGCTGAAGAAGCTCAGTCCTGGACCCTGTGGAGGTGGAGGCTGGCTGAACTGGAGAATGATGGACAAGCTGTCATCATCTATTTTTTTTATTTTATTTTGGACCTTTTTGCACTTTCTATACACTTTCTTACTTTTGTTTTCTTGATTGCTGCTGTGACTTCAATTTTGTTGTACATGTCACAATGACAATAAAGTTCTATCCTATTCTATTCTATTATTCTATTCTATTCTTATTTCAAAATAAAACACTGATTGACTCTCAGCCACGTTTCTAATTATTACATGTATTGATGTTGGATGTGCTGTTAACAACTACACAATCGCAACTGTGATCCATGTTGAGCCAGCAAGACATTAGCTGTTATCTTTGTCTATAGGAAACAGCACCCCCTGTCTAAAGCAACCCTAATGATATTATTTGATAGCACATAATGATGTGATGGAAACATATTTACACTAAGCTAATTGTATTTTTAGCTGGTAAGTGAATGACAGGTAACTAGTTAGGTACACTCAGCTTAAATAACTAAAATGTTCCTCTCAGTTAAAACAATCTGTTGACTTTTTAAGTGTTGATTAGCTAAACAGGAGCGACGTGCTATGGCTAATACAGTTTGAATGATTTACACACCAGAAAACTGTAGTCTTAAGCTTCACAACATGCATCACAGAAAAACAATGCTCATGTTGAGTCATAGCTAAGAGCTGGAGTAAAACTCCATTTTGAGCACATAATTTCAAGAGATTAAAAGTGCAAAAGTTCTCCGCTTCCTGATGACAACAGCTCCAAACATCTACTGGGTAAACAAGTACATAATTACACTTTATTACACTCTCCTTGCACCAGACTGGACATTCATTTGACCTCAGAGCAGCCTGACATCTTCAGGGCATACATTCATCTCATTATCTCTGCCAAAGTATTGCACAGAAAGCAGTGTAGTAGGATGCTGGTCATTTTATACAGTGCTGGGGTCATCTCCCTGCATGATCTGACATTCATGATGAAATATTCATCTAAGCCCAGTACACAACACGCTGCTCTGTTTAACATTAAAACTTGGCCAGCAGGCTGCCTCTAGTCTTCTTAACAGCGACTGCGACTGGCTCACAACATGCTGTTTACCATTTCAAACAGAGCTGTCTGCTGGACTTCTCCTGCTCTCCCGAGCAAAAAAGACTCACACATACAAAAACACGCTGTATTTCTCACTGAATTTTGAATATAGGCTATTAGGCAGCTGATTTTTTTTAAAGCAAGTTTATTTATTGACATGGATTTTTCATGAAATGTGAAAACAAGTTCAGTGCTGCAGTGGCAAAAGACCTGGTATAGTTCTGGTTTTCTTCTGTCAAGAATTTTGTGTGTATTTGTTTTAGAGAGCCTGTCTTAACACATTTTTTTAAAAACTAAATTAACATCAAATAAAAGCCTCTCAAGGTCCTCTTCAACCCTTTGTTATATATCTATCGTGTTCTCTCTGATGTTTATGCAATATTTATTATGATGTAAAATTCTATGCGTGTTTTCCTTCCAGATAAAATTTCCCCAAAAGATGTCTGAACAATATCAAAGACAGAATCCCCCCAGCAAAGCAGTTCTATCCTTATCATTTGAGCAAATGCAGATGTCCACAGTTACACTGCCATCAAGTGGTGAAAAGTTATAATTTTTAATTCCAAATGAGTCTCTCCACGTGACATTACACAGGTCTTGTTCTCAACAGCACCTTATTCCTCCTGTGGACACATGCGAGAAACACATTCAGGCTTTTAGCTTGAACTTACATGAAAGGTTTAGTGAGTTTGTTTGGTACTAACAGATGATTCATGGCTGTGCTGAGAGAGAGAGAAAAAAAAAACAGAAGTCACTTAATGGAGGCTGAATGATATATTAATGAGACAGCTATTTAGTAAGTAGGCTGTGAAAAGTAGACATATTTCTACAAGATTCGGTCTGTCAAAATAAATAATCTCAATCTTATATGCTAGGTGCCCTGGCTGCTACACAGAGTTTTACACATGGAAGGAAAAACAATGAGGAGATCAAGCTGCCTTCACACACCCACACCAGACAGAGAAAATAAAGGGGGAAAAGTCATCCAAACTAATCTCTGCTGCCATCTCCTGGTGACTGAGTCCAATTACATTTAATAAATCCTACTTTCTCCTCCTTCAGTTCTCTTTAAAAAAAAAAAAAGAATAAAAAAATATACAAAATTTAAATAAACCGTACATGCAGATCTTGCATAGTAGAAATAATAACAGGGGTTGAGTCTGGATTATATTTTTCAGGTTCATCAAAAGACGATGCCACATGATACAAACACACACTCAAATGAGCATTTACCCCCCTGAATCAGACTCATTTTAACTACTTGTGCTTTCAAATGCCTTTCAGCTTTTTCTATCTCATCCTGAACACAGACTGCAGCACAGCCAACAGATAGGCTCTGTGGCAGTCTGCACAGGATCAGAGGCAGAATCGCCGCGCAGTAGAGTGAGCCATTGTTTAACCCTGAACAGAGATACCACCCCCTTGCAGCACTTATTGGATTTAACACTTTTTGCTGCCCACAGATTTTGTATGACTCGAACTTGAACCCTTCTTGCTGTGCAGTGACCTTGTAAAGTGTTTTCTGGTGATACCGCAGCTGTCTGAGGAGCTTGAACATAAACAGAATGTCCAAGTTTCCTTTGGTGTATCAGACAAATTCAAAAACAAGTCAACATTGTTTATCTCAATCACAAATTAATGGAATATCAATGTAGAGCTGAGCTCTTGATATTGACTCTGTGCCCAGACCAGCTGCCAGTAAGTCCTTTATCATTTGCACACAGCCTTGAAACAGCAAAAATCATCAAAAATGATGTTGTTGGTTCCATCCAAATCTTCCTTATTGTGGCGTGAAATGAATATTGCAGTGTTTACAGATCACAAGAGGGACCCTGGATTTGTATTTTTATGAGACTCAGTCAGATAGCCTTGACCTCCTGCCTCATATCTCCTCATATTCTTTAATGCTGTGCCACTGCAGGAGACGTGTTTTGTAAAGGTGGGAACAAATCCAAGGGAAAACAAAAACAAATAAAAAAAAGAAGAAACCAGGGGGAGTTCAATTCAGGGCAGCATTCATATCCAGGAGGTTGATTATTGTTTTGTGTACATTTCTTGACGTTTAATTGCCTTTGAAGCCACGTGGGAGACAGGAGGTAATTGGCTGGGATGTAAGGGCGATAGGAAGGTGGAGGAAAGCAATTGGAGCTGACAACTGAAAATACTGCCCCATTAAAAATGTTAGACCAATAATATACTGAGTTAGACAAAACAGCATAAATACTTCATGCAGCACTACAGGTGGACCAGTACTCTGGCAGGTTGGCCACAGATGATTTGAAGCTCCATTAATTGGCTCTGAAAATTTAAATCAAACTCCCATTTGGCAGTGCTCTTTTATAGTTGATGAATGATGCCAATTGGCATTCAACCTAATAAGATCCACCTTGCAGCAGTGTTTACGACCACTGATATTAACTTTACAATCGAAGTTTCGTCTTTCTGTCCTTGAGTTGTTAATGTGATATGCACCACCTGTATAACATTCAGAACCCACCTCGAAAGAAATCAATCATCCAAAATTTGTTTTTCAATTCAATTAAAATCAATTTGAAAGAAACTGTTAAATTGAATATTTGCATCCCGGCAATAATAATAATGACACGCTTCAAAGTAAGCAAACCATCATCTGAACAATCAGCTATTAAAATGGAAGATTTGCACAGCTGGCTCCCATTAAGTCCCACAGCCCACTCAGCAAGATTCATTAGCCACACTGGATCACAACAAGCATATTAAGAAATGTGCCACAACATTGATGCCACCAGAGCGAAGTGATCAGTTCAATTTAAGTTTCCTTAATGAGATTTTGCAGTGCTGTGCTGAAATTAAAATTGTTAACAATAAAGACACATCGCTTTAGTAATAATCTTTGCATGATATTTTCTTCAACAATATAGGCAATGTACAGATAAAAATGGTGGTACATGCTTGGTCTTAGTGCAGATATAACCTGGACCAAAGACATTCTGCTATTAAACCCTTTTCTCTCTCAATCTGCTGCAAGGACTCTGAACTCTGTTCCTTGGTGATTGCAGAAATGAACTCTTGCACCTATACACATTGATTTATTGAACAGACAGCTTTAGGTTTCTGTCCGTGAATCATGTTGAATGTGCTATTATGTTATACCGCTGTCTGGCTGGGCGAAATGTTGCTGACACAGAGCTGAACCTAATTAACATGCAGTTACAAGAACAAATTCCAGCGACTGGACTCAAGAAGGGAGAAAGGTTCTCTAAGGTAAATCCAACATTGAGAGGCAGTGGCACAGGTGTTCACAAGAAGAAAAATAAAGAAGATTGAGAGGCCTTTTCAAGACTTAACAAAAAAAAAAAAACAACCACTTAGGAGAAAAGAAACCCATTAGGGTTGGAAATCCACATTAAAATGTGCAAGCAGCCAATTATGGAATTCTTTCCCCCCATGCTCTGATCAACAAGAACATAATAAAGAAACCTTATTGTTTTGGGGGGTTTGTGTTGATGTCGTGTTGTTAGAGGAATGGTGGATTTCTTGCATATACCCATTGAAAGTAACTTGTATTGTGTGATGATTAATTTCAAAAAGTCTGCTCCCCAACAAAAAGAATGCTTTTTTTTTTCCAAGGCTCAATACTAGGCCCACTGTTTGTTTGTTTTCAATGATTTGCCTGAAAACTGTACAGAGGGCTACTTGTCTGCTCCGTACTTTTGATAGAGTCCTTTATGTTCCAGTTAATACATAAAGTGAAGCAACTGAGAGATTACTATCATGTATTAACAGAGAATGTCAACTTGCTTGATCAACACAGGCATAACCTAAACATACATTAAAATACCGGGAGAAGACAGAAAGTAAATAAACTTTTTAGTGTTTGCAAATTTAGGTGCCAGACACTTTATGCTAATATTTTATTAGAAAAAAATATCATTAGGAACACCAGGGGCACGGCTAGTGGCTATTGTAAAATTGCATGTCCTAAGACCTCCTTGGAACAGATACTATTTTCACAACAGAAAGTTCTTAATAATGAAATACACTAAAGTTAATAATAAGTTTAAAGACGTTTCACAGTATTCAAGGGTGGCTCAAGTTTAATCAAAGCTGTGAGCAACTAACTTTAACTATTTGCAAGAGCAGTAATAGTATCTTGTTCGTCTATGTAACCATAATGTTGCTAATATGATCAAACTTTTTTTATCTTGTAAATACCAGTTTCATCCTAACATGGTTTTTATTGTATGTATGTTTTTCATGTAACCTTGATATCGCTCCTTCTGATGTATGTTAGTGTGCAAAAAGCCTAACTAGGGGGGAAAAATGGAAACTAGCAATAGCTACAGCCTCTATCTGTCAGCATTACTTACTACAGCTGCTTGTCCTATGTAATTTGTCATGTGAATAACTACATGCAGTCGATAAATCAACACATAACACAGTGATAACCCAGTGTTACGTGTCCTGCATTAGACTTAATATTAGGCTTCAAAAGCTGGGAGGACAAGCTCATGAGCAGGTGGCGTGTGATCTTTGCAAGCAATTTTTTCCTCATTCTTAATTACAGCAACTTCAAGGAAAAAGAACAAGAAAGACCAACATTTACTTTGTGCATATGAGCTTTCAAGATAATGTTCTGCCCTCGTCTGAGAGTCCACTTTCTTTACAGGAGAGACAGATAACTCCAGCAACACACGGCAGTTAATTAATGATGGCTTCCTGCACACCACTGCTCTGATTAAACAGAATGAGAATGAAGTCAAACTCGAACAAAGAAAGAAAACAAAAGACAGAATGAGTATGATAACACTTGTTAATATGCATTTCCATCTTGTATTATATCCCTCATCAAGCTAGTTTTAGCGTAATTAGGTTTGATTGTATGACCAGCTTATACCAGTTCGTTGCGGAAAAGTACTGGTCAAAAAATTAAGCCAAAGCAAGCCATCTAAACAAAATGAAAATGCTGAAATGGATTGATAAAACCACAATAAACCTTTACTTACAACAATATTCATATGTTATAAAATATAGAGAATTAAGATCCTTTGTGACCCAACCTCAGTACAGCTGTGTCCCAATTCAGGAGCTGGATTCTCTGAAGGTACATTTAAAGAACAATCCCATTGCTATGCCGTGTTGAGGGATACAAATTGAAAGTCCCTTTAAATGCTGCCAAAATATATCCTATTTCTCCAGCACTGTGAAGACATGCACATACTTCTCAATACATCAGTTCAAATAAGATGCAAAACTTGCAAGTGGATGAGTTATGAACTAGGATTTGGTTGAATACCCGGCAATACAAATGTTTCAGAGTAAAATACCTTAAATTTAAGATTATCTTGAAAATGATGACAAGGGTTGAGGCATACTGTGATTGCTTAGTTAGCTAGCTAGCTACCCTTGCAACAGTTAGCTAGCTAGCTCCATTCAAGTCAACGAGTCAACTAACACTGGATCTGTTCTGTTATAGTCCATCTGTGTAGCTGGTCTGTCATATTCCAGGTACTGTGCGGCCATATTTTTGTAGGATGTGGAGCTGTAATGTAAAAATTCAGCATAGGGAAGATTGAGCAAGACTGGAAGCCGTGATTCGAAACTACCTAAAAACACTCAGTGACTTTCAAAATAAAACAAAACCCTGTCAAAATCTGTTTGTATTTGGCTTTACTATTACAATAAAAAGACAAAATGAGTGAAGCTAGAACAGGAGTCAATAGTTTTGCGGTTTTACAGCCCAACATAATGAAGAGATGCTTATTAATGGAATGGGAAGCGCGGGAACTTCTAAGTCTCACAACTCCAGCTGTCTGCCAGTCATGCAGCTTGCTGGACAGAACATGCAGCCAGTGTGAGTAGGCGTATCTGGTGTATTTGAGGCGTAAGATTACAGGTGGGAGCAGCTAGGATGGGAAGCCAGACTAGACGTCTCATTTCAGTTTCGCCTGAGCAGCCTATGCAGCCTTTGGAAACAAGGGCTGTCTTTGAGCGAACAAATCTTGTGGTTAAAGCAGATGCATGCTGAAGGTAAATACAGCAACCACAGAAGTACAGAAACTGTTTTGCAATTAAACCAGTAGGGTCTTATAGACAGGGCCATAACCCCAGCCTGGGCAAGCTTCTTTACATATGTACTGTTTGTGTACACCCTTGGGTTGACACAACTTTTTTGACACAGTTACCAACATATTTATTGAGTGGGTGAAATCTGTCACACTTTGAAGATAGTTGAGAACTAAAATGAATGTTAGCCAAATATTAACACCGTCACTACCACCATCTGGTGGTGACTTTATGGAAACCACATGGTATCAGATGGTGGACGGTATTGTCAACTTCCACTTTCCCAAACCAAATACCGGTAAAGTATGCTACAAAATAAATTCAACAGTATGGTCACCCTAGATATTACCTTGAAACACATTACATAATACACAGTACACAATACGCAGCCTGGCATATGCAGTACGTAATATGCAGTGTTGTATTTCACAGGCTGTTCCAAATACATCAATAATTCTTACAAGGATTTATATAGAGGCAACAGTGTAAGTACATAGACTTATTTTAAATAGATCAAGTACCACCTTTTTGAAGCTAAGGAGATAATTGGTTTTCTTACATCAGGTCAGACCCACACATCGCAAAAAAAAAGATGAACAATCAAAAAAACTTCTTAAATCTGAATCCAAAACATTATAATTAGAATAATTGACTGCATTAGGCCACAAGGAACACATGAAATACATTATTGCTAAACATTAGTAGATCATGCCAACATTCTTACTTCTTTTCATGAATTAGTTTGGTAAGTACAACAAAAATATGTTGATGGTTACCGTTCCGAAGGATAGGTACAGTTGCTACTTTATATGCAGGCATTCACCCTTTAATATTAGGAAAATTAGCAATAACCTGGTTGCGCACATCCATGTAAACACCAAATACCCTTAAAAAAAAACCCAAATCACCCCTGGGTTACTCCTTTTCTAACCCAAATATTTGGTCTATCGCGATATCCCATCCCCAGGAACATTAATTTGTGTTCCGAGCATGTTGAATATACAAGGAGTCTTGGCCTTTTGAGTATAGGAAGTCTGCCATGCTGCTGTTGTTGCTGCTGATGTTACTATGGATACAATAAGAAGAAGTGGAAATGACGCACACTGCGTCACAATGTTGTGCGTGCATTGCTGTTTTGATTGGGATACTATGTAACAAGGAATAACCCTGTTTGCTCACGCATGTAAACGGGTTATTCTGAATGTTTTAGAATCTGGAATATTGACCATAACCCTAACATTGAATGCATGTAAGTGTAGCCAATCGAAGACTTTGGCCCCAACTGCCATCAGCAGTACAAGATGATCAGGAGATGAAGACCTGCTGTCCGTTGTATCACACAGTCAGTGGTCCAGTAAGAACACTTCCCATCTGATTTCTGAGGAAAAGTCACCACTTTAAATGAAATGCATTCAACAACTACAACATTAATGGTCTCTAGACAAGAAAGTAGGATGCCAGGCTAAAAACAGGTTTTTGTATCTTTCACTTTGCTAACCTAAATTTCCCCTGTTTACTTTTCCTTTTTCTGTACTTTCTTTACTGCCTTGGGAGGTCGGTAATCATGATAATCAAGGACCATTTGTTTCTTTTTTCCTCTTAGTGCCTTTCAGTAATAACAGTTTGCATTTTCCTTTTTACCATTTCCCTTCTCTCCTAAGGATTAGGGGATACTATCCTGAGACATCTTCTGTATCTTTCATAATGCCGTGCATATGGCAGTGATGAAGAGTTCTGCTGATACATCATCTTAAACCAATGGTTCATAGATCTGCCACTCTCCAGGAATCCTAAGTGATCTCCAGATATGTAGAATTAGAATGACATGACAGTCCTCTTATCCATATCTTCCTGAGCTTGATTTGGGCAGACGCCTGCATTTCTAATGAGAAGATTGTACCAATGCAGATGTGGAGGCTATTGGGTGAGCCTTGTTAAATGATCACTGTTACTGAACTTCTCTGATGTTTCGTTTTTCCAGGTCTGATCTGTCCTTTGAAGCACTTTTGGCTTGAGAAGTAATAGGATTTTAAATGCATACTTCCTATGGACTAGGCTTTTCTGCCAATACTTGGAAAGTGAAAGCACCTGAGAAACTTTTTCAAGGCCTACACCAAACTTCTCCATATGAAATGGAAGCATACCTTGGGAAATCCAAATCTTTCAGCCGTCCACCAAGGTCACCATTAGCTGCTGTAACGAATACCACTTTGGATGGTAGTTTGCAAGGTCACAGACAGGGAAGGGCTAGCAAGTTTTGGATGTTCTACATGTTCTAACTCTAACCCTTCCAATTTATACTCTAACAGCAAGAGCAGACACAACAAGGTCACCATGGCAGTATTTCTGTTGTCTTTGCTGGTTTGGGAGAAAGCTAAGCACCAAGTTCACATTCATGACGGGTATCTCTGTATGCAATATAAAGCAAGCACAAGAGCTTCCCAGAATCAGTAACCACAGGTCCCGAAACATGACTTTCTGGTGGAGTACAGGAAAACAAGTATAGTGAGAGAAATATCTGGACTTACTACAACAATCTGGACTGGTCCACTTAACCTGCCTGTCTATTATATGGTGAAGCCTCTTGGCCGTGTCTTTTCTTTCAGCTCTTGTTCGGGAATTTAATGAAATTATGTTGCTCTGCTTTACGGGTCAGTGCAATCCCATTGTAAAAACTTTCACTTCTTTTCTTCCATTCTCGGTCTGCATAGACTTTTGTTTAAGTTAGGGACTACACAGTAGAGAGATTCCTCTGCCCTCCAGACATGCTGTTCAGAGGAACTTATAGCTTGTCTGCTGACCAGGGTCAATATTGCTCTTAGAATACTGAACACTAAAATCTTCCGCCTCTTTGGTTGGTGCAAGGGAAACATACAAACCTTTTCAGCTTTTTAAGGGTTATTCAATCGTCTTGCCTCATCTATCAGTTGAATATTTTACACCTTTTATCAAAGGTTTGCTGTTTTTACTGAGAATCTACGTCCTTTTGACAGATTGATAGCAGTTGTAGCAACTATGCTTGGACAATTTCATACCATTGCCTCCTTGCAACTGTAGTTTTACAGTTTTTGTCTATTCCTCATCCATTTTCTTTGATTGCATACTACTTTGGTGTACAGCATCACCTTGGGAGGGTCAGAGTCACTTGCAGTGCTAAGGACATGGCTGGCAAATGGCATTCTTTTTGGATGACAGGTAGGTCTCTGAACTCTCAAATACTTCTTGGGTCTCTATTCAAGGAGAAGTAAGAGCTTGTTAAACAGAGGTCTCTATTGCCATCGCATATTAATCATCACTTCTCTCAACACCACTCTGAGGGCCTCAGCAGGGTGATTGATGTTATCTGGGTTCAGTCTTCCCACATGCAAACCAGATTCTGGTCACTTTATTAGCAAGGCCAAATTTATCCCCCTACTCAAGGTCTTTAGAGACATAGAAGTGCAAAACTGTCAAACCCACTAACTTTCTGATATTTTCTGAAACTACTTCTAGGCAGAAGTTGTGCGAAGTCTGAGACACTGAACCTAAATTCACCAGACACAGTCGACTGTTATTGCATGTTCTTCTTTCTCTGTATTATCTCTTGGTGACAAGCTCTGAACACTGGAGGAAGTGATGTTTTTCCATCACTTTCTGTTTTTTACGCTTGTCACAAACTAGTGGCAGAAGTTGCTTCATTAGAGTTTGGACATATGGAGATTAATGCTGCCTCTCACACTGGCTATAAACAAAGTTGTGATGTTGCAGGAAGTCTTCACATTGCTCGAGGTTAACAGCTGTTGAGGGAATCAATCCAACATCAGCTTCAGGGTATAAATTGTCATTGCAATCTGACGGATGGTTATTGTTCATCTAGAAATACTAGTCTTATTCATTTTCTATTTAAGAGTTTAAGCAAATGACACTCATCTCTCTTCTAAAAATCTTCACATAAAACAAGAGCTCTTGTGACTGTTATGTAGCACCACACCAACAGTATGGGACGGTGTGCCTGAATTTCAGTCTAGATCGGCCCCACTGCGTTTAGCATTAGGAATATGCTATAGGACAGCGTTAGCTTGTTTAGGAGTAGATCATATCCACAATCTCCAGATCCAAAGATATCTTTGTTTTAGCAACACCTGTTACCATCCATTGCAGTTCCAAGCTCATACATGTGGAACATAACTATGGACCACAATGAGTGAATCCACTACATTCTAAAGTTGTGGATTCAAAAAGCATTTGCTTAGTGTGAAAGTAGCTATTCACAGTAATAAAGCAGCTGAGTTAGAAGCTGTCTCATTAAATACATAAGATCACACTTACACTTTTAGGTGCTTGGGCCACACATTACACAATTTCACAAGACTGCTACTCCACATACTTATGGCAGGAATCACTGCATAGACGTCAAATCTCACAGAAGCTGGCGTGGTCAAACAAGACTTCACAAGGTTAACAGACATGATGGGTGATCAATAATAGAAGTGTTTAATATTTCGTATTTCAGAAAGTGAAGGCTCCAGCAGGGTCAGGAGCGGTAAAATAGTCATAATAAGCTCACACACTCAAGAATTATTTAGACATATAATAGATTATGGCAGAGTAGGTTCTAAATCTGGTTTAAAATTGTGTCTTGTGTCTCTAGCGTAAATAATTCTAAGAGCCCATGACTGCCATCATATGCCTTCAAAGAAGTAAATAAATAAATTAAGTGTTAGAGGAAGCAGCTTTATATTTAACTAATACATCATTGTAATGGTATAGGTGTGTACTTGCAAGATTCCTCACTGTGTCTGCAGAGAGCCAGTCCACAGAAAACTTTACAATGTATCAACTTTAAGGTGGAGAATGAGCTTTTTGACCGAGTGCCTAGCATCTCAAAGCTTCAAAGTTTTATTTTAGCCACATACCACAGTTGGTTCGTAGCACAGCACGGTGATTAAAAGAATTTCTAAATAAAGAAAGGTGAGGTAGGTTAATGCTATACTAACAAACACTCCTATCAAGATCAAATGGACTGAATGGAAATGGCAAAAAAAAGGTTGGTTCTGAGCACATTTCAAAAAGGCAAACACTGTTTGTGATGAAAAGGTTATTTCACTACTGTTTTCTGTGCATGCCGGGATATTGCTCAAGCTTCTCAGCTAAACATTGCATTAATTAGTTTGCAGGAGCTACTACCTCTTCTGGGGGAATGTTTATGCTGCCAGAACTGTTGCATCAGAAAAGCAGTTTAGTGATATTCAATGGCAGCTGGTGCAATTTGCTCCAGGGGGGACATAACAAAATTAAGAATGTACATATTCCGTATAAGGTGTAACAACTGATATTACACCAGTGTACTGAATTAAATTAAATAGAAGTTAGTTGTCTGTATTTAATAAGATGAATAAACATAACATTTTCCATGTGGACCCTTGGTACTGTTTTTCTAGCTATTGCTGTGATATACTTTTAATTCTTCCGAACTTAGGGGAAGCAAAATAAAATATTAGCATCACTGCATAGAATTAGCCAAGCCTTCTCAGTAAATCAGCCCCTCAGCAGAGACAAAACCAAGTCTAGGTTAAATTAGAGTTCACCTCATGTCATTTGGATGCTGTTTGATTTTGAAGCACTGCTGATGAGGTCCAGTACCTTAAACTCTCAGCTTCTCTTGCAAAGATATCATCTTAAACTCAGTTGCTTGCAGCTACTTTAGAATAGAATAGAATAGAATAGAATAGAATAGAATAGAATAAAGCTTTATTGTCATTGTAACAAGTACAACGGAATTGAAGTCACAGCAGCAATCAAGAAAACAAAAGTAAGAAAGTGTATAGAAAGTGCAAAAAACGTCCATAAGAAAATAGATGATGACAGCTTGTCCATTATTCTCCAGTTCAGCCAGCCTCCACCTCCACAGGGTCCAGGACTGAGCTTCTTTAGCAGTCTGTTCAGTCTCTGTCTCCTGGATCCTGTCTGCTCACAGCAGGTGAAGTGTTTCCAATGTGGCGTTGGTGTCTGGTGTTAGCTCCGTTAGCTATGTCTGTGGATAGCATGATGCTACTCTGCCCTCTGGTATTCCCTCTGTTGCTGTGTTAGCACAGCTAGCTCATCCATCTTATTGGAGATAGATCTTACGTTCCCAATAACGATGGATTGAAGGACAGGTCGATGTCGTCACTTCTTAGCTCACACCTGAAAACCAGCACGTCGTCCTCACCTCCTTCTCCTCATCTTGTGAGAAGACATCAGGCCTTACACCAGTTAGCATTGACATGCTACAGGCTGCTAACAGCTGAGTTCACACGTAAACAATGCAGCCATGGTTACATGTAGGATCTCCAGACAAACACAGGAGCAAAAATAGTAAAAAATAATCACTGAAGCCACAAAAATTTGGTGTCCATGACCAACAAATGAGCAATACAAAGTAATGATCCACTTCAAATACAAAGATTACCAAAAAGAGATGAAAAAATTACAAGAAATGGACAAAGAAGAGAGAGCTGCTGCAAAAGGCAGCCATAGCCAACAGGGCGACGCCCAGCAACTAAGTACTTTAAACTTAACTAAGTTTTCTTTCTTTATTTCATTCATAGCTGCCTCCTTTGCTCAAGAGTTCAACAAGTCCCAGCTGTAGAAAAGAGTGGGATTTTCTTTTTTGCAATTCTTAGATCAGTCCTTTTGTCTTAATTCAAGGGGAAAAAAAGTATTTTTCTGCAACCTGCTGGCTAGTGGTGTATAATGAGTTTGGGGGCAATTAATTGCACCACAAGTAGCTGAGGCATTAAATGGTTGTGCCCCAGAAAAGAAACACACTAATAAAGCAGTAACTTTATACAAGTAAAATAAAAACAATAATAATACAAGTTTCTTTGCAAGCTTTTTTTTTTCTAACACATTTTCGAAAGCATAATAGCATCTTTTCTCATTGTGGTGTGGCAGCACTCTAGTGCCATTAATAGACCAGCCATCACTGGTGTCTTTGTGCAAGATGCTAAATGGATCTTCCAGAACTGTTTAACCTGAACTAATTTTTTTTATTTATTTTTTTTTTTTTTCATTTATTTATTTATTCATTTTTTATTTATATTTTTTGGGGGGAGGAAGAGCTAAACAGTTTTTAAGAGGAAGCAATGTGTTACATGTCATCCACCCAAAATTCCTGCATCCACCTGTGAGCTGCAGAATTTTCAACTGAAATAAATTCATTACTGCTTTTTTATTTCTCCATTTAAAACATGCATTGTTCTTTAAGTCTGCTCATATATAAGTCTAATCATTAGTGGTGGTCATGCATGTAATGGTGTACACAATACTGGCTAACATGGCCTTTTTAGACAGTGCTCTTCTTTCCAGGTCACAAGCCATTTGACAAACTGTGACATTTTCATGTCTTTGTGCTCGTTCATATCACAACTGCCTATAAATCCCAAACTCTGCTACTCAGCCTACTGTAAACAAGCAGCATTGGAGGGAAAGAGATGCTTTTGTGCCTCCTCAGCATTTACCAAAGGACAGTGCTACCCCTAGGTCTTCTACTTTAATGTCACGCCGTAAGTTAGTGTCATAGGAGTGAAGAAAAATGCCCCTACTCTTTTCCCAATGACAAACTGATAAACATAAGTTATCTGTGGCGGGATGGTTTCTTTGTAGTTCAAACATTTCAGTGCCCTTATTTGCTGGATTCTCTCAGTGTTACTGCACAGCCTCCATAGTGAAAAAATGAAAGATTCAAAGGACAGACCTTGCAATTAGTCATATACATGTATTGATTGGGAATTGTTTATTTTGACACAGTGTGTGTTTTTGTTCTTCTCTTAAAAATGTCTCATTTATTTAGAGTAGGGCTGTCGTGCAGCTTTTAAGGGTTGTAAACATCAGGTTAATTTCACTTTGGGGGCAATGCTATAAAACAGTTTAAGAACATGGTGACCAAGACAAGACAGTATCCTTTTTTGAAAATTAGATTTTGAAGAAAGTCCATTCATTAATTTCAGATTCTTGGTTCGGGTTTGCTGTTATAATTGAGTTCATTTTCTCTGCCTGAAAGCCAAGAATGAAAAAAAAATCCCATTAATATCTAATCATGCAGACAAAGTAAGATACCACACCCATACCATGACATTCTTTCACTGGTGGCCATACACAAGGTCTGATCAAGTTTTGTAATGTCAAATGATGAAATATGTGGGAACTAGTTGGCAGTGATGGCGGTTTTGATGTATGTCCTTAAAAATATAAAGAAATGCATCAACTTCATGTTCAAATATTATAAATATGTCATTAAAATCTTCACAATAACCCCCAAAAAAGAACAAACAAAAAAAGTGACCAAAAAAAATCACAAATTAAGAAGGATTGCCATATAAGGTACAGGAAGAAAAGTTAATCTTACACTTTGTCTCATTATTATGCCTCTTCATATACATAAAACAAGGGATAGATAAAGCAAGGTAATAGCACTTTTATTACTATCTTTATTGTTTTTGCTTAAGCTTAGTATCCGATGTGAAAAAGAAAAGCCTAATCTTGGCCAGGTCTTAATACAGAAAAAAAGCTTAAGACACAGAGAAGCCTTTAATGGGAGGCAAAAAGGCATAAAATTCCTTTCACAGTCAAATAAGTGCTGATATCAGTTTGTTGAGAGCCAAGTGTCGTCTTGAGAGGCCTAAAAACTGCACTCCGAGTGATAGGAAGACACACATGACTACAAATGACACCGAGTGTTTAATCAATGCACCTTTTATTGCCTTCTCCCTCACTGGTACACACTTGAGTTAACAGAGGCTACAGCACTGCCCTGCTGGGGTCTCATACCAACACAGAGGCTTCTTTTCGGCTCACTCAAATATCTCTGCTCTCCCAGGCTGAGGCTCCTCTCTCCTCTGATTGTCTGGCCAACAATTGTCTTATATGAGCTTGTGTGCTTAGAGCGGCTGCCCACGAGCAGCTCTGAATTAATTTTCTTTGAAAGCCTGTGGGGGGATTTGACACCTAGAAAGGAAATATATATCAATGGTATATAGTAAATATTGCTATTTAGAGATAGGGAAGAGAAAAAAGGAAAAAATGAATTGTGTTTTTTTTTCTTAGTGGTACTACTTCATTGTGAGTGCAGTTAATTTATGAGATTATCAATAATAGTACATCACATTTGAAGAAGGATTTCACTGTTTTTTCTAATGTGGTTTGTGTATACTTTGGTACATACAATTTTTTTCTGATGCATAGACATGGGCTTTACTCTGCGCGTGTAACTGAAGGATACCTCTAGAGGGCACACAAAAGAGCTCAGGCCACAACTACAGTAAAGGCTGGATTTAGAACAGGGGTGGCCAACCTGCGGGTCGCGAGCCACATGCTGCTCTTTGCCTTTCAGTGTGCGGCTCTTTGATCCATTCATTATTGTTATGAGAAGTGGTGTACCAATCAATCTAAATTATTGATATATTGATGTTGTTATTAGTATTGATCAATACTTGGGTGATGAGATTGATACTTAAGTTTCAGTTTCTTTTCTCTACATCACACATGTACTCATAGTTATCTAGATAGATGGATGAAGCTTTGCCTCTTCTGCAGTAAAAACAAAAAATTGTCTTTGACACGGCTCCAAGTACGAATTGAAACACACTTACAAATGCAATAAATGTCACTTCAAAATTTGGAATTCTTTTGATTTTCATCTTATGTCCTTTCATTTATGTGTGAGAGAAAGTGTGTGGGATGTGGCTCTTTGTTGTACCACGGTCATTTTTGTGGCTCTTGGTCTCTGCCTGGTAGGCCACCCCTGATTTAGAAGATGTTAAGCAGAGATCTCCTGAAGGTTAGCGTTGTGTTAACTTTGGCTGTTTTTGAAACTACCGTCTTTACTAGCAGTGCTTACTGATCTGGTGAAGATTAGTACGTACAAGTATGTGAATATGGAAAAAGTTGGCCAAGAGTACCAGAATGTCCAATGGACAGGGTCAAGGTTCTATTTTTCTGTGAGTGGCACATGGAACTCCATTTAAGGTATTACTGAGGGTGGGTGGCTACAGCGACAGCTGCTTGGGGGGTGCATGAATAATTTTTTGTATTGTGACTGGCAAGGGTTGGTCATTAGTGCTGCAGCTTCAGAGCAAGAAGGTCAATGGTTCGATTCCCAGCTGGGCTGTGAGTTCTCCCTGGGTACTCCGGCTTCCTCCCACAGTCCAAATACATGCTCATCAGGTTAACTGGTCACTTTAAATTATCTGTAGCTAGAGTGAGTATGTGAGAGGTTGTCTGCCAATGTTAGCCCTGTGACTGACTGGTGACCAGTCCAGGGTGTACCCTGCCTCGTGCCCTAAGACAGCTGGGATAGACTCCAACCACCTGTGACCCTAAACAGGATAAGTATGGTATGGAAAATGAATGAATGAATGTTACGTGTCAATATCGAACAGCCCTTCCACTTGAAACGCCCATCCCTTGTACCACAGGTTCATCTTCTTCAACCACTTGTTAATTTTTAAAACAACATTAAGTCGATGCTACAGAAGTAGTTTTGCATTTTAGTTTAGCCATCATCAACCCCTTACTGCCTGAATTAATTAACAATCATAAAAAATATATTATTTTATGTGTTTTTGCATTCTTATGAATGTAAAATTAAATGGAGATTGTAAATTTCAGTATAGTACACACAATAGTCATAACTAAGTAGTATTATATACATAGACATGAGAAGTGCATCCCCAGAATATACTGTGACACAGTGGATCTGATACGATCTTTGGTATGTGTAGAATATGAATCAATAGATAATAATGAGATACAAAGGTCATTTCAGCTGCATCAAGACCTGACAGGGTATGTCGCAAATTTGCAACCACAGGCATCAAGGGGTTAACTTCCACTTCCAAAAAACTGAAAACTGATGAAGCATACTACAAAATGGATCAATGACAACAACTATCAAATGACAACCACTCTTAAAAGCATTATTCTTAACTTACATCTGAGTGGTTCCTGGGCTGCTCAGGGAACTAATGGCCAGTAAACAAAATGTACCATTTGAACTGCCCCTGCATTTTCCTTCATCCTCTGACTTGTTTTGATTAAGTTTTGCAAACTCTAGAATGTAATATATCTCATTAACTACACCGACAGGCATGTATGTTATTCTGCAGTGACAATGGATATATCAAGACTTCGCCAATTAGCTCACCTTTCAAAGTTGTCCCTCTACATGTCTGTGAAGTCAACAAAAGTACACCTCCAGACTTGTTCTCTCATCTACTTTCCAAAGCATCACTCAGTGTCAGAGCAAATTAATAACACCAACATAAATCTTACAGGTTATAACACCCTCTCCTCCCCTCAGTATATATATTTTTTTGTATTTTAAACGACCGAGTCTGTACTTTCCTCCAACTTGCTGTTCCAACTTTTCCACAAATCCACTCTCAGATTGTTCTTAATTTTCAAATTTTGAGCCAGCACATGGTTTCTGTTTATTAGGGTTCATCTCTGCTACTTTCTGTCTTGGAAGTAACATTTTAATTGTTAGCTTGGTGACATTCGTTACTTGCTTTACAAAGAATTTGAACAGTGTGAAATCCTTCCAAACACATAAACCACAGAACACATCATTTTAAAAACAGTGTTTGAGTGATTGGGGGTACTTCCCCCTGTCATGATTCATTCAACATGATTCCAAAATTGTCAAAACAGCAGCTTGATCAGTGTCTTCCCTCTTATGAAAATAGGTGAGTAAGGGCTTCAACCTACCATGGTGAGTTCCAGCCCATAACCGACTTCTCCTTGTGTTTTTGTCTTATTTCTTATCCAATGTAGGTGGTATTAGCTAACATGGAAGAGGCTACTTCTGCAGCTATAGCTGTTGAGCTTCTCTTAGATACCTTGACTTAACAAAACACTGGAAAATAGAGGTGCCTATTTGGTGATCTCATTGAAGTTTTGGCTCTTGCTCCCCAACTGATGCGTCAGTCTTGGGCCAACAAAGGTTGGGTACCCATTGAGTGTTGATTGAATGAGCCTGAAAGGCTACAGTTTTCATTGACGCTTCACTTTTGTATTCAAAAGTCTTTGCTAATTTATGATGTATTGGATGGTGTACCTCTCTGATCCTTGAAAATCTTTTTTAATATCACAGATGCTTCTGAAAAGTCGAGTGACAACTTGGCACAGATGAGAGACCAGTGGGCCTCTTCTTCTTTGTAAGAGTTTACCAAATGAAAAGCAGAAGTTTAAAGCTATTAATACCTCAGTTGGACTTTGGGACAGTATTCGAGAAAGTGTAGCTTTATGTCAGTGCTGAAACCCAAAAGTTACTGTCAAACAGCCAAAGATGATCTTGAAAACACAAAAAGATCATATTACTTTATAAGTGGTTTTTATTTTATTACTGCAAAAAGTGACAACTTATCTCATTCCCTTTGGCTGCACTGATGTTTTCCTCACAGATGTGACCCATATATCATTGCTGTAAGGTAATGCTCTTCAAAGAAAAGAATGGCAGGCTGGTTTGTTGAAGCAAACTATTTTAAATCAGTTTAAAATAAAATCAATGAAGCCATTTAGTGATAAGTTAGTGTTAGCGCTAGTGCTTTGATTTACATCAGTGGGTGTTAAATAACAGATAAGCAAGGAAGAGGTTCAGGAAGTGTGGCTCTAGAGGGAAAAGTCCATCCAGGGATGTGCTGAGGGTCGATAAGGCTTAAAAAAAAATGTCATTGTAACCCAAACAAGGATTTTTCTTTCCCCTTAACAGTAACTTCAACCATAGCATTACCTTGACATCGATTTATATTTTTATTTTTTTTCTTTCTTTTTTCTTCCCTTTTTTATGGTCCTGGTGGTAGCAGCATCAGATCAGAAAACACTTTAATGTGTCAATCGAGAGAAGACTGGGGAAACAGATATTTTCTCAGAAAGAAAATACCTGTTATTATGGCACTTTGTGGAACAAGAAATGTCCTGTGGGGGCTCACCAAACCAGCTATCTGCTCTGTCTTAGACAACCTGATCTAAGTATACGTCACAGTGCCGATGCTAAACATTTCTGGGGAGGAATGAATACAGAGAAAAAGCAGTTGTATGTAACGTTGAGTTGGATGAAAAGAAAAAAAAAATGGACAGATCAAGCCAGATTTAAATTCTGTAGATATGTCTATTTTTTGTTGTGTTTCACATTCAAATACATCAAAAAAGAAACAGAAATACTAAGTTTTAAGACAGAGTTGAGAGATATCCTTCCTGCTTTACTGACAGTACTTCCTTTGATTATGTCATGATGTTTCACCCAAGAATATAAAAAACACATTAAAAATAATGCTTTTACATGGAAATGCTGCAGTATTCAAACCAGGCCTGTGATATGACTGTAGAGACACACCCCTCCACAGACCAGAAGTCTAGCAAGCTGCGAAAAAAACAAAACAGGAAAAGTGCAGAAGTGGAGAAACAGATGCACATATTGTTGAAAGGTAGTCAGCAGATTAAGCAGATTCAGCAGCCAAAACACGACACCGTGGTCCGTTACTGTTGTCATTGTCCTGTTTGTGCATGGCAATTTAAGTTGTTGCACTGTGGAGCGTGATGTAAGCATTTCCACTGAAAACTCTAGTTTTCTGTTTACACAGCAGTAGTGGCAGCAGTGTTTCAGAAAAATAACCTAAACGTGACTCTTATTGTTTCAAAGTGTGTTAAAACAGAAATGTGATTTATGCTTTGTCCATTTTTTTAAAGTCTGTACAGTAATAATTATGATTAAAGAAGATGCTACAATGTTTGATTGTTGAAGGGTTATCCCTCTGTTTAGCTGTGCTCAGGTCTGACAGTGAGGGCAGAAAAACCACTGCTGAAAAAGCCAGTGCCCCACTTTGGCCATCAAAGTAGGAAAAAAAATCTGGCTACGCCCCTGTTTGGCAGCCAAAAGCTATGAATAATTATTTGATGACATTTTTGTCCCTCTGCACTGTGAAATATTCATTAAGATGTGTAAAACTGTAATTTCACGCAGCCCCAAAACTTCTTTCATTATTTACAAAAAAAAGAAAAAAAAATTAATAACAGTTGTGGCTCTTTAAAAAAAATTAAACTGACAACACTAACAACAATAACAAATACTATTTTCAATAGTCATAAGAATTTATGGTTGATGGCTGTTGGAGGGACAGCAGGAGAGCACTATCAGCTCTGCAAGCCTCTTATGTTTACACCGTTGAAAGGAATCATTACTCATTGTACGTGCAGAGAGAAACTTGATTCCTAATAATAATACAAATCTGACGTCTTTTATCCTCACTACTTATGTCTGTACGAAAGCAATTTGTTGAAGTTATTTGTTTACCCTGACATGCCACTTCTTCTTTTTTTCCTTGGTTAAGGCATCTTCCACATTCTTGATGAACACTGAGCAAACAGAACATCAAAAAATTACAGAGCGGCATTAACACTGACTAACACAGCATAGCGAAAAATGGGAGAAAGAATTGCCTCTCAGCACTTTCACAGCCCTAGGAGATTTAAATAATAAAAAGCACTGGGCCTCTGAACAAACAGGATAATTATGGCCTACAGTCTTCCTGTCGCTCGTCTGGCACGGCCAAGCGGAAAGAAACATGTTATTACCACTCAAAGGTTCTGCAAGGAGAATTAGGAGAAATAAATGTTTCATGTGGAAGGATGGCTTCACGGTGAATCTCTCGGACCAAATCAACAGACACGTTTTATTGCTCCCATGTATTTTACAGTAGAGCGTGACAATAATGTCATGTATGGAACACCCTCATGCTTGTTCATGTTAAAACACATTAGATAAGATTAGCTGTATTTGAAATACTTTTAACAAAATCGTCCAATTAGTGTGATTATTTGCATCCTCATAGAAGAAAAAAACAGCAAATCCCTGGTGTATTTATGTTATCTTACAACAGTTGATTTAATTAAATACTAGAGCATCAAAGTGACTCATCTTTGTGCATCAGAAAACACATCAAGCAGATGATGCACTTCCGCTGATCAGCCAAGTTAATGAGATCTTTGTCATAAAATAAGCCTTTCCGCCAGGTTCTCACACAACACAGGGACTCGGACCTCTCTGTCTGCCTTTTCTAGGTCTCGCTCCAACATGTGTGCAGCTGCCAGCAGTACTATTCAGTGGAACAGATGGGCTTGTAATGGAAAGAGCTTGTCTCCATTAGCTGCCCTGCCTTTCTATAACATAGTCATTCAAGGCGGCCTCGGCTTTCACACTGCCACACTTTTCAAAAACATAACGATGGCAGCACAACACTTGGTGACCTTTTCGTTTGACACGTCACCACTTGACACCTACAAATGCAATGCTTCCCTCTTCCCTTGTGCTTTATAATTTTGGATGATGGAGAATGAGGATGATAAGGGGGAAATAACTTAGTTCTACTGGTTTGTATGAATTAAGCTTTCAAACCTTTGCTTTAGCAAAACAAACTCAATGCATTATCTCATTTTGCATAGGATTTAGACACTGAAACACTTTGCATAAAATATAAGCAGTCTAGCCACTCTTTTTGCATTTAGATTTAAAAGTATTAGTATCAATGGATAGTCACAGGCACTTGAGACTTTGAAGAAAAGCAGGTATTTTTTTTTACTGAGGTTTAATAAGCATCCAAAGGCCTCTCAGCTCCTTACATTTAGTGACAAGGCTGTTCAGGGAGAAATTCTGTCTGGCCTCTATACTTTAAATTTAATGAGCACTACATGCTCTAATTCAAATGTCATTTTACTTACATGCCAAGTTTATATCTCCTTTTCTTATTTAGCCAGGGTAATGCAAGGAAGACCTTTCAGTCAAAAAAAAAAAAAAAAAAAAAGACACCTTGGACCAGACGCTGTGTATTAATTATGAATATGCTTTCAGGGCAGGACCATCCAGATGTCTTGTGGCAATTGGAAAACCTTTTTGCTCCTTATTTTTGAATTCAGATTGTGGAAATCCCCAAAGAAGGAGGCTGTTTCCACGGACCAATTAGCATCTTAAGCAATTAGAGTGGGGAAGAAGCCGATGGTAAATTGCAGCGCAGGCCGTGTGAACCTTAGGGTTAGTGCATGCTGTGCTGAATCCTTGCATCCATGGAGCAAATATGCAGTAGAAAAACAAAGAAATCCCATCTGCGCCCAAGTAAAGAGACACTGAAAAAATAACACTTATGCAAAAATATTTCAAAACCACGCACTTAAACTCAAATATATGAGATGCAGCAAATAGGTAACACCAAAAAATCCTGTTTCCACTTTGCGGTTTTCCTCCATACTTCTGATGCATTGCTCATTTTCTATCACCAGCTTTGTCCTTTTCTTTGACATTGCTTTGGCAGCATAATGGGGTTTAAAGTGTATACTTAGCCTCCACTCAAATCACTCCCTGCAAATAACACTATGCTGAATTGAGTGTACTGTATGCTATGTGTACTTGAAATTATGTTGCAGAGCAGAAAACAGGCTAAATAAAGCAGCCCACACTTACAGATCTGGTTGCGACACTGAAAGGCTCACCATGTTGCACATTTTATCTGTGTTGGAATTGGTAACAGCTCATGGCAGAGAAATGGTGACAGGCTGTTTAACTCTGCACATGCATTGGGGTAAAAGAACATTTTTAGTTATATATGCAATGGTTCCCAATGCTTGCAATAAATTCCTCCAATTATACAGAACTACTGATTGCATGAAGTGTTTAATGAGATAATCAAGCACCAAAACAATTTATGGTGTCTTCATGAAAATGCTACTGCTACAAGAGGGATAGATTTCAGTAATGATAATCTCTAAATAATTATATCTTTCATGGTTTTGCACACTGCAATCTAAAAACATTAATTACATTGTTGATGGCTTTCCAGCGAGGCACAAACAGTCCACAACACAACACGCCAAATACATGATGATGTAAAAATCAGCGCTCTGTCTGATTCAACAGATGACAGAAACACAGATTTCAGAAGACACAGATAGGCACATGTGGATCCCAGCGCTGTTCTTTAACGGAGCAGATAACGCTTGATAAATGGCCGGCTGTAAAAACAGGACTTTGTTTTCTTAACCGCATTCACGACCCTCGTTAAAATGCGGGGACAGCACCATGGGTGTGTCCTGAACATTAAGTGGTTTGCTTCCTAGAGCAACAGCCTGTTGGGCCACAAATTACATCTTTGTTTAAATTATATATAAAAATGAATGAATGGATGGATGGATGGATGACACATGCCAGTTCCTTAGAAAGTGAAGCCAAAACATTACAAGCTCTCCCTGCTGGATGTAGGGTTGGTCACAAAGCCTGCCTTCTCTGTGCAGACATGTGAGGCATGAGTCAAATTCATTCATTCGTTTTCTACTGCTTATCCTGTTCAGGGTTGCTGTGGCTGGAGCCTCTCCCAGCTGTCTTAGGGCGAGAGGCGAGGAACACTCTGAACTGGTCTCCACAAACAGAGACAGACAACCCATCATGCTCACTAACACCTATGGGCAATTCAGAACCACCAATTAACCTGATGCGCATGTTTTTAGACTGGCCTACCCAGAGAGAACCCACCCATGCTCAGGGAGAAGTTACAAACTCCACATAGAGAGGCTCACATCTCCCGAATCTGGATTTTAACTGGTGACCTTGCTGTGAGGCAGCAGCGCCAAGTGGTGTGCCTGCGTGCAGGTCTGAGTCAAATTTTAAAGTGAAATAAATGTCCTGATGCTAACTATTGTCCAGGTATTGTTTATTGTGATGGCTTAGGTGTCAGTATTATGTTTATGTATGTTTTAATTCATACACCTATTTGATGGTTTGAAGCTTGTTAGTAGCAACACTGATGCACTAGCTCATATGTTACTGTTAGTTGCGCAAATTCAACCCTTGGAGGTCAAAGAGAGGGCACTTGATTCTTTTGAATTTCTGCTGTACACAAAAACCATGAGTCATCCAATATGAAAAGCACTCTGATCTGTATGTCTGAGGTCAGTTTGGCTCTATTTAGCGCCAATGAAAAGGTTCCTCTTGGATTTGCAGCACAGAAAGGACTGGTAGCAGTCTGTGCCAAAATTCTCTTTAAACGATAATTTTACCTGTGCTGTTTCTCTCCAGAATATTTCGTATGCCACAAAGGAATTTCCCATCTCCACAGACATTTACAAAGACACATGCATGCTTGGCAAAGGCTGAATGCTTGGTCCCTCGACGTTAAATAAGCCTTTTTTTTCTCAGATTATGCTCTCCTCACAGAGGCCTTTACAAGCCCTTGCAATCACACAAGAGACAGCTGCAGTGGACATAATAACGGTGGGAAGCAAGTTAATTATTGCGCAGGCTAACAAAGGCTAAGGTGGTGTGAGGTCTCTTGATTGGTCAGCGTCTTAAAATCAGGATTAATGGAGAAGCACTGTAAATGTGCACTGTATCAAAACCTGGAGCCCTGGGGGAAAGAGTAAGATACTGTTTGAAATCCATAACTGCAGCTCAGGTTGAAACGCACATTTTTCAAACGTCCTTCCAACAATCCTTAAGAGACAGACTAATCCTTAACAGAAACATTTGTGCAATTAAATATTTGGCTCACACACTCTGCTTTCCCTCGCCACTGTGCTCTCACTGAATGCTCTCAGAGGTAGGACTTACTCATGGAAAACAATCTCTACACACTTCAGATTACTCAAAACTGAGAGTCTGATTCATCCAAGGATTGCGCAGCTTATATGTCAGCTATACTTGTGCAAACGAAGCAAAAGTTTAGTGTCAAATTCACAAAGTATGCCAAGGGTTAAATGCATAAACATTTATTTATGTATAAGACAGACAAAGGTCTTAAACTCAGGAAAAAACTCAAGTCTGAGAATTAAAATAGATTTCTTGTTGTGCCAAACTAAGGATTTGGTTTAAAGGCAAAATATGATTTGTTTCAGTAATTCATGCAAAAGCAGGTTAACATTCAAAATAAAGATAAAGAGAAAACAAATTCATAATGCTGAAAAAGGGTTATGACAAAGACATTTATTCATGGTATATTTTGCATAAAATGTATTAAAGGTGTGTATAAATGTGTTCCAAGTATATTTACAAAATCTTTATTTATTTTTTCTTTAGGTGTGACTCTTTCAATCCAAATGATCTCATTGCATTCAGATTACTGCAGGGAATATGATGTAGGCAAAAACCATGTAAATAACCTTCAGCTATATGGAACTGTAAGATCTTTATATCCCACCCTTTCCTACTTATTACATAAAAATCCATAACAGACTTTTTAAAAACTTAGCTCTTAAGGTAGGTCTCAGAAGGTGAGGATGAAGGTACCAGGTTAGGGAGAAGGTATTATGATAATATCTCACTGTCACACTGTGTGGTATCAAACATTGGTGGACCCCAACCTAAGGACTAGGTTGGCTTGTTTCACATTTTATTGGCAAGAAAACACTGAAAAATTAGAGCAGAAAAAAAAAAGATACTTAAAGGGACAACCTTTCAAAGGACCACAATTTAGCAGGTGTAATCCATTTTTTTTCAAAGATAAAGAAATATTCTCCTTTGAATCTTTGTCAAAATTACTTAGAAAAACATTCCTTATGTAGAACCCTGAAAGAACTGAAATCTAATATGAATTTCCCGATGTGTAATGAGATAAAAAGATAACTGACTTCCACACCAATGTTTGTGTTTTTGTGGAAAAAGTGAAGTGAAAATATGAAGAAAATGAGATGTTGGTCTCGTGGATTAAGGGACCGATAACAGTTTTAGGGTTAGAGTTAAAAAAAGTTTTGTTGCATTTCAGCCTTCCCTTTACACGGAAATGGCGTTTCAGCCGACCTAAAATGAAAACTTTTGAAAACGGCCTCAAGAGTGCGATTTTTGCTGAAACTCTGCCAACATTGTTGCCATGAAAAGAGTAAGCTGGCGTTTTCAGTGGAAACGCTGTCGTCCCACTCCGCTTCGAGCAAGTGCACACAACAGGACAACAGTACCGTTATTACGATTGTCGTAAACTACCATGTTGTGAGTGTGCTGCTCACTTGTGCTGCTGTATCTGCTGACTGTCTTTATACAAAATGTGCATCTGTTGCTCCACTTTTGCGCTTAGTATTCCCCAATAAACCAGATGATCGGCTCAACTCTACTTTGGTGGAGACCTACTAAAAGCTGCTTCTGGACAAGGCAGTTATAGCACCACCTGCAGGCCTGGCATGCTTACTACAGCATTTTCAGTCCCTCTGTGTTTCCGTGTAAAGATTTTTACACAGTGTTTTCACTGAGCTTTAGCATTTTCAAATGAAACGTTGTCGTGTGAACGGGGCCTCAGTATATGCCTCATACAGATGCAGTGGTCTTCCCCTGCTCTCTACTCCTCCCCATCTTTCTGTTTTTTCTTCAACTGTTCTATCAATGAGGGGAAAAATGCTAAATAACTTAAAAAAGGAGGAACATATTATGAAGTTATTATGTGAAATCTTGAATGAAGAGATTTCCTTAAATTTGGCCTCTATGAACAGAACTGTTTGCTGCTTCGGTTTAGCTCAGAGCTAAAGCTAGGTTTTGATTGTTGCTAGGCAACGGTGACACACACCTTCAAGAGCAGGAGCAAGGAGCAAACACAAAGATGATACTCCATCCATAATGCATATGGTCATTATGACAGTCATGACCTTTCAAGGTACAAATACCCTGAACCCTTTTGTGTTCCGTCATTTTAATTAAACGCGAGTGTTAAAATTCAAAATACTCACAGTGAGGAGAGGAACAGGTCTTTCTGCTAAAGGGTTTCATGTCAAGATGTTCAAGTGCTAAATCTAAATAGAGAGTGCCAAATGGATCCAAATCAAAGGAATACAAAGAATAATGGGTGTATTTTGAACATGTATTTTTGAGCCTCCGTGCTTGTCAGTCGGTGAGTTGATGAATTATATTTTTTCATCCATGTGAAACGAAAGAGCCTGCTTCATATAATATGGTTTGATGGAAAACACTGTCTCTATTTAGTCCTGCTTTAAATAGGCAGTGTGTGACAGTATATGTGTGTGTGTGTGAGTGTGTGTGTGTTTCATCAGATAAGAACAGTTAAATGAAGACTGAGTGCTGAGATGATGGACTCAAGATGAGTGGCTTAAATGGAAAACGCAGATGGCATTACTCTCCTCCACCTCGGTACCCAACCTCCGTCCATCCCTGCACCGTGTTGCTCTCACACTACATTTCCTGCTCCTGTCCCTTAAAACAGGCTGTACTGCTCAGAGAAGTACACTTTTAATTGCATTTTCATGTAGGTGTTTTTTAAGGGTGTCGTTCCCCAGGCAGCGGGAAGAGTGCTCTGAGACGAGCTGTACATGCTCACCAGTGCAGTCAAGCCCCACCAGGGGAAGTGCGTCAAAGTGGAGAGGTGCTGGAAGTGCAGACAGCCCTGTAGGGACACTTGAAAAAGCCATAACAGCCAGAGTATAAATAAATGCATGGGGAGAGCATTTTTCCTCATGGATGAAAAGCCTTTAACCTTTTGGTCCACACAGGAGCACAAATCGTTCTGTGACATTTAACTTGCATATTCCTCTTTTTCTTTCCGGGTAGATAATTTTTAGCTTTTATAGGGGAATCAGCAAAGCCTTATTGGATTCCTGCAGCCTATTTAACACCCCCAATCCAGCTCCATGCCAGTAACTTTGAATAATTTTAGATGTTCCAGAGGAACACCTGTGAATTTTTCAGATGCAGTTTCTTTTTGCCCTTGGACAGTTTATTCAGCATTAGTGAACATTCACCACTGGGTCCTCCTGTGTGGCCCAAAAAAGAAAAAAAAGAGAAAACAGTTTGTTTTAGTCCTGAATCTGTGATGCCACACTGATGCATAATTGATTCAGAAAAGGACAGAAAAGGAAACTGTGACATAACCAGAACAGTCTTTGATGTTTAAGGTTAGGCTTACTGGTCTGAACAGATTTCAAGAAGATAACACACAGAAAGAGAAAAATGTACAAATGCTGCTTTAATGGGCTACAGTTGAAAAGCAGACAAGTGACTTTGAGATTGCTTTGAATTCCCAAATCCTCTGAAGATGCAAAAAGAAGAGTATGAAAAATGATTACTTGAACTTGTATTACCTTCATACAGACTCTAAAGTATTACTTTGTGGATTGAGATGTTTAAGGAAAGGATAAAGATGTCTAACAGAGAGATCAGGGATCTGAGAAGTCAGTTATGACCACATCAGTGTAGAGTGAATTTACACGCTGACTGTCATTGAGAGTTGTCACACTAACAAACAACCTCATAAATATTTGACACACTTATTAATTATCAGTTTTTAATTCATGTAATGACTTTTCATGTTCAGAGTGATGGTGACCTTTGACCTTTACTAATTACTATAATCAGATTTGTTGGTGGTACCTGTTTCTTGACTAGCTAAAAATTGTCAATTTGCCAATATGTCGTTTTTCTTCAGACTTCTATCAGCCAGCACACCAAACAACACCACGCATTAGCATTGGCTGAGAGGATTCTGGATTTTTTCTTTTGTTTAATTGACACAACTCTTATACCCAGCTCTGCTGCTTAGTCCAAAAATGTGTGGGCCTTACAAATGTAGCTCTGTTTAAAAGGCTTTGAGCTTTATACAAATTATTAGCAAGAAGCATTGTTCAAACAAATCTACCAAACACAAATTATCTTACTTTTATGCTAAGTTCATGTTACAAGTTACCATTGTGGGCAGACACAAAGCTACCTCTGTAATGTGCCTTGTACTTTTGGCATTTGTCATCTACAGCTAGCTTGT
This sequence comes from Halichoeres trimaculatus, assembly GCF_033239565.1. Taxonomy (NCBI): domain Eukaryota; kingdom Metazoa; phylum Chordata; class Actinopteri; order Labriformes; family Labridae; genus Halichoeres; species Halichoeres trimaculatus. The sequence continues at coordinate 23,347,985 of NW_027437184.1, forward strand.
AGCTGCTTGCTAAGGGGTGCTTTGCGTTGTTGTTTGCATTGTAGCATCAGAAAATCATCAATTCTCATTTGGCTGAAAGTAGTTTGGAAATCTACAGTGGTGATTTTTTGCCCTATTTTATTTATATTATTTTTATTTGACCTTTTTTTTAGAGGGTAAAAAAAATGCTTGAAAACCACTTCTCATTTACAAAAATGACCTGGCCAAAAGGCACCAATGGGAACACAAAAACATGAAAACTACGGACACTATTAGACATATAAACATAACAGAACAAAAGTGAACTAGTATAAGCAATGTGCATGAGGTGTTAGAAAGTAAGTGTGTACACATAAGTCCAAAGTGATCTGCAGGAGCAACAGTCAGCTACAATCTGTTGGAGTTAAAGCCCGAAGGTGGTGAGTGGAGTCAAAGTTGTCCATGGTATGAGGGTATTTTTAAATGTGTATCTTCTTTTCTTTTCTTCTTTTTTATTTTTTTATTTTTTTATTTTTGCTTTTTGGCCTGACATCCACACAGAAACCAAGGTCTGAGTCATTGGAAACAGAGATTCATCTTCCAGGGGCAACTTTTGAAAAAATCAGTTTTGTCGTCATTTTGTGGACGCCAAAAGCGGAAGTTTTGGAAGCGCTGACAAAGCTGTGCTTCTTATTTTATTATTATTATTATTATTATTATTATTATTATTATTATTATTATTATTATTATTATCATTATTATTATTATTATTATCTAATACTGAAGTGCAAAGGAAATTTAATTTATCAGACTTTTGTTTTGACTAATGTATGAACAGCTCAAAGAACTCTGTTTACAGTTTACATTCCCTTGAGGAGCTTAACACATACATACAGTGTTCCTCAGTGGTGTTAGACGCAACAGGCTGAACACAAATTCTCACTGGCTTGGCATGCTTAACCTGTTAACTGGCAGTGGCCCACCCTTATCTAGGCTACTCTACTAGGCTCTGAATTCAAATGTAAGTCAAAAAGGTTCATGAGTAGGCCGCAGCCAGTTAACAGGTTAAGCAGACATTTTTAACAGTTTCTGTGTTGTCATGCAGACAGGGTAATACTTGAAATAATCTCTTCTGGTGACAGGATACTGCTAAAAGTCTATTCTTTTTAAATATCTGTACAAGTATAGACTTAGCCTGTGTCTTTGGACTTCAGTGTTTTGATACTTTTATATGTTTTATTGGTGCATTCTGGATGCAAGTGTTTGTGCAGGCTTTTGAATGTAGTAAAATGAATTTCAGTTGTATACTGAGCTAGTTAATCTCATTTTAGTGTGGCATTATTTGTAACTTTAGTGTCAAAATTTCATTTCACCTGCTACAAACAATCAAGCTCCTCTAATCACAATTCCCTGGTGCTGCAGCTGATAAAAGACCTGTCAAGAAATCTGACAGCACTATCATGTTCAGAGCTTTGACATTTAGTAGCAGGTCAAAGCTGTTGCTAACACCAGAATCACACGGTGTCCCTTCAAAACACCAAAGGGTAAAGTGCAGATTGACTGATCAATAGTATCACACTATGTTTGTAACAGACAGCTGTGGGAATTAAGTAGAGTCGCTACTGAAGAGCAGCATGTGTGCTCATCCAGGTTCCACTGGATAAATAATGGTTAAAAAAATCCTCCCAGTCAGTTTCCAATCCATTGAAGTAGAAGAACAGCTTCGGGCTGTACATCAATGTGACATCACAGATCATAGACGCGGATCTCTGAGGGCTCATTTATAAAGCTTGTATACGCTGAAGATACACCCTAAAAAAAAAAAAAAAAGTGAGCACAGCGGCTCCCAATGTGAGCCGGAGATTAAGAGAACACGAATGTGGCCTTGTGCGTCAGTGGTGAGGGAATAATGCTTAAATACTGACTACAAAGAAGGAAGCTGGCTGTAAAAAGTATGGAAATGAGGGTATTACTTATATGCACCATTTAAACTTGTACTTGCTGGAGAGCATTATGATCCTCCACATATGACTTGCTCAGACAGTATGTAAGGCACATTAAATTACTTTTTTTAATGAGTCTTATGAGATGGTCTCTTCACAGTGCTGCAAAATACCACAACAACCCGCCTGTGTTTTTGTATGTTCAATCCCACACTATAATATGTATAGCACCCACACCTTTTATTTATGATATGCAAGGCAATATAAAGGGGTGCAGTTATTGCCCTTTACATTTATTTCATATTATAACCTAAACCACTCAGTCTTTCTTCCTGCCTTTATTAGACAGTTTTATACCAGTGAGACACAGACAGAGACAAAGACAGGAAATGAGGGTACGGACAAGTCCACATGGTAGCAACCCTAACCTCTTCCCACCCCAAGATGCCCTCAATTTTGTCTTCAAGACTAAAAATACATTTTAAACTAACTCAAATTAGTAGAAAGCTCAACACTACATGGGAACGAACACTCAGGGAGTCTGCAGTCGAAAAATCATCATATGTAAGGGTTGTATGTAGTAATAAAGGAAGTGTGAAATTAGAGCAGATATTTTAGCTTGGATGCTTCACAAAGCAAGCTCTAGTATGAGTGTCACTCAGAATAATTTATTTTCAGTCTGCCCATTCCTACGAGTATGTGAGATCATTTTTAATTCAGAGATCAAAGAAGTGAAGCTTCTTTAGCTTTTAATATCAGTCAGCCTTTGCTTCTACTTTGTATTATAATCTATTACTTATTATATCTTATTAGTCTGTCTTTGTCTCTTTTTCAAAGCTGGTTTATGTCATGTCTGTGCTGACAATTTAATGATGCTAATATTGATTCAACTCTCAAATAAAAAAGGGAGAAATAATTGTAAGTGCTTGATATCCCAGTGGGGTGTCAGGGTTGTCCAAATTTTTCTTCATGGAGCCACATTTGAGCTGTAACAGCCAAACACTTTTTTTTTTGTTAACTTTTGTCCCGCTCTTATACAAAGCAGTCTAAATCTGCTTTGGTTAAAAAAAAAAAAAAAATCACAAGGAGAAATTTTAATGAGTAATTAATAAGTTGTTTAATGTCTGATTATGGTGACACCTTTGGACAAAAATAGTAGTGTGTTTACACGTCCCATAAACACATCTGATGGTTGCAAAAGTGTATCCTGCCAAAGTGTGTATTTGTTTTGGAAGCAACTTTTGAGTTAGATTTTTTTCTTTATTCAAGATTGGAAAATGAAGCTAGTCGTGAGGTAGTGTGGGGTCATATAGTGACTGACTTTAAAGTAAAAAGCTAAAACTTGGGTAAACTTGTATTTTTTACAGTTTGTTAGCTTATGAAAGGTGAGCAGAAGTACTGGTTTGAAAGGATCAATCACAGCCTTGGTGTCACAGTGTGTTCTTCAGTCTCGCAGTGAGTATTTGAAAAAAATACGCTTTAACTTGTGTCCTCTAAGAACAGCAAAACAGTTGTAGGCTGGCACAAGCGTTACATTCAGACAATTGTATGAGTCTCTCCAATCCGAGTCCCAAGCGAGTAGCAAGTCATTTGGTCCAAGTCCAAAGCAAGTCTCAAGTTTTTCCATTGTGGGCAAGTCAGGTCGAGTCAAGTCACAAGGCTGTCGAGTTGAGTCAATGGTTATGTCTCAGGTTTATATCTTGAAGAGAGAAACCTTATCTTCCCAAAGTAAATGTCAAGAAATACCATGCAGATTAGTCTGCAACTCTGCATGGATAAAACCTGCATAAACCTTAAGAGATATACATTTGTCCATTACATATTTGATCATATAGACCTAGGTAGATGGCAAAGGCTTGGCTACATTCCATTAAAAAAATCGCATTGCTCTCAGATACTCTGCATATCTGTGGAACAGACGAACAAGAAAGGTTTTACAATCCTGTGGTGTTTCTGTGAAGCAGAAATAACTGCATGCATCCAGAGCACCCACACACACCTTTAATACACTGTCTAGTGCCTACTACAGGTCTATTGTTTTTTTTTTGTTTTTTTTTTTTTTTTTTTTTAAAGAAAAAAAAAGCACAAACCAATCTTGATGTGCCTGCTTTTACATTTTATATTTCATTATGTCATTTATCATCAAGCACAGATTTATCTGCCTTTGGTGCCTGACCACATGCATTTGTTTTACTGGCATAGGGTCCTACGTTCCACAGCATAGAAAAACTTAACGGAGACTAAACAAGAAGGAATAAAGGTTTGTCATGTGAGTTATTTACTCTGGTGATGAGTCACGACTGGATGTATGTTATGAAAAGTGATAAAGTGTTGGAAGACGGGGGCTTGCTACCATGGATGGATTGATGGATGTTATTTATGCAGAAACATAGGCTACAGTAGCCCACAGTGCTGAGTGAAATTGTTTGTCTTAGTATTAGCAATAATGTTCACAACACGATCCACAAACATATCACACACACATGCACACGTGCACACACTTCTAACAGTGTTAGCTTGGTTTCACTTCTTTGGCTTCATGTGCAGTCTTCAAATGGTGGGTAAAGTTGGATGTTGTTCCCTCTTTTTTTGTTTAATTTAGCGTCATGTTTCTCGCATTACGCGTTCCTCCTTTTTCCATTCAATTGGAAGTTTTTAAATGCAAACTGCTCTACTTTTGGAGCAGCAGAACTGGCTATAGGCTCAGGGGCAGTTGCCATTATTAGCTAACAACCGCACGGTGTTGCGTGTGCCCATTGGGTGCTTGGGTGCTTGCACGCTTGTAATCTCACTACACGCCTGTCTCCAATCAATCAATCAATAACAGTGTGAACACTGCCACAAGTCGTCCGAGTCAGCTTGTCTCAAGCCAAGTCAAGTCCGAAGTCAATGTCTTTCAAGTCAAGTCAAATATTGAGTTTTTTACCCTCAAGTCGACTCGAGTTGCAAGTCATCAAATTTGCAACTTGAGTCTGACTCGAGTCCAATTGTCTGGTTATATCCTTTTCAAAGCATGTTTCTGTTTTACTGTTCAAAGCCATGATTGTAGAGTTTCTCCTCATAATGTTATATTTCACCATCATAAGGTGATAGAAACATTTCTGTGAGAGCTAAAAACACAAGAAAGTGATTGGTTCAGATGGTAAAAGATTGTGTTTAGTTCTTGCAAAAAATGGAACACAAACATTCATCTGAGGGGATGCAAAGAAGTGTTCCCAGATGTTGAACAATCTTTTATCCTCTCCACATAAAATGTGAGAAAGCCATTACTGTCCTTGAGCATAGTTGCACATAACTCCAACATCTTTGTTCCTCAGTCCTCTGACACATGTCTTAGTTGATCTTTTTCTATCACACAGGAATCAAATTTGGAATACAGAAATTACCAATGTTGTCATCAATAAATTCATTTCACTTCTATTTTGTCTTTGTGAGGGGTCAATGTAATAATGACCCTATTTAAAAATCAGAGAAGACAGTCATCTATATCTAGCTATCAATGATGCATTCTACAAAAATAGAAATAAAATACCATTTAAAGGTAATTTTTCATATTCAATACATTCCTTGTTTTCTGGTGGAAGTGATGTAAATTTCACTTAGAAAACAGCACAGAAGTAGTTCTGTCTTACAAGACTCCGATAAGAAAATTAAGTCCCTACATGCCGTGTAGCAGTGTGCGTTCATCGTAGTGGATAAAGATATGGAAGCATTAAAAGAGAACGAGAGAAAGCACAAACTATGAATATGTTAAGAGAACAAGAGCACGAGTAGCTTATGAGTGAGCGAGCCTGGGCTAAAAATATGTGTGGGAACGTGTCAACATGTGTAAGAATAGGAGTTACAAAAACACAGCAGAATGGGAGTAGGCAGCTGCATGGGAGACAGAAAACAAAATAAAAATAAAAAGCATCTAAATAAGACACTTCCCATCCCCCCTTCCCCCTGATTTCATCCAAGTTTAACCACAGCGTCTTCTGTTGTGGTATTTGGATGGCTTGAAATGTTGACCTTGAAATATTTTCTCCCTGACAGGCACACGTTATTGGCAGAGCACTGTGCCAAAAAACATCATCCCCTCTGCTTTAATAAGAATGACAGCAGTGCCTAAGAATACTTTGAAGATATTAACATAAGGAATATGGATGACTTGTGCTGCCTTTTCTTTATATGTACTTTAAATCTTGATAAATATAATGTATCCTTGTTCTATGGGGTGAATCCAGTTGGATTTCTGTAATAACAGTGAGAGATATCAATTTCCTCTTTGATTGACATTTTATTCCTACTGCTGGCATTAACATCACTGAATCATTGAATAATATATTAAACTGGGTGGCTCTGCTCAACTGAGCTGAAACTGCAAATAAATCAATGTCCGGTGGATGTATTAACACCCACTCTGCAAGGATCTAAGTGTGCAGATGAGTTTCTTAATACAAAACGATTGTTCAGGACTAACACAATTATTTTCCTCCAACCTTCGGGAGTTACTTCAATTCTGGCCAGCTCATGGAAAAAAATGTAGTTGATCAGCCATATTCACAGGAATTAATCATGAATCAAATGAACCAGCCCAGAGTGGATTGACTAGATTTGGACAGCTTGCAAGAATTAAAGGAATTATCTCCTCTGCTCTAATTCAGTCACTGGAGTTTTGAAAAAGAGCAACTATCAAAATCATCAATCAACTACTGCAAAAATCCAGGAGTACAATGAGAGGATGTGTCCAATTTCTCCAAATTCCATAGTTAAATTAAAGTGAAAATGATAAAGCACCTCGTTCCTACACTTGCCACACATACTAGAAATACAAGGCTTTTAAAATGATGCATTTTCTCCAGTAAATCTTCTTAAATCTATATTTCATGCGCAGCGTTGCAGGCAGCCAAAGTTTCAGCTGTTACCCACAGAGTTTGAATTTTTAAACTCAAAAATTCTTTAAGTTGACGACCCAGGAGAAAGCAGGGGTTTGGGATTCCAACCAATATGTAAGAAAACATTTTGCAGAGAACATTTCTATGTGCAGACAGCTCGAAAGAGAGGTTCACTGCGAGGTTTGCCTCATTAAATACACTTTTCATCCTGATACCACGTTCAAAATTTCTATTCCACTTGAGTTTTATTGCATGTCATTGTTCCAAATTGATCAAACGCTAAATACGGTTGGTGAAAATGAGATCTTCAGTCAACACTTTTGATTCACGTATTCCCTCCCAAATATGAATTATTTAGAAAAGAGACAGTATTTCATTAGACTGCATAACTAACTGCATTTTCTGCTACTCACAATACCTTGCCTGAGAGAGGAAGCAGCAGAAAATAATGTTTAAACACCAATGACATGCTCTATTTGATAATAAGAGCTACCTGGTCACTTACCTCCTCTGTAATACTCCCTTTCTCTCTTATTTTCCCTCTCTCTGTATCTTCGTGCAGCTGCCTCCCCTGAGACCCCCGGCATTGACAACCTCGATATGATTCCCCGACAATTTATTTTATTGTTTTGATCTTGCTCTTGCTATGAATTACCCATGTACGTTGTGGAAAATGTCACAGGAGTATGTGTGTATGAAATAACAATGCAGTTCACTCACTGTGTGCAGCCGGAGCGCGTGTTGCCTGGCTCTCGTTGTGTCTGCTGCTCTCTTTGATGCCTGCATTGAAAAACACTAAGACATAAATTTGTTCTGTTTTTTGTACTTAGAAGGAATGGAGAGATTTTTTTTTCCAAGAAACCACCAGAATGCTTATTTTTCCTCCCTCTGTGCTGAAGAACAACGGTTGTTAGCTGCCAAACAAATAGTAATAAATTTGTGCCTTATTACAGAATATTGTAAACAAGTCACAGTGCAACAGTAACATTTCCACTGTTTCTCCTGCCTTAACACTGTACACTAGGGGATGTATATATTTCTTTATTTACAAATGGTAAATGGTTGCAGGAGGCCGTGCTGAGAAAAGCAGCTACACAAATATCCCTTGCAAAGCCTGCATAGCCATGGGGCAAATTTGTGTAAAACAATCCTTAAAATACTAATGACATGCTCTGTGTGATGATATTCTATTATAGCCCAGATTCATATTCCTCACCTGGTCTCCTCTCTCCCTGCCTCGCCTGTGGGCTCCATCATTCTTCCTAACTCCACCTGATCCAGCTTTAACAATAGCCAGGAGGAAATGCAAACAAGTCTTTATTTGTTATGAATTCCACATTAAAATTGAACAGAAGTATTACTTATCAAAGTATGCTAATGGCCTGCTGTGTGCCTGCAAGGACACAATGGGCTGTTTAGATGTAGTGCAGAAGTAAGCTCTTTGGCTGACAAATAGCTTAGCTTTAAAAGTGGGCGGGTGGTGGGTTCCATTAGCAGACACAAACACAGGTAAAACACAGCAGCAGAGAGCATACACTTTCTGATTATCTGCTCCACGTTTAAATGCAGCATTTTCTGCTCAAGGATGTTGAAAAAAAGAGAATGGAAAATGAAAAAGAATTGATGAAAAAAAAAAAACACTAAATCCAGCTGGAGACATGCAAGCGATATTTTCATGTTTGCACAACAACAACAATTTTTTTGTGATCAGATGGAAAAGATTTACCTTCAAAGAGGCTGGTGCAAATGCAGCCTTCAGTAAACAGTGATACAGTAAGTGGTACTTTTTGTTTCGAAAACGGTTATTTCCTAACACTGAAAACTGTATTTGTAGCCTTTTATTTAGACTTCTTTGACATGAGCATGACAGGCAATTAACAGAAAGTTTTTGTTATTTTCCTGTCCATCATGAGCAGTTCAATAACTTCAGAATCAGTAATTATGGTGCATAAACAAGCTAAAAGAAACACAAATAGAAATGTCAAACATTAACCTACACCACACTTTGAGATCTATCTGAAACCCAATCCACTTTATTCAATGAAAATAGCTGGGGGTTTTTTCAGTTATCAATTATATAAGCATTTAAAAATCACACCATGTGCCATTCTACGAAACATATATTGAATGAATTAACAAAGGTGGTGTACAATAAGGTTGCCAAGTTATTGCTAGCAGTGTATAGTGACATACAAGTTGCACTAGCAGTGTGTGTGCTGGTTCGAAATCCAAAATAGGAAAACTAATCCTTTCTGGATGTCCAAGAGTTCAATGTGATGCGTTGGTATTAAACAGATATAAATACTTTTTTGTATTTTACTTGTGTCACTAAGTGGTTTGAAGATTTTTACTTGTGTCACCAAGAGGTTGAAAGTTTTGTTACCGTGACGATCCCAGTATGAACTCTTTTCACCTCAGATGTAATTCTGTTGTTTCGTAAGTGGCTTTAACAACTCATAGGCTCTAACAGCCCTTTTTTCCACAGATTTGAGGCCTTTGTGTGTGAATATGTCTCAGCCCTTAAAAAACCACATGTGGTGTGAAGGCAGAATCCATTCATTCCATTATTTGTTGTTTTCTTTTCAACAGATGCACCACTCGCCACTATGAGCATCTGGTCAGATAAAACCTTCTTCTCTACCAACAAAAAGAAAACAGCTTGAGTGCGCAGCTTTTATCTTCACCCCAGCCTGAAAGTTGAAAGTCTCAGCTGTCTTTTTCTTGGAATAAAATTTTTCCTTAGTCTTACTTAAAACTGCTGTGTACTATCAGCAGAGCAAAAACATACCTGAAAGTCACCGAACATAGTCGATTATAAATGCACCTTAGTTAAGGATTACTTTGTAAAATGCACTGCATAATTTGACTCAAGTAGAAATCAAAATAATTACAGTTTGCTGTCTTGGTCTTGCCTCTGTATTGTGACTGGGTAAGTGATAAATTGACTATGAAGCACAAACAAGCCCTGGCCTCTCTTTGAGTTCAAGAGGAGAGTCAAGCTGCTCTGAGAGCAGTGTTTTCCTTCTATATAAGGCATTTATGACTAAAATCTGTGAGAAATGCACAGAGCTCCTCTTGTTGGCAGCTTTTATCTCAGTGATTATAAAATATCTTTTCTGTCTATTTTTTACACAGAGAAACACAAGAAACAAGCCTCATGCTCAGCAGCAGAGGCAAAGTGTAGGTTGTCTCATATTGTCTCACTGGTGCCATATTGGAATTAGGATAACAGAAAGTGTCAGGCCTTCAGCCTCTTTGTGGACTTTCAAGTCATCAGCCATGCCCTTGATGGGCAGAAGTTTTAAGTTTCATATCTGTAATAAATATGTAAACATGTTTACTTTTGCAATAAAAATTACCATCTTGCACTTGGTGTTAACTAGGAATGGGCACTGATAACCAGTTCCTGTTGACAATTTATCGAAATGGTTTGAGCCATCAACATTAGACTTTATGATTAACGATTCCCATGTGGATTCTTTACATTACACTGGAGCGGCCTGACCTTGTGTCAATATCACGTGACGGGCTGCATATCAGTAACACTCGTCAGTCAGCAGCATAATTTCCAAGACAATGGCGGAGAGAACAAAGCAATTGGAGGCTTGGCTTCACTTTACCAAAAAGGATGCTGACGATTGAAAATGCAGTTTGTGCAACACTGATATCATGCATGGCTGGCAACACCACCAGCATGTTAAAACATTTGTCAACACATAGCATTAAATACCAAGAGTGTCATGTCAAAGTTATTTACTTGTAAACTCGATCAAATGTTAAGACAGAAAACCTGAAGAGTCTGCTTTTTGCACACAGAGAATCCACAAGAGGAAGTGATAAAGAATCAGATTGTTTGGTGAAAATCAATAATGGCAGTGGTATCAATAAAATCTTATCAATAGCAATCCCTAGTGTTCACCACTGGTATCTCTGCAGCAAGCCCCAATTGCCATTTTTCAGAAAATTATGGTAATAATAATAACTAGAAAAGCACTCAGACAGTGCAGACCCCCACCAAGCACATTGTGATTCTCACCCAACACTTTAGTCCTACTTTAATGTTATACTCCCTTTCAGCAGACCGTCTGCTACAATTTGGTGTTTGTTGGGGGTTTTAGGATATTTTGTTACATGACAGTGTTGGAAATTGTGATGACCCAGTACATATTTCATATTCTGTATCTTAGTATCCAGAATATTACCAGGATCTGGATCATACTTTTACATCTGTCAGAAATTATGATAACCTTGTCTTGTATTGTTTTGCAAAGCAATTCGACCATTTATGGTGGAGTTATATACACATATGGTGAAAACGGCCCTATCTCACAATGATAAAGAATCCTTTAAAAAAAAATCCTGGATCCAGACGGTGATCCAGATCACCTCCAAAATTTAATCACTTCTTCCTTATCCTATTTTGAACATTTCCTAAAAATTTAATCAAGATGCGTTTGTTACTTTTTGAGTTATGTTGTTCACAAACAACATAAACACAAACAAACTCACCCAAAAACATAACCTCCTTGGCGGAGGTAATTAAAAAAATGAATGAATAAATAAAACAAAATGACAACAACAATAATATTAAGCAGATTTCTAATATCAGATTTAGACCTCAGTTGTGTCATGGTTGACTGTTCATAGTCACCAGCTTTCTTTATCTTTTAAATCTTTGGTTTGTTGAGTTTATCAGAAATAATACTCAAGAATATTATGTTTATCCTGCTCCTGCTCCTCAGTCATCAATCAGATTACTTGCTCACTTACTCCTCACAGTCATATTTGGGCAGCAGAGTTCTTAAGCTAACCATTTCCATGTGCGTACTGAATTTTGACCTATCTTGGTTCCTGGAAATGACTACCTAAACACACACACTAAAATCCAGGATGAGGAAAGAACCAATCTTGTGGCTGATAATCTGATGTTATTATGCTGGTCATGAAGAGGCATCAGTATAACTGTGACAGTATTTCAGAATCAGTTAAAAACTTTTCACAGTGCCTTCAAAGGCTGATCAAAGGGACAGAAAGTGTCACCGACCCTGACAGTGACGAGGGAGAGGAACTCATGTCTACCTGTTCACCTTGTTTTCCCTTCACCAGAAATAAAAATGTTGAGTTAAAGGGTGAATAACAGCAGCTGAGTTTTTATTTTAAGAACAGCGCAGAATTAGCACATACGATGGTCACAGCTTGAGCCATGAGTTGATGTTTTGTTTTATATAAACAGTGCTAAATTTTGCCTCTTGACAAAAAGAGCATGACTCAAACATAGTGATCACCCTGTCAGGGTCCCAGCTGGCTGTGATAACCTACTGTACTCACTCCCTAACTCTCTGATTTATCACAGTACTATTGCTTTATTTCTAAGCCACAATGTTCAGCCTAACTTTTTTCATGCTGTATGTAATCACAGTGTTTCTGTAGATATACAGCCTTTGGGGGGGTGGCAGTGATGTCGAGGTATGTTTGTGTGTCTTTGAATGCTGTTGGTGTGGAACTTTGCTGTGCGCAAAAGAGCATGAAGAGAAATGTGCACAATGTGGACAATGTACAAATGGCATCCCGTCATGTAGATTACATTAACAACTGAGGGAGGGGGGCTATATAATGGTAGTAAACACTGCAATTATTCTCCAAACTTATTTTTGTTCATGTTCTCCTTTATACTTATTCAACAGCAGGGGCAACTTGGGGGTGAGTGCTTTTAAAATGTCCTTTGAAAGGGTGTATATGTAAACTAAAGAGTGTGAATTATTCTGGGGTTCACCATAGTTCACTTCACTTACTCGGTAAAAGGAAAAAGAAAAAAACGAATTAAATATTTGTACCTCTTTATTTTTTATTTTTTCCAAAAGATTCAAATGTGGTTTTCCGACCAGATGAATATTTCAAGCAGAGAGGCTTTGATAAAGTGCATTTGAGAGTTGCTCCATGTTGTGTCTCTGTACAATGGCTTTGGTGGGCTCCATGCTTACAGCACTTTGGCTGCGGAGTGGCAGAGAGAGAATGGCCTCGGTCCAGCTGAGATAATGGAATTGGTGTGTTCTCCCTGAGCTGTGCTCCTGGCTGGAGTTAATTCTGTTAATAGCAGGAGCTTCTACAGTCAAACCCCTTTCCCTGGCTTGGGCAACTCAGAGAGCACAAGAGGTGGCTTCTGTAACTTGGGTGATGGATGTATAATGGATTAACTGGAAAGTGGCACATGCAGCTTACAATTGTTCTTAAAGCCGCTAATGTGTAATCATAAAAGAGACTTGGCGCTCCATATTTAAATCCAAGTGCTATTCATACAGGGCCAGTGGCAGCAGCAGCAGCGGCGGCAGCAGCAAGCACAGTGGCATTTCTGCTGTGCACCTCAAACAGTCCAGCACCATTAACATCAGACGCTTTTTGACAAGTCAGGATTATTTGCATAACATATCACATCCAGTGTCTCCTCGGGGTCCATATAGGCCCACATCAGCGACAGTTTTCAAATCCTGCTGCCCTCTAAGAAGACAGTGACAACCCCCTAAAGCTGGAACACACAAGGACAATAAGAAAAGAGAGACATTCTCTTTCCAAGATGGCTGAGGATACAATTGGATCTTTGGTTAACCCTCACAAAGCCCCTATTGATATTTGTTTACCCTGGAAGTGACACAGACATTGATTTTGTTTTTTTGCTGTTAAGTTGAAAGCCTAAGCATGTAAGGAAAAGATTGGGATTCTGTAAATCCTCCCAATAACCCCATTGCTCATGATGTGCTTTTATGACTGCAAAAACGTAAAAAAAAAAAAGTCAGACACAAATGCGTCTGGAGGCTACATGCAGTATTGTCAGATTTACTTGAAGACTGTCTAAAGTCGGCAAAGAAAACAACCGAGATGAGCAGCTCCAACTTTCATTGTCCATGTCAGCCGGATAATTAACTGATCAGTTGAAAGGTCGGGACCTTCTGTTTGCCTTCGTGACATTTTCTCCTGATAAACCAGCACAGAGCTGAGACAAATGCTTTAGCTGTGCCCAAAGTAAGCATATCTAAGAAAATATTTATGTAAGCACTGCTGAACTTACAGCAACTGGGAGGACCTTTCATTTTGGTTTGATTTATAGCCCCTGTGGATAAAGCAGTACGTCTTATCTCTGCTGATCCTCTCCTGTACATGTGTGTAATATCCTCCAATAAAACTTCCACCCTGCTCTCTCCCAACTGTCCAAATGTACTACTTTCTGTGGAACTTTGCTGGGTAAAAGGTATTCAAAGGCTTTGCTATCTTTGTGCTGTAAATCATTTGTTGGGATTTGACTCAGTGGCAGTGGCTGACAGGCAGTGGAAGTTACTTTATAGAAACAGTCAGTCTTCTAGCTGATAGTCTGTTCTGCTTTGTCAAAAAGAGGCATCAGTTGTAAGCAGTTGCGGCTGCTGGTCAGTCAAGGAGGGGAAGCTCATTTTTTCCCGGCCTACATCATACATTTGTTTGTTCATTTAAATGTAAATTCTACCCTCCGTTCCTTTTCAAGGAAATTATCTGTGACCCTGTCGTACCAACCAGGTGTTTTTTCCAGGGATTTTACCAGTGTTCTCTCAACGCTAGTCGTTTTTTAGGCAGGTAAACTCGCTGAGGATCAATAAAGCCTCCGGATCAGTCGAGAACAACTGAGAAGATGCTCCGGTGGAGGGTTATACTTCAAGAACGCTGACTGGCTCATTTCACTGTCAATCAAAAAGGGATTCGGCCTCAGACAGATCATCCAATCGTCATGCAGAAGCCCAGCGTCCAGGCCAGCCCACTGCCTCATAGACCCCCAGAGACGCTGGGCAACCGATGGGCGGGACAAAGCCCAGCATTTATCCAATGACCGTCCAGTTTCCACAGTGGAACATCCCACTCTATGCTTCCCCGCTGAAGTCAGAAAACGCTGAGCGTTTTCTGTGTTAAAGCGCTGAGACGCTGCGGAGATGAATGAGAAGGAGGTTGAGCCAGTTACCTGTGATAGGTAGCTGATTCTGAACAAAAGATGAAGGAATTCTAGCGCATATTTTGTCAATGAAATGAACACACAGCAGCACATATCACCACTTTTTACAGGGGATTTTAGGGGAAGCTGAGCTTCCCTTGGAGTCTTAGAGAAATCGCCACTGGTTTTAAGTTTAGACAGTTTAACAACTGGTTAAAAAAAAAAAAAATCCACACAGCACATCTAACCATTTGCTTTTCTAAATTGTCTAATACCAGTAAAAAAATAATAAATGCAAACTATATTTTGGCTTGTAGACACTGTTCTTGGGCTCATTTTTCAATGCAAATCCTTCTTATTTAGTCAAAATTCACATCTAATTTCAGCGTGACAAACTAAAAGGAGGGAAAATCTGCTGCTGAGCCAATAGTCAGACACATATCTGTAGGTAGAGATGACAGCTTTGACACCTTGACTTTGTGTGATTACCTGAATATTGGCAGCCAATATTATGGACTCCTGCTGTCAACCTGGTTCCTGCAGTATCATTGCAAATGTCTCCTTTTGTTCCCTTTCTGATAATATGAAAGTGCATTAAAATGCATGGCGTGGTTGCCATAAATACATATCAATGACAAATGCCAGCTGGGTGGATTAGTGTGCAGTTTTGATCGCTGTCAAACGCGTCCCCCATCAGCTGGAGCAGCAGCTATAAATGAGGCTCATTGTTTCAGGCTTAGGTCAGAATATGAATTCTGCATGATGTGTACACACTAGAGAAGAAATCTCCCATAATCTTCACCTCGAGTTAATTACTGCAGACAAACATTATGGATCGCCAGAGACTCTTATCAGCGCCTGCATGAATACAGAGGAGATTTGCCCCACATCTGATATGATTTTAAACTCTAAGTAATCTTTGCAACAAAACAATCTGTTTGCCCTATTGTCAAATTTATCCCTTTCTGCATGAGCCGATCTGAAGGAGATGGATGTACATTCTCTCTAATTACAGCAATTATTACTCAGTGATGATATAACAAGCTCTTCAACAATTACCCCCATCTCCCCTTCTTCCCTCTCTGCCTCTTTCTCCCACACAGTCTCACTACAAGTACTCCAGTGCACAAATATGTGCTGGCTATTTATTCTCACTCGTAAGGGAAAACTATAAGTATGCCATTCATTATTTTGCACACAAACACAGACACGAGACAAGACCAGCATCAGAGATCCGACTTACTTCCTGCTGAGCACAAGATGCTGGGCTCGTGACAGTCTCGATTACACAGAATTTACAAGACTGCTGACTTGACTTGTGCTTATGCCTTACATACACAAAAAATATACAGCCTAAGGTACAGAGAGGGATCTTCTTTTAAGATACCGTTGGACTTTACTGACTCTTCGGCCGCTACAGAAGTGGTGTTCAATAAACTAAAATTCTTATTTCCTGATTTAACAAGGCATGTTTACTAAAAATACTTTCTTTTTTACAGCAAGAGTCGTGGGGGGAAGTTACAGGCTATGTGTACCAACACTCACAGCTGGGAGCGAGCAAGTACAAACACTGCAGCCTTGTCTTGTTGGCCTCAAAGCAGATCTACTGCTGCAGTTTCTCCATGCCTTGTTTAATGCCCTGCTCAGGGGCATTTCAGCTACAGTGGGTGACAAAGAGTTGGGTCAGTCTGCTATCATCCTGAGCAGATTTTCTGCTGGTGAAGCAAGACAATACCAAGATTATTTTTGAACATAACCACTGCTGCTGCACAAATTCAGGGTAGCCTTTCTGAAAAACTACAGAAACTGAAAAGAATGTGTATCTACAGATATTTCAAGTTTTAAATAGACATTTACAGAAAAAACCCTATGGCTGATGCTACCCTAAATAGCTAAATGCTAAAACTGCATCAACTACAGCTCTTAGCTAATATGGGTGTAAGCTATGAAGAGGGTAGTTTCCAACGTCAACAACTATCAGTTAGTGATAATTACCTTGAAATGTGGGTCATCAACCCTCTTAAACCTGATTAATTAGCAAGCTTTGAAATGACAATAGTCATGTTTAAAAGATGTATTTACCTGGAGCACAGTTGTGCATCAGTCCAGCTCAGTGTGAAGTGAGAAACAAAGACTCAAGATGGCTAAGCTAAGTTAGCTAAGGTTTGATGAAAGCTAATTTTGACAATCAGAAGTAGGCTGGCTCATGTTTTCTAGAAAGTGGCTGAAAGCTTATTTTTATCAAATGGTTTTATAACGACTGAAAAAATAAAAGCATAGATTTCTAGCTATTGTAATGGAGGCGGTGGGAAAGTAAAGAGAAAAAGACGAGAGCATACGGTGAGTTAGCTTAAATTAGACAACAGCTGATGCAAGCATTTAGCAGTAGACTGGTTAATATTAGGGATGCACGATATTATAGGCACAATATCGGTATCCGCTGATAAAAGCTTAAAAACACGTTTATCGGAATCGGCAGATTTAAAAATTTCTGCCGATATGCACAGCCGATACGGTGCTATTCAGTTAGGATTATTATTATTTTCCATCTGAAAAATAAGCTCCTTAAATAAAATGTAGCACTTCATTTATTTGCACTGCAGAGCTCTGTGTCTGTCACCAGGTTGTTACAGTAGCTCTAAAATAATCAAATGCAACTTGGTTATGTTTAAAAATGCATTGTACATTTAAAGTTCATGTGATCTAAAGAAATTATTTTTCTGTATTTCAATACTGAATGTCTTGAGTTTGAAAAAATAATACATTTCTTATTTATGGTAAAATCATTTTTTTTTTGTCTTGTTTTATGTGTGTTTCTTAAACAAATAAGACCGTCACAATAAGAGTAACATATAAATTCCAGTACAGGATAGACTTCGCTTTCTTTACAGTGAAAAAAACAAACAAACTTGTGATTATCGGTATCGGTATCGGCCAAAAGGGGTTTCGATGTATCGGCATATCGGATATCGGCAAAAAATTTTGTGCATCCCTAGTTAATATTTTTGTTTGCTAGTAGGTGGCTGAAAGCTTATTCTACCATATGGAGTGTTTGCAGTGACGTCATGATTTGGGTAGTTACACAGATGTGCGGCTGCATTGGAGGTACACTAACTTAAATATTGAATGGACAGAGATAGAAGTGCCCGGTAAAATTTGATTTTAGGATGTCTTATCTACCATGAAGTGTGGAAAAATGCACAGAGTACAGTAAAACTCTTTGTGAAGGAATCAGTCAGCAAGAAAAAGAAAGATATTTTGAAAAAATTACATCTAAGGAGCGGTAGCAACTCATATGAGGAGTTGGCAACCTTATCATCATCTACCCAAGGGTATGAAAATAAAGATGTAGAGGCACACTTTAAAAAAGCCCCTGAAAGACTCTGAGTTTTACTTATGTACTATTTATTGACGTGACTTACCTCTTTCTCGAAGTTATACTCTAACTTAATATATTTACTTTTACTGAAGTGTGTTTTAAGACAATATGGGCAGAGAACATGACCCACCTGACAGGAAAAGCTGTGAACAGACTTGAATGTTGAGATCAACGACAGATTATTGGCTTGGGGATCCTGACGGAGCTTAGCTAACCACAATGTTCTCCGTTCTTCACACAACTTTTCACACTCCTCACCCCGATGTGCAATAGTTTTTGATAGTGAAAAGCATATGAAATGCTTTTTCTTAGTCCGACCGATTAGTGCAGCAAAAAACACAGCAGTAATTTACCATTTTGTGAAACAACAATCTATACCTATATACCTACGCTCAATGCCATTCTTTTATGAAAGCTCCTCCAACATGGTCCAGCTCGAGTTGAGTCACTAGTCTGAAAAGAAAAGCTTAAATTCCTAGCTAGCATGATGGAGGTTCTGGGATGCTAACATTAGCTTATGTCAACATTTACAGAAGCTGTAGTACAATGCTCAGCTAATGGGTGGTAAAATAGGTTTACCTTTGAAATATAGCACAGTATAAATTCCAGACTTACTGATATTGATGGCCAAATTGAATAAGAACTATCAGAAAAATGACATTTTTCAACAAATATGAAAACAGAATTGCAACATGTTGACCATCTGAGTTGCCACCACAATGGCCACCAGATATGTTGGAATGCAAAATGGTGTACACTTTACAACTGGGTCATGGGCCTAAATCTCGGTTTGCACATATTATTGTTAAATCTTTTTTTTTTTTTTTTATGTATATTTTTGCCCAGTACATCTAGAGTAAAAGGAGATGTTAAACAATATTCAAGAAGTGATTTCTCTCAAGGAATATTTGGATGCTCATCAAAGTGTTCTCCCTCATTTTGTCTGTCTCCAGCCAGCTTTCTTTGTGCCACATGGCAGACACCATTGAGGGCCTGTGGGGGAGTGAAAAGTGAGCACAATGGACAAAGGCATGTGTGGCACCTCACATCCACTTCTTCTCTTCCTCGAAGCCATTGTTGTATGAAAGTGCTGTCGACAGCTTTTGCAGCGTGCCATGCAGGCTCAAACAATGGAGAACTTACCTGCCCTATGCACATGTAAATGATTCCTGCAAAAGAAAAATAAAAGATCCCTATCAGCATGGGAAGCAGTGAAAGGTGGCCTTAGATCTGTGAACTCATTTTATCAGTCGCAGTTTGGCGCGCAGCAGGAGTGTCACAATGAAGATGAAGATTTCCCCCCAAAATTATCACAGCCAGCATAGTAGTTTTTAAATGTTGTACTTTCTTATTTTTTTACTGTATTGATTTCACTGATTTTACATTTCAATTTATTTAATATTCTAAAACTTGTATTCACTTAAGTGTCATATTCCCTTCAGTGACGTTAACATTATTGTTTTTTAAACAAAGTGTATTACATGTGTTTCCTAAGCCAAGGCAACTGTAACAAACATCTCTGCCCCTCGGGCTGTTGAGTTGCTGAAGGCAGGTTGGTTGATCATGGGAGATGTGATTTTTCATCTGCTGAAACATTTCCCATGGCATTAAAAGGTGCACTGGTGATGAGTTCAAAGTAACATGGGCTTTTACATTTAGGTTTGAGGAAAAATGAGATATTCCCTGTGAGGAAGTTAAGAAAATATAGTCTCCCTGGATATTGAATTGACCATGTACCTTCACTCTCATCCCACTGGGAGATGTGCAACCAGAAGACCACCTCAGTAGGTACCGACATATGGTGCTGGTGCAGACAAAGCATAACAACTTTCTGCCATTAACGATCACATTTAACTCACTGATAAAATATTATAAAACCTTCAGGGTTTTTATTATAGTTTATAACAGAACAGTCTTGGGTTGATTTGAAGTGGATGTGATTAGTTTTGGGGAGTTAACTGACTTGTGTTTTACCCATTTTCTTTTGGTGTTACTCTTTTTACTCTGAATCAACTGTAATGACAAACTATGTCGAGAAAAAAAATGTTTGACATGTATTTTGAATTTATAGTTTGACCAATGCTCTCTGTTATTATGGAGGAGGCTGAGCTTATGGTTTATATTGCACCCAGTCAGTAGAGGCAGCTCTAAATCTTTTAGCTTCACAGTCAGTGAACACTAATGCTGTCTATTTTAATACACAGTCTATGGCTGGAAACCTGTACTTGGAAAATTAAAGGTACAGTTTGGCGACCACATCATGAATACAATGCCTGAGAACACACATCAAAAAATGATAAAATATTGGCAAGATAGTTCATAATGTTATGTTTAAATTTTTTGGAAGTTTCCATTCATTATCTTTACTGCTTTTTCTTTTTGGGGCCATAGGGGCTTGAGCCTATGCCAGCATAAAGTGGGTTACTCCCTGGATAGGTCACCAGTGTATCACAGAGCCAACACACACAGACAAACAGCTGTTTACTCACACATACAAGCAATTTAACCTCTTAAGACCTGGTGTCCACATATTTGGACATTACATTTTGCCTCCAAGACCAATGATACTTCTTTTTTTTTAACTTTGAACAATTTGCTACATTTAGGGATACTGCCCACATCATATCTTGGTGATGTCACAACATTACACCCATTTTAGTGAAAAAACCCTACAATAACAACACTAACAAACAACTGATAACACAAATAATGAAACTTCCCGTACAAAGACCAAGTTAAGTAAATATACTTATGATGTCTTACCTATCCAAAATAGCAAGGTGAATTAAAAAACACACACCAGACAAAATCTTGGATCATAAGAGGTTAAAGTGACCAATCAACTTGATGATCATGTGTTTGGACTGTTGGAGGAAGCCAGAGTACCCAGAGAGAACCTGCACATCAAAAGACTCCTTCCAGACAAACCAGGATCTTTGTGCTGTAAGGATTAATCACTGCACCACTGTGTAGCCCTTTATAAGTTTAAAAACTGAATTTAACTATTTATAAACTTCCAACAAAATATCTCTGTAGAAACAACAATGAGTGCCTGAACCTCTAGATACTAGTCCAGCATGAGCTTTTCTGAATTTATTGTTAAAACTTGGTGGTGGCCCAACAATTCCTTTGATCCTTCACACACAATCTTTGAGTAATTGTTCCTTTTTTCTTTTTCTCCAGTAAATGAGAGTTAATACTTTTATTTACTATTATTATCTTCATCAATGTATTGATTCCAGAAAGGTTAGCGGGGGAACTCAGTGAAAACTTGTTGCATTAGTTGAGTTTTGGGGTGTTCACCGCACTGCAGTCAGACTTTAAATTCCTCTTCCTGTGCCATGTAGAAGAAAAAAAAAAAAAAAGAAAAATATGGAAATGGAAAAAAAAATAAGTTTGACGTATTTATTTGGTACATGTTTTGATGGTATTTGGTCAGTGAAGTGTTCCGTTACTCACTATTTGACAGTGTTAGGTGTGATATGATAAACACTACACTACAGTATATATTTGCTGTATGCAGTTCCACAGATTTTATGTAAGACTTTTTAAGTACACTAATTATGTTTGAGTATGTCACAGAGCAGGAAATCCTTTCAGCTGACAGTAGGCATGAGTTCACTGAGAGACATAGGCTATCCGCTTGGAAACAAGAAAATCCTCAACAATATCCACTAATCCGACCCAAAGACCATTAATAAAACTGTATCAGTCCAACAAAATGTCATTACTAAAACCCCTCTGATACCTAAATTTGAGACCCCTGATATTTCTAGTACTCAGAAGTCGTATAATAATAATAATATTTCTATTATTTCATGCAGTTATTTGCTCATTACACTTTCATAATACTAAGCAAATGTTTTTGGGCTTAGTGGGCAGCTGTCTTTGAACCCAGATGGTTGGACACTGCTTCATTCATCCTTTTGTCCCTGGTTTACATTTCAGTCCAGATTTTGAAGGATTAAGAGATTTGCCATGTGGCCTTCTTTCAACTTTCAAGGTTCATGTCTACAACAGAGATGTCCTAATGTTGGAGCGAAGACAAAGCTATTCTCCACATTTGTATATTAAATCAGAAAACTCACTGCAGGTATGTTTATGATCACACCAATACAGCATTAAACAGTAAGCTGGACACTACAACACATTTCCTACAGTCATTGAATGCCAAGATGTGAACTGCTGTCAGAGGCCTTGAGATTCACCTCCAGCCTAATCACACCATCAGTGTTTTCGCCACGGTGCAAATGTGCCTGTTGATGGGCTGTCTAATGCGAGAGCTGTGGCCAGGCCGGGAAGGAGTCATCCACTCGCCTCATTTGGTCGCTTCATTGCACTCTGGGAAATATTTCATGAGGTCTAAGTGACTAAAACACACAGTGAGCATTTTTTATCAGATCTTTACATTTTAATATGGTTGAGATATTTTAAAAGTTTGAAGTTGCAGGAAGAAACTTGCTATTTTGAGCTTGGAGGTCTCACCACCACAGGGTTTAGCTTTATGAAGGACAAAATTATGATTATTTACTTATGAATTAAGTTGGTTGGTAATATTTTTAATTACACTGAATCAAACCTTGTTTTAGTGTTTGTTTCATTTGAAGCTATTAAGTGAATTGGGGCAGGAATCGTACCAGAGCCTTTAAAAGGAAAAATATTACAATTATTTCTAGTGCAACTGCATTGATTAATGTATGAAATAAAACTTTGTTTTCCTTTCACATTGAAAAAAAAACAGTAGTATGGGTAGACATGCTATAATAGAAAAGGTTTTTCGCTACTTTGTTATAGGCTTTTTTTAGTTGTATGTAGTCTGTGTCTACTTAACTGAAGCAATACATGGCATATACTACATATAACTCATATTAGTCAAAGGTCCCATATTATGCTCCTTTTCTGCAGTTTAATATGGATTACTGATGTCTTCATGAAATGGTAGTAACATGTTTTGGTCCAATAAGCCAATAAATCAAGCACAGCAGCATTGTTTCCAGGCTCTCATAGCCCCTCTGTTCAGAACGCTCTGATTTAGTGGACGTGACCTTCATATGTAAATGAGCCACCGCTGATACCACCCCGCTCTTCCGCGCCACTTAGAGCGGGCCACGAACTCCGAGCGCACAATGTTTAGAAAACAGCGAAGCTTGTTTACCATAACATTACAAGCTAAAACAACAGGCCAACCGCAGCGAAAGTTAGCATCCTGAAGCTAACACAGAGACAGGGGGGACACTGAGGAAAAGTTTTACTGAGTGTAGCTGGTACACTTCCTTGATAAATGAACTTTAGCCACTCAGTCTTGCTCCTGTGGACCAATCAGGTCAGACTTGCTCCTGATTGGTCAAAAAAGGGAATTGCTGATGTCGGCAAATCCCCAAAATCCAAACAGCTCGTTTTAAGTCAGGATTTTACATTCACGAGCACTACTACGAACAGGTTTGGTCATTAAATATCACATTTTGTGGGCTGGGAGGAAAGCCAAAGACCCACAAATTTCACTAAAAAACTTAATAGAGTGATTTTTGCATAATATGGGACCTTAAAGAGACGAGAAGGAAGACGTTGTGTCTGTACCTTCCTCGTGAGCTATTTGCTAATTTCATGTTATATAGGGAAATTGTTTTTTGTCTTCAACTACCAAAATGATGTACTTTTAATTAGTGTCGCTGAATCTGTCATATAAACTCATTTTTATTTCTATTAAATGTTTTTGTCACTACAGAAAAGTGTTGAGAAAATAACAGTTTTGCTCAGTTATTGTTCCCCTGACAGTAATTTGTGTTCTTTCTGTACTATTTGACCTGTAAATGTATGAAGGTAGACATTAGTAACACCTGATATACCCCCACAGCTTGTCTTTAATCACACTTTTATTAATCACACTGTTTAAATTTATGTTGTGATAACTGATGCAGCTCTGTGTTTGCCCTTTGCCTCACAACTCCTTCAATATGCTGCCCTGTTTCAACCCAACAAGTCTGCTAGAAATTATTCTATATACAACTAATTACCTTTGTGACAAAGAGAGGATCTTTTAAGAGGGGATCAATAACCTTTGTTATGTTAAGTGGTCATTCTTTCAAGTGTAGTAAGTGGAAGTAGTTTATGGATTGCACAAAAAGCGTGGGAAGGCATTAAAATATGATACTTGTACAAAAGGATTGTAGTTTTCTTAATATATTTCCTAGATGTCTTTCTTTCCAGAACCATAAGCCAAAGTTTTGCATTCAATTCAATGGAAAAAAAATGAAATATAAATAGAAGAGGCATAAATGCTGGAAAAGACTGTCTTATGTTATATAAGTTGAACAGATAGAGCATCACATATACCTTTCTTGAAATGTTAAACTAACCACATGTTTTTGTTTCTGTTTTGATTGCCATGGGTGGTAGGACGGCTTTAGAGACAGTAGTTTTGGGGAGAGGGAAAAAAAGGCACTCGCTGTACACAGGGTGCCACTCTAACAACCATGCCAAATCAGCAGCCCATGGTTGGTCTTAGTTAGCAATTTAGTTTTTTTAATTTACACACCCTTTTTCTTTGATTTTTAACGTAAGGAACTTCAATCATTCAAAAGAAGTAAAAGCACATTTAGAGAGTTCCTATGAAAAGTGAACATAAGTGTTTATTTATTTTAGTTGCAGTTAATAACCAAGCTGCTGAGATTTCAATGGGCTAAAGAAATCTTCTTTTTTCTTTGTCAGCAGGCCTGAAGTAATTTGGTGAGCTGAAATAAAGGCATGAATCAGTTTCCAGCATCTTATGATGTACAAATAGAAAAGAAAAAATTACCAAGTTTTGTTGCTTACCAAGCTGATTTCAACGATTACCAAGCTCCATGTCTGTTTTCATCTTTGAATCTCCTGCTAGGGTTTGTGTTTTCCTTTAATTTTCTTTCACAGATTAGTGTTCATTCTTTATTCATTCACTAAATAATTATAAAAAAAAAAAAACTGTGGCAAGGGAGCTTATAGCTTAAACATTTTGAACAGCCAACATGTATAGCTGAGTATCATCTGTATAACACAGTTGTGTTTTCATCTCATTTTGAGTAAAAAAAATGTCTTTTTATACTTGACAAGAGCCACACTCACCTGACCAGTCCATAAAAATGTCTCGTTTCAAGATATTGAATGACAAATATGAGATCTGAATTGCTTGAATGAGTAAAAAAAAAAATCAGAAAAAATGTGCTTGTCAAGTTTCTTGAAATTAGAATAAAGTTTTAATGCTAGTATCTTTTCTTGTATTTCACTGGCAAATTTTCTTTTACTTGTTACAAGCAATTCAGACCTCATTTTTGTCTTTAAATAACTTGAATTAAGACATTTTTTCTGGGCTGGTCAGGTGAATGTGGGTCATATTAAGCATGATTTTTTTTTTTTTTAGTAAAAATAACACATAAACACTACAAGATTTATTTATGAATTTATTTTTTTGCAGTGGGAACAGTGGATGTACCACATGGATAATTTTGGAATCCGAAATAAACCCGGTTAAACCTGAATAGCGGTTTTAATCATGTACCCTATGAATGGTTTGGAATATGCAATAGAGCATAGTATGGGTCAAAATAAATAGTTTGGGTTTTTGCAGTGAATGCTATGCTGTTAAATTTTCTGTTCAATCAATTCTTTTCCAAGTGCTGCTGCTGCTGGCTTTGTATGACCATGAAACTGATTACTTCATGTGCTTTAAAACGGATGTATTATCATTCCTTGTTGGTAAAGAGTTTTAGAAATGCACAGAGTAGATATTTCCAAAATATCTAAAAAATCTAAAAACCAGCATTACTTTCTTTTCACAATATATTTGCTGTATATTTGTGGTAAATAAACTTTGATTCTGTGTGAGGGCAGTTGTATGCAACCACATCCAGAGAAAGGCTCAAGGTTAGCTGTCTCGTCAGTAAGCATGGAGATCGACATTTAGTAACTCCAAACCTGTATGCTGTCAGCTCTTCATCACATTAATTCAAACCTTAGGGGACAGGGGTTACTGGCTGAAGCCCTGGCTTGATGACCCCATTCACCAACCTTATCACCGAGGGAGCTGCCCTTTGGTGAAAAAAGCACAGACGTGCTCCATCATAGACTGCACTTATGGCTGAAGGCAAGGAGACAGGGTCTGGGCATGGCATCAAGCAAAGAAGTCTGCAAAACATCATTACTGCCTGCATTGTATTGACCAAACAGCACTTGCACATAGGGTGGGCTCCTTTAATGCTATCCACTGTGGGACCCACATGCCAATTCACCCAGCAAATATGGAATGAATCCATGTGCATCGGCAGCTTGCTGTGTGGTTCTAAATATGACTGCTTTATATAAAATGAAAGAGTCAGTATAGCTTTTTTGTGCTGGTACCAGGCTCAAGAGGAGGACCCGCGGGCCCTTTGCATTTAAGTGGCAATCAGACTGCTTGGGTGAAGCATAAGCGTTAAAGCAAACCACTGATCACTGGCTGATCTCGCTCTTGATCGTACAAAATGACTCTTGGACCTCTTAAGAGATCTGCTGCAGGGTCATAGACTGCCACTGAATGGAAGTGACAGAGACATAAAATACAGATATAACTTTTCTCCTCTAAATGGCCAAATATAAACCTGATCATTTCATGTTTTATCAAAGATTGTACACCACTTGGTTCACGGTGCACTCTGTTACAATGTAAAAAATAAACAGAAATTAATCTGCACATGAGGGAAAAGTTTAACAAGCAGGAGTGTGAACAAAGGTTAGGCAAAATGAGAAAAAGAAGTCTTCCACAAGTCAAGGTGAGTGGTGCTGAGGAAGGCAGCTGGAGCAGCAGTGTTTTTTTTCAGGTGGGTTCAGGCTGACTTTTACACTCAAAGTGACTCATACTTGCAGTTTCTCATTTTTCTTCCGTCAATTAACTCCATATCTTTAGAAAAAAAGAGGAAATTTTTGCTTTCATGCACTGCTGTCATTATGTTTTCATGCATGCAGTGACATTTGAGCCTTTGTCCCTTGCCAGAATTCAGTCACTTGACTCCAGCACTCTGTTGAGACCACTAAGATCTATTCTCTTGGCCTCAGTGGCTAAAATGATACACTAATGGTTCCACATAGTGACCCTGCTGGCAGCTTCATTATCTTAGGCTACATCCGTAGTAGAGAGCTTGTACATTCTCACAGTCCCTGCTCTTTCTCACAATCCTTTGGCAGTCGCCTGGTAAGTGGCATTACCCCGAACATTTCTTTACAATTGTTCTTTACTTTGCAGGTCTTATTCTGTAAAGTGCTTGTATGTTTCCCCTCCTAGTTTTACTGCCATGTGTAACCTCCCTATTTACCTCAATGTCCTGTTCTATTTCTAATTTTTATTTTTAAGGAGAAACATGACAAGTGTTATGACTGGCTTATTTATACCAAGTTGTTTTTGAAAGGGCACCAGCTGTCTCCACAGCCTGCTGTATATTTGGGCATGACTCCAAATTAGTTATATATGAATGTCATCAATTGCATCACTCAAATAAAGCAGAGACCCTTTAATAAAGGTTCCAGCTGCAGGATGCACCTTGATTAGCACTGGATGCTGGCTGAATCTTTCTTTAGAAATAGGAAAAAAAGGAAAGGATTTCAGTGTTTTATATTTAAAGGAAAATAGAAATTTTAAAAGCCCAACTAGAGACAAGAGTTGAAAACTATCATATGCTTTGAAATCTCTCAGATTCATGCTCTGTTTTGGAACTGTGTTAAACTGCATCATTCCTATCAAATAAATCAATTCAATTCAATCGGCCATATGTTTAGTCTTGCTATTGTACCCCTGTCCAAGAATTCTGAAATACAATACGTTGCTTGGATTAATTAATTGTTTCTGCCGTTTGTCCCAATAGTTTAGTTGCCAGCTTTGGGAAAAAAAAAAGTATCAAATCATGTACTCCTGCATCCTCATTGTAAAACCCAGAATCCATAAATATGCAGATCTCCCATTTGCATATTATTCATTACACAAGATTAGCAAGATGCAAGATGTCTCCAACATCCCCTTAAATGAGTTTTCAGTGTATGTGCACAGGAGGTTTCAACTTTCCACATCATACTTGTGTAAGTGGCGTATCGGCCTATGATTGGCTTCTAAAGTGGGTGAGATGTCTCTGAATTAGCTGTGAACATGAACTCAGACTTAAGGTGAGGAAAGAGAAACTTTTGCCCTGTAGCAGACAAATGTTAAACTAGACTTCTGGTGTCAAACTCTGCAAATACATCATCATGTAGTATGAAGCTAAAGTAAAAGATTAGTTGATGAGGCTTCTGGAAAAACATTTCAATTTACTAAAATCTATATTTAGTTGAGTTAAGTTTATTTATTTATTGTTTCATTTACAGACCCCTTTAATTTACTGTACAGTAAAAGAGGCAGCTTTAGTCTATATGGCTTATTTCCAGCCAGTTGTCAAAAGGCAGCCTAAAATGCAACTGTTGAGATTTAAAAAATAACAAAATACAATACATTTAGGATTACAACAGGCCTAAAAAAAAGGAAAAAGACATACAATATATAAACAATTGGAACAGACACAAACAAAGCACATCAAAGCAGTCAATATTGAAGACAATATTGAGACAACAAAGGAGAGAAATAATCATAGGGGCAAAATTAAAAGCACATACAAGAAATAACATGCATACATAACTTGTCTTTTGGTACTTCTTGTGGGGCAAAACAGGCCCTTTTTTTCCAAGTTGACCTCATTGCCAAAAATACCAAATTCATAATAGTAACATTTATATAGTGACATTTTACTATCTGCTGACAGTTGGTGGTCCCTGCGACACAGTATTTATACAGGACAGGGCTCCAGAGTGTGACCAGTAGGTCACATATGCGACCAAAAATTTTGAGAGTATGACTAATATTTTTTCTTGGTCGCACTGGTGCACCTGACGCTGCCGAGTAAATTATTTTTGTTTTGTTTTTTTTTTGTTTCCACAAGCTCATCATCCCTCTGTGTTCACCTGCGACTGTAACTCACACTCAGGGAAGGATCATACCGTGGTCTCAGAGACACAGGTGGTTCTTTTCCTTTGATTGGCTGTGGTTCTGTTCACTCACTGCTCTGTATGCGCATTTACAATTAGTAGCTCTACATCCTGCACAATAGCCCTGCTGTGCCCACCTAAGACGCACAGTTACTGAAGAGAATTGGTTCCACTCTTACTATGGTCATCTTACTCTAGGTTTATATGCTGTAATGATGCACGTGTCACAACGTAGATATCACATGAGTCGCAGCCTGGTCTATTTTCAGGTTTATATCTACATATCTAAGGAACAAATACTTGCAGATATTTATATCTTAACCATATCCAAAAAGGATCCATTGGACATAAACCCCCCAAACCGACTTTACATATATCTTTACTCTTGTAGATGTTCTTTGTAGCGGTGGCTTCAACAAAACGCCATCAGCTCTCTGAAGCCTTCACTTCCCACAAAACTTAATGGGAGCATATCTCCAGTTAGCATTATGTTATTAGCAGGGTAATCTTCCGCTCTGGTTTCGTCACAACAACGTGCTGACAGGGCTAGCAATTGATGTGATGTGAGACTTCCTGCCTCCACTGTTTTCTCCTTGTGCTTTGAGCACAAGTGGTTAAGCATCAAACGAGACTTTCTATGACACACAAGTTAAGTCTTGTTCTGCACATTAACTTTATCATTTTCATCAAAGTACTTTCATACATCACTTTTCCTGACTGACATGTTGCAAATGTAGCTGATGGTTCTGCATTTGTTACACTCTTGCTTTAGATGTAATAACATGTTCCTTGAGAGTTGCCGTAGCTGCCGTAAAACAGTTGTTTTTGCTGAAATTTGCCTCAGTGTGCTGAAGCTATCACAAGTTTGAATCCCGTTAATAATTTCCCACCGAGTATCTTCAGCAAGGTGAAGACAACAAGCTGGGTGTCACATGTACCGCAGCATGTGTTCAGTTATGTTGCCAAGCAGTGCTTGCGCAGGTACGCTAGTAACAAAATGTTACTTGAATAACGGGTTCAATAGCAAGTATTTGAGTACTCAATAACTTGTACCCATCCCTACTCAACGTTACAGTTATTTTTATTAACTGGACTAGAATCAGCCAATTATTGGTAATACCATGTGTGGAAATAGTCCGGGTCAAGTTGCAACAATGTGCTCTTTCATTGGAAGTATCTTTTCTAGCTTTCGCGGAAGAATGCATCTGTCATGAATCTACTTCCCAATAAACTAGTATGAAGCGGGCCATTCCCATTCAGCTCATCACCACTTCCACACGTTAAGGTTGAAAGCGCACAGCACAGCTATGAGCAGCAGAAAGTGGAGATGCTCATGTTTAAACTGAACACGAAAAAACAGCAAATTCTAATCAGCTGCAAATAAATAAATAAGTAAATAAATAAAAATTCTCTCCTCACCTTAGTGTACAAATAAGTGTTTACTATAGCAGGATGCATATTATGGGACTCACCTGATCCAAAATTTAAAAAAAAAACAAAACAAACCCACCATGTTTATCATAATGCAGCATAAAAAATAGACTCCTGATTTGGTCGTGCAATGCTGTGTTTATGTCACTAAGGAAAAAAACAGTTTTGGTTTCGCTGTTTTCATTGGTTTGTTAACAGTTAATTACAGATTTATATAATCATTACCTTTTTATTTCAACATGAAGTTAACCTAAATGCGTTCAATCTGTTTGTGTTGGGAGCACATGTTTGCTTTGAAAGAAATGTTACAACTTGAAAAGAGGAAATGCAAGGTCTTTGAAAACAGTTCAGTTTTAAATTGATTTTAGACCGAGTAAAAAAAAACACACACTGATTCAGGAGATTAAAAAAGTACAATAATAAAAAAAAGTAAGATGCACAAACCCAGCACATTTCAAGAAAAGTAATAAAATCTGGAATGTGACCATGAGCATTTCTAAATGAAGAGATACAAGCTGGTTTTTGCTCTGAGTGCTTCAGGAATGAAAAATAAAACACATTTTCCCTCACACGTTTGGGTACTGATTTGCTCCAAATTCTTGTCATTACCTTGCAGCCCTTGCTTAATATAAGAAGATGATGTATTTTTACATTTTTGTCTCCACCAAAGAAAGAAACTCTGAACACCACTAGGTAATTGGAATAAAACATTAATAATAATCCTAAATGATCAGAAACTAGTTGAAATTAGAACATGAAAAATAAAACTTGTGGTGAAAGAGGAAGACTTCAATGGGACATCATCAAATTTAAGCAGCAGAAATGTGGGGCATTCATTACTGCAGTGCACCGCTGGCACACATGACTTTGATGTGGATATGAAGTGCAACTAGAAAGGGAAAGACGAAGTGACGCTGGAAACGGTAACTACTCTGATAACAGAGCTGCAATCCTGTGGAGAGAACCATCGCTTTTCATACACTCCAATTACATGACTCTCCTGCATGGCCATCATGAATCATAGAACAGATCATGATCCTTTAATGGAGACACAGAAACACTGACACGTTGGGCACTCTTGTTTCCTCCGTTCCTGTTATTCTGTGCACTGTGTTGAAAAAGAATAGACTCAAATGATTCACACAAATAAGTGAAGCACATGAATTAAGTCTTGATCAAGGACATGATTGAGGAGACAATGAACAATGATGACGGAGAAAGTCCTGGTAATAATGCTAAGTGAAAGAACCGGAGGGTGTTATCAGCATAATGCAGAGTAAAACACTGAAGTGTGACTGGTTTGTTAAATGACTCATGTACAATAGACTGTACAATTGCAATTCAATGCAGAGATTACATTAATTAGAGGATAAGTTGGGGCCTGATCAATGTGTATGATGATAAATTCTGAAAAGCAGAACCTACAGCGCTTTGTAGACTGTGTCTACAGGAATATTTTTTATCATTCATGTATTTGATCATTTGTGTTGATACAGAATATAAAAGTCTGGTTCTACACATCCTTGTTTCATGATCATAACAAAAACCTGGTTTTTAATCATTTTGCAGGATGGTATTAATTTCTGATCATCAAAACTGATGGGGTTTTTTAATCATCAAAGCATGAAGGCTTCTTATGGAAACTCCTTAAGAACAAAAACATATTTTATCTCATCTGAGGATGATAATTAGGAATTTTGGTTAAACAAAAACATGTTACCAAGCTGCAATTAGGAAAAATTGCTTAGACCCTGTCCTAAAGTGAAAATACTTATCAAGATTAGTGATTAAGTCAGTACTGTAACAAAATCATTTTTGTGCACATCTGAAGTATCAGTAGCTGTTGTTCCTTTTCAGTTCCTGCTTTAGGCGTAAAGTTCATCAAAGTAAAGAAAAAGATAAACAACACTGCTAACACTGTTGTGAGAGGATAATTGAAGGTCTTTACTCAGTTCAGTGACAGATGATGATCCTGTTGTATGTCTATATCTTATATGATGGGCATCTCCAGACATAATTTTAAACCAAGGAGCGAAATAAAGATAAATAGAAAGAAAGTAAAAAAGAAAGAAAGAAAGACAGAAAAAATGACAGAAAGGGTTGGTCAGCTTTCTAGAAACACGTTCAGAAGAGGTGGGCGATACTAGGAATTTTGGTATCGATCCAATACCAACAAAATACAGGGTCAATATCGCCAATACCCATACTGATACCGATACTTGTTAAAATTTAAGGTTGGTGTATCATCAAACTGCTGACCTTAAGGTGTTTTTGTAATTTTTTTCTTTTGATTATGTTGTTAAAACGTAGGACGGATTTCGGCAAAGTTTAAAGGTGACTACAAAAAATACTTTAATGTCATGATAAAAATTAATGTTCAGAAACAATGCAACGGTAAAAAAAAAAAAAAAAACAAGTTTACCCCAGAACATTGTCTTGTGCGGAATTCTTTTCTTTAGAAAATAAAGTGCAAAAAATTATCTTAAGGTAAAATTAAAACCAAAACTTTTTTGAGGTACAGAGCTGAAAACTACGGAACAAAAACAGACACAGACACAGTCAGGTCGCCACATTAATACAACTGCAGCAGTCAGTGCATGCAGGAGAACAAATCAAACTAGAGTTTCAATCTTTTTACACTGGTATCATTCGATATGTATATCAACATTGGTATATATATATTATCGATATTTGGATCGATTCGCCCACCTCTCATATTTAGTACATTTCATTGCAGCTTAAAAAATTGGATCATAATTTTGGTCAGAGCAAGATCAAACTACTGAAATGCTAGTTTCTGAATAAAGAAAACTGAAGAAATAAAGTATATGTTTTATGTCTTTTTCATGGATTGATAAAAAATGGTAATAATAATTAGCAGATTGATTAAGTAGAAACCTTATTGTTAGCTGAAGCCCTAGTAAATTGTAACATATAATGCAAGTTTACAATTCATCACTTTGCTATCTGAGAGTTGTTTCTGGGCTATTTAGCTTGGTGGTCCACAAAACTCTTCTGGGAAAAATTTAAGAAACACTGGCCTAAGTTACAATAGGTAGAGGCAAACTGCTGAGCAGAGTCACTCTGGATATTCTTAAATGAGTTTTAAAAGAATATCGCTCACCACTTTAATAAGGACACCTCGCCAGTACCTGGTTGGACTCTTCTTTGGTCTTTAGAACTGCCTGAATTATTTGTGGCAAAGATTTAACAAGGTGCCGGAAACATTCCTCAGAGATTTTGGTCCATATTAACATGATAGCATCACACAGTTCCTGCATGCTTGTCAGCTGCACATCTATGATGCAAGTCTCTTGTTCCACCACATCCCAAATGTGGGGTGTTATCCTGCAGGGAGTAGCCTGCAGTGCTTTTTAAACCTTCTATTATCCAAGTTGGGTGATCCTATGAGAATTATGAAATTGCCAAATTGTTGTGCGTGGAAATCCCAGTAGATCATTCTGAAACTCTCAGTCTGCCACCAGCAACCACGCCACGTTCAAAGTCACTTAAATCAACTTTCTTTGTCAGTCTGATGCTTGGTTTGAACTTCAGCAGGTCGTCTTGACCATGTCTACATGCTGACGTGTATTGAGCGCTACCATGGGTTTGGCTGACAAGTTATCTGAGTTTATGAGCAGTTGAAAAGGTGTACCTAATAAAGAGGCAGGTAATTGCATATCTTTGTAAGACCTATCAAGATCATTGCACTCCCAGTATGAGGGTATGCTTTTAATATCTACATACACCAAAGTAGTATAGGAGGACCGTTCAATAATCAGGTCCCACTTCTTTACTATCACATTAAAGTATGTTACAACTTGTCTCCTATAACGTTCCAAAGCTCTATGTCTCATAATTTCCACTAGATCACTGTAATAGACTACCACTGTTATATCTTTAGCACTGCAACTGTAACTCACTATCTTCTGTCATGATTTGTGTTGCTTTCAGTGCATCTTTCTCTGTCTGTATTTAAATCACTTAACCAAACCTGTTGTAATAGAAGGCCACCAATAAATCTAATTTTGCTAAAGGTTTTTGACCACTAAACAGAAGTCTCCCCCCAGCAAAATGCTCACTTATAGGAGAAATGAATTGTTTGTAACAAAACTCACAGTCTAGACTGTTCTGTGTTTTAAATGTCACAGGACAGCTTATATTTGTGCACCTATATAAAAAATAATTTCTAGATTTATTTACTGATTTTCCACTTTCCTACCCTGTAGCATTTCACCACAGCCATTAAATGGCTCTCTGAGTTTTTAAAGTTTTCTCTAAACATGCAAAGAAAAAAAGCCTTTAGACTTCTTTATCTCCAAAACTTTTTTGTAAAGGTCACATAATCCTTATCTCGGCTGCATATACTTCTCTTATATAAGCTTATCCTCAGCTAAAAGAACATCCTTATATCATGGCAGCTCTGTTTTTGTGTAGGATTCACAGCCTGCAGGTAATCCTTGCCTTAACTCTAGCCCATGCGGATTGCCGTTTGACTGAGTGACGTGCTTTCATGAATCATAGTGGTCAGATTTCCAAACTGACTCACTACATTTTGTCATTCTGACATCTCCATCCAAGCATACCAAATGCCACGCTGTGGAGAGTTTGCCTCAGAGTTAAAATTGGAATTCACTGGAAAAAAAATCTTTATCTGAGAGCATTGGTTGGAGTTTGTTATGTATAAAAACAAAACAGTGCTCCAGAAATCGTTTCCATGGTTAGAATCATCCAATTTCCTTCATTTGCATATTGACTTGTGCTCATTTCAGTTGGATGTGAAACAGATGTCTTTGCTTTTACCGTTTTTTTTTTTTTTCTTCCTTTCTTTCTGCGCAGGCACTCGAGGGCTTTCACATTTTGAGATCCTTCCAGTGTTGCTTGGCTGCCCTGTTGGAAAATCACTATAAGTACAAACCATGCTAGCTCCTTCTGATAAATAAGCTCATACTTGATGCATCCTCTTTGTTTTTGTTTTTTTGTTTTTTTTTAAGCACATATTGTTTTACCTTTGAGTATCTATGAGAGAGTTAATTAACCAAAAGTGATCAGATTAGATGGATATAGTCTGAAATGATTTGTTGTCTTTTCATATTCATCAATTCTTGAGTGTAGCCTGTTGTTGGATGCTCAGCGATGGAAAATAAAAAGAAAGGCAGAGGCTTTCTGCCATTTTTCACATGCAAGGGCTATCTCTCTGTGTGTTTCCGGATGCACTCCAACAAATATACTTGTTCCTTCTCTTCTGAGGCCGTCATTCTGGTCAAGTTCACACACAGTTTGCTTTTTAAGGAGATATGGGACTCCTTTGACCGGGACTCACTCCACTTTACAACTGCCTCCACCACTTTAGAAACAGCAGGCACTGACAAGTGACTCTGGCTGTGGCTGAAAGAAGCCCGCACAGTATGGATCAAAGTTGAACAAGCAGTGACAGCAAAATGTTTGATCTGACTCATGCTAATGGAGATGCATCTCAACGTGCTTTATTTAATAAAGTTTTAAGGTTTGATTTGAGATTTTATGTGACAAATTATATGCATTTGACTGTGTCTTACAATGTAAGCAGTGGGGTAGTCAATAGAGGTTACCTAAATAAAATCCATGGAGGGAAATAAATGAGGGGGTGTGATATGAAGATGTTACGTCGTGAAAAATTAGAACATTAAAATGATCTGCCAAAGCAGAGATCATAGATCAGCTGAAGTGCACATTCTATCCCTTGCAGTTCTGTCTGTGCCATATGTCTGCATGCACAGCCGCATCCAAAGTTGTTCCTTTTTTCGCTGCCAAATCACACTATTTGCTAATCTGCTCCATGTCAGCACTTTAGACACATACATGAACCAATGTGAGCGAGCTGTAGTCAGGGTCTTGGTTTGTTTATCTCCCTCCTCTTTTGATCCCCACTTATGTAAGAGAAAGTATGACTGCAAACGAAGTAAAAGTGATGAGTTGGTCCCCAAAAGAAACTGTATCTCCGCAATACTGGTTTGGGTTCCACCCATGGACTGCATAAAACATGGACGTGGTCTCGCCGACGTCACTCATCTGTTTCTGAAGCAGAAAATGAAGCACATTGGCTATTGCGGCCATATTGGTAGTGGCAAGGGCTTTGCCTGCAGCTATAGGGCGCCTGTTGGTCACGTGACCCTCAGCTGTGCCTCTTATTGGGGCAGCTTGAGATGGTAATATCCTCTGAACGGCCGAGTTAGAAAAAAATTCACCCCCCGTACAGTGAGTGCCAATAGTGAAATTAATGACTCAGACAGGAGACATTTTTTGAACCAGGCTGTAAATAGGTTTATTTCCGCTTTAAAAATGTCATTTTTTGGCTTGGTGTGTATATGACTTCCGGTACTTCCGGAGCCAGTCTCAAGCGAACACTTGAGGCTGGCTCAAGATTTAAGCACTTCCGCATTGTCACATTTTCTTGTCCGGAGGTTGCCGCTTGGTTCTACCAAAGCAACACAACGCGCACAACAGTCATTTGCAAAGTTTGCAACCAGAAAGTTCGTACGCCTAAAGGAAACACTACGAACCCTTTTAACCACCCGAAGAGGCAGCACCCGCAACAGCAGTCATTCAATTGAATTTAAATCAAGGGAATATGAAGACCTTCTTCTATTGCTGTGTGGTCCAGATCTAAAACTTATATGCACAAAGGCAGCTAGCCTTTGGTTTGTATGTTTACGAACGAGCCTTGGCTGCTATCACCCCACATAGCCTCTAGTTTTGGAGATGCTCTAACTTAGATGTCTGGCCATCTTAACTTGGCCCCTGTCAAGGTTGCTCACATCCTATGGCCAATTTATCCGGCTTCCTGCACCAGAGGCAGCTGTGGCATGGTGGCAGAGTTGATTGTCTCCTGGAGGCACATGCCAACGTGTCTTTGGGAAAGACACTAAACCCCAATTTGAACCAGGTGACATTGTAAAAGTTGTGTGAATGTGTACAAGTGAGATTAGATTACAATAATGGTGTCCTTCCTATAGCAGTCCAAGCTATCACTGTTTGAATGAATGAATGTGAATAGCAGTGTAAACATGCATTGTGTGGTCAGAGACTAGAAATAGAGGTTGGTTATCCATTTTTTCCTGCTTCCTACTCATTAACATAGAGGACTAAATGTTCAGTTGTTGTCCATGATATGCCAGCCACAGACAGGTGCTGCTGCAACAGGATCAGGATAAACAATGTTGGTCACATAACATGTCAGTGGTCATGATGCTGTATGAAGGAAAGAAGGCAGAAAATGGAAGAAGCTATTTTTATCTACTGCAAAATATAACCAGATATGTGGTTATTTGCACAACCTGACAACCTTTGAAGAATTGTTTGAGTTCTTGTTTTCACTTAAAATGAACTTAATTTCAGTTTTCCCATCATGTAAATGATATTTTTAAATATATATATATATATATGTAGTCCAAGAGTTCTTCTTTTCCTAACATCACTGAAGACTACTTTAATATTTCCTTCTTTTTTTTTTTTTTTTTACCAATCATGACCTTAATGTCAGGAAAGTGCGAAAATGTGCATACTCACAGAAAGTGTGTTATGATGAATTCACCCCAAAAGTCTTTGAGCAGAGTTTAGAATCCAAAAATAATATTCTCACAATTTTTTTCCCTAAACTTAGAAGACTTTAATCTCTGGACCTCTGTTTTTAAAAAAAACAAAACAAAACAAACAAACAACAATGAAAACAACGACAACAACAACAAAAAAACTTCCCAGTATCTTTGCCCATACATACATGTGTCCAGGGCAGGGTTCTCCAACTCCTACCCTGGAGGGCCGAGAAGCTGCAGGTTTTCTTTCCAACCAAAAAACTTCACTAGCTGATTTCACTTATTAC
Source organism: Halichoeres trimaculatus (assembly GCF_033239565.1). Taxonomy (NCBI): domain Eukaryota; kingdom Metazoa; phylum Chordata; class Actinopteri; order Labriformes; family Labridae; genus Halichoeres; species Halichoeres trimaculatus. The sequence goes on from NW_027437184.1 coordinate 23,386,395, forward strand.
CTCATCTTCAAGCAGAGAGCAGGGACTAATCAGTGAAATCAGCTGGTGGAGTTTTTGGTCGGAAGGAAAACCTGCAGCCTCTCGGCCCTCCAGGGTAGGAGTTGGAGATACCTGGTCTAGGGTATGTACCTAAAACATGTGGACTAAGCCAACCCAGTCCTTATTTCGTGGTCCATCTCTCACTTGAATAATTATCACCCACCTGGTTATCAAGATCACATGTATACATGTAGCTTGATGTTATTTACATGTGTGCTTTACATTACCTGCAGGAATCTAAATGCCATCACTCACTCATTAATTATACTTAATTCGTGATATAGACCTTTGCACACGTAAAAGGTTTTTTTTTCCATCTTTGTCACCATGGTGAGCTGCCATTTATAACCAGTGCTAATATTTAACCACTCAGAAACATCTTGTTACATTCTTGTTCAATGCACCTTTGGACAGTGTCTCCTGTATCTCCATCTGACCCCAGTTTAAACATAGACCTATGGACTGTGCTGTCTCCCAACTATGTTTCTGGAGGGAGTTTTCACAACAGCTCTTCTTTGCATCCATGTAACAACAAAACAAAGACAACCTCACTTTCCCCATCATTTCCGTTAGGTTGATTGGTTGCTATTGTTATCCATAAATAAAAAAAAAGAATTATAATTCAGTGTAATTATCAGCACAATAACAACACAAAAAGGATGGATGGACTGAAATCACACATCTAAAATACACCAACAACTTAGTCCCTTTGTGTGACAACTGCATACTGTTTTTTTTTTTTGTTTGTTTCTTTTGATACCGGCAGACATGGCATGATACAACTGTGAAAAGGACACATTCACATGCCAGAATATGCAAATCTATGATATGGTGTAGCTATATTGTCCACATGATGCCTAAAATGGTTCAACACCACCATGTTTGTCCTGTGTGTCAGTCCTGCCAGCACACGCTTGCTTTCTGAGTTTGTTTTTCTCACATTGTGCAGGAAAAGCATGTGTAGAGACAGTATTTATTAGGAGTTTTGAATGGGGGGGATCCATTATGCACCACTGACAGTACAAGACATGCAGTCAGCAAAAGTGGCAAATCTTTTTGTGTGTCTCATAAACTCTCCCAGACACACTTTCAGGGTGACACTGCCACAGAAACACAGGGTATTTATTTTTGGGACCACTCAAGCAAGTGTGAGGAAATCAGTGCTATCCTGGATCTGATGGATTCTAGACTTGTTTTTGTCATGCAATTTAAAATGTTTTTATTTCAACATGCTTTTCCGCCGTAAACCACACTTGTTCAGGAAGTAATCCTAGCCTTTCAAAAGGATGATGCCTCTGTAAAAGCATGACTGAGAGGGAAACAAGATGTTTTCTGTGACAGCATTGTTGTCTGGCAGAAGGGTGTGGTTGTGTTCACATTTCAGGTTACGATGCAGTCCAAAAGCAGTGTGTGTATTCTGACTTTATAATTCTGACAAATGTGGCTCAATGTGCCACAAAATTACAGCGCGTTTCCTTAATGTGAAATGCAAATACAAAGCGGTTCTTCCCTCCTTGTGCTGCCTTTCTAAAATACCTTTTGTGTTTACTGAGGAATGCACACTTGAGTTCACTTGGAGTGGAGAGAGGAGGTGAGTATAAGCTGTTTGACAGAACCATGTAATATTTCACAATTTACCTGTCAGCTGTCAGAGCTTTAGTAGACATCAGGGGCTTGGTGTATACATGCATGCAACACTTTTCACACACACACACACACACACACACACACACACACACACACACACACACACACACACACACACACACACACTTGCTGACATTTTGCTTTAAGTATTTTCTATTATAGAAACACGCATGTGGAAATACCGCTTCACAAGTGTTGCTGTTGTTATTCAAACACATATAGGGTTACACATTGTCACTTAATCTTGCAGTTAATGTGGGAATAATGCATTTGTAATGTAAGATTATGTGTCATCGATCGACAGGCTATTATGGCTCATATTACAGTGTGAAATGGTTTGGAATAATGATACAAAAGCAGGGGTGTCACAGCATGTATCCAGTGTCAGACCAGGTTGAGAGCAGGCCTCTATACACTGTGAGCTGACTTCTCTTGTGGTACATTGTGTCGATATGCAATAGGCTGAAGAATACGTGCAACATTTTGCAGTGATTGATACGTATACATAACCTGCAGCAATTCAAGGCAACGCCTGCATACTCTGCTTTTTGCACTGGAGACACACTACACACATATGCAGTCGTGGCCTTGAAACCAGTATTATGTAGTCTACTGGGGGCGGTAGGAGAACACCAATAGAGAATTGTTTGTCTTTGCTGCATACATTAAACAGACACTATAGCTAGAGTGTGTGTCATCAACTATAAGTTTTGTTGTTTCGAGCTATTCACACAACACTGTCTTTAAAGGTCCCATATTCTGCAAAAATCACTTTAATAGAATCGAATAGAATAGAATAGAATATAAAATACTTTATTTATGCCCGAGGGGAAATTCAGGAGTCACCGCAGCATTTAAGAAAACAAAAGTAAGAAAGAGTATAGAAAGTGCAAAAAGGTCCATAAGAATTTAGATGACGACATCCCGTCACCACTCGTCCACCACTCTCCAGCCCAGCCAGTCTCCACCTCCACAGGGTCCAGGACTGAGCCTCCCCAGCAGTCTGTTCAGTCTCTGTCTCCTGGATCCTGTCTGCTCACAGCAGGCGAAGCTCCTCCGATGTGTCGCCGGCGTCCGATGTCAGCTCCATCAGCCACGTCGGTGAACAGCACGATGCCGCTGGGTTAGCACAGCTAGCTCGTCCATCCCCCGGAGCTGGATCCCACGTTCCCAACAAAGATGGATGGAAGGACAGGTCCACGTTGTCCTCTCCCAGCTCTCACACAAGAACCGGCACGTCGTCCTCACCTCCTCCTCCTCAGCTGGAGGGAAATCATCAAGCCCTACACTAGTTAGCATTGGCATGCTACAGGCTGCTAACAGCTGAGTTTGCATGTAAACAATGCAGCCATGGTTACATGAAGGATCTCCAGACAAACACAGGAGAAAAGTAGTCAAAAATATCGCCGAAGCCACAAAAAGTTTGGTGTCCGTGACCGACAATGAACCATACAAAGTGATGATCCACTCCAAATACAAAGATGACGAAAAAGAGACGAAAAAAATTACAAGAAACAGACAAAGACGAGAGAGCTGCTGCAACAGGCAGCTACTTGGGTAGCACCTAGCAACGGAAAAAAGGTCTTTTAGTGAAATGTGTGGGTCTCTGGCTTTCCTTCCAGCCCACAAAATGTGACATTTAATGACAAAACCTGTATTTAGTAGTGCTTGTGAATGTAAATCCTGACCGAAAAAGAGCTGTTTGGAATTTCCGGGATTTGCCGACATCAGCGAGTCCCTTTTTTTTAACAATCAGGAGTAAGTCCGACCTGATTGGTCCACCAGAGCGGATACCCCCGAACCCCCTCCGCCCACTCCTCTCCCTGCATCTGGAGAGAAATCTCTCCAGCAGTGAGGAGAGGAGTGTGGCTGTTTTTGGTTGTAAACAGCCACATAGTTCCATGCACAAGCTTCCCATCTCGCAAGAAGACAAGACTAAGAAGCTGGAGTTCATTTATCAAGGAAATGTTCCAGCTACACTCAGTAAAACTGTGCATGTGTGTGCTAGTCACTTCACGGCCGACTGCTTTTCCAACTTTGGACAGTGTAACAGAGGGCTAGCGAATAGACTGGTCCTGAATCCAGGCGCATTACCAACCATCCACCAACAAACCCCGGACTCTGGAAATGTGAGTATTTTAAATGCTGTGTGCTGTGGCGCAGATGTAAGAGCTTTTCCTCAGTGTCCCCCCTGTTTCTGTGTTAGCTTCAGGATGCTAACTGTAGCTGGGGTTAGCCTGTTGTTTTAGCCTGTTGTTTTAGCCTGTAATGTTCCGGTAAACGAGCTTCGCTGTTTTCTAAACATTGTGCACTCAGAGCTCATGACGCCGCTCTCGGTGACGCGGAAGGGGGGGGCAGTATCAGCGGTGGCTCATTTACATATGAAGGCCACGCCCACTAAATCAGACTGTTCTGAACAGAGGGGCAATGAGAGCCTGGAAACAATGCTGCTGTGCTTGATTTATTGGCTTTTTAGACCAAAACATGTTTGATATTATGATTTGATATTTCAGTTTAGACAGCTAGTTTTGACCAAAAATGTGTTAAACTTTACTCAAGTTGACCGGATGTGACCTAAAGAAAAGATTTATCTTCTTTCTTTTTATTTTATGCACAGAGGACTGAATGTACAGCACAGCTCATCAGTTAGAGAAATAAAATGCTTGATATAAAAGTCAACTTGTTTTGTGCAGCCCCACAAGGGCATGCATTTGCTTCATTCTTAGGGATGGTATGACTTCTCCTTATCCTGCATTTTTAACAACACTATATGGGAACACCTTTTTGAAAATAAAACACCTAACTGCCTCTGCTACTGCAGTCAACAGGGACAAATTACCAACCAGTATGCACTACCTTTGTTGCTAGCATGCCTCAGGTTTTCTGTTTATGCAGGTAACATTAACAGCAGTACCTTTTTATGCAGCAGAATGATGCCTCAGACCCCCTAAAGACACAGGTCTTCAAACATATTCAACTCAATTCCAAGTTATACATAAGCACAATAATAGTTAGTAGCTATAATTTGAAATAGCTACTTCTTGTCAATTATGCAGCCCCTTAGAATAGCTTAAGGCTTCACTGAGGAATGCTGTTGATTGGAATTATTCACATGAAAAAAAAAAAGCAGGGCAAAAATAGAGGCACAGAAATAGTGCCGAAAGTCACTCAAAGAGACGCATTAAAGCACAATGTTTCAAGAATTTGTTTTAGAACATCCACAAATTGAACACTTTGAAACACCTGTCAGCGTTTCAGAACTTCTGCCTCAGGGAATCAAACTCTCAGACTGGAGCTGAATTTCTGACATTAGAGGAACAGTGTTCAAAATTGTACAACCAGCAGCGGAGCAGGGAAGGAGAGGAATAGATTTCAGCAACAAACAGCATGATTTAAAATCAGCTTGTTGACAAATGCACAGCTTCAACCTTAGGCGTGTTTATCAGTTGTCACAACCCAATAAATTAGCATATTTTTGCCAAATGTCATGTTTTCAACTATACTATAAAAGCTGACACTCTTACCTGCCATAAACTGTGAACAGATCTTCACAAGTGAAGCGTATACTGTTAAGAAGATTATTTTCAGGTGTTAGGAATGAGTTATGAACTATGTTTCCTCTGATGCCTTTCTATATGATTGAGTTTCTCCAGCCCCGGTGCGTTCTGTGGGGAGCAGAGCATCATGGGGCTGCTTTGACAAGCTCATCCATCAGCACAGCATGTTCAAGTCCCCATCAAATGCCTGCACCGCTCCATAAAGTGGAGGAGGAGAGGTGTCACTCCCTAAACAGGATATATGGTCTCTCACTGAGACACAAATTAGACAGTAAATACATTACAGTGGAAGTAGCCTCTTCCACCACAACATGTTTGTACTGCCGCTGTGCCAAAACCAACACTGTGAGGCTATTACAGAGGCTGCACGCCTGCCAACGAGACATACACATTTGCATTAGATTACCCCTGCACTTCACTCACATCACACCGGGGCATTAAAACAGTGACAGCTTTATTTTTAAAAGGGAGTCCAAAATAAATTAGTGATTCAATTCATAAAGTTTTATACCTAAAGTCAGTACACCTACTCATTTTTTTTTAGATAATTTCAATTATACTACCATTATCACCTTGATAGCTAAATAATATCTGTGTCTTTCTGGTACTTTATGGGTACACCCCCAACCTTCACCGACCTTTATAATCTAAATTTCACGACACCAGACAGATGCACAGGCCTAAATCAAGACCCCTGGCAAACAGTAAAGCATCCAGTCATGCAGCTCTAAAGCACAGTCAGCCTTAATAGCTTCAAAACAAATTTAAAAATGGAAACATGTATAGTGTTAATAATTAATCAAACTATTCTAAGCTTTAAAGTGTTGAATTTTGATTTAAGATGTGAATGTGTTTATCTGTGTTATAAGGGAGTCTTTGGCTCTAGGAGCCAGCCTTAAAGAGGACACTCAAGAAACTGCTGTATTTGCACTTTTCACTTTTTTTTAATCTAATTAACCAGGCTAGTCCCATTGAGATAAGAAAAAAAAAAGTTTTCCAACAGAATCTTGGTCAAGGCAGTCAGCACAGGAAGAACAGAGTTACAGACAACAGCACAGACACACAAAGAACAAAAATACAAATGACAAGCGCCAACTTGTTTAATAAAAGATCAACTAAGAGTCAAGTGAGTGATTACTTTCAGAGCCAAGATAACCTCATTAAGCCCTGTTATAACATGCTGATTATTGCTAGGTTACAAAAAATAGCAACAATGACAGAGCCTTGCTTTAATTGTAAAGGTTGATAATAGTTTTTAATTATCTGTTTGTTTACATTTACACTGATAGTTATGTCTTGTTGGGCATAGAGGCCTGGCTAACAGGTAGGTGCACTGTAGCTTTTGCTGGGTGTTCTTTTCGATCAGGACCTGTCCTTTAACTCTCACATCCACCAGGTCTCAAAGATGGCATTCTTTCATTCCATAATATCAGGAAAATCAGACACATCTTGTCTCAGAGTGATCCCGAGAAACTAGTCTATGCTTTTGTTTCTTTCGGGTTGTACTTCTATAACTCTCTTTTATCCGGCTGTCCCAATAAGTTTATTGGAACTCTCTAAGCTGGTTCAGAACGCTGCGGCTTGAGTACTGACTAGGACCAGAGGGAGATAGCTCATCTCTCTGGTGTTAGTGTCTCTACACAAGCAACCTATAAAATCTACAATAGAGTTGAAAATTCTTCTTCTGACTTACAAAGCTCTTAATGGCATCGGGCCATCCTATCTTAAAAAGCTCATTGTTCTGCATTATCCGTTTAGGTCACTGCGTTCTCAGCACCAGGCCAAGGTTATAATAGTTAACTAAAACAAAACTAAAAAGGAAAACTAAAATTTAAAATACATTGCAGTTAACACAAACTAATAAAAACTAGAAAGTAAACTAAAACTGCATCTTGTGTTCACAAAACTAACTGAAACTAACCAAAATTAAAGACAGAATGTCCTTAGTTACATTTTTTGACAATATTAATGGCCTTTAGAATTTAAATTAATCCGACACATTTTCCAACCAGTTTTACGACAGTTTTCGGCAGTTGTCAGCGTCGTACGGCACCATCACAGCGACGTACTGGGACGTGCTTGTTTACTGCACTGACTGGCTGTGCGCTGTGCTGTGACAAAATGTAGAGGAGCAATGAATCAGAGCATCTGTAATAGTTTAATTTCATGTGAGTCTGACTTTATTGTTACAGAGTCCAAGTTTCTAATTATTAAAGCTCATATTATACTGTTTTATATAATTTATGTTTTTATTTTTTTATCAAATTAATGTTAACATTATTTTATATAATTTATGTTTATATTTTTAAATTAAGTTTATATTATTTTCTTGTGTTTAAGGCAGCAGCCAACAGTTCAGTATCAGCACTGACTGAGCAGTGAGCACTATGTTGAACTGGAAAATAAACTGTATTACAAAATATTTACTCTGACCTTTTTGAATCCTGCACTTGGTTAATAAGGTATGAAAAAACTAAAACTAAGCCTTGTTGCAATTAAAACTAAATAAAAACTAGAATGCCCGCTCCAAAACTAATTAAAACTAAACTGTAATGGAAAAAAAAATGTCAAAACTAACTAAAACTAAACTACAATGACAAATCCCAAACTATTTCAACCTTGCACCAGGCCTGCTAGTCATACCTAGGGTCTCCAAAAGTAGTATGGGAGGTCAACCCTTTCATTATCAGGCTCCTCTCCTTTGGAATCACCTGCTGGTTGAAGTACTGGGGGCAGACACCGTCTCTACTTTTAAGAGAAGACTTAAACTTTTCTTTTTGATAAAGCTTATATTTTGAGCTGGATCAGGTCTGAACCACAGATCTTGGTCTTGCATTGATACTGAAATATGTCCACACTGCAGGCATGTTATCTCCCTTATCCTAACAAGACAGCACTAGCGTGCTAACCTAGGGTTTTGCTCACTATATCACAACACAATGTTTCTGCCGTGGTTTCCTTGGTGATAAAATAATTTAGCTGAAAACCAAAGATACAGCATTTTTTGGGTCATTCTTGGCAGCCAAATTTTTGGTGCATTCCTACTGAAAATATGTTAATGTCATCAATTACCAAGCTGGTTGACCCATTTTAATGCCTCATCTTTACAAGGATTACACGAAGGTGTGGTAGGAACAGTGACTAGTTTTGGCAAAACTGTGAAGGTCTTTAAGGGACCTCTGGAGACCAGAGTGCATGTTGGGCCTGAACGGATTCAAAAGTACTCGTATAGGTCCAACTGAACAGTGGCAGTTTTGCCTGATCCTATCAAGGCCAACCCTTGACATACGCTCAAAGGCAGGAAACAGAGGCTACCATATGCCCTGTATGACATGCAGTACTGCTGCATTGTACATCTGTATGAAACGCCAAAGGGTCTGACAGGGCATCGATATTTTATGACCTGAGATGCACACACAGTGCATAACTGCACAGTGCACACAAAAAAGACAGAGCTGTCACAGTGTCCAGCACACTTTATTAATTTCCTCTCTTTCCATTTTTCTCCCCAGTTTGGTATCACCAATTCCCACCAGTGCTTGTCTCGGCATATTCCACTATCTACTCAGATACAGATGATGTAGCCAAGCCCTCTCTCTGCCACTACAGCTGAGCAGCAGTGAGATGCACAAAAAGTTAATATAATCCCCTCGACTGCACTTTCTGCACCAACAGGAAGGGGCTGCTTTTGAAACAACAAAGACATGATCCCATTTCGCTTCCCCACAAGCGAACATTGCTATGTTTGTTGGATTGGCACAACCATGCCAGAGGTACCCAAACTGGGGATTGAGCCTTAGCTTCTGAAGTGGTTGCAAGTGTTTTTCTCTGTGCCATCTGTGCACTTCAACAGGCTTTCAAGTGCTCCACAGAATCCAAGACCATTAGGTAAGAAATCTATCATTACATGTCATCCAAACAGTGCAAAAAATATAAACATATATTTTAAGAAAAATACAAAGGAAACATGTCACAAAGCGCATGGATATTTGTTATGAAAAAGAGAGGATCAGATTCTGCACAATGTGAGAGAAAACCAGTTTCTCGGCCAAGAAGAGAAATGTTGTTATGGAGCTTAAAGATGAAAACCTGGATGACTGGTCTTCTCTGTGTGATGTAACAGAGTATTTCAGCGGCCCATATGCCTGAGTGTGTAACTGGAAGGACACAAACCAAGCTTTCATGAATATGGATGCTGCAATAAAAAGCAGTTCAAACCAAATTGCATTCACAGGGAGAGTGCAAAAGCAGCAGCAAAATCAGAAATTTAAAAACAGGTTTACAAACCTTGGTGCCCATAAATAGAGTTCTGAAAGTTATACAAATTTATCTGCTGTTGATGGGGAGAGTTCTCCAAAATACTGACACATACGGCTGAATTAATTACAGCGGAACAGCCCACTGAGGCCAAGTTTGAATCTCTCGAGGCAAAAGAGTTTGCCCCTTTCATCTCAGACACAATACCACAACTCCGCCTTGAGGCTGCCTCTGGTTCGGAAGTATTTATTTGCGTAAACAAATGCTCTCCGTGATGAGGTTTAACAATCATTTCACAGGTCTTCCTGACAGACAAGCAAAAGGTATCTATTTTTTCAAAGCCGTCTGCTGTCTGACTACAATGTATTATTTCTCTAACAGCTTTCACATTTTCATCGCCTTTGTTTTTCATTCCACTGATCATCGTCCACTCTGTGCAATCAAACTAGAAGGGCAGCTGATGCACAATGAGTACTATCAAACACAAAAATAGCACAAAAAGAAAAAAAAAATCACACAACAAAAAAGGCAGAGAGTTGTATTAAATCAATACAGAAAGGACAATAAAAAGGGAAGAGAGGCTTGTGTGGCTTAATTTGTAAGGAAAGCTACAGAAGTATCCAAATTAGACTGAATATTGACAGAGTGAAGCTGTGACTGTCAGAATGTGTGAAATGAGGGAAAGGTCAAAAACATGATTTGGGTGCACATGTTCGACAAAAGGTTAGTGACTGTGTCGGAATAGTTACAGGCTGTCAGTCTATTACAAAATAACTGGCCCACTGGAAATGTCACAAACAGAGTTTATTACCCTCTGATATTGGAAATCTGCAAACTTTGGCAAAGGAAAAAAAAACCTGCTGTGGGTCGATAACCTCTGTCGTCTAATCACTCGGTGATATCTCACTGCTGCTTCACAAAATTCAATTTTGGTAATTTCTCTCCTGACCAAGCAGTCTGTGATCATCTTTTGACATTGTTACTTGAACCCTCACTTCAATTCGTGTTATTTAATTCATAATTTTAAATAATAATATAAAAGCATTCATGATGTGCTTCATGTGAATTTCAAAGCAGCTGTGTGAGGAATTTGTCAGAGTTGTGCGAGTGAGGTAGCTTAAAGTTCAGTTAATGCTTAAAGTTAATTACTCTCTGACTTTGAATGTGGTCTAAAAAAATTAACTATTTCATGTTCGTTAAGCTGCTCTTACCTTCTTTTTAGTACCCTGAAAAAAACTAAAATCTTATCAAGGTTTGTTTTTGTTTGATTGTTTGTTTTTTTGTTGTTGTTGTTTTTTAGACATGATATGGGCCACATTCACCTGACCAGTCCAGAAAAATGTCTTATTTCAAGTATTAGGTTTGTATTGCTTGTAACAAGTGATAGAAGAAAAAAAAAGTATCTACCAATGGGGGTAAGAGAGATGTGCTTTTCAAGATCATAATAATGTCTTGGTACAGAAAACTTTTCTCTTATAACACTGGTATATAATTTTACGAGTTACAAGCAATTCAGACCTCATTTTGTCTTTGAATAATTTGAAATTAGACTTTTTTCTGGACTGCTCAAGTAAATGTGGCTCATATTAAATCTAAAAAGACATTTTTTTAACTGAAAATATTACAAAAAGCTAGACAAGATTTCAGTTTTGTTTTTTTGTTTTTTTTTTGCAGTGTAAAGCCTCCTGAGCTTCAGTCAGCGTTCAGACATTTCTTAAATCAAATGAACAACTGTAACCTCCTTTGAAATTATAGACAGACTCAAATAATAATAACAATAAAAAAAATCAATACAAGATTTTAGCCATTTGGAATCCTCCCTCATTTCCTCAAATAACTTGTTCTAATATTCACAAGAGCTGGCTTCATCAGCACCACCTATTACACCTGAATTGCTTGCAGCACAAGTCATACCACATGCCAGTCATGTGCCTCAAATCAGACAGTATTCAAATTCAGACAGTATGCTGGCTGTGTGTTGGCAATTTTACAAAGAATATGACCCCAAACCAACTATTAGTAAAAGCTCTTGGAATTATCAACATGTCAGCGATTTGGTATATGCAGAACAGGAGAAGAGCCGTATACTAAAGTGCTTGGATATATACTTTATTCTAATTGATCAATTAAAGGACTCTAAGGGTCTGTTTTTCTCATTTGTGGACTGTGGTTATTTAGAACAGTCCAATTAATTTCATGTTGGTCTGTTTGAAAATTTAGCAGATAAAAAAACAACAAATACAGAAAAAAAGGTTGGCTACAACAGCAAAACTAACAGCGTGAAGGAGGACACAGGCAGTAAACACTAAACAGAGCATGGTCTGGGATACAGCAGTGTCAAGACTGATGAATACAGAAAAAGAAAATATCAACAAACTCTGACAGTGACAAAGGGAAAAAAAAAAAACAGGATTTGCTGTGACTTCTCCAGACCTGTTCACTTCATCATACTTCCTCATCAGTGGTGTGGTTAAGGTAAATGTTGAGTTGGGTGTGAGTTTGAAAGAAGCAGTGAAATTTGATTGCAGGAGTATTCGGTTCAAAAGACTCTTTAACAGAGAAAGCATAATCTCTTTTTAAAATCAATAGACTGTATCTGAAAGTCATGTCATTGATTTTTTTAGCTGAAAGCTGTGTAAAAAGGGGAAATGCACAGTGAGCAGGTCGTTAGGAGTCTTAATGCGTACTAACCATTATAAAATGGACCACTACTTTGAGAAGTGCATATATATATATATATATATATATATATATATATATATATATATATATATATATATATATATATATATATATACACACAATATGTGTGTGTGTGTGTGTGTGTGTGTGTGTGTGTGTGTGTGTGTGTGTGTAAAAGAAGAACCAGAAAATGAACTATTCCATGAACCACAGTGTCTGAAGTTCTGCCTCATGATGGCAAACTATATTTTCTTGCTTTAACACTGGTCTTAAAATGTTTTCTCACACCTATTATTGTTAAAATTATGTAGGGACTTTCATTCTCTAAAAACTCTTTACTTCAGTAAACACTGCCTCTTGTCCAGTGTTTCTTTTCTGTTCCCCCCAAAAAGTCTTGGTTTTATGGCAGCATTCTGCTGTAAAGACAGCGAAGACAGAAGTAAATACAAACTGGCCAATCGGCATCAAGTATATAACACAGAGGTTTAAGAGCCTGCTAGTTCTTCAGCCCTATTTGGAATAATATGTAGAACATGAAAATACAAAAAAAAATTGTGATGTTCTGATAAAAACGAGTGTTTTAATGGTTATTTCTGTGGTTCAGGATGACTTTGCTCCAGGATCATAGCTCTGACAGGTCAGCAGGGAGAATGAAAAATTGACAGGTGACAAGTGGCGTGACAGGCTGATGGGAAAGAGAATAGACTGTAACTTTATTAGTGCCAGCCATCAATCAATTTGAGCAAAGTTTTACAGACATCTTTATGAGAGGACAGTCATCATGGCCTTACTTTGACAATTCATCAAACTTATTGGTCTATATGCAGCTGGCCTCTCTCATGTACAGGGCACTAGGGTCTGTCTCGTTACAGCAGTTTGAAGTTCACAGATGAACACAATGATTCTTTTAAAGACAAAATATAACAAATGTATTAACAAAACTTGATTTTTGTCTCTTAGAAAGTATTAAATGAAAAATGAATTATTTAAATAGGAGGTATGAAGCTTCCCCATATTTAAAAGATATATAAAGTAATAATACTGGATTTGTAATTAGACGTGTGCACATTATCAAACTACTTCAAATTCTCCTGATGTTCATGACACATTTGAGGGGTTAGGCCTCAAACACCAAGGGCTTGGTGGCCAATCAAAGGAATATGTGGAGCTTTTAAGAGAGGAGTGTTCTCTAAAATATCAAAGTGAGAAAAAGGGGGATTTTTTTGAGCGTTCATCATTTAAAGCTTCTACGGATGTAACAGAGTTAGAAAAAAAAAGCCTCCTTTTTAAGTATACACATCATTTATTAATTTTACACCCTGTCAATTCAGACAGCCCCGTGCATTCAGCATTTTTTTTCTTCTTTTTACTTTTTCTTGTTGTTTTTTTTTGAAATACACAATTATAAAAACACAATGGAAAACATTATACAACGTTATTTTCAGGATAGCAGAGTGATCCTCTGCAGGGTTAGGCCAAAGCAGAGAGACAGGAAATGTAATGGTTGTTTCATGTAATGATCCCAGCTTTCCTCGTGGTCAAGTATCGCATGTAGCGCTCTATCAAGAGTTCAGCTATCTTACTTTGGGTTGAAACATTTACAACAGCTTTAGTAGAAACAGCTGTCTGATGTCAATAACTCTCAACATACCACACTGACATCCTAACAGTCAAGCCTGGAAAATAAGAGCATAAGTGTGCAGACTCTTAAAAAAAAACACATCAACAGTGAAGTTTACTGCACATCATCGCTTCCTAACTCAAACAGCTGATCCATCAGGTTACAGGATGCATGGTTGTCTGACAGCACGATAAAGGGATTATAACACTCAGTCATGAAGGGCATACTTTAAAATGACACGCAGTTACTTTAGGTGGGGCTTTCTTAAAAGGCTGTAGGACATTTTGCTCCAAACCCCTTCTGAGGCAGTGCATGCTTTAGCTTTTATGTTGGCCTGGTTTATCAAACAGTAGTCACACTGAAAACACTTTCTGTTTTTGTTGACTTTGATACCCTGGGGACACAGTGGTGCCTCTTAACTACTCTGAATTTTTTTTTTCCTGTGCATGCCTAAGCAGTGCACCCTCTGTTAGCAGTCGAACATATCTGTTCAGATGTCCAAAAAGGCAGTTTTTGGGCTTACTACTTCTAATCTTCTGGTTGCTTGTCTGAAATGGCAGTGAAAATAGGGCAGTGAAATGAAAAGTTTATCTGTCCTCTTGCTCATGATGATGTTTGTTCTTGAGGGTCATAAAAAAGTCATTTGTATTGATTTCCAAACAACCTCAAAACTCTGACTGTACCTCAAAATACAAATCTATCCCCTTTTTTTGAGGGGGGTCAGAAGTGATAGCAGGAAATGTTGCATCACTTACCAACAGGTCATTATTTGTAGACATTTAAAAAAGATGTTAAATGCTCATATTTGTACTTGGAGACTTGTCAAGAGCAACAAACCAAAACACGAACAAAGACTTTGTTCTGTTGGCGGTTGCAGATGCATGTCAGCGCAGTTGTTTGAAGACATAAAGAGCCCACTTGTTACGTATAATTAGAGTTTGTGATGTGAATACACATTTTCACTGTAGAGACAAAGGGAAGATTTGAAGACCAAAGACAGAAAACATAAAGAAAGAGACGGCTTTCAAAGGGATAAAATATTCAGCGATACAATAACTGTTGCAAATATTGATGTGGTTTAGTTTGTGATTTTGTTCTGTTTATTTTCCCTTGTATGTGCTATTGATTTCTTTCACTTTGAGTGTCTGTGTTGTTGTTTTCTCCCGTTTTGCAGTGAGGTCAGTCCCACGGAGACCTGTTACCACCTCCTCTTGTAAAATATATATATTTGAGTTCATGGCAAAGGCATTATGCTCTCTACTGGTACCTTGTTTGGCACAATCTCTAGAGACAGGCCCTGAGCTTCACTCATGTTTTTATGATATCCCATACCTGTCATTTCAGACTACACACGCTATCATGTAAGATGACATGTTTAGGGCACAGTTTGGCTCTTTACTTTGATCATAATCATTTATCAGCAAAAAGCACAAAGAAAATGATTCAAAAGAAAAAAAAAAAAAAGAGAGAGACTGCAGTGATCCAATTGTAATTTTACACCTTTAGTATACAGTTTTGTCTTGGGATTACTTTGACATAAGTAATTTGTTTGAGGTACGGCTATAATTTTCTTAACTACTCTCACAGAACCATAAGAGACTTTTTGTTAAAATGCTGGAAGACACAGACTGATGATATGCAACCTGCTCTGCCTCCTCCGTTCTCCATCTCTCTCTCTGCATCCCCTCCGGCTAGATCAACAACACGCCAACATGCAAAAAGAACGGGGAGAGGGCCATTTTAGCTTTAGCCCTCTGACAGCGTGACAGACCTCGAGCTAGAACATTTCATTACAGAGCTACAAACATCATATTTCTTCTTCGAACTGCAAGAGGAAATTTCAAGAAAATAAATAAAACTTGACAAACACTCCGCACAGAGGAGCATGTAGCAGAGCTGTGCAGGCAGGCAGTATCACTTATCAAATGTGAATGCTGGAAAAATGTTTAACTTTCCCTCAGTTTCAACTCTGCTTAATAAAGATGTGGGTGCTGCGGGAGTGGGCGTCACTTTCCGTCTTGAACTTAACTTCTTTTCTAAGTTCTTTCCTCCATTTTATTGGGATCACAGTTATTTGGCACAAATATATGTTCTTCAAAATTTTAGTGGATATTTTTGTTCTATTCAGGGCTGCTTTTGCAGAAAGCAGCTATTCACTCGATATGAATCTCATTTTGGCAGAGAGGCAGCACAGCTTTGCATGATTGGCTGTATTGCTGTCCTCTCACACTCCCACAGACATGCATTTGATTTGTCACCAGCATCCAAAGTCTTATCTAAACACTGCAAAGAATCTCTGAGTAAATGTCCCCGTTGGCACACTTCAGCTGCACAGAAACAAGCTATTCTGCAAAAGGAAAAAAAGAAAAAAAAAAAAAAAAAAGAAGCAAGGATCGTCTGAGTACCTTTTTTGTTAAAACGTGAAGAGATTAGCATGTGCAGGAAAATAATAGGAATAAGTGATGGGAAGTTGGTTTGGCACATAAAAACACATGCAGGCCTTGCTACATTATTATAGAGATAAGACGACTGGGAAGTTTTTTCTATTCAATCCTTCCTCGTGAGCAGAGAATGAGAGAAAACAGGCAAAACTTAAGTAATTGGCTTCAGAAGTTCTTGGATGAGAGTGGGAAACCTGCCATGCCTGTCAAATCTCTTTGACTGTTACTTTGATTGCCGAAGAGTGCAAAACTGCCCTCCATCTTGGACATGTAGAGAGGGAAATACAGGTTAAGTCATGTGTGAATGAACATCTCGTTATTAAAGAGAAGTATGTCACACAGACAGCTACTAAATTAACTTCATTATTTATTTGTTGCTATGGTGTTAAATTGTCAAATTGAATTTCTAGGGTCACAAATAATGGTGACAAATAAGCTTCAGGAATCACACTCTACATCTGTGCACACATTTTTAACTTGTTATCACTGATTGGGTAACACAGCAGTTGGATATATGACATCCACACACTCGAGAAAGGAAAAGAGAGAAGTCAGAGAGGAGTCTGAAAAGAGGTGCTGGAAAGAGAACAGGGAAGACAGAGCCATGTTTTCGCTGGAGCTCATCCCGGCCGGATTAAGCTGTACGCCCTACCTCCACCTCCACCCCCTACCCAGATAAAACAATTTAACATTTGTAACACTGGTTGTCCTAAAAAGCCTGATTTTGCTTTTGATAATATTCAACTGAGACTTAAAGAGATGTGGCATGCATTTAACAAGTTTTGATTTGTAGTTGAAGAATTCTGAACCAGAGGAAGCACTGGTGAGACGAGATAATGAATGAGTATGTATGATCTGTCACAAAAGATTAATTCAGTACGCTTTATTCATTTTCCTACCTGAGAGCATTTGGATTTAACAAGAAGCCAGAGGAGTGAAGATATGCTGGGTACGAAGCAAAGGTAGTAATGATAAAAAGCTAAGTGAAGCCAGAAGACTGTATACATGCATTCATTGTAATGCGAACATAAAAATAATCCTGTATTATTTATCTATTTGTATATTTTGTGCGGGGTAGGGATGCACCAATCCCATTCTGGTATCGGGTATCGACCCCAAAAAAGCCCCTCAAAGCTGGATCAAGTATCGGTAGGAAAGAAAAGGACTGGTCCAAACTTGACACTGAGGCTTAACTTTAGGGGTGCACCGATCACAATTTTCTGGCCGCTCACCGATCTTTACTGATACCAATTTGGGCCGATACTACTACCGATTTTTATTTTTTATAACTGACAGCATAAACCTTCAATGCTCCAATCTTATTTTATTGAAAATCATCAAACAATACCTTTGAAACAACAAAATCTTTACATTTTAACCTTTTTTTTATACAACCAATAAAGTGTCCTGAGTTTTACGTCTCAGAGCAAAAAGTAACAATGGCTGGCTGTCAGACCTTTCCAGAGGTATTTAAGATCAGTTTTATATGTAAGGATTGGCCGCTCACCGATCTCTGATCACCGGTCACCGACCCCCCAAAATTAAGGAAACTGGCACCGATCAATTGGTGCATGTCTACTTAACTACAATTTAGTCTACAGGGTATAAAATTTCATAACTCAATAGTCAACTGTAAGTTCTGAAGCATTATATTAACCAAACTGCTTTTCCAATATATCAATCACGTATAGTTTAAATAAATATCAATCTCAGTAGTTCCATATGTACTCATTTTTTGTCTTTTACTTAAAACATTACCAGTCTTATCCCACAGTAGGGCATGCAGGTGATTATTTAACATTGGTATCAGATTAGTATCGGTATTGGTCAATACCCAAAGCCCTGGTATTGGTATCGGGACCAGAAAAGTTGGATCGGTGCATCCCTAGTGCTAGGCACTATTCATGTTCCAAGGTCTTCTGAACAACAAACTAAGATTGTATTTATGTGTATGTCTTGTTTACTGATGCACTTAACGATTACATACAGCTGAATAGATAGAAAGATGTTGAATCTCGGCAGGCTGCTGAACCAAGAAAGAAACTGTAAGGCTCAGAATTGTATCTGATGATTTTCAAACAAGCAACGACCTCTGGTCTTACAATAAGTGAAATAAACTACAGTTCATCGAGTTTCTGATTGAGACTTTCTGCAGAAACACCAGAAAACACATTTACACACTGTAGCTGTGTGCAAAGAGGATAAAGACCTGACTCATTACATCTTCCAAATTCAAGCAATGTTAGGTTTAAATTAGTATTTCTAAAAAGGAGAAAGGCTTCAAAACTTGGACAGTTTGTCCATATATTACACAGTCTATGCTCTCAACTTCAAAAACCTCACAAGGTTTCCCTAGCACAAATAGCTGAATTTAAATTGAATTTGCTCAGCAAGGATAAATTACACCACACATAAAAGATTAGATTATAACCTTCTTACATGATTGTGTCATTACAGGGTTTGTTTGTTTTTTGTTTTTATAACTGTGTGTGGAAAACGCTTCTGCCCGTCAATCTAAGCATGTGTTTGCATTTGAGGACATTTTGCTCACTTCAAAAAACTTTCAGGCAGGATAAGAAGACAAGTAAATCCAAACAGCGAGCCTTAATCCTGGTAAACAATAGCAGGTATTTTGTTGAAATCTCTTTAACTAAACCCACACTTCAAAAATGTCTTAAGATTTTCTTAAATACTGTGTAATGAGTGATCATTGTTGTACTGCACCATTGCCAAGCTCCAAATTTCTGGTGAACAATTCCAGAGATACTTGTAATCAACTGAGTCCTGATTTCCCCAAACTGATTAGCTGCTGCCATTCATTGTTTGGCAAGCCGAGTCCCCAACTGTTCAACTGTCAGAGCTGAGGCTCATATTGACTTCTCTTTTTCTGATTTTGTCTTCACCAGAATGCCTTCTTTTTTTTTTTTTCAAGAAAGTTCTATAAGACCAACTTATCCGTAGTGAAAGAGACATAGACTGAAGTTAGACATATTAGGCAGCAAAAAAAGAAAAGAAAAAACAAAGTAAAAAGAAAAATCAATCTGTCTTCAATGTTCAATAAATCCTGTGGGAGGAAATTTAAAGTTAAATTCCGCTCTTGGCAGCCAGATAGACTACATCTACTTCCCTGAGATACTTGCTGCTCAGCAGGAGATAAACAGCCAGGCTAGAGGACATGAGCAGATGCTGCTGCCTGACATTACATCCTGACTCTCCCATCCACAGCCACCCCCTACCATGCCCCCTCCACCTCCACAGCGTGACGTACAAACCCTGAGAGATTCATGTCATCCTCCAAAATAAACCACTAACAGTGAAAGACGGTGGATGAAGGATTTAGGAGTTGTTGTTGAAGCTTCATCACATGATTCAACACTGCTTTTTGAAGTGAAACTAACAGCTAAACTTTCATTTTCTGACACAGGGTTACACTCTTTATTTAGGTGGATACATTCATCACCAACTTTTCATTATTTGGCAAATTAGTGGCTGAATTCCTTGTAAGTACTATCACACAGAAAGGGCTGCTTTTGCACTGAATAACAACACAGTCACAATTACAGCCATGCTGGCATTCAGTATGAAAGTAATGTTGCTTTTATTTAAAAAAAAAAAAAGCAACAGTGTTAGAAACAGTAAAAAAGCAGCAGCAGGAAACAAGTTTGGTTTATTTGATTATTTGTTTTGCGGTGCTGACAATTACTTTAAACTTGACTGGAAGAGGTTGCTACCATGCAACACAGACATTTTACATCACCGCAGCATCTCTGTTTGTCTCTTTTTACTGTAGTTTTATTTGGAGATTGAAAAAATAAATCAAGTTTTTTTTTTTCATAGCTTTGGTGCACAGTGTCCAACCATTTACACAATATGGGTTCACTGTGTTTTTATCAAATGTATATTATTAACTATATTAGGAGACTGGAACAGTAATTCACACAGTTAAAAGTCCCAGGGCTGGTATTCTTAAATCATTTTCTTTTTTTTAAATCAAGTTATTTGGCTGAGACACATTCTCAAAGCTTCTAAAAAGTATTAATCAATGTAGTGTTTTCCATAAAAACATTAACAAAGGGTTATTTTTGGTTAATAATTGATGGGTTGTCGGTGTCATTGCAAATTATTGTTACTATTGTTGTCCTCGTTGTGGCTGCCTGTTACAGCAGCTCTCTCTTCCTTGTCTGTTTCTTTGATTTTTTTCACCTTTATTTTGTCATTTTTGCATTTGGAGTGAATCATTACTTTGTATGGTTCATTTGCTGGTTATGGACACTAAACTGTTTTTTTAATTCAGTGATATTTTTACTATTTTTGCTCCTGTGTTTGTCTGGAGATCCTACATTTAACCATGGCTGCATTGTTTACATGTGAAATCAGCTGTTAGCAGCCTGTAGTATGTCAATGCTAACTGGTTATTGGGAACGCAAGATCTATCTCCAATAAGATGGACAAGCTTGCCTTGCTAACCCAGCAACACAGGGAATACCAGAAGGCAGAGTAGCATCATGTTATTCACAGACATGGCTAATGGAGCTAACACTGGACACCATCACCACATTGGAAGAGCTTCACCTGCTGTGAGCAGACAGGATACAGGAGACAGAGACTGGACAGACTACTGAAGAAGCTCAGCCCTGGACCCTGTGGAGGTGGAGGCTGGCTGAACTCGAGAATGATGGACAAGCTGTCATCATCTATTTTCCCTTGGTGATTAATAAAGTATTTTCTATTCTATTCTATTCTATTCTATTCTATTATATTATATTATATTATATTATATTATATTCTAAATCAATATACAGAAGGGATTCCAGCAAATTAATTTAGTTTTTCACTTCTATCACTGTTGACAATGTGGCAAAAACCCCAATTTCCAATAGCATAAGGCACAAAACCTGTGATTTGTCGTGCATAGCTGACCCGTCAACAGTGGGAAAACAAGAAGACAAGCAGACACTTCTGGGCAAAAAAGGCGTCAAAATTAAACAAGATGGACACAAAGCAACCAAGAAGCACAACATAATATTGGCTTTGTAAGAACTACAGGCCTGGTTGAGTCAGAAAAAAAAAAAAACAACAGAGAAGGTAAAGCGAGCAAGCTCCTGTACAGGTGTTCATCTACCAAGAAACCACAGATTTAAAATGTTCAGATTAAGTCTATTTAAGAAACAACAAGCCAATAAAGACACTAAAGGTCAGTTGTGGCTTAAAGATGTTAGGTAGACTCTCAGTCCATGAGCAAGACACCAAACCCCAAATTTCTCCCAGTAGAAGTGGTGTTACCAGAGGAGCGTATTAATGTTAATGTTTTCCTGCAATGCAGCCTCAGCCATCAGTACGAATGTGGTGTTAATGAAGGTATAAGTCAGTTTGACTCAATGTTAACAAGAACTTCGAGTGTGTTATCAGATTGGCTGATCGGATTTATTGGCATATAAGGCAGAACAAACTGTCCACCCTTTGTACTGCTTCGATAAATCCGTGAAATCCACTCAAAAGTGATGTTTGGGAAAACCTGCACGTGTTTTTAGCTGCTAGCTGGGTGATCAGCACCTAGGAGCAGCACCGCCGGCCACGACTGCGGGCAGCGCGCCCCACACACACACAAACACACACACGCCAAACTTTTCCTCAGCCACATGGTTCCACACTGCCTCAGATCCTCTCAGTAGTGGCTACTGGCTCAGAAAGTAAGTAAGTGGCTCTTACCTGTTGAAGGAGCGGTACACACGCGCTCTCCCATGACGTGCTTGTGTATCCAAACGAGAAAATGAGGCGCAGCATTTCCGCAGGTGAGTATGGCAGATAAAAGTGGTCACATGGTTTATTGAGTCTTTTTTTTTTTATTTATTTATTTTTTTTAAATTTCCTTCAAGTATGTGTCCTGTGGTTTGTAACTGAAGGCTAGATAAAATGTTTAAAATATTTTGCTAAAAGGATAAAAATTTAAATTCATTTAAATACTTAAGGGGGGAAAAAGGTCACATGCAAATGGAGGGGGGCATTATTACTTATGCCTCCTTTCAAGTCAAATGGGTTGAAGGGGGTTGTTTAGGGCAGTGGTTCCCAACCTTTTTTGTCTTTGTACCCCCCAAGCTTTTTTGTCATATCATGAGTACCCCCTCACTCATGTGTGATTTAAAATCTTTTCAACTCACATTGAACATAAAGAATGATATGTTGCCTTGAAAAAAATATGTAATATACACAAAATTAAAAACAATCAACCTGCCTTGCAACTCTTGTAACTTTTAGCAAAAAATAAATACATCAACAAACAAATGCATTTAAAAATATTGAGCTCCTTTGAATAAGTCCCCTTTAAACAGGTATTCAAATAAAAAAAAAACAGCAACAATAAAAAAGATAATATTCAGACTTACTATAGCAGTTTTTTTTTTTCCATTTATCATGTGAGCTTTTATCAGAAACTTGAGCTTGCTTGTCTTTTATAAGTAGCTATGCATCTGTTTTAGTTTTGATGCGTCTGTGCCACAGTTTATTGTCTCCCTGGGGAAACTATTTGTAGTGCACACGTACCATTTTATTGGCGGGCATTTCTCAGTACGTCAAAGTTGGAAATAAATGATCAAATGTTTCCATGTACCCCTGCAATGCGTCCCAACCAGGGGTACACATACCCCTGGTTGGGAATCACTGGTTTAGGGCACCAGAACCCTGCAAAACTGATATTTCACTTAAGCCAGTGAGTGTGCTTTCACCAGCCTGGCTGCATTCAAGCACCATCTCACCTCTGGCATTTCATAGCATCTCCCAGTCCTCAGCTGGAGACACACGACCTTCTTGGCCAAATCTTAAAGAACAGTGCATTGGTAATTAGGAAAATCAAGCAAGACCAGAATGGGGACACATTAAACGATAAAAAATAAATAAAATAAAAAAAGAGAGTGAAATAAAAGAAAAGAAAAGAATCAGTAAGTTAAAGAAAAAAAAATTACATATAGTATTTGACTTTAGTACAACAACAAAGTGACAAAATGTAGACCAGGAGTCAACAAGTTTGAATTCTTTAGAGGCCAAAACCTACATGAGAAAAAACTCATGTAGTTTTAAAACCATTGTTTCTATATTCATCCCTTTAACTGAGTCAGACAGCTGTGGAGTGGAGACACAATCAACATTAGTCTGGTAGAAGTCTGTTGCCAGTCAGGGTTGCATTTTCATTATTTTTCATGTTGTGTGGAGAGCATGTTTTGATTATTTTAGTCAATTTTGTGAATGTTATTTTTCACCTCTCTGCACCCTTGTATTTTTTGAAGATGCCTGCATATTTCATTTTTGTGAGTCTGGATAAGATCCCTGTGAGAGAAATCAGTGTATCATGCTCTTATCTCATCTGGTCGGCATTCTATGTCGTATAACCATCTGCTCCCCACACATTATCTTTTACAGGGGGTCAATATACTACGGATGAGTAATTTGTAAATGGTGAGTATGGGTACTGAAATGCCAAGCATTACCAAACAGACAATCTGTCATTTTAAAAAGCACTCTTTAAAATACTGTTTATAGGGGAAAATTTGTTTTAAGTGATATTTAATGGCAAAGAATCTTGAACAGTAGTTGCATCACCTCTTTAGGAATCAACCCTTCACAGAATTTGTTTTCACGATTTCATTGATACAGATATTCAAAGAAAAATGTTTGACTTATTTTGAAGCAAATCTAAAGATCAAGATTACAGTGTGTCCTCATTTTGTATATGTGTTATTTGGTAGTAGTCTAAATACTCTAACTACCATGCAGAAATAAATCTGGAGCAGACTCTCCTGCAACATTTATGCGATGTTTTGAGTGTAAATGTCTCTGTTGCCATGCCCTATTCACAAGACATATTTCAATTACTGCATTTCTCAACATGTAATATTGAAAGAAAAATATCTCTCACATTCACTCAGTTGTTCTGCAGGCTGCACAGCAGGGACAGACTATGTAGAAGATAAGATGATGTTCCAGCTTTCCTCATTGAACAGATTTGCCTCCCATATGTGTAGGGCAACAAAAGAGTGTCCCCGTGAGAAGCTTGCAGAGTTTCAGCAGTGATACAGGAAGCAGACGAGATGCTGAGATCCTAAACATCTAAAGGAATGGGCTTGGTTCCAAAACAGAGCTTTGGAGTTGCAGGGAGGAAGTAAACAAGCTGGAAACTTAGGTGGGAACTGAGGTGAGAGATGTGTTGCGGAAGCAGGCTGTATGCTTAACAGAGGTGTGGAAAAAGAGGCAGTGATACGCATTTAAGTATTTTTAATCTACTTTTAATGCCCATGCAGGAGAACAGAAGAGGAAGTGAGTTTATTTAGTTGGAAGAGAGAAGAAAGAGAAGAAGTAAGACCTTTATGTGACGAGTACCAGACACACGAGGTGAGAGGAAGAATGAGAGACCTTTAATTAGACAAGATCGACAGTGAGAGGTTGTGAAGTCCAATTAGGTGTGTTTGAAAAAAAGCGCTTCTGAAAGTGAGATCACTCAACTGAATGAGAGACTTCATTATGGCTGAAAGAAAGCCAGAGATGGAGGGTGTATTTTTTTGGAATCGCTACAGGCGACATTTAAGATAACAAGCGATTAGTTCTTTTGTCTGTTTCATTAGCGAATGAATTTCCTGTCAATTTAATTTTCATGATACCGAGGGCCTTAATTTTGTGGCTGAGCAGATTCAGCTCAGTGACCTTGTAAAGTGACAGTTTGAATGAGCAGGTATTTTCCTCCCGACACCAAACTGGTAATTTAATAGCTCTCTATGACATCAGAGGTAGCAAAATGTGGGGGGACGACACTTAAGGGAAATATCAATACAAATCTGCCAATTTGGTATTGAACATCATTCTGTCCACTGTGTTCTGTTGTCTTTGCACAATGCCTGCATTTTTGTGCTGATTCCTTGGCTTTAGTGGGGAATACACAACAACAGACATCTGAAATCCACATTAACCCGTCACCCATCTCTGTTCTAGTGTGCACTTCTCCAAACACTGTCTTTTTAATTCAACTGTAAACACGATTATCTCTCCACAGTGCTGTTCTTGTGAAAAGACCTTGCTTCAAATAAAAGACCAGAGCGCTTATTCACAGACTATGTGGCAATCAAACAGCAATTTTCATGCCTTAAACTCTCTGCATTTTATGCATCGTGTAATTCATTACAACACTGTGATTTAAGTACATAACACACGTTATACCATATTAAAGCTGCTGAAATAAACAAGTAATAGTAGTCTTCTGACAGTATCATTCATAGTTTCAATCTAATTTATTAGTCACTGGAAAACAGTCTGTTGTTAGAAAGTCGGCAGTAATTTTAACAACTCAGGTGGCTTAACCATTCATTTCCAAGATGTTTGTACCATTCAAATTCTGATGAATAGGATGTGGACTGTTGGTATTTTTTAATTTGATCACATCGGACTCAATGAGTGCAATTCCTGTAAAATCTCTGGTGTTGAGGTATAAAGCCAGTGGAAGTGTCAAAAACTGCACTTCCGCATGTGTCAATTAAGCGGTCTAAGAATATGAGACAATGTGAAAGTGCCAAAATCTTCTGTTTCTCAAGTGTCCACTTGAGGCTGGCTCCGGAAGTACCAGAAGTCACATACACACCAAGCCAAAAACAAAGCAGTTTTCAAAGCAGGAATTGACCTATTTACAGCCTGGTTCAAAATATGTCTCCTGTCCAAGACGCTAATTTTATGATCAGCCGTTGGGATATTAGGATCGCAAACTGGCCCAGTCAGAAGCACAGCTCAGAGTCATGTGATGCCCTATAGTTGTATGCGAAGCCCTTGCCACAACCAATATGGCAGCTATAGCCAATGTGCTTCATTTACCGTTTTGGGAACAGGCGGGTGATGGCGGGGAGACTATGTCCATGTTGTATACAGTCTATGGCAGTGGTGACCAACCAATCAGAGACCAAGAGCCACAAAAATGACCATGGTACTACGGAGAGCCACGTCACACACGGGGTCTTGGAATGAAAATCAATACATTTCCAATTTTCAAAGCAAGATTTATTGTATTTGTTAGTGTGTTTAAATTTGTACTAGAGAAGAGAAACTGAAACTTAAGCATCAATCTGTACACTCAAACATTGATCAACACTGAATAGACTGGCATCAGTAAATCAATATTTTAGATTGATCGGCACACCACTACTCATAACTTTATAAATACATTTTTATGTGTAGTGGTGTGCCAAATTTTTATGAATGGATCAAAGAACTGCACACTGAAAGGTAAAGAGCCACATGTGGCCCGCGAGCTGCAGGTTGGCCACCCCTGGCCCCTGTTCTACGAAGCAGGGTTACTGCCTAGCGAGGTAGCTTTGAGGATAGGTTCCCTGTTCTACGACACGGGATCACTCCTCAGTGAGGCGAGTCTCCATGGCAACATACGCTGAACGGCTAACCTGCTCCGGGGCAGGTTAGGTTCCAGATTGAACTCGCGGACTATAAAAACCCCGCCCACTGACCAATGAGCCCTCACAAAAAATGTCTTGTCCATTCTTAGAGGATCCCATGGACATCGGAGCTCGCATTGTCCAAGGAGCACTCCTGCGCATGATAGTTTTCAGGGACTGCACCGACCCACTCTCTTTTTCGGATGACCACCTTTATGAAAGGTACCAGTTTTCCAGGGAGGGGTCGGTAGTATATGACACTTTCTACAGGTAGTTAAAGGGAATGAAGAACTCTCATTGCCGTAGCTCTTCAATGCCAACACTTCTGTTCCATGACAATATTTTATTGCCCATATTAAAATTGTGACAGGAATTCATGTAGGGCTCATGTGGGCTACATATCACACAAAAAATAAACACGATAGGAATGAACAAATGAATAAATTCATCTAAGAAATAAATTAGGTGTGTTGCATGTTACAGTAAAAGTGCATGGTGAACAGTGCTATTTCAGGATGATAATGGCACAAAAGATTTTATTTGCACTACACCACTACACTTACACATTTAGACTGTCAGCAATTTTCTGCCAGCACTCCTTCCGTGCTTAAGCAGCGGCGACGGTGCTGCTTTTAACGTTAATTACATGTTTCAGCTCATCATACTTCCTCATGATCACCTCCTGCTCCTCCTGTGTGAAGTATGCGGTCCTTCTCTCTCCGGCCTGCTCTGACGCTCCAGACTGCTCCATGTTCGTGATTGGTCAGATGCAGCGGGCCCCGCCTTTTATGTGTGCATGCACTCATTGCCTAGCTGGATCCACTTATGAGGTTGATAACCAGCGTCATAAAACCATGTAGCAAGACCGCCGGCAACCGCGCTCAGGCTGAACTTGCTTCGTAGAATAGGGCCCAGGTCTATGGTGTGAACCTGGGCCTGACTCCAGAAGCTACATACACACACCCATTCTAAGAAGCCCATCTTTACAGCAAAATGTAACATGTTTACAGCCTGGTTCCAAGACAATGTTGGTCTGAATTGTCATTATAGCTCTTCACATATCTGAAGACACTGTGGTGGTGGTAATGGTGGTGTGGGGTCAGAAAACATTGGGGACATGGCTGACTTGACAGAGTGCTGTCTGATCTGTGGGGTCTTCTACCAAAGTCAAGCACTGAGAGCTTAGCTCACATATTAAGTATGGGTGCTTTACACTGACACTCTGTTGAAAACAAACTTATATTAGTAACTTAAACCCTGCTCTCAGGACACAAGTGCACCAAAGTATCTTTCAAACAGGGATTTTCTTTCAAAATGAGTATTAACATTTTAGTCTCCCTTGGAAGCATTTTGCAATTCTTATAAGTCAAATTAATCATTTTGTGTAAATGAAACATTGAAATCTCCCCCTTGGTGATTTTATAGCAGTATGTTGAATAAACTTGTTTACTAAAGGGGGAATATTTGAAACTAGTTGATCAATATTTTTCAGCATGCTGGTGCAATATTCACCCCAAATGTATTCAAGGAGACTACCAATTTGGAGGTACCTTCATCACTGATTATCCATGCTTGATATTCTTGACCGAGTTTCCAAAAAGGCCTGGAGGTGTTTCTGTCATATGGATCTTTTTCTCCAGAGACATCAACACAGACTGCGGGCAATAAGTAATCTACTACTTACTTCTGTCTGCATTTCCAGAGCTGACTCATCTTGCTATGATTTCACTCCACTCCCTTGGCTCCATTCAAAATTGCTCACGAGGGTGCCCCACTCAAACTCATTTCACACACAGAGCTCACTCACTGCAACAAAACTTCTCCATGCACTTTACTTTTCCATTTACATTTCATGGTCTCAGCTAGGCAGGTACTTGAAAGGGCTCACACTGTTAAGGGAGGACAAAATCATACACATCTGCTGCCATAAAAGCCAAAAATTACTGACATGTGTAGACTTAAATATGCTTGAATACCACTCATTCTGTGCAGTCTTCTGGAAATAATAAATTCAACTTGTCTTAAAAAAGAAAAAAAAACTGAAATATTAAGGTGCTGCTATCCATGTACCTGTGAAATAGTAAAAGTATCAAACAGCAGTGTATTTATTTCCCTTTAGTTCAGATGCCTACCTTTTAGTTCCTACAGAACTGTTCTTTTTTTTCTTTGTTGCTGTAATAAAAATTAGCCAGTGACGACACCTTCTGTGTGCCCGCCTGTCAGTCAAGTAAGCTTTGCCCTAACATTGGCAAATCTTACCAACATTGTGTCCCAATAAATAAATGAGTTACTCAGACCCAAAGTTTAATGTAAATAGGCTTGTTAGAGCCTGAAACATAACAATGACCCGAAATTTAACAACTGCCTTAAATGTAATTAGAAAAATGTTACAAAAATGTAATAACTTTTCCCCCAAATGTAACAACTTAATTACATTTTAGGCTTTATTACACTTAAAAAATATATATTATTACATTTTGGGTTAGTTATTACTTATTAGGTCATTGTTACTGCAAAAGCTGTTTATTTTATTTTTTTTTTGCGTAAAAATAAATAAATAAACAGCTTTTCGGCCCAGTGTATGTGGTTTCTGGTGTTTGTGGAGCCAGCCTTAAGCAGCTGCAGAAACATCTCTAGAGGAACTGGAGTTTAACCACTTCAGCATAGGTTTGGCGTGTACACACTGTTCTTTACGCTGTTTGATGTGACGAGCTAAACACAGTATCACCACCTGCTGGCCTGGCAAAATAAGGCATCACCTGTCACATATCTATTGTACAGTAATCACTATCTAATTGAAAGACCTCTAGACAGGAGATAAAAATCCTCAATTACCTACTTGCAGACATAGCCTAAAAACCTATATTTCTACAATAAGTGTATTTCAGTAGTAGCAACTGCAACACTTAAATATTTATTTGTTGCTCCAACTACTGTCTAATATTGTGTTATATTGACAATGTTTTAGAGTTCCACATTAACAAGAGCTGTCTTGGTTCACAAATTGATGTCGAAACAGAGCTTAAACCCACCCCATATTAGATAAACATTTCAGTCTGACTGGAGCTGAATCAGGTCACATGAAAATCTGAACAAATGTGAGGAGGGCAATCTGCCAGAACAAATAAAACATGAGCTTGTCTATCTGTCCTAGTCCCAAGCTACAAACTAACAAGGGTGCCGTCCTTTTTTTCTATTTATCCAGTGTTAACTGAAACCTAAAAATTCAGGAAAAGAGAGAATGTGATTTAATTATTTATTTTAGATTTCCCTTTCTGACCTTTTCGACATCATGAACTCAGTGGTAGAGGACACACTCAGCAGAGCCTCTTCTATTTAACAATATCAAATAAAGAAAGTTAAGGTTGTGCAGTCTTCAGTTATAAGCCAGTCAGAGAAGTGTCGTGAGGTTAATCTCTAATAAATGAACAGACCCAGCAGTCACATGAAATTCACTGTCACTATGGCAACCTTTAATTGCAGGTGGGGACACACAGCTGATTGAGATTTTCTAATTAGACCACTTATCTAATCTCTGTGGTTTTTCACCAGCCACATGATTGACACTTCTGTGAGACCCCTGCTACATAGACTGCTGTGCCTAACAGCAGCTTCACGGCAGCATTGCACAGGTGTCAAAAACGTTTTAACTTTTCCCGTAAAGAGGGGGTATTTGAGGTATTTTATTTTCTTTTTTTGCTTTGCTTTATACTGCTCCTCTGGTACCCCGGTAAAAGCTCTACATAATTTTCAGCCAATTTTTTTTTTTTTTTTACACTGATGTTTAATAATTCCTTTATTTAAGCTTCTGCCCAGAATGCTTTCTTTTAGCTGCTGTCTCTTAAAGGCTCCCTGCTCCATAGACCCTATCCCTATGATTGGCAATTTGTCCGGAGGTCAGATGCAGAACTATTGGCAAACCTTGGTGTTTGATGCCTGACCTTCTAAAGCAGGGGTGGCCAACCAGTCAGGGACCAGTTTTCTGAGTGGATCGAAGAGCCGCACAATGAAAGGCAAAGAGCCACAGGTTGGCCACCCCTGTTCTAAAGCATCATGAACTAGTTAGGTGAACTTTGTGCAATGACCCCAAGCATTTCAACAAATCTCAAGTCATCTCACACTACTTTTAGAACTTTTTTTTTTTTTTTTTTTTAGAACAAATCATTTTGAACTGTTTACAAACAGATTTTGGGAACTTGTTGAACATTCAGAATGAAGGCAAAAAATTTTCCCCAAAATCTTCCAAAATGACCAGCCTGAACAAGAATTTAGCAGCCAATGGCTTTCAGTAGGTTATAAGCCACCACAATGTAAACAGCCTGATAAATCACTAAGTTACGGGCCTGTAGCAAGGAACATAGTTTGGCAAACACACACATCCTGATTTTGATTGACGGCTGCTGTGACTCTGTGTCCATAGACAATATGGGAAAGACTTCTCCCACTCTATCAAGTTTGTCCAACTAAAATACACACTCTCACATTGACACACACACACACACACACTGACAGAAGTTTTAAAAAGAAAGCTTTCTGACTGACACAAAAGTTTACTGGGATGTGGTGTTGGGTTTTTTTTTTTTTTTCTAAAAAAATAAAAAAGTTTAAAAAAAAACTGTGCTTGGACAGAAACTGAACTAAAGGATCTGAACCAAACAGTGTGTCCAGTCTTCTCTATCTTGGGTTGCCCAACCAGAGCCATGAGTTATGCAGGGTTGTTGTCACACACATAAATAACCACTATTTATTTACCTTTCTGTCTCTACAAAGTAAATCTATCTTGATGATAAATATTTAAGTATAATACTGATGTTATATTACTGTTCATAGATGAAAGGCTCAGACTTTCTGGGGGATAAAGGGTGAAGCGATCCCGCTCTGGCTGCATGCACGAATCATGCAGTTAAAGTGTTTCACAACAAGCAGGGGAGAGTGAAAGAGCACAAGTTCTGCATGCTTCCTGAATAATAGTACCTATCTTTTCACTAATGCTCTCTTTGTTCCTTCAGGTTATATCTGGCTGTAGCATTTCAAATACAAGTCAATGGTGGAACATTAACATGAATGCAGGTAAAGGAAATACTGATGTCCTAGATTAGCAACAGAAAATCTGCAGCTCTCCATCTTTCATTCTCATGTTTGCTGTCAAACCTACAAAGAGCAGGCCCTGCCAAGCTTTATACATTTAAAAAAGTGCACATTTACATTTCTTTTTAATTCTTATCAAGTAACACAACGTAGCGGTAACATCAAGAAAAGACATCTTAGCATAATAATTCAGGGCTCAAGAAGATGTTTGTCTGAAGTATCAATTTAAAGGACTAATGACAGGAAATATTATATATATATATAAAAAACAACACTGTAAGTTGCTTCATCGACTGGATGATTTCACTGTTGGTCCCATAACTGACCCATAGACTGTAAAAAAAAAAAGAAAAAAAAAAGGACGTTGTCTTGCCCCGCTTGAAGTGAGGTTGCCACAAAAACTGGTGACTGGCTGCCGTATAGGTCAAAAATTCTGTCTTTCCAGTCATTCCAGATGGGCTGTGGTCAAACTTTAAAAAAAAAATTAATACACCTCTTAGAAATGTTTCTTATGTCCCATTGTTGTGGTGGTTTGAAGATATTATTTGGCTGCTTTGTATTGAAGTCCTCTTTTTTCTGAAAAGTTTTATTTTCCTTAGTTATACGAGGTTAAAAACAAGGTTTTATGTCCCATTTAACATGATTGACAGATGCCGTTCTCGTGTATTTTTTTGAGGGGATTGTAAAATATGTCAGGAGGTAGAGTCAAGAAGTGATTAGAACCTCAAAAAAAAAAAAAAAAAAAGTATTATTTTTGTCACCCAGCTCCACTCAGATTCTCCCAGAATCCCTCACAGTCTCTACTGCGCAGACTCTGGCAGCACAACTGCTACCAATGGTGGCGCCTGTGATGGGGGTATTTTGACTTCAAAACCGTACAATGGTAAATGGCGGAGCCATTCTGTCCACTCCATATACAGGCTATGATCTGACCAAGCAAACAGTCAATCATGGCAATGGATTTTGCCTCATCACAGTTTAAAAACAAAAAGTCACCAGGTGCTTAGCAGCTAAGTTTGACTCACACCCTCATCCTCGCTCCATCTCCCCACATTTCCTGTATCTCCTCAGCTGTCCTATCCATTAAAAGGATAGATTTTTCAAGACAAAAGTGTAAAAAGAAAACAAAGCTGTGGGACAGGTACTAACAATAATCGAAATTCAATATTTCATTTCCTAAACACAAACTCATACAGACCCCATTCAGCCTCCAGTAGCGAGCAGAGCTTATGGGCTCAGCCCTCAGTTGATGATGTTCCCCCCCCCCCGGTGTAAGAACTTAAACTACACCTCAACATCTCTTTCTTACACTCAAGCTCATATAATTCTGAACACTACAAGTCTTATTTCAACACCTTTCAGTGGCTCACCTCTGTCCCCTCCTTGTTATCCTTTACCTGCTCCCCTCATACAAGGTTAATCCAGATGTGTTGTGCGGCTTCAAGCACAACATGAAGCCATTCAGTCAAGCTTCCAGCTTCTGAAGCACTACACTTTAGTTCAGCATCAGCTTTTCAGCAGTCAGTGACACCACTGTCACCCTCCAGATAATGTGTACTCTAGTGTTCTCTTATTTAAAGATATCTGACCAACACACAATATTTCTACTGCATTAAACACAACCAAAGCCAATTAATAAAATCAAGCAGAAAATAGATGTAATTCTGTAGCGTCCTTGAAACCAGTTGTAAACTACTGACTGCATCACCAGAAATACATTTCTGATCATGGAACCAGAAGTAAACAGCTGACTACGCAACCAGAAACAAACAAGCAGCAATGAGACCAGAAATAAACGCCTGACCCACAGAGCTGGAACTAAAGTGGTGATCACACTAGAGCAGATAGATGACCAATTATCAAGCGGTGAACAGGCAGAGCTCTGAGGCTCTGACATCCCCCGAGCTGTGAGCGTATCCCCACCTCAACAAGCCAGTGCCCTTTCGGCTGCTTCTTAAAAGACTTGGTCTCTGTGAATTTTCTGTCGACACTAGCTGTCCCTGAGGAGATGGGTCACTTCCACCTAAAGGTTACGTTCTGTCACTTCAAGGGAGCCGGTCAGCTGATTACAATCAGATAGTGATTACTGTACAATAGATATGTGAGAGTGGAGAGTGACAGACCTGTAAAAGATATGGACAGGCAGAGCCCGAATAAAAAGAAAAGCATCCAAAAGTGTGATTTGCTTAATGATTTCTTTTCCCACAATACAGAAATCACATCGATATCTGTGCTCCGACTGCTCTTTTGGGTAAAAGTGTGCCATAATAAGTTAGCAAATAGCACCTAAAAGGTCCTGAATACATTGATATTTACACTTTGCTACTATCCAGCATTGATCGCCGCTGAAAGCACATCTCAGCACAGATAGTGTTGATCAATAAATGTTGGACTGCTGTTGGTTGTCTGGTCCAAAGCCTCCTGGACATTTTATCTTGCCCCCAAAATAACCAATGTTATAGTATAGTGTTAAAATCCAGCCCTGTGAAGCTAAACAAGAAGAGTGCAGTGCGTTAGTTATGAGAAAGGTAAGCACACAAATTAATTCAGCAATAAAACCCCCCGGTGAAATGAAAGGTTGCTGCAACAAAGTGACGTGAAGTCTCTCACAGAGATAATGTGGAGTTAGGATAATGAGCCAATCAATTATTTGGATCTGCCTAAGTGACAGTTGGCGCTTACCATTCAGCAAAGTCATCTCGCTGCCTGCAATATATCACTATATTGCTCAAGATCCAATCACCACCTAAACCTAAACACCTCTAGAGTGAGGAAGGCACATAAAACAAAAAGAAACTACAACATCTCCTGGAAGAAAGTGAACCAAAACCAATTATTCCATCACCTGGAGGCCTGTGTGAAAAAGTAGGTGGATTGTGTGAGGCAGGTGATTAGTTTTAAGTGTCAGATGATTGGGTTGTGAACTCTGCACTTAGAGAACTATTGCAAGGAAAGCTAATATTCTTCTGTAAAACTCTCTAACAAGCTTTCCTACTTTTTTTTGGTTAAACATGATGAAACAGTTCAAATGTTGAAAAAGCTTTCTTTGTCAAATACCTAGAAACCCTTGTACATTACAGTCAGTGACATCGGCAGTGCAGAGGATACGGTATAAAAAAAAGAACCACTGTACTTTATTTCTGTGATAACTGATCATTTTCATACGAATTCTTCAATAAAACTACCAATTAGAAGTAGCTGAAGGTTACTGTGACACTAATAACTCACCAAGGAAGCTTGGGCTAATTAGACTTAATATTTAATTACAAGTTACAGCCTGTACAATATAACAAGGCAAGACTATCTTCCAACAACAGACTGTAAAGCCCTCAGGCGTTACAGTGTTCAACACATAGCTCTTCTTTAACATTTCATTTGCTGTGAGATTTCTTCTGTTCTTGCAGATGACTTTGCATGTGTCATCTTATTTCACTCGCTTGTATATCTTAATGAAGTAACACATTGTGACCTTTTGATACCTTTTTTTCCCCTAGCATTTTATCAAGCAATGAGCAATGCGTGAATCTTCAGCATACTTCATGGACCTTTTTTTCCCATTGCCTATTTTTGGCTTCATTGGTATTCCTTTTTACACCGTGTTTATCTCTCCTTCTTTGTGACCAACATGCATATTTTATGCTCCCTGTCTGCCCTCGTCTTCATTTACCCCCTCCTCTCTATTCTGACCCTTTCTGTGGTCTTTTACAGCAGCTCTTATTACTGAGAGAATTAAGCACCACACATTCTTCTGCCTATTCCACCCTCCAATCTTTTCAGTTTGCTTTCCATTCCAATCCATACCATGTTTGAACTGGATAACATCAGTCTCAAAAATGTTTTTTTTTTTTTTCCTGTAATTGCTCTTGACAAACAACCCAGTGGCCCAAGAAACTGTTTATTGACTTGTCTCCCTCTGCTGAGTGCTGCTGCCCCTCATGGCGCAGTGTGCCTCTGAAGTTGTTTGAGAGGCACAAGGTGTTGGCTTGCACCCATCCCCACCCAGGTGCCACAGTGTGTAAATCCAATGATCGATTTCAATTTTTTGGAGAGCTGAGGGGGATGCTGCCGGTTACACAAACTGTCCCACAACCACTAAACGTGGACTTCTCTCCCTGCAGCATTGTGCCTGGGAAGAAAGCTAGGTTTGCTTTGTCTTTGCTCACATATTCTGTGTCCCTCTGGCAGAACAGGCTAAAAACAGCATCATAAAGAGATGAAGAGAAAGGCTATTTGTGTTTTAAAATGTGCTGTGTATGCCTGGCTCCTCCAGATTAGTCCAGTTGCATGAGGCATGCCACTGATATGCTTATTATTGTTTTTAGGATATTTTCTACTTATTCATATTGAAAAAAAAAAAAACTGTCAGGCGTGAACTGAACACAGCAATTTCTAAAAGTTTATGTGCATATTTTGGTAGGATTTGGCTCTGCTTGTAACAAAAAGCTGAAATTCGAGAGGGCACTTGAGATAGAAGGCAAATTCGCACCATGACCTCTGATGTCGAGAGCCTTTATTATTTGTTGCAGTTGGAGATATTATAAATGCGCAGCTTAAGCTACTAATGTAAATGAGTGTGAGAGAAGGGAGAAACTGCTAATGTAGTTTAGACATCCTAAAGACATCTGTGTGTATTCTGAATACATCTTAGGTAAAGGCAAACTGTGCTAATTCCATTTGGACCTGTAGTGGTGGCTTATTAGATTACTGCTTAAATGTCATGTTTATCAGGTTTAGAAATGTAAATGGAAAGCATTAAGTCTATCCTTTCAGGCTACAAAGAGGTAGTGAGTGAGCTCTCCCTGGCTAACAGTAAGCTGGTGGAGAGTTTGGAAGAGAATCTGTGCCCGATTCAATCTAATGCGGATCACTCTTACCTCTTATACCACACAGTGTGTGGGAGGTTTACATTAAACTAAGTGAATATTTGATTCAGTCTGCCCGGGAAGTATTTGAATGACGAAATAGTGTTTGATATTGTGTGCAGTTTCATTCTCGTCCTACTTTAAAATTTTCAACGAGATGATGCTAATGAGGCTAGCTGTTTTTTTAAATTTTAGAGTATTTTCAAATTCAAATTAATATTCCATGAAGCTCTCGTTCCTTTCTCTTTATTTCACCGTCGGAGCCATTATGTGCATGTGGCGCCTGGAGACATGAGTGCCTCTCCATGAACAAGGGGGCTTGTTGTGGAACAGAGGCCAGCAGCACTGAAGCACCGCTCACCTGTTCAGCCCGACAGCCAGCCAGCTCGGCTCTGCCTCGCCCTGCCAAGCTACACCGCAACCAGCTGGTAGCAATCTTCAATTACAACACCTGAGCCGCATTAACTCGTCAGCCGCGACCCTGAGAGCCAGCAGGTGCATGGGGGGGAAGAGGGGCAGGGGGGCTTGCTGGTGCCTGTGGACGAGGCTTGGCTCATGTCAAAGGAAATAAAGTTGTTTTATTAATTAAGTGAAGTGGAAATTTTGGTCTCTTTTATGTGGAAGCTGGGGTGTTGCGGCAAGAAATGGAGCCACTTCCTGTTGAATGAGTGATACAAAAACACACCAGCCTTGGCTATCCCTGAAGCTTTTAGGGATAATGCATAATACTCTGCCTGCACTATTTGTGCTTTAATTTCTCATTAAAACTATTCATGTAATATTAATCTGGCAATAATGAGACAACCCTCATCCTGTCAGTGTCACAATTATCATGTTATTGGATTTTACTGTAAAAAAAAATGAACCTCAGAGTCCAAATGACAGTTATTAATTAAAGAGAAAAAGATTTTTCATTTGCTTCAAAATCATAATTTTAAACACAATTTATGCAACACATATATGTTCTAGCCTTGAAAATGGTGATGATGCCGTCAGAAAGAGAGCATAATGGGAAGTTAGCATCTACATCCTTCAGTTTCATTTTAACGTGGAAATATCTTCCAGATAAGCTGGGTTTATACAAACTATGGTCAGGGGAGGTCAGATACACACTGTGGGAATTAAAGCTGATTGAAATCTGACCTGACGTTGGAGCTGTATGATTGATTTTGAAATTCAGTGATTTGCAGCATGAGAGCTGATATCTGGAACATCTGGAATCCCTTGGTCAGCTGACTGTACTCTCTTGCAGAATGAGCTAAATTTCAAGTTTTTTTTTGTTTTTGTTTTGTTTTGTTTTGTTTTTTTTCTTAAGGCTGGTACACATTACAGGATTCTCCAAAACTTCACACATTTAGAGACCACACACTTGATGATAACAAAAGACAGATTGCACAAGATTTCTCTCTCCTGATCTTTCAGTCTGTGGTCTGCAAGATGAGGACACCACACACTAACAGATTCTTCAGCAGAGCTTCAGTTTCTTCATGAGAATTTAGGAAAAAAAACACACGAAAGAAAAAGTACTATGTAAAAGGTTGTAGAGACAGCAAGGTATGGGCTGTATGAATAACAATGCCAGTTGGTGGTGAGTAAAATCGTTTTCAAGTATTACAGATAGATTTCTTACTTCCTCTTCGGCCAGTCAGCTGAGTCAGCCCACGTCTTGATTGGCTTTGCTTCGGTACACGTGACATTACACGTGACATTACACATGACATTACACGCTGTACCTGCTCGGCTCCTCTCGTAGTGCCCCACACACTACAGTATTTTTGGTCACAAATATTAAACATTTTCATTATCTACAGTCTCTGAATTGGAAGCCTTCCAAGCGGCTCAGGCCGGAAGAAATCACTCTCAACACATGCCACACCACAGGAAAATCACACATGATGTCATCAGACAATCGAGTCTTTGCTGGCTTTGATCGTAAAGGGGAGATCTGGACAAAAATCAGCCTTATTATCCTGTAGTGTGTACCCACCTTAAGGCATGTCCACACATAGCCAGGTACCTGGGAAACTTAATAAATGTTAATGTTCAGGCCAGTCCACACAAAATCACATTTTTAAGTCACTAAAAACAATGTTTTCTGAAAACTCCAGCCAAACTGGTGATTTTGGAAAACTGCAGTTTCATGGTTTCATGTTTACATCGGGAAACTTAGGCCGCGTTTACAAAACCCCAAAAACGTTCAAATCCGATAACATTTCGTTGTGTTTTGGCCTTGCGTTTTGGCCTTGCGTTTTGGCCTTGCGTTGAGACAAGACTGCGTTGCATTTTGTTCGAAAACAGAAACTTTTGAAAACACTCTCCAGAGGGGAGAGTTTTCAAAACGCTCCTTCATCCAGCCCCGTATAAACACACAGCAGGCGTTTCAGGGTGAAACGCTGATGTCACCTTATGCGCACTCGCAGTTTCAAGTGAAGGTTGCGTGCGCAGCCACAACTTCCAGTTAAACCATTCTGGTCCAGTTGGCGGTGGTAATGCGCCATAAGGTTGGATTGCCAACCGTCTTACACAATAAAACTGCAGAAAAAAAAAGAACAACCTCAGCAATGATGGCTGATTTCCGAGTAGCATATATACACACACATATCCACATCGTCAGCTACTGGCCTGGCATGGCCACTTCATCGTTGTGACTTGTCCTCTTAGAGTCGTATAAAAGCGGGTCGTTTTCATGCCGTCCTCATGTAAACACGGGTGGCTTTTGGAAACGCAAAGGAAGAATCTTTGGGGGGGAGTGTAAACGTGGCCTTCGTTTTTTGTTCTCAAACGACACAGCTGAATGACAGGGGTTCATTCTGATTGGCTCTCACAAGTTTTACTTCTGAAAAAACACCACAAAATATGGATTTGGCATGCTGTGAGCCACAGAATCAGCTGCAGATTTTCCAAGTGCGTGCAGATGAATATGTTTTAAAAAACAAATGGTGGGTATTCGTTTTTGAAAATATCCAGCTACATATGAACAAGGCCCAAGTATACCTGCGCATAAAAGAAAAACAGCATCCAGAAGGACCACTCATCAACCAATTAGCCATTATACTTGGACCTTAACGTAATGTAATCCAGTGACCTAACCATATGATGTACTTTTACGAAGCCTCTACAGTTTTGATTTTGTTGACACAAGTTGTTATTGTAGTTTTAGCAGATTGTTAAAACTGAATATTCACTGACTTTGACTTTCTGTACGTGGAAAATCTCATAAGAAATGTTTTTGGCTGTAATCAAAGCTCTGACCCCATTTAATACCCACACACAGTGAACGCTGTCAGGTTGTGCCTGACAATCAGACCATACAGTGTGAACACATAATCCTGAGCTTCGATCATGAGCCATGAACGATCCACTTGGTCTGAGTCCTCTTTACACCATGGGGTTTTGAATATTGTACAGTGTAAGCTGTGCTCAACATGAAGCAAAAGTTACGAATTGATTCCCACTGGAATCCTCCAAAAATCAACAAGCCTTGAAAATAAGACATTCGGTTTTGCTTGGTGCATAATTTTGCAACAACATTCCTGACCTGTTATCAGACAAATAACTTTGACATAATCAAAGCAAATAACTGAAAGTGGCTCTTGTTTAATGGAGTTTTTTAATTAATTTCCTTGATTAAAGAAAACCCTCTGTCCTTTCACCCTCACAGTTATTGTGTTTTTCCTCTCCCCCTGTAAAACAAATCATTACAGTAAAGTAAAATTCAATCTTACTCAGGGCTGTGGCATCATAACAGGTCCTCGATCTCCGTGGCTGTGTGCCTCTTCTTTGAATTAATTCCAGAGCACTCTCAGGCACCAGCTCTATTTAGACAAAGATTTATTGAAGTGAAGAATATTACCTCTGAAATTTATTTTCTGATGGTTTCTTAGATGAGCAGAGATTGACAGCTTAGATTTTGAGCACTGTTAAGAGGTGTACTTTTGTGGAGTAGATTTGGCAGGAGTTGAATCCATCTTCCTGGTTATGATAGATTAATTTAGTTTATGGGTTTAAGGGTCAGAGTCTGCCAGGATCAAAAAGATAGGTTCAATAATTTATCTTTTTAATAGACGTTCTGAAAATCTTAGACTTTATGATGTGCTGCAATGTCAAGACTTGGTTCATCTTAAAGTGTTTCTGAAATCAGCCATCACTCGTGACCTGACTGTGTGAGGGCTTGTCGCCTGATTACAAAAGGTCTGTCAATGCAAATGGATAGCTTGTAGGTAATTCAGTAATGACCGAGCGTGTGCTCAGGTGGGAGTTAATCGGGTGTTAAATGAGTGATACAAAGCAGGCTCAGCTGAGTAAGGGCAAGGTTTCACTGGCTGCTTTTCAGTACTGCCTGATACACATCCAGGTTTTTTTCTTTTCCCCCCCTTTTCTCAGTTTTTAGTATGTGTGAGAGCAACTAAGGGCTAAGATTAAATTAATGATGATGTTGTACATGAAACATACCAAGTGCACTTCTCCGGAGTGCTTATTCACTTAAAGCAAAACCGAACTGCAGTGATGATGATTCACTTAAATTTACTTCATCAATTTTAATGCAGTCATAACATCCTCAATTAATCAAAGTAAAAATGCTGGGCGGTAAAATAAATCGCTGAGTGTGATCAGACTTAAAGACTTGTAAGCATCATTCGCTCCACATAGATCATTTGTATGGAAACGGCCTTGAGTGGAAGTGAAAAAAAAGGGGGGGCTGTGTTTTCCCTTCAGTACTTGAAATAATAGTGCTCACACAAGGATGCAGATCTGGATTGATCACTCAGGCTTTCTCTCTCCTCCACTGAGATAACCGTGACAATGTCTGCAGCGTTGTTTTGCTTATTTGAGCGCAGAAAGGGCTTGGAAAAAAAAGGCATCAGAGCAACAAGGCAGTGTCTGATCCATGTTACATTCATATTCACGGCACTAAAAGACATGGATTTTGAAGTCATTCATCGCTATAGCGTGCATAGTGCGGTCTTTATAGAAGCATAGCTCCCAGGTGCATGGTTTATTATATGGAGAGCAGATGTAGCTTGAAGAAACATTGCCATTTGAAAGTATTTAATTGGAGACTGCATTTCAAGACAGCCAGCCCTGCCGCTGGTTTTATTCTAATTGCCAGCAGCAACGTACTTAATGAAGCGAGTGGTGAAGAGTGTGGATAAAAGAGTGAGAGTGACCAGGTTTCCAAGGCAACAGCAGCGGTAGCCGAGTAGTGTTTTCATCTTGAGGAAAAGGCTACAGGAGAGCAGTGTTTCCCTGCAGTGCTTCCTGCAGCTCTATAATGAACATCTATACAGTAATAGATATGTTCGGAGAAATGTTGCAGGGCTGGGAAATTTAGCAAACCTGTAGAGTGCTCCACAGTCCACCAGAGGAAAAATTTCCCTCTAAAAACCACAACATTAGGCTGGTACAGGCCATTCCTGAAGTACAATAGAGCTGCAGCTTAAAAGTAATTCTGCAGGGAGAGGGCTTTGAAAGCTCTCTGTCTTCACACATGAACAAAGAAATAGGTTAGTCATCTTTGCCCTGCTTATCTGACAGATCTTCATCACACAACTTATATGAAATCCAGAAGGTGTTCATTTGTGCTGCTTCATCCACAGACGCCAACAACGGATTATCCTTTTCCCCCACAGAACATTTCTGCAAACTGACCCCAGCCCAAAGGCCCTGACACACCATCGAGTTTGTGGCTGTTTGGTGCACCCCAGCCCCAGGTTGCGTTCAGGTTTGGTTATTTTCAAATATCATTTAGAAAGAAATTGCTCCCTCTTTCTTTTTTGCCAATGGTCTGCATCCATGTGTGTAATGTATTCCAAGTAGGACACAGTATGCCCAGCAGGAAAAACACAGAGCGAGGCAGAGCGTGGCCGATGTGTTGCATTTGCCTAACGGTCAGTAATGGATGAAATAAAGCAAAAAGTTGCTGAAGGGAGTGTCTCTGATTCCCCAGAGATTCAGGGAAGACTTCTCCAGCAAAGGAGAATTATGACCTGATATGATCCTCAATTATGCTTTTCCTCACTTCCCTAATAGCTGGCTGGGAAAGAGACTAAAGCGTTTAAACAAGACAAGGTGAAGCAAGTATTGGAAACGCAATATTGAGTGTGTTTAAGACGGAAACTTTCTCAAGCTTGCCTCACTTTTGGTAGTGAGCCAGTAAATCCCCAAATAAGCTAAAGGGATGATTTTTTACAGAGCTACAATAACACAGGTTTAGAAATTTTACGCATCTAAACCATAGTCAAACAGTATTAAAAGCATTTTAGAGAAGTAGATCCATTTGAGCCTACCTTTATTTTCTTAAGCAACTGACATTTTACTGCTGTTGGTGGAAATTCTTGACTGAATCACTGCAACAGTGCACTGTTGGACTATATATCTGTTTTTAAAGGATAAGCAGGGTCTGATAAACCAGCTCAAAAACTTGAATGTAACATTCAACAAAACACTTCTTTTTGTGGGGAAGACAAATTAATAGTTCTGTTTTGGAACAAAAGCTTAAGAGTGAAAAGCAGTTTATGTACACATAATAGAATTAAATTTACATTCCAGTAATAGTTTGTTCTAGGGTTGCCAAATTATGAAATCATCTGTAACTTATAAATTAGTTTTCAAATTTCAGTGGTTAGTCACACAGTTTTAATTTCTGCTTTTCAAAAAAGTTTTACCAGTGTTGGTTTGGGATTTTAAATAAATGCCATGAAATAAACTAAAAGATCTTCTTTACTTTTAACCAGTACACGCAAAAGAAAGCATTAGCCCACTACTGGCTTCACAGCACTGGCTGCATATCTCTCTGAGCTTCTCAGGTTGGCCGACCAGCTGCTCCTGCAGGTACTGAGGTCCAGGAACAAGCTCAGAGGGGACAGGGCCTCCTCTAATGTTACTTCCCAGTTGTGGAATAGTCTTCCTCTGCACATTGGAGAGGCCCCTTCACTGTTCAATTTTAAAACACGTCTTAAAACCCATTTTACTCTTTGGCTTTTAACTTTGGCGAGACTTAGTTCCTTTGGCCAATCTTATTCCCTTCTATTTTCTTTTACTTTTTTATTAGTATGGTTCCTTTAATGTGTCTGTCTTTATTATCTTTTTTTTGTCTTTTTATATTTATCTACCTTTACAGCACTTTGTTTCCAGCTGTGGTTGTTTTTAAAAGTGCTTTATAAATACAGTTGATATGGTATGGTATGCTTATAGATGTATTGCCAATTAATGCAGCACTGTTAGATCAGTTATCACATTTGGTAAAACAGAAGGACAACCCTTGACCAGATAAAATAAAAGAATAAGAATAGGTTTCTTTAACAGAATACCAAAAAAGCTAAATGACAAAAACTTACTACAAAAGTTCAAAAAAATAAAAAAAAATCCAAACTATAAAAACAGATATTCTAAAATTCAAAGGGAGGAAAACATGAGCCCAAAGATAGAATTGAAAATACACAGACATGTGCTGTGTCCCAAATCATGCACTTTTTTAAGTGCACTTACATGAAGCACACTGTGTTCACTCTACACTCACTAGACTAGTGCACAGAATCTCGCAGGGTAGTGTTGTCCCAAATCAAACACTACAGCCTTGCACTCACCGGAACCTAAACCACATTTCACAAGTGTTTACAGGTGTTCTTATGTTCTTTGATTACATCTGTCAACTGTTTGATCAGTTACTGCCCGTTCCTCATATGGCGACTATTAAGTGTGAAAAGTATCCACAATTCCACACTCACATTTTTGTGCCACCTGAGAAATCAAAGTGCGCCATATTTTTCTGTACTGTGAGTGTGAACGCATTTATG
Organism: Halichoeres trimaculatus; assembly: GCF_033239565.1. Classification (NCBI taxonomy): domain Eukaryota; kingdom Metazoa; phylum Chordata; class Actinopteri; order Labriformes; family Labridae; genus Halichoeres; species Halichoeres trimaculatus. The sequence goes on from NW_027437184.1 coordinate 23,430,803, forward strand.
CACTCAAAATAGGTGAAGAAGTGCCTGATTTGGGACACAGGAATGGTTTAACTCATAAAAAATACAGACAGGAAGGAATCAAGAAACTCACATAAGGAATATTTACAAAAAAAAAAAAACAGGAAATCAAAACCACTTACAACCACAAGAAAATACAGCCAGCCTGAGGTCATCCACGGCTCTGGTGTGGTAAACACATCTTAAAGGTCCCATATAACGTAACATTTCAACTAGTTCAAACAGATCTTAGAGGTCCCAGAACGTTTTTTGCCTAAAAATCCAGTTATTTCCTGGACTTCAGCCACTCCGTAAATCCCCTCTCCCTAGCACTCCTGAGAACAAGCTGTTTCTGTGGGCGTAGCTCTAAATGATAATGAGCTGACTTGTCCACGCCTCCTTCACAATCTCTTTGGATGAGGGTGTGGCTTTCGCTCTGGTAACATGCAGTGGTGTGTACACAGAGTGTGTAGATATGGCTCATAGAAGTGCCGTGGTTCAGTCATACCAGTTTAATCCAGAGTCTGACCCAGAAGGAGAGGCGCCTGAAGAAACCCAAACTCTACAGCTGCAGCAGGACGTTTCTGAGTGGTTAGTAACAAATATTATGTGTCTTGATATGCTGCTGCAGTTAGCATCAGGTGAATGAAATTAACGTTAGCAGCTTGGTGCTAACCAGAATTATATGACCATACTGAGCAGAAAGAACTGTGTGCAGCCTGGACTGTTAGTTTTTCAAGACAGTACCATGAGGGGCATTCATCAAGCAAACTAAATTGTAGCAGTAACACACACATTAGTGGTGACTGTGGTCTTAGCATCCATAATAACAGATGAGAGTGTGTTCGCTACCCTGTAGCACAACATTAGCTCCACAGAGAGCTTCCGTGACAAGTAGTCACATCTGTCCAAACAAAACACAACATATATAAAGCTAGCTTCACGTGAAATATATGTCCATATATCTTCTCTTTAATGTCCCCTGATATTATTTACTCGTGTGTTAATGTAGTGTAATGAAGCTAAGTTACAAACCATAACTTACGCTAGCTGCCATGCTAAAAACCACATTCATTAGGCTATCGTACTAGGTAGAGCATTAAGTAAAGCAACATAAATTATAAAAATGTACAGCTCCCACATATGAAGCTGGACTACGCTTCAGCTTCAGGTTCTTGGCGAATCCTGCTTTGTACTGGCCATCGTTGAGAAAGCAGTCAGAAGTGAAATGGTGAGCTCACACATACAACATTTTAGGAGTTGTTGTGGGTGCATCTCCATCAAAAATATAATTAATCCACGGTGTCTTCAAAACCTCAGATGATGGAGTTAAAAAAAGACTTCTGTACTCTTTTGTGCAGCCAACAACAGAGCAACCGCTGTGCCTTGCTCGCACCTTCACCATGTTTATTTTACCGCAGCAGCCGAGCAGCCAAGGTGAAAAACTCGCTGCACAGAAGGGGCAGTACAAGGGGCGGGCCTGGAGGAGTTACTTTTTCAGGTTCATGACGTCATGCAGGGCAGATCTCAACTCCGGGTGTTTGAGCACACATGTCCTGAAAACAAACTTTGTCTGGAGCAAGCAAGAGGAGGAGACAATAGAATTTTCTCATTCCGGGGTGTTTGTAGACAGGCTGGGGACACATATTACTGTTACAAAACCAGTCTAAAGTGAATTTAGCATAATATAGGACCTTTAAGAAAAGGAATCTGCTGGCATTTGTGATGTGGTTGCTCACTGGCATTAGTTTGATAAACTGCACTTGTATGCTTAGCTTAGAGGTCGTTACTCAGCGTCAGTCACTTTAGTGGTACTTCAAATCCTTTTGTCGCAGTTTACATATTATTGTAGCATTCCCATATGAGCTGTCTATGGGCTTTTCATAGTTAACAAGCTTTTCAAAGGTGCAGTTATGTCATTGTTTTCCATCAAAGCGGCAGCAGGAGGCAGGATGACAATGTTGCTCTTTTAATATAGAGGTAATTTAGTTTGTTTCAAATGTCTGTAGAATGAAACAAAGAAATGCTCACCTTTGACTGTTCACTTTTCCAAACACCATTTCTCTCTGCATAGCCAACAAACTCAGCCTTGACTGAAGAAAAAAAAGTGTTGTTCTTGAGGAGCTAACAAGTCAAGTGTGTTTTTATTTATGTGAGATATTGTGCTTTGGTTGTGTTAATGCGTTAGAGCTGGCTCTCGTTTGTGTTATCAACACTTAATGTGTAACACTGCGAGAAGTGTTGAAACCTGGCATATATACATGTGAGCCTGCTCTCATTGTATTCTACATTTTAGGCAGAATAAGATTTTCACTTCTTCTTTTTTTTCATCGACTTGCAAATACCTCATCAGGTCAGCCTCAAGTCTAGAATTTGGCAGTAGGTAGGTATATGTATTGAAGTTTCTCAGTCTGATATTCACACCTCCAAACTTTAAAACAAGCTCACATGTTAACACAGTTGGTGTCTGCCTACTTCACAAAATGATCTGTAAAACTGAGTTTAAAGTTTGACTACTCATGAGATATGTATGGAATTATTGATTCAGTTAAACATTTTCAATTCATCATCCACCTGGCCCCATCTTTATTGGGTTGTCAATTACCACACGGTCTCTCTCTCGCGCAATTCCCGGTGACTCTCCGGAATATCAAAACACTTCCATGAGTCAAAAAGCAGATAATAACCATAATACTGAGACAGCACATCCCTCAAGTAAGAGGGTCTCTAGCTGAACATAGACACATTAATAATTGATAGATAGAAAGCTGGTACTACACTGCAATTTTGAGAAGCCCAGTGCCTGCCACAGGAGAAATTTCCAGCAGCAAATAGCTCTTGAAGGTGCCAGTTATGTCATCTCTCACAGTGAAGTGAAATGCCGAGCAAGTCTAATAGACTAATAAATTAGAAAACGGAGCCCCTTACCCTGAGTTAAAATTCAGAGGAGATTAGAAATGCTGTAATGTGTAGGTTACAATTTAACCAGTGTTACTGAGAATACAAAATACCCTTACTGGAAAAAAAATGAGCTTCTTCACTTTTAAAACCCTGATACTGAAACAGTTGACTGGTAAGGTAGGTACCAGTGCGCTCTGCCAGGTCACTGTAACTGTGTTAATAACATACACTTCTGAATTTAAAGGTTCCATGTCATGGTCCTTTTCTGCAGTGTAATATGGATCATTGATGTCTTCATGAAATGGTAGTAACATATTTTCGTCCAAAAAGCCAATAAATCAAGCACAGCAGCATTGTTTCCATGCTCTCATAGCCCCTCTGTTCAGAACGGCCTGATTTAGTGGGCGTGACCTGCATATGTAGACGAGCCACCACCTGGCTCTTCTGCGTCACTGAGAGCGGCACCATGTAACCATGACTATTGAGCTCCAAGTGCACAATGTTTAGAAAACAGCGAAGCTCTTTTACCGTAACATTACTGGCTAAAACAACAGGCTAATCACAGCTAAAGTTAGCATCCTGAGGCTAACACAGAGACAGGGGGGACACCAAGGAAAGGCTCTTACACCTGCTCCACAGCACATAGCATTTAAAATACTCACATTACCAGGGTTCGAGGTTTGTTGGCGGACAGTTGGTAATACACATAGGGGAGTGGGATGGGGTGGGGTGGGGGAGGGTGAAAGGGTGTCTGCTCCGGTGGACCAATCAGGTCAGATTTGATCCTGATTGGTCAAAAAAGGGAATCACTGATGTTGGCAAATCCCCTAAAATCCAAAGAGCTTGTTTTAGGTCAGGATTTTACATTCAGAAGTACTACTAAGTACAGGCTTTGTCATTAAATATCACATATTGTGGGCTGGGAGTAAAGCCAAAGACCCACAAATTTCTCTAAAAGACTTAAAGTGATTTTTTCATAATGTGAGACCTTTAATAACAAACAATATCACACTGAATTCATTCACCTGGTATTATTTATTTGTTTATTAATTTATGTTTTATAATTTCAATAATAATAATTATACTACTACTACTACTACTACTACTACTACTACTACTACTACAAGTAATAATAATAATGATATAATAATAATAATAATAATAATAATAATAATAATTATTATTATTATTATTATTATTATTATTATTATTATTATTATTATTATTATTATTATTATTATTATGGGGTAATTATTTTAAATATTAAGTAAAAAGAAAGTTAGGAAACATGGTGAGAGTGGGGAGCAATATATGGGAAAGGAACCACAGGTTGGCATCGAACCCAGAGGATCAAACTTATGGGGCATGCAACCTAGACTGCTGGGCAATAAATTGGACATAAATTGATAAATGAACAAATAAATAACAAATAAAACTTTGCAGAAGCCACTAACAATGAAAAGCTGGTGAAGTATTGGTTTACAAGTATGATGGGGTGATGATGGAGCAGCTGCATTACAACACTGCTGTTGTGGACTAGGAGTATGAAAGGGCTTATGTTAGCTTAAGATACACAGCTCATGAAACAAACACATGAGCTGTAAACTTTCTGTTCACAACATCTTACATCAAGGACTAATGCTGCCCATTTAGTAACCACCTTTTTGATTTTCTTCATCTCTTTTGACTCTAGACATAAAACAAAAACTTAACTCAAATTGTTTGAAAACCTAGTGGCAACTACGAGTCAATGACCAGTTTGCATGGTTTCACTGACAGAGGTAATCAATAGAAACCAACCATTTAATAGGCAAAACTTAGCAGCAAAGGCAACATGCCATGCAAATATGCCACAGCAACATCAATAGAGTATGGAAAACAGTGAGGGTTAGGACATTCCCTTCCCTCCCAGTGCTGTATGTCGAGCCTTGACCTTTGACAGCCAGTTTACTTCTTTTTTTTAAGCTGTAAGACCTCACCCTGGTGTTAGCAGTCACTGATGCAGTTCTTTATTGATAGCTTGAGTATGTCAGTGAAGTAGATGATATTTTATGCACAGCAAGCTAGCTGCCCCATGTCCAGCTTTAAGGTTATGTGCTATTGATAATATTGGCTTCCTCTCACTCCCCGGGAAGCAGTGCAGGCTATAATTAGCAGCAAGTTAAGCATGGCATCAGAGCTGATAAACTCAGTCAAGTTACTCATGCAAGTCTTATTTTGCAAGAAGAGAACCTTGGAGCAGACTATTGTGTCTTCAGGACTTGAGTGACAACATGAGTGGGTGATTAGACAGAGCTGTCATGACAGAATGTACAAACAAAGACCACAGTGAACAACAACAGATCTATGTATTGAGAGGTTGAAGACTGTGGTGACAGAGAAGGCTGTGCAAAGGAGTGAGGACTACTTGTGCGGTTAGAAAGAGAGCCCTTGGATGTATATTTTGGAGAATGTTGATTTCAAGTACAGGAGATAAGTTCCTCAGACTTAGGTTTATGGATTTAAAGATGGGTAATAATTTACTCCTTTATTCATTTAGTCCCTTTTTGATACATTTTGATGGGGTATCCTTGATTTGTATTCCCAAGCTTTTGGGAGAAGGCAGGCCAGTGGGAACATGCACACTGTTTCTGATCTATAGCAGCCCCAAACCCTGTGGGAGCAGAATCATTCATTCTCCAACCCTTTTTCAACTACCATTTTCTCATCTTCCCATGCTTTCCTTTCCAGTTCTGAGAAAACATAGAGATTCTATATAGACAGAGGAAAGGCGCCAGATACACATAGTCACCATCCACTGGCCACAAGCTTCCGTCTGATTTCTTAGCAGAGAAAACAAAGAACATACAGATAATGATGGACAACACAACAACACATCAAATTAGACTAAGAGTGAGAGCATGAGTAATGTGATTGTGTAAAGAAAGCAACTGAAAGAAAAAGAAAAAGAAAAAAAAACACCAGGGTCTTGTGGCATTGTCTTAGTGATAGATCGAGCAGAAGAGACTGTGAAACAGAGTAAGAAGAGAGGAAAGAAAGGAAAGGTTCAGTATATCAGGAGACTGTAGGAAGAAGAGTAATTGTGTTACTGAGCAGAGGCATACAGATCATGTAACAAGAGGAAGGAAACAATTGAGCATAACAAAAGGGAAGGAAAGGGTGAAAAAAAACAAGAACCAAGAGAAATTTAATATTCTACTTTAAGGGAAAAAATGGAGGAAAGAACAATAGAGGAAATGTAGATGTATCTCTGTGGATGTTTGGAGCACTGTAGGGCTGAGCTGTAAACTTCTACAACACAATGCATTGGTTTGATAAAATCTAAAATTGTCTGGTTTACAACTGCTTGTTGCTGTAAGCACAAAGGGGAAAGGATCCATTCGTAGCATAGAATCATACAAAGGTCATCAGAGGCCAACATAAGCCATGGAGTATACACTGTAAAGCATATCTGTTAAACATATAGTTCAACAGTGTAAAATCTACAGCTCTTACTTCAATAAAATGTGTATACATTACATAAAGTTACATCAAGTTACATCAAGTTACATCAGATTAAAGAGTAATATGCTCATCTTCAGGCTGGATACTGCTGTAGCAGCTTCGTATGATGTACATCCCTTAACGCGCAATATATCTTCATATAAGCCTCTTTGTTAAGCTTTTCAGTCTCATGACTCTCTCTGTAAGCCCCTTGGCAAACCTGCTGTCTTTTATTACTTGGACTGTGTTTCAGAAGCCTCCTCTACTGTTGCCATGCTACAAAGTTAACTAGAAAAGCACTCAGAGAGTGTAGACCTCCACCAAGCACATTGTGAATGTCATGCAACACATAAGTCCTACTTTAATGTTATACTCCCTTTCAGCAGACTGTCTTGTACAATTTGGTGTTAGTTGCAGGTTTGTACCATAATTTGTTACCTGACAGAGTTGAAAATTATGATGACCCAGTACATATTTCATATTCTGGATCTTATTATCCAAAATATTGCCAGGATCTGGATTGTACTTTTACATCTGTCAGAAATGATGGTGACCTCGTCTTGAATTGTTTTGCAAAGTAATCCAACCATTTATCGTGGAGTAATGTACACATATGGTGAAAGCAGCCCTATCTCACAATGATAAAGAATTCTTTTAAAAAATCCTGGATCCAGACGGTGATCCAGAGCACTTCCAAAATTTAATCACTCTTTCCGTATCCCATTTTAAACATTTCCTGAAAATTTCATCAAGTTCGTTAGTTTTTGAGTTATGTTGTTTACAGACAAATTAATAAACAAACTCTCCCAGAAACATAACATAATTATGAACAAAGTTTGAAAAGCTACCATATATTAAATTCTCAACAAAAAAGATCAGATCAGGACACTTCTGTCCATTGGGTGTTTATTATTCTCTGATGCAGAAATTCATAAAGTGCTGGTGAGTCAAAATTAATTATCATGTAGATTTTTTGACAAGCCTTTCACAGCAGCCCGCTGTTTCATCCAGGTATTACTCTGAGACATTGACCTTACTAATTAAAACAGACAAAATACTGGAATCAACATTTTACCTTAAATTTTGGATGTAAAATATCAGAAAAATGCCTTCATTATGAATTTTCTTAGTTTGCTGTATCTTTAAGCTGGCACTAATCACTCTTTAAACAACTACCTTTATGTATACTCAGTAGATTAACTGGTTGCAACAGAAAGAATGTTGTAGAAAATAAAAAATGAACAAAAGAACGTGACTGAAAGAGGATGGATGAGGATTATAATTTAACCATAGCAATTGACACCCACCTCTCTAAAGGGGATTTGTGAAAAAAAGACAGGCAGAAGGAAGAAAGAGACAATACAGAAAAAAAAAGAAAAGAAGAAGAAAAGATCAAATGAGGTTCACTACATCAGTGTATTTTGGGCTTTGTGGAACCATTTGGTCACCTTTTAACTATCATCAATGCAGTACAGCACTGAGGCTCAGCTCACATGCTTTCAAGAACTCCATTCTTCATCTGTCTAAATTAGAGGTCATTGACCTGTGCTTATTTGAAGACGTTAATACCAAAGTGCTGCATTTACACTAAGTTCTTAATCCTTTGGCTTTATATATCTGTAGTATTTTGGAAGCATGATTGGTGATAGTTCACTTATCAAAAAGGAAGTTGCATGTGCTAGACCGACTTATCAGTAATTTCCTCACTGAAGTGTCTCACAGGTGGTCAGTGCTCGATGACAAAGTAGTTGTTACAGAAAGTGTCAGGGATTTGGTTTGGTATATTCTTTAGACTTATATGTGTGATCTGTATCTACTTTGACTGAAGTTAGAAATAAGTTTATCATTGATAGTGTTTTTGTTTAGGTATGGTGTTCTAATCATTCAGCATCGTTGGTTTTGTGTTAATGAGGTTGTTGATAAGTTAGTATTAACTCTACAGCTCAATAAAAAGTTAAAGTCAATTCACTTCCTTTACTATGACTCACTTAAATTGAAAGTAATGGATTGTTTGTCCATGCCACAACCCCTTCAGGTCTTCGAAAATGGAATAGCTGAATTTTGTACATTTTGCTCTGAAGCATCAACACTTACTGGCTGGATTGTCAATATTTTGATGTGTTCACAAAATGGATTATTTCCTGGTTGTTTCATTGAGGGATGTGTCGACAAAACGCTTGTATTAGGTGCAGGATTTTCTCGGCTTTACACACAGCTGTCTGAGCGGTTGCTGTCTTTATGTTTTTGAAGCTTTGGAGCCTTTTTTGGTGGAGCTTTTGACATATGAGGGTTGGATAGCAGCCGTATGATATCCAAATCTCTACATCTTCCTTGTTGAGTTTCCAGTCAGGAATGCGTTGTTCATCCAAATGATTCCTTTTGATTGAAGCTCACTAGTGTATAATGATTTTTTTTTGTTTGTTTGTTTTTTTTTTGTTTTTTGTTTTTTACAAAAGCAAATGTGCAAATATTGTTGTTACATAATTTCCAGTGAGATTTTATAGTATTTACTGTATTTAATTTTGAATGCACCTGATCTGAAAGCTTGGGGAAAGCAATTTCTATCTATTTCTATTATTCCACTGTGCCTGTTTGTTGGAGGTGATTATTATGCTCATTTGGACAAGTTGAAGCAACATGAGAATGCTGAAAATGTAGCTGCAATGGTTTTCTGTATTGAGATTTTTGAGTTTGTGTAAGTAAAGAAAGGTGTCATCTGCATATTGACGTATTATGAGGTTTAATCTGTTAGATTTTACCTTGAGTCTTGTAGGCAGCCTCAGAAAGGAACTGGATAGAAAGATGATGGGTTAGAGTTGATTTTTTTTTTTTTTTTTTCGTACAATGTGAAACTTGATAGTTGAGACTGTGGCATTGAATGAACTGTTAAGTGTCTTATCTGACTGATGAAGTGATCTTCAAGCTCACATTTTTATAAACTTGCAAAAAAACATTTCAAATGACCTTGATGGAGACTTTCTCCTCATGTATTGAAAAAAACAACAACTTGTGTTTCCTCTTTAGATCCCTTGGAGTTGTCTGAAGTTTAATTTAGTGAATCATATTGATTAACCTCATTCTGTTATTGTACTCTTGAGTCCAGTTTTAATAAGTTATAATAACAATGGAGTGACATTTTCTTTTCTATATGACAGAGCTCTTCTTATGACTTTTATGTCTGTCTTAATTAAAGAGAGGATGAACACTGAAAGGTTAGAGTCTCATTGGGTTTCAGTGTGACTATATCAAACCTTTTGAAGTTGAAGTTTCAACTGTTCTTCAAAAGTGAAGCAAGGTTCTCCTAAAACTAAAGCATTAGTCTGCTTTGCTTGGCATTGAATTGAATCCTTAACTTGAAAATGGTTTTGAGCTAGTTGGTAATTTGTCAGTGCAGTAAGATCTATATGTTATAGAGCTAATTGAATTATCATCAAGGTCTGGTTCATTTCCTGATCTTTGTGTTGAGAATAATGGATTGTGAGCAGCGAGTTTTGCAAAATAGCATCCACTTCCAGAGGCTGTATTTTGAAAAATCAGAATCAGAAAACGGTCACTATTGCAGTAACACACAATGTGGAAGTAAGAATATGGGATTATTAATAACCTGTAAACAAAGCATCATCCTTAGAAACCTGGCTACAAGCTAAATACAAATAAACTCCAGGGTAAAGCCAAAACAGTGTTTTTCAAATAACAGCAGCATCTTTTTCAGGTCTCCTTTTCTGTGTTTCTTCCTGTGGTATTTTTTCCTGGCTCCATTAGTTCTATGTCAAAGCTAAAATTTGTTATGGTTTGTGATTGCTATATGTCAGTTTTTCTTCCAAACTGGTGGACACCTTGTTCACTCAGCTCCTTTGTTGTTTCACATCTCTCACTCACTACTCCCCATATGGCCCTCCTCTTGTCAGCCTTCTGGTAACTGGCCTACCTTTAAGCGTGTGTAGTGTTGAGAGTTATATGTAAGATGTGTTTGTTGTTGTTTCCCCCCCCACACACACTTTTTTAAGAGGAAGATTTAAAATCATAACTGTGGAAATATGTTAGACTCTGATTAGATAGGACATGTGTGATCTGTATATAGAATTTTAAAAAATCAATAAAAAATTCAACACAGCTTGGAGATAAGTAAGAAAACTTGGTAACAAAGTATATAAGAGACCATTTCAATGGTTTTATAGATTTCTTCAATAAAATGTCCTCTTTATGATTACTACTGGGTTTGTAATCATTTTAATTTGTCTTTAAAGTTGCTTTGAAAATATTAATGCGTTTCGCTCCATCGTTTTAATTGAAAGCACTTCAGCCATATTTGCTGAAGTGAAACCTCAAATTTCTTGTATATGTTTATTCTCTTTTGCTGCATTTTTTTTATCTCCTAGTTTCTAAATATTTGATTAACAGTCCCAACTTTTCCATTTAATCTTTCCTGTACTTTGTTGTTGAACAATGTGCATGGGATTACTGTACGTGCTGTTTTTGCTGTTTCCCAGAGTAATATAAGAAAGCTGTTCAGATAATCTTCAGTGTCCATAAAGGATACAGGAGAAGAGTGTTCCATACGAACCTGTCAAAATCACAATCTCTGTGGAGTGAAGCAGTGAGGCACCATCTGGAAGGCTGTTTGTAAAATTGCTTACAGTGGAGAACTACAGAGATAGGGGCATGGCCACTTTTTATAATTGAATGGACTGATGCTTCAGCTATGTCTTTATAATTTAATTACAAGTGATGAAAAGTCAAAACCTTAAAATGAATGATGTTGCAGTGAAAAAGATGAATATTTATTTTCTGTTAGATCATTTATATTCCAACTCCTGTTGGATAATAAATCTTTTTTTTTTTTCTTTCTTGATTAACTCACTGCTCAGGTTATGTTTTAATCTGACTTGATGGTCTATAAATGAATGAAACAGTTTAAAGTATGGATGAGGATTTTCAATCTGGGGTAAAGGGAGGACCATGTGAGTCGATAAAGTATATACAGCTGTATAAAACATGTCGCTAATTGAAAATCAGAGTTATAGGATTGGCTATGGGGGTGGAGAAGGGGGTAAAACTGGGCGATGATTAATGAGTTTTAGGATGATGTGTGTCATGAAGAGTATTTGCTTTAAGTTATTTATGTATGTATGTCTTTGAATGTCTAGACTGAAGTATGTAAGTGTGTGTCTGTGTGTGTTTCACAGCATCTTTGACTTGAGCGTGCTGTTGCTGATTATCATAGTAACAGAAAGTCAAAAACAAAAACAAACATGTTAACTGGCTTGATGCAAAACAACAGAGATAACATAAATCTAAGGGGTGGCTCCAAAAGGAGACCATGGGGGGAAAGAGTGTGTTTGCATGTGTGTGAGAGGAGAGTGTGTCTCATGTTATTAGAGTCACTGATGGGTAGGCGTGATGTAATGTGAGAGAAAAGCTGGGTGTTGTATTGGGGTCAGGGTAAAGCTGTCCTTCAGTGAGCAATTTGTCTACAGTCAGATTTTCACATTTCTTGCCTTATTTTGGTTTAAGAATGATGGCAACACGACACTTTTGCTGACGGTCTTACGTAATACAAGATGTGTTCCTCAAGTCCCCCAGCCCTAGAGTATCTGTCACACAATGTGCACGGATGCTCAGTTCTAATTTATATTTGGGAGCGTGTCCATGTTCCCACGGATTTTATTTTATTTTGTTTTTCAAAATTAGGCTTTATTTTCCCACAGTTCCTACCAAGTTTTTTTTCTTCCAAAATCGTTTTTTTTTTTTTGACTGAAAGAAGTTTAATCAAGGGTTTGGCATCTGTAAGCTCTGCTTCAGCTAAAACCCTTTTCAATCAGCCTATTTCATTTTTTTCTTGAAATGGTTGTAACTGTGACTATTTCTGCTGCTGATAATGAAAACTTACTCGTTCATCCATTAGCTATAAAGTGCTTCCAAAAAATCTTGTGGGAAGATAAGACTTAAAATGAAAGGAAATGTAGTCCACAAGACCTGATTTTAAAAAATGTCCTAGATTTGTGGGAGCACAGTGCTGACCCCTGTTATCTAACAGGTTTAGTTGTCTTCTTATAATGTGGGGACATGGTGAACTTGATGTGGGAGTTTTTACACACAAACAACTTTTTGAGCATTGTCAGCCCTGAATAGGGAGGCTAAGAGGAATGTTTTTTGATTTTTGAATTTCATGAAGTAGATGTAGCCAAACTAAGGCTGGAATTGAAGTCTTTATTCTGTCCTTAAATGTGCTAAGCACATCCAGTTGTTTTTGGCTGATCAAAGAAATAAAAGAAAAAAAAAGGTTATAAAATAGCTGAAAATGAACTGATAAATCACCTTGAACCAGTGATGAGGCATTGCCACAGGGGATCTAATTCACGGTCACATGCCTTTTCATAACGTAATCAATGAGATGATCCTAAGTTTTGTTTTGTTTCAGAGTTTCACTGGCTTTTGTTTGTTAAAGTTTTCTCTGAGTTACTAATGCAAAAGCCCCATGAGACACCAGTGTGATCAAGTATGTTTAAATCTCTCCTGACACTTAGTCAGAGCGGCATTGTTGTTCCACACTTACAGACTGTAACCAGGGGCATTGTAATAAAACTGTTGTTAAGTGACTTCATAATCGTCCTTGATGATTTTCTGTTGGAGGTTGAAAATGTCTGCATGTTTTAAGCAAGGGGCAACATTGAGTAAGTAAAAATGAAGCCTACGCCGAAGTGCTAAAAGTCGCTGCTTGTTGAGGACCTGCTTGAGGCTGGCTGCAGATAGACCTGAAGTCACATACACACCCAGCCATAAAAACAGACTTTTACAGCCTTAAAAAGCACATTTACAGCCTGGTTAAAAAAACGGCTTGGGTCTAAAACACTGATTTCATTATCAGCACCATAGATTGTATATAGAGTGGATAGTGTGGCTTCGCCATTTATCATTGTACGGTTTTGAAGCCAATATACCGCCATCACAGGCGCAGCCATTGGTAGCAGTTGCAGCCAGAGTCTGCGCAGTAGAGACGATGAGGGATTCTGGGAGAATCTGAGTGGAGCTGGGTGACAAAAATAATGACTTTTTTTTCTTTTGAGAGTCTAATCACTTCTTGACTCTACTTTTCAACATATTTTACAACCCCTGAAAAAAATACATGAGAACATCAGCTGTCAATCATCTTTAAACGTTACGTAAGGCCTTGTTTTTAACCTCGTAAAACTGATGAAAACGAAACTTTTCAGAAAGAGGAGAACTTAAATACAAGACAGCCAAATGATATCTTCAAATCACCACAACAATCGGACGTGAGAAACATTTCTACGAGGAGTATTCATTTTTTAAAGTTTGACCACAGCCCATCTGGAATGGCTGGAAAGACGGATTTTTTAACCTACACTGCAGCCAGCCACCAGGGGGAGCAGTGTTTGTGGATACCTCAGTTCGAGCCGAGCAAGTGGACGTCCATTTTTTTTACAGTCTATGATCAGCACATACTGTACAGTGAGTGATTTTTATTCTATCTCTGCGGTTTAGAAGTTATTAGAACAATTTGATTTTGCCATCAGAGGTACAGCTCAGGTCATGTGACCGCCGAACGCCCTGTAGCTGCTCTTGGAAAAACTCACAGCTGGTGTCAAAGCGAATGTGGCAGCGTCCTCGGATTGGCTTCATTTCACAGTTTCAGGAACAGACAGGTGACGTTGCGGAGGCTACGTCCTTGTTTTGTACAGTTTATGATTTTAAGGCATATTTTTGTGTTCAGAGATGTCTCTCTGTGCAGTGACCCTAAAAGCACTCAATAGGGAGGAGATCTTTTGAACCCATCACTTGAAACACTCCCAGGTTGCTGTCTATTAAGACATGCCGGCTGATTTCCTCAACTTTTGCTAAGAGGGTGAGAGACCTCTGCTCTCTTGGTCCATCCAAGTCACTAACCTATCAAACTTCAGAAGTTCTGTCATGCTCAGGTACAACCCATCATTCAAACATAAAGTACTGGGAGTTCCATCTTTGCTTTTCAGTCCATGGCTCATGGGTTCAGACCATGCTTCGTAAACATGTTTACCATTCACCATTCACATAGTGAAAATTCTTCTTTGATAACAGGCTCAGGATGGGAAGCTCCAGTGCTTCTATAATAATGTTGTGCATGTGTAATCTAGGTGGAATAATCACTAAATCCAATATTTACCAGGTGCATGAACTAAACAGCAACTGAAAGCCAAAGAAAATGTTGATTAATGGTAAAAATTTGGAGGTTTGTTGGGCTTAAGGTTTAAATTGTTACTTAAAGCAGCTTTAAGACGTTTTTGACTGGTGGTGTTACAGTTTGAAAGAATATTTCTGCCTCACAAGCTGCAAAAGCAAACCAGCAACCAGAATGACAATTTAATGATGATAAATTTTGATGCAAAAACAGCTTCGAGGGGCAAGGTGTCAGATCAACTGATTGACAGCCCGCTGAAAAAATAAATATTCACAATGTGTGATACATCTGATATGGACCCAAGGTTCCTTACTCCAGCTTTGATTTTATATTAAGAGCTCAACCTTATTGCAAATAATAATGTCAAAAAGATGAAATTAATGCAAGCTATGTATCAAATGATGCTTAATAGGTTGTTTTTGACAACATATCAAAACAATATATTTGCAGAATAATAAGACTGCTGTTTGACAACGGTGAGCATCAGCCCTCAACTAAATGCTAGCTCATCTTGAATTAGTATCTTCCCTGTGTTTTGAAGCAACCATTCACCAAGTTTTGCTGATTATTAAACAGTGCTTTACAGTTGTAAAAAGAAAAAAAGAAAAAAGAAAGAAAAAGAAAAGAAAAGAGAACAAGAAAAGAAAAGAGGAAAAAGAGAAAAAAGAAAAGAAAAGAGAAGAAAAGAAAAAAGAAAAAGGAAAAATGAGAAAAAGAAAAAAAAAGAAAAAGAGTAAAGAAAAGAGAAAAAAGAAAAGAGAAGAAAAGAAAAGAAAAGACAAGAAAAGAGAAAAAAGAAAAGAGAAAAAAAGGGAACAAAGAGAAGGGAAGAAAAGAATAATATAGAAAAGAAAGGACAAAAAAGTAAAGAAAAAGAAAGAAAAAACAAGGTCAGATGCTGTTGAAAAACAGCCGTTAATATACAGGAATCCATTACACATTTGAGCCTCAAAAACAGCATAAGTGCCTCCCAGCCTGAGCAGGATGTCAGAAAAATTTCATTCATGTATAAATGATGGACAGCATGTACTGTGCAAGCAACAAGTGCATTGAACATCTCTTGTTCTGTTGTGCAGCTGGTAGGCCGAGTAAAGGTGCTGCTTGACGACATTTTGACAGGTGTGTGTAAGAGATGGTGGTCGGCACTTCGCCTCTATTGTACATATCTGTGAGTGTGTGAAGGTCTCTCTTTTGAACTCTGGTTTAAATGACCTATGAGTGGTAAGCTGTTCTCCATTAGTCTGCCTGCTGCCTCCATTTTCCTGAGCGCATTGTTCTCACTCATGCACATCCTTATGCCTCAGCCTGCACTAAGCGCTGCCAGTAAAGCCTGCAGGAGCAAGAGGCCATGCACAGTATTCATATCCAAGAACATACATTGTATTCTCAAGAGACCTGGGCATGTGAGAGCCTGTGTTTATATATGTGAAGATGAGTTTCAAAGCCTTTAAAACCCTGTTAGAGGGTGTGTGTACACTGTGATTGCAAATATTGTGACAGCTTCTACAGTAAGAAAAGTCACATTTACATCCTGACAGGCAAATCCTGAATATGTGGCAAACTGAGCACTGGAGGACAACAAAGGTGGGAAAGGATGTCAGTTTAAAACATGTGTACAGTTAGCTGACATCCTTTCTCTTGAAATGAAACGCAGTCCTTGAAAAGTATTTCTGTTTTCCTGTATGTGAATATGTTTGGTTTCCTGAGTTTATACCCACATTAACAAATGTCTGGGTGGAAACTAACTATGATTTTTTTTTTGTTGGAATCAATTCATTTTATGAGGAAAACGGATCCTTAACACCTGCAAAATCAGATTAACTGCAGTGAGCAATTTCTGTGTCAACATTTTATACTCAATGTCACTTTTTGCCAGTGCTCAGTGAGATAATGTGTGAAAAGCAAGCATACAATTATTGACAACACAGAATCGTTATATAACAAGCAATCCACTGACAGTGACTGAAGTCTGCGCCATAATGCTCAGTGGCAGCTATGACAGAGGATGATGTACCAAATGACTGCAGATTAACAGACTTATACAAGGGAGATGATTGCCTTTATCTTCATCCAGAAAATGTAACACCAACAATTTTGTTGGCCCACGCAGTTCAGCACTCTCAGAGAACCCAAAGAGCACAAGTTACAGTTCTGAAGTGAGTAAAATACAGGGGCTGATAGAGGGCATTGAGTCCTTTTCAAAGGCCTTGGTGTTGAATATCCTGCACTGTTAAATCAGCTGTTATCAGTCTATGGCATGACATGCACGCAGACATGACATTGTCAGGTTGTTCAACCACCAGTCAGTGTCTGGACAATATCTTATCAACTATCAGATTGGTTTTCATGCACAATTGTTACAGATATTAATCGTATCCAGAGGATAACCCCTCTATTGACCTTTTTCTTTTGCATTCATTGGGCTATGATTTCCTTCTTTATTAAAGACCAATCATTATTTCAAGCAAAATCAGTTCTACTCGCCTAGTCACTGTTAATGAAAACATTGATCTTCTACTGAACTGAGATAAAACAGCAAAACCTTGAGAACTGAATAAAAACAGGAACCCTGAGCTTACATACCACCAGCATTTTAGTTACTCAGTTTTCCTGTCATAACAAGTAAGTGTACATGCATAAATACATTTTAATGACTTCCTTGTTCTGTGGGAATGAATCACTTCTTTTGATTTTTCAAGGTTTTGACTCTTTTATACCTTGTTTTCTTTAAGAAAGTATACTTTTTTCTTTGATAAGAGGAACTATGTTGCTTTCCCTGGAACTCTCCCCCCCCCCCCCCCCCCCCCTCTAACTTGGAATAAAATAAATAAATAGATAAAAATAAAAAATCTTGACATATTGCAACAAGTTGTGTAAAAAAAGCTTTAAATGTAAAATAAGTTAAAAAAAATAAATAAATAAAAAGTGAATAATAATTTTATCAAAAAATCCAACTCTATTGACCTGATATAGCTAGACCAGTACAGAGCTAACCCTAACCCTAACTATAACCATTGACCCTAACTAGCCCTAACTCTTACCAATCCAACTGTAACCCTAACTACTGAGTCAATGGATCACGGGTAAAATGGAATTTTCACATCAAGATCTTTGGAAAACATTTCATTGAAAAATGCAGTAAATACAATGTAAAGTTTCATGTCCACCAGAGGCTTTCATAACTTAAAGGTAGTAGAAAGAGAAATAGTAGTAGAAATCCCAGAATCTCTCTGAAAAGTGCTCAAAACAGTTTGTTCCAAAAAAAGAAAGAGATCTTCACAAGACTTAATGAGATTAAGATCACTGCATAAAGATCTCCTGAGTGGTTCATGACAGGTTGGACATGGGAACCAAACAAAAAAGTCTGCCCTCAAAGAGGAGGGGAGATGTGTTTGTGAACCAAAGAGCTTTAAAGAGACAACAACTAAAATGAAGTATTTCAGAGAGAGGCTGAAATAAGGTTTTTCTAACGCACCAGTGAAGAAAAATAGATATTAAGCTACTATGGGGTACTGAAGGGAAAATATAAACATCAAAAATAAATTGAAATAAATTAAAATAAATAAATAAATAAATAAATAAATTTCACAGGATATGCCCTCATTGATATCTTTAAGAATGGATATCATATAACGTTCCGCAAGTAAGCCTCGGGCTACATTTTGTGGAGTTACGGCCCATTTGGTGAAAGGCTAAAAACAGGCCTTATTTCTTCTGTAAATAGCCAGCAAAAAATGAGTTTTTCCGAAAGTTGGACCCAAAACCTGGTTTTGAGAAAACCCACTGGGGGTGCTCCTAGGGACCTCACAGACACACCCTAGAAGTTTCGGAGCCCTCGGGCTACGTTTTGTAAAGTTACGGCCCATTTGGTGAAAGGCTAAGAACAGGCCTCATTTCCCTCGAAAAATATCCCGCAAAAAACAGCATTTTTCTGAAAGTCGGACCCAAAACCCTTTTTAGGAAAACCCACTGGGGATGCTTCTGGGGACCTCATGAACACACCCTAGGGGTTTCGGAGCCCTTGGGCTAAGTTTTGTGGAGTCAGGCCCATTTGGTGAAAGGCTAAAAACAAGCCTTATTTCACCTGAAAATAGCCTGCAAAAAACAGCTTTTTTTTCCTGAAAGTTGGACCCAAAGCCAGGTTTTGAGAAAACCCACTGGGGATGCTACTGGGTAACTCACGGATGCACCCAAGAAGTTTCGGAGCCCTCGGGCTTGTCATGACCTTTTTGGAAGCACCA
This sequence comes from Halichoeres trimaculatus, assembly GCF_033239565.1. Classification (NCBI taxonomy): domain Eukaryota; kingdom Metazoa; phylum Chordata; class Actinopteri; order Labriformes; family Labridae; genus Halichoeres; species Halichoeres trimaculatus. The sequence continues at coordinate 23,449,604 of NW_027437184.1, forward strand.
GATACAGAAATGCACACACATATATTCAAAATGATACAAACACAATAAACTGATAAGACTGCAGAGGACCTCTGTTTAAAACTACCTGGAAGACAATCTGTTATACTTCACTAGGACTGCTGATAATCAGAGACAAATTTTTGACCTCAACTTTTATATCAGCCTCTTAAGTGTTTTTTTTTATTACATTGTTAATTTCAGCCTTACATAGCCAGACCCATGCTTAAGACTCTTTGCTCTTCATCTCTCATTTAACACAGCCTCTTTTCATTATCATCCTGGATTTTGGAAGTGAGCAGGGATGTAGTTACCCAAAGTCCTGTCGGCCTCCCTGACTTAACCTTGACTGATACATCTTGTCGAGTTAGGAAAATATATGCATAACATGACATTTTAATGCTAACACAGGACAGGATGTTTCTTGTCATTTCTGTACCCCGAGTGAATTGAAATGAGTGCTGCCCTAAAATCCCTTAAGCGCAGAAATTGCAGGCAACGAAGAGTAAAAGGCGGAGTGGCACTTAGTGCTGTGCTCTCTCTGCTCATGTGAGAGCAGAAATACAGTAGTAATAGGTTACTAAGGGATGACTCAAGGCTTAGAAACTGTGAAAAATATGTAAAATTGCTCAATCTCTGTTATCACATGTTATATATATAAATGCAGTTTGCACATTATTAGATGATACAGTATCTGTGATTAAATCAATTAAGTTCACAGGCTGTATGCTGATAATTTATACTTATAGTGGGAACATCCAGACATGAAATTAGCTCCTCTGTCTCTTTATTCCTTCACCCATAGCTCATTGTCCATCTGAGAAATGTTATTCTCTCTGACTTTAAGAGGAGGCATAGCCATCTCAGATTAACATCACAGGACAGCTGTCGCTGAAGCCATGCACTAAATGTGGAGCAATGGGCAACTCATCAATGCTTTAAATGTTTGTGTTGAGCTAAGTGCTTGAGGGGGGCCATGTAGTTCCTGGGTTTTGTTTTCTAGTTGGAGTGGGTACACAGGTCCTGGGACTCTCCGACTCAAAGCCTTGGAATGCTTCCCTCTCCACATTCTGGGGCTTCCTGATTTAAAAACGAGCCTCTGGTCCCCACACGACAAGAATACTGGTTCTGTTTAATGAGCCTCTGTCCTAGAGTGAGTGAGAAACATTTTACACAGTGTAGCTCCAAGGCTGCAAAAGTGCTTTATAAAAATGCAGCAATGGAACCCTTGTTTAACACTAAGAAGTGGTGCATAATAAAGTCAAAACAAAGACAAAAAAACACAGACAACATTCATTTTTTTCCCTGAAGTGATTTTATTACAAAGTTCATGAGGACTTACAGTATTACAAGAGAATTTGTCAACATGCGAAAACAGAACAAAGCCGAAACACAGGAGTTTAACAAACTGGTAAGATAAGACGATCCACTGTTCACGATAAACATAAAAACTGATTAAGTCCTCAGGAGGTGGGAGCCGGTGAATGACTACAGTGCAGGCATAGAACGGCCACATTCACACTGACTCAGCAAAGGTCAATCCAACCAAGGCAAGATGTGCACATCTCAAGAAAAAACATGTTACAATTTTTATATGCCATCGGCTTTTCTCAGAACTTTTAGAAAGCTTCACTTGTATGTACATAAAACTGTACAAAAACATGGCATCACAAGCATTTTATCCTATATAAATATACCAACAATTAGGATAACAACTAGATTCTCTCTTGCAAAGACGTATTTTCAAGGCAATTGTCTTTGATTCTAGATGAACTGTGAAAAAGATGAAATGTTCAGTTAATTTCAGTTCGCTTGGGTAGAGGGCCTTTTGAATATGAACCAGCACTGACATTTCAGAGAGGAGAAAGGAAAAGAAAAGAGTAAACAGTTTCTACCAATTATCTTTGGAATTCATGCTAAAATCGTCGCCTGCTTGGACAGGGTTGTGGAGATCTATGTACACTACACCACCAAAAGATTTCTTTATTTTTTCACACAACCAGTTTGCTCAGAGTCTTTCACCAGTAAGAAACACAAAATATCCCCTTGCCAATTCGGTACAGTAGTTTGTCCATCTGTCCACAGAAATGATCACCATACAATACACACTACAGAGAGGCAAAAGATACTCAAGTGAATTCAACATTAAATCAATGTTAAGTACAAATTAAACATTATTCAACATACTTTTGAGTGTATCTAGGTGCTTCATGATGTCCTCGCACTTTGATCAAGGGAAAGCGCTCTGTGTTGGAGGGAGAAGTAAACACAGTTCATTCAGCATGAGTTCAAAAGAAAGGTCAGACCTGGTGATATATTGTTCCAGGGGTGAGTAGCAGGAGGTCATTATCGGCTGGAGTCCAACTCATTAAGAGAAATAGGCCCAGGCTTGCTTTTGTTTTTGAAGAAGCAGAGGTTTCACTTAACGTCAGTCCTTCAGTTCCTTTTATTGGTGACAAACCTTAAAGATACATTCCAAATTTACTCAGACAATAGGTGTGTTTAGGCTGGAATCAAGTCAGAGATAACTCCTGATGCAAAACAGCAGAGAATCTGAATCGATTCAAAGCGCTTCTGTAGATAAAGTTGTGATTGAGGCTTTGTGACACTGGGTTTTATCAGTCATCGCTATCTTTCTCACTTGTCATTAATTCCAGGTCAGTGATCTTACCCGCTGCTTTGAGTCGGTGAAGCGGCTATCCACAGCTCTGTGAGAGGGGTGCTTGTTGGTTGTGTGGTGGGGAGGGGGGAGCCGTGGGGGTTTCATCACAGTGTATCATGGCTGTTGTTTGAAATTGTATTTCACTCGCTAAATGGCTTTGAAAACGGCGCAATGTGCTCTCTTCCCCTCAAGGCAGGATAATCGCCCACCTTATTTAATCACGGCCATGTCCAGTAATTTCCATATGTTTTCAGTTTAATTATTCTAAACGCACTTTCCAACAGCAGCATGATGAGGTAAGTGCTGATAAAAATACCCCTTTTAACTGATTGTTGCTCTGCAGGGTAAATTTGCATTATCTGGTGGGTGCCTTGTCCTGGGGGTGTGCTCACACATGCCCTCGCTCAGGACTCATTACTCACCCTAATTAGGAAATGTCCATTCTGGGCTCTTCCACTCTTACTCAGAGACACAGTCTCACGATGGAAACGCTCTGCCGAGGTGAAAGGTATCTGCAGATCTAATCAAATCAATGTTTAAATCAAAGGCGGCGGCCAGCGCTGCGATGTTGTAAGGCAGGCTAGTGTTGTCATCATTAACATCCAATTACTGACTAATACAGAGTGTCCTTCAGACGTATCCTTCAGATTCACTTGGAAAAATCTTTGTAAAGATAAATGAAGCCCACAGGCATGCCCTATTTTTTACCCTCTGTTCAATAGCCAGAGGAGGGAGATGCCTGATAATTTATTAAGCATGTTGTCCTCAATACAAAGAAATCATAATTAACTGCAGTCACAGGAGCCTGTCTCTTTTTATCTCAACCTATGTTTCAGATCAACAGTTTTCTTCATCTGTGGGTACGACTGACAAGTTTAATGTTATTTTACATCTTTAAAGCCTCTGTGAGGAGTTATTACCAGGTTATTTAACAGATTGAAATTAATGGTGCTGCCCTTTTATGGCCTAAAAGAGCAAACCGTACATTCAGAAACATGGCTGAAATTGTGTCTTTTTTTTTTTTATGTCTGTAAGCGTGAGATGGGTAGGTGTCAGATCAGGCGACTGACAGCTGATGGGAAAAACAGCACGGCACGAACCGAAACTTCGTCACAGCGGCTTCCACTGCCAGGGTTTGTCAACCATTTCTACACATTAGACGTGAAAGTTGAACTCTGTGGTAATTCACTCACTTGTGCTGCTCTGTTTTCACCTCTGCAGATGCATTCATCAAGCGAGGACTTAAAAAACAAATAAGTGTCTCTTAATGTAGGTCTTTCAGGTAGTCTACATCATAACGATATTAGCTGGGATAAGTACTAAGTCTTTTCAATGGCTCTGTATGCTGTAGTGCCCTTTCATGTGAATAGTTCTGATGCATTTATTGGATCTATGGGAGTTTTTATGGATCGTGAGGGGGGAAAGGACTCTGAGCTTAAGGGAGCAAAGATTGTGAGCCTGTCTGATTGTCACGATAGGGAAGAGATTTTTCAGACTGATACACTGGTACCGTTTTCACAGCGAGTGTGAGTCACAAGGTTTTAGAGGAAAAGCCAATCAGCACTCTGCGTCTGGTCGTTGTGACTCCGGGGTACTGTGGCCAAGTCGACCGTTTTCATGATGAACGATAGGTCACAGTGCTGAGAGTCGGTGGAACATAATGTCGGTTTAAATGTTGCCACACAGCTTTTCTCCACCAGTGGCAGAGCTCTACAGGGAGCAGAGGTAAAGGCCATTCTGCTATGATTATAGGTCGAAGGTGTGCCTGTGTTTGTGTGTTTGTATGTGTGTGTGCGTGTGTGTGTGTGTGTGTGTGTGTGTGATTGTATGAAGTGGATAAATGCCTACCACAATATCAAGCTCCACATCTGGAGATGGTTTCAATCAAGTCTAAACAGCAGCAGCAAAGAAAAGCTTAAATATGCTAAAAATTCTGAGGCAAGTTTTTTCTTTTTTTTTTTTTCTTTTTCAGCGTATGCCGGACAAAAATATATGTAGAACACACCATTCAAATGTATTTACAGCACTGTACATTAAGAGAGACCATTTTCATTTGATCATTTGCCTTCTGATACGGCTCGACTGGCTGTCTAGTAAATTATATATCTAATAATGGCACAAGAGCACTGATCACAACTTTCGAATTCAAGAGATCACTTCACAGAATGGGACTTGGCTAACTACAACGATAATTAGTTACTGCTAAAGTAGCAATTGCCATCTGCATTTCCTTTTGATCCGTTTGAATTGTACCCTTCGAGATTGAGTATAAATAAATGAGCGAGTGCATCAATTAACTTTGTGGAATCCTTAATAAATATGCTAATAAATTAATAATTTAAGGAGGAAATGACAGGAAAACAAGTGTTCATGCCAGTGATTGGATGAGTCACAGCCTATTGTTACCTACAAAACGGGCATTGGCTTTAGCGTGTGGACAGCCTGTTCCTCCTCCTGAAGTGGGTGTATCTTTTCCTCATTTGTGCACCAATCAGATGATGATATTCCTCACAGGTAGATTTCTCTTTTTGGAGTGTGGGTGGAGGGCGAAGTGGGCGGGAACTCAGAGGCCACGCTCAGGGGCATCTCCTCTAACGGGCAGTCCTGACTGGCCTCATGACCACTGTTGGAATAGGCACTGCGAGAGGGCGGGAGGCGCGGCCGGTGCTGCTCCTCGCCGCCCAGCCTGGCGCTCCCATTGGCCAGGCGTCCCAGGCTCCCTCTCTCCTGGTAAGGCACGAAGGTGGAGAGTTTCGGGGGGTTCCTGGTCTTGCGTACAGGGGAGGGATGCCCGGGCATCCAGCAGGCGTCTGAATGGCCCAATTCGCTGCACTCGTTGGTACAGTTCCCAGTCATTGCCACGTCAGGGAGGGAGCGAATATCTGCAGGGCAAAGAAGAAGAGGGAGGAATCAGCACCATGAGAGAGAGCTTTTAACTACATAAACATCAAAAACAGAACTCCTAAAAAAAGGAAAAGAGTCGTAAAAAGGCATTTGTGAACAGAAATGGTGTCATCTGAAACACACCATGAAACCCACCCCCCTCCATGATGTCTTTGCAGCTGTTGCTAAGCAGGCAGCAGCAGTTGCTATGTAGCTGTTGCTATGCACTGTGTAATGAGTGCTAGTGTGTGTAGTCCACTAGCTGATGTGATGCATTCAGGGGACAGCATGCTGTGTGTTTCATTTACAAGTGTCTGACAGCAGTTTGTTTGTGAAATATCACCTGAGTGTTTGAACATGAATATATTGATTTCTAATACCTATGATTTGTGTGCTTTGTCAAGTCCAGATTTGTGTTAGAATTAGAAAAGCTGCAACATTGGAGGTGTGAGCACATGCTGCGGACATACAGTGTTTGGATTCTAATGGGATGGCTGTATCCCTTCAGGCTAAAACTACTGTTGAATGAGCTATTGATTGACAGTGCTGAAATGAGTTCCCTGCCCTTGATTATCATCCATTTTCTATTCAACTGTTCCTAATTAAATAAATGGGCCCATGACCTAGTGACCTCATTTTAATGTACAAGCTGCAAACGCTCCAAAATAAGTTTGTGCTCCAGCCATCACTCTAGAGGACTGTGCAGATTTTTCTGAAGTAAATCAGCACTAAAGATCTCGCACATTTGTTTCCCCAAAATGTGCAGCTGGCAGCCAATGGACTTGTTAAGCAGCCCACCTGTTGACAAGCTAAACATACAGCCCAGACTAAATGGAAATACCACTCAATTTATCTTTGTTATCCCTTCAGACTCAGACGAGCACAGCCAAATCAATGTCTGTGAGGAGAGGAGCCGACCGCTGCGATCTGTGAGCCTGCAATGCAAACTTTTGATCGCTGTAATAAATGCATTACTGTAATGCCACAGCGCTGTCCACACCATGAAACGGCACGTCCATCACGGGTGTGCTGTCTTGTTTTTGTGGCTCAGATGGGACAGTGTGTGAAAGGGTGTAAATGTATTTGTGGGGAGAAGAAGAAAAAAAAAACAAAACAAGGGAGCTTGGCGCTGCACACTAAACGGGGCAGAAAGATGTTGCATGTGAATGATGCAACCGCAAGAGATGACGTATTGGAGGTGGTGGAGAGAGTTCACAGCTAACAGAGAAAATGCCAGCTTGACAGTAAGCCTCTGAGACATAGCATCAGTATTGTACTCATGACCAGTGGTGAGATAATTATCCCGCAAAATGTCAGACCTCTGAGGCTGGAAAAACTGCATCTGGCCCTCCAAAGGCTTCAATCAATCGGATGGCATAGCGAGACAGCTTGTGCGGTGGCATGGCAAGATTTTAAGCTGCTTTGAAAATGAGTGAAGCGCATTGTTAGAAAGGTCTTATTTATGTTGTAAATATGCATTTCTTGTGGCTAATCCATGTACAAATGTCCTATTGTTAATTAAAGAACACATAGCTTTATCTATTGTTGCTGCTAATCTCATTGTCCTATAATCCTAAATAGCTAGATGTTAGGACTATTTAGTGCATTTACTTTACAATTGAGCAATGCTCTGCCTCATTCATGTCTAATCATATCATTATATATAAGTGGTGAGCTCTCTGTCTACAAGGCTGATGTCATTGTGCCCCTTTCAAATGAATAAACCACACTTTTCTGCCTGATTAGAAAAAGAAGAAACTGAACTTTGGAGCCCTGAAACAAAAAACAGACAAGCAACCAAAGGCAAGAGCGCGGCGCCTCGTGCATGATGATTGGAGTTTCATTTTCTCAGCTCGGCTAAGAGTGTTGTCTGTATGCATCACTGCGGCGAAATGGACTCTCGCTCCAAAAAAGATGTTCATGGGAAGAGAGTTGGGGGAGAGACAGCGAGAGAGGGGTTTGAGGAGTACGCTTCCGAGCACAAGCACAGTCGTGTAGGCATCTACTCCAAAAGGATTTCACACTTGATTAAAACCTCTCCACAGCTTCCAGGAGGTTTATGCCACACCAAGCGGCTTCGCCTCAGATTCAGCGTCACTCCACAGCAAGAAATCTGTGTACAGCCAGAAAAAGGTGCATTTACAACTGTTTTTCTAAAACACTTCACCTGCCACAACTGGTTTCCTCCTTTATGAATTAGATATCACATGCGGGTATGACTTCACCCAGGGAGGAAAAAAAAAGAAGAAATGGTCCATTTCTGCCCGTTTGATGCATCATTTCTCTTTGAACTCTCACAAAAGGAGAGATAAAAGACAAAGAGGTTAGCGCTGATTGCCACATCCTCACTGAACGTCGGGTGGGTAATTGACTTAAGGTCGACAGTGTTTTTCAGAAATTATAATTTGGACTTATGTGATGAAACGCCATCTAAAAGAAAACACTGAATGTGTAATGATACCATGCAGGAATTAAAGCACATTCTGATCCACGCTCATCATCATCAAGCGCCAGAAAATGAGCGACGACAGGGAGATACATATTAGGTTGGCAACGCGTTGCCATTTTCTTACCTCAGTGCCAAAGCACATATCACGCGTCATCAGGATGGAACGTAGATGCTCTATTGCCAGCTATTTTAGTAAGCTATTATTTTGTCTGTTAGTGTTTCATCTAAATTTTATATGGATTTATTTTTAAAGTAGCTCTGACATAGAGTCTCCTCTTAACAGGCAATTTAACAAATCAGAGGTCTGTGCTCAGCTGCAACCTGTCGTGTTGGAGTAATTGTTGCTGCATGCAGTCACAAATCATTTTCAGTCACATGGATCAGCTCTGAAAAGTTTGCCAACATGCAATAATAACTTGCTTATCCTGTAGTTATGACAGCAGGTTACGATAGGATGTATCATTTGCCAAAGCACATGATTTCACATTTGCTTGTGTTGATCTTCCTGTCACACTAAAATCTACCTCTCTCCAGAAAAAAAAAAAAAAAAAATCAATACTGATAATTATACTTTTGTGTCTGCCTTTTGCTGTGGCTATTAGCCATCTGTAGCTGTAGTACCCACTCACAGTGCACCAGAGCACCGTCTGCTCTGCAGATCAAAACACACTCCCACACCCGGCTGAAAGCGATCATTGTTTTTAATATTTGGTGGATGGGATGAAGCAAATGAGTCAACAATGAGCGGGATGAGGGCAGCCAAAGGCACGCTGGGAGACTTTTCTTACCCACTCAGGCCTGCTTCACCTACACCTGAAATAAATCTGCTCTCAGTCTGGAACAAACCCTTTAGAGTTTATAGTCTTGTATGTCATGGTTGGAGAGCCAGGGTGGACAATAGGGAACAGACGGGAAAAAGCTCAGCGCTGTTATGGAACAGGCCGACTGGATTTAGGGGGGCTTGTGATTTGGTTTTGAAGAGCAATGACTCAGTGACATTTTTCTCTCTGCACAGCACAATTCTTCTCTTGGAGACTTGGAGATAGATTGCACCTGTAGCTCTCCACCTTTTATATTGGGTCACCACCATCTGCCTGCTTAAAGAAATATAATGAAAAAAAAAAAAAAAACAGAAAAAAGAAACAGTCATTTCCACCTTCTGCCACCTTCAGCACCTCATCAAGGACTCACAGTGAACCTTCTTCTGAAATCACCTCCACTGCTGCTGCAGCATAACACGCACGCCACATAGCAGTTAGAGAGTGGGGGTACACACAGAGCTTAACCCCCCCGGCTGACAGATACATGTGAGGGGTGGGTTTGCATGCTGCTTGCATCAGGGTGCCAGTGGGAGGTGTTGAGTGTCTGAGGCAGGCTTCCTCATCGTCTGATCCCCTGCCCACGGGCATGGGGGAAGCTGCCTCTTCCTGAGATTTCACACCGCTCCTCTCTGTTTGATTGCAAATGCTGCCTCTCCCCACCGGCTGCTTTTGCAGCGTGCGCGCCACACCGCTGTGATCGATGGCGAACAAATATGAGAGACCCACAGCTCATAGAAGGATGTCGGGTAGAAAAACAGCTCCTATCGTGGGGGAGTGTGTGAGAGACATTAATGGTATATTTGTGGTCCCTGCAAACAGTTTATGTGGTAAATGACTACAAAGTTCCAAGAAACAAACAGGGGGAAAGGAAGAAATATCCCACATCCCAGCTGATATTAGTGTCTGGTGCAGGCTATCAGTATAATAACTGGGTGTGAATGCATTCTGTGCTTGTCATACTCGGTGAAGAAAAACAACAAGAAAACAGGGTTTTGTATTTCTTTAGCTATGACATGTCAGGTCTTGTTATTCAAGTGCTGGGAACAGTTTCTCACAGTAAGCAGAAGCTACCAAAAACAGTCTTTTTTTTCTCCAGAGGGGAGCATTTTTTAAGAGAAGGAAACTTGCTACAAGCACACAAACATAGTGTTGACATGCAGTTTCTTTCCTTGCTCATTGTTATGGAATAACAAAAGAACAATGGCGGAGTTTGTAACCCCCGACTACACTGTCACATTTTACAAGCAAAATTAGAATGTGTAGGCTTGAAGGCTTTGTCGACTTACTTCCAGAGAAACTTACAGAGATAAAGCTGCAGTTAACTATTTAGCTTCTATTCTGTGGCGTTATTATGCAGATCATTGCTATGCATTTATTCTAAAGCATCTTTTGTGTGACAGAGTTCATATTCAGAGCATCACCTGCTCAGAAACTTTATTTCTAAAGCAGCTGTAGTCAAACTTAAGATTGCCATGGCCCATTTAGAAACCTAAAAATATTCCAAGGCCCACCCAGACCTTTAATCAAGCAACCTTTATCAACCCTCGAAACTAAATTTAATTATTTCCCAATTTATTTTTGGCTCAGAAACTAATGTGATTCTATTTAAAAGTAGTGCAAAAAGTACTCATGGACAAACATGCCACTAAATCAGTGCACATGGTGTGTTATTAGAGGCATGGTGAGGGGTGTCATGTAATGTGGGCTCTGGTGACCTCTTTTGATCAAATCAGTACTGATTTTTTCTAGAAGGGTGGCTTTCCCATGAGCAGGGGTGTGTCCAGAGGGGCAGCCAGGGGAGGCACTCACCTCTCCTTGATTAGCCACCCCAGGTGCCATACTTAAATCATGAGCTATAATTAGCTTTATGCCTCTTCAGAAGAATAAACCAATACTCAAATCATCTACTTGGACCATGCTGTAACAGGCTGGCAGCTTTTTCTGTATTATAATGTAGCACAGTTGCTCCTGTTAATTCCTTAAATTTTAATGCTGGACAGACATTTTGATTGATTTTGAGCCCTTTGAAGGCCTTTGCACACCAACAGCAACACAAATCTAAAATTTTTGACCTTATATTGTTAGTTCCCCTGCTGGAATAGGTTTTATGGATTTATGCATGTATGTAGTTAAATAATAATAAAATTGAATACATAAATAATTGAATAAATAATGAATACACACACACACACATATATATATATATATATATAAATATATATATATACACATTGGCATGCGTATGTGTGTATATGTAGATATTTAAATAACATTCTCGTGCTTTTTCCCTTGAAGTTAAATTTTTTTTTCTCTTCCATTAATTATGTATTGTTACTTTTTGTATGTTCATCTTTCTTTATGTGCAATAAAAAAATAAAAATAAATCTGAAAAATTTGGATATGTCATATTCAATCTCCGCAGCTATTCTCCTCCAAAGGATGTCTTTGTAATTGTTGTCTGTGTAGTTATTATGGCTTTTGTCATAAAGAACCGGTTGCTGCGACATGAACACAATCAATGTTAAATCTTTTGGTATGTGACTCGCCACTGATGAGCATTTGATTGGTTGGATGTGTACTCGTCGCAAGCGAAACCTTGGAAAAATCAACCTTAGTCTGAAAAAAATTACAGTTTTGCTCAGCGAAAAAACGCTGCTGGTGTGAAAGCTTTCATTGAAAAACAGTAGGTTAAAAAAAATGTATTGGCATGAAAAATACGCGTCTGGTATGCAAAGAGCTTTAAAATTACAAAAATAGACTAAGAGATGTACCTGTCTTCACATTGTTACATTCCTTACAGTAAAAATTATCCACACGATATGTCAGTTGTTTGATGCTCTAATGTTGGTTGTTAAGTGGATAGCAAAGACAGTCAGGATGATTGCTAATTTGTTTGTGTGTCTCTGTGTCTCTGTGTGTTTGTGTGTATGTGTGTGCATTTGGATGGGCACCCCGGCAACCCTTGTCTCTGTCAGTGTCTGGATACGACTCTGCAAGTCTGGACAAGCCCCTGCTAGTGAAAACCATCACCCGCTACCATAAAGATGTGGTTCTTGGTGTAGTGTCCAGTTCAGTCATGACCACTCTCATCAAAAAGAATGAGTTATTTCCTTGTAATGGTTCATATTTAAAGGTATGGCTCCTCTATCTGAGGGCTTCTCTTCCTTTCAGGTGTGAATGTGAAATAGAAAAGCCTGGGTAGGAGAGAGCACACCTTTCTTCTCTACGTAATGTAAATGCATTCAAAGCCAAGGCAGGGAGAGCAGCAGCAAAGACGTTCAGGGTACAGACTAGCGCAGGCATCCAGGAAAAAGTATCACTGTCCATTTCACAATTGGATTCGTAGACTAAACGCTTTGCTCAATTTGTTGTGGAAGCAAATTTATAAAATACTTATATATTCTTCTTGATACTACCTTTCTCTGTTCCAGACAGCTTTTAGCAGGATGCAGAGTGATGAGAAAATATACTGGACTGTTGTACCAGATCAGACCAGACGTGTCAGTGCTCCAGTGTCATGATGCGTGCCCTAATCTCAAATACCTGATGCAGGATTTTTTTTTCCTTATTGACCTAAAAACTAATGAAAGCCTTGAATGAATCACTTTCTAAAGCTGTGGATATAACTCTATGTAAAGTAATTAATTATCTGTCAAATTGTCCTCAGTAAGTGAAGCCGGGTTAACACCTGCACAGGAAGTTTAAGACTAAAGTGTCAAAGACTGCCTCACAGCTTAAGATAGGTCTGAATGCACGGCTTCCTGAGCAGACCAGCCTCTCTCTGACAAAGCCTGATGAGTGGACGCGCCGGCCAGAGGCACGTCAGGAAAAAGCGTCTGTAGATGGTTCAGTGGGTGATGCTACACCTCCTGTCAGTTCTCTCACCATCCACCATTTTGTCTCCGAGTTCCTTTATTTGAAGACTGCCTTTTGTATCACCGCGTTTGACAAAGCCTTAGCACCTGCTGACAGATCACGCTATGCACCAGCTCCTCCAATTGAGAAGTTGATATGTGGTGTGAAATGTCAACCAGCACTAAGGCTTTGTCAAACTGTGACACACACAAGGCATCTGCAGATAAAATAGATTCAAAACATTGGTGGAGGGCTGGGAGGAGACAGTTCTAAGTGATGGCATAGTTGCTTTTTTAATATAATCATTTCTCCGTTGGTGCACAGAAGTGTTTGCTTGTGTGGGGAGCAGCTTCATGCCTCTGCCCACAACAATATGTTAGACTTGCTGGCCAATTACAGACTGGAAATTGCATTCTGAACCTTGACAACAGAATATTGATCTGCAGAGAATGCCAATGCAAAAAGACTAATCAAATTATTTATCATGAACAGAAGAGATTCAGGATTATGATTATCATACATACATAATATATAAATCCACTTTCAAGGCTGGTCCCCCATTGATTTAACTCAAACAATACCAAGTTTCTTTTTTTCTACAGTCAGTGAATGGGACTGCAAGGTAACACCAAGTAAATGCAAAGCAGGGTCAAATAGCTCCCTCTGCATTCCTCTCTTACACAAGCATCAGTGAAGCACAGTACAGTATGTCTTGACCAAAGCTCTACTGTAACTAGAGTGACTCTGGTACAATGGATGCCAACATCTTTTTTACCTAAATCTTTTATATCAGCAGTCAGCCTGTATAAGTAAACAGCAGAGCTCTATACACTGTACTCCATCTCATATTCATGCAGAGGAGGCTTCAGGGACTCGGACTAGAATGTGCATGTTGAGTTTGAAAAGCATTAATTCGACATCAGGGTCTAAATTTAGAAATTTGCATATGTTCTCCAAGGCCAGTGCAGGTATTTTATTAATGCTGTTCATGGGAATGTTAATGACGAGCTGTGCAGAGCTCTATAAAATGTGTAGCACTGTAACTTTTGGAAGCTGTTCATAGTTAAAGCATTTTTATCATTTGATTTTGTGTTTTTATAGTTTAGAAAACATCCACCTCAACTCATGTTCTCATTATGATTTAGGTATATTTTACTCCTTGAACTTTGCAGATGAAATAGATCCACCATTGTCTACCTTGGTATTTTACTTATTTTGATGTCATTTCTTGGAGCAAATTTAAATGTCTTTATACCCAGAATATTAAGACTCTCAGCAGAAAGTTAATGTCGGCTATTAAACAATAATAACCAGATTTGTTGAATCTGTGGGAAAATAAGGCCAATTTAGAAATGCAAAAAACTGCAGTTCCTCAAGTGTTTATCAGAGGCTGGCTACAAAAGAAAGAGCAGAAGACTCTAACGATTACGTCCCATGTTAAAAAAGGCAATTTTCAAAAAGCCAAGAAAATTCATAAAGCCTTAAAGCATAAAATTAGGGCTGCAACAATTCGTCGACTATAAAAAAAACTCATCTACGTAATTTTTAGTTATTGTTTTTATTGTTGTTGTCATATGTTGAAATCAAATACCAGAGGGTAATGCTTATCTGTAACTTTAGTTCACTGCATGAGGTGCTACGTTAACAGATACTTTTATGGGAAAAGATCACTGAGTTCATACATGAGGAATATTAATGAGGAAAAATCTCTGAGCCCCGATGACGCTGTGTGCTGACGGAGGTTCTGCATCTCCAGTTTGGACAGCCTGACAGCTCCCGGTGTTAAGCGTCTGATAACGTGATTTAGAGAGTCTCCTTAGCTCTGCGTCAGTTTTTCATGATCTGAGTCACAAACTAGTGTCAAAACTCCCTTAACTTTTTAAAAGAGAGGACATTTATCTGATGGAGCTCTCACTCCTAAGCTAACACTGCACTGGTAACACTCAGCGGGGAGTGCGCATGATCGAAGTGGAAATAGCGCATGTAGAGAAACAAAACTTATCGCGTTGTTATAAAGAGGTGGGAGAGAGTTCGACGGGATCATACAGAGAGCAAAGCCCCAATAAGCAAATAAACATTAGAAAACAAGCCCAAAGTCACTAATGTGCGGTCTTGCCTACACTGCGAACAACTTAATTTTCTTGTTACCTGCTTCATTCATTTTGAGATTTATCTTGTTTTAGGTTTTTTTTTTTTTTGTATTGTACATATATTTTTATGTCAACATGAATAAAATAAAGACAAACAAACATGACACAGGACGGACTAATCAGAGGTGAGAACCTAACTGGGCTAATGCAGTGACAATGCAACACACAGGTGGAATTTTAAAGGTCTGCGCATTTTAAAGGCAAAATTAGGTTGAAACAAAAAATAATTTTGATTAGTCGACTAATCAAAAAAATAACCAATAGATTAGTCAACATTAAAAATAATCGTTAGTTGCAGCCCAACATAAAATTCATAAATTAGTGGTGTTGTGCGTTGACTGACAGTTGGGTGTGTTGGAGCTGTCTGCCAGGAGGCCCACATCAATCCTTTTAATTTTCCTCTATCTGAGCTGACTGAAGGTTAGGTTGGTTCTGCATTACCAACATCATAGGGCTCTATGACATCTCTTTATTAACCAGTGGTGACACCACAGAGCCCATATTTTTTTAAAGATCATGATGATAATTGATTCAAGTGTTTAAAATTTGATGGAAAAATATACTGACTGTACTTACTAAAAGAACATATAAAATGCACCAGTTTCAGAAAGTTAAAGTGAAGAAAGCACTCATTATCATTCCTAACAATATTTGTCTTTTTGAAAAGAAAGGTCAGGGCTTATTTGTTGCTTTTGTCAATTACTACAATGTCATTTCCCACCATGTCTTGAAAAACTTTATGAAACTCCAAGGGGAAATTCACTTTTTACACAGGGTTGAAACATGCTTTACACAGACAGGCCAAAATGCTCTCAAACATGCACAAACAGCCAGATGTCAGAGTAAAAAGGCTGCAGACAAATAACCTGACACAAGTGAAGGTTTGCTGGACAGGATCCAATACGTAAGTATTCATGTTGTTTAGCCTGCTGAATTAACATGCTAACCTTAACTAATGTATTTAGCCGCATTGTTTACTATCATAATACTAACAGAAACTAATGTATTAACCTCAGCCTACTGATTATGGTGACAATAAGTAGAATTTAACTATTGAGGAACTCTTTTCCTCTGAAAGATTTGATATGATGTATGATCAGTCTGGCATTGCTCGTATTAGTAAAAGCTAATAACCGTCAGTAAGATTTTTGACCAATCGGAATTCAGCATCTTGCACACCCTGAAATTAAGCAATGAAGCCGGGTAAAAAGCTGTTGATAATGTTTGTTTTATTATTTCAGATCATTCTTAACATAATTTTGCAAAATGTTCTAAGGACCAGCCACTCACAACCATCCATCTATTTCGCCACTTTTTTACACCTCATATCATGTAACATAATACTACCATCAACAAATGTTAAATCCTACAACAAAATGGGGGAAAACTTAGCTTTTTATTGCAATAATCAAACAAATAACATAAAATAACAGGGGCTTAAGCATTTCTACTATTTTTAGTATGAACAGAGTAACATAAAACAATCTCCAGTAGCCCTTTTGTGGCAATATCCCATTCCATTCTCCTCCAGTCACATGTCCAAATGATATCTTAGACAAATGCAAGGAATTCTAACTTTAAAATAAAAAAAATAATTTTCCTGTATGTAGCTTTAAAATAGAAAAAAAGTCATTTACCTGTACGTAGCTTTAAAATAGAAAAAAAGTCATTTTCCTGTACGTAGCTTTGAAATAGAAAAAAGTCATTTTTCTATACGTAGCTTTAACATAGAAAAAAAAGGTCATTTTCCTGTATGTAGCTTTAAAATAGAAAAAAAGTCATTTTCCTGTAAGTAGCTTTAAAATAGAAAAAAGTCATTTTCCTGTAAATAGCTTTAAAATAAAAAAAAATATTTTCATGTATTTAGCTTTGAAGTTGAAAAAAGTCATTTTCCTGTAAGCTTTAATTTGTATTTTCTTAGATGGGACTTTGAGAAACTCAATCCCCCTCAATCCCCTGCATGTGACATACATCTTTCAAAGGGTTAAAGAAATGTGCACAATCAATGTTAATCATTTAGCTTTGGACATGAGTATGTGTTACTAATTTGAAAAGTTACACTGTAAAAATGTGGAGTAATCAAATTACTGCTCAGGCATAAAAGACCTTATACCAGGAAGCTGATTTTGTTAAGCGTTTTATAATCCTATCATATATTTATGCTATCCATGTGATAACCTGCTTGCATAATTACATTTTGGCTCACTCTGCTTTTTCTTCTCTTCTCCGCTCCTCTTACTTCTGAAATAGGAAACCTTGCATTTCCCATTCAGTTTTTCTGTGTAATTTAATTAGAGAAGCTCAAAGAAATGTAGACTAAATCCCCCATGGTCCGGGGTTGTGACTGGACGCTCAATAGGCTGATGATTTTTTCAGACTTTTTTTGCCACTGCGCGTAACTCCATTACAAATTCTGCACAGGTCAGGGGACAAGAAGACAGGGTATTCATTAGTTTAAAACAAACTAGAAAATTAGAAAATGTACAGGCTGTTCTTCTGGCTGAATAACTTGACTGACTGTGCTTTGCTTAGCTCTGCTTTGCCTCATTCCAAGTGCACGCACATGTCGGCGTCAAGCTGAAGTCAGATTCTGGCACACATTAATAGATGGTGACAGCACCGAGGTTGGAAGCAAAGTTCCAGCAAAACCAATCACCAAAAATACCTCTTTGTGCCATAAAGTTCACGGCTGATTTCTTGGGAAATATTGTCATGATAATTAGACAGACTGTTTTTATCAGCCAACCCTGCTCTGATTACTGTGTGACATTTACTTGGAGAGTCACTTGTCTATTCCTGTCTCACACCCCGATGTTCTTTCTTCTTCTTGTCTGAATGTCTCTTTCTTGGTCTCTGCCTTTGAAGCTTTCATCCTGCTTCGGGCTTTCACACTTGCACTCTTTGGCCCTTCCTACCAGGGTGGCAGCGCTCCATGGCCTCATACAAGCAGGTAGAAGATGTTTTATTTTGAAGAAAGTGAAACAATTAGGGCTTATTGTTAATGCCACATGTAAGCCTTTCTTTTTGTTTCCTTGAACTTAATTTTCCCAGAAACACTTACAGTAATGGGTTTTCTGCCCAGGTCGTAATAAGTTACTGTTGTGCTTTTATCTTTGTTAGTCTCCCACACACAAGCATGTTCCTTAAAGCCTCCACTCAACCCATTACAGAATTTAGTTTCTTCATTTTAGTGCAGAAAAAGCTGGACCTTTTAGCATGAGGACAAAGAGAGTGGTGGAATCTTTCTCATGATGACTCAAAGTTACTGTTTCTCTTTATTAACCACTCTCTTTATACATAAAGTGCATAAAACGCATCTGCTGTTGTATTTTTTCTCAATCAATAAATCACATTCAAAGTCTTCCCCCTATGTGACCCAGAGCTCTGATTATCAAAGCAGAAATTATTCCCCTCTAAGGATCCCCCTCCCACCCCCTGAGTTAATTCCCATGCACCACTTTCATGCTCGCTATCTTTCACTCATTGATCCTATTGACATGTAGAACGGATGTCTTCCATGATCCATTTGTCGTTTTTCCTCCCCTTTCGATCAAGATGTTATCTCTCTGCTAATTCTGCCTTTGATCTCCTTAGTCTGGAGTGTGAGGCATGGCTAACTTGAGAGTGCTAACATTAGCTCCTAATTAGCCTGTGCATGCACAGTCTGATGGGAGAACAGAACTTTAAAAGCACAGCGTTGAGTTTATTTACACTGGAGTAAAACATCTTAACATCTTTTCATGTTTTTTCAGCCTGGTAATTAACAATTGTATAGGGCATCATCAAACATTAGTCTGTTTAGATAATGTCTGTAACCACTGTGATGGCATTTACTGGCTGCTATTTTAAAGCCTGAGGTTAGCATTTCGACCATCATTATGTTGTTTGTGTTTTCAAGGCTGCAATAATCATATCTATAAAAAAAGCATGAGACTGAAGTAAAGAATTATCTTAAATCAAGTCAGCAAGTTTTACAGACTTCTCCTGTAGTGAATTTGTGAGCTTGCTGGCCAGTTTATTTATTTCCCCCCCAAAAATGAAGAAAAAAACAATTTAAAATAAGGTGCATCGAGTGTAGACACCAATATTTGCTGACTTGAGCGAGCATACCCAGGGATGGGTACCTTTCACATTTGAAAAAAAATAATACCGCCCCCCAGTAACTATCAATCAGCATCAGTACATAACGTAGTCAGTTTTTGGTACTTTTGTGTGTCTTTATATGGTGATGAATATTAATTTGATTACAATTAAAATCTTAAAGTTTTTCAATTGAACATAATTATTTCTCAATATATAAACTTGCATCCCTGTGTTTATGTCCAGCATGGAAAATTGCCTACTCTTCCACTCCCTCACAGTCACAGGGATGCATTTAGATACCGTTTGATTTTGCTTGAATTGGTACTCGGTACTGCAGACAGAGAATTAGGATAAGACAAGATAATACTTTATTGTCCAATTACTCCGAAATGTATTTTGCAACATCCAACTTAACCAACAACACAGTGTCACTCACATTCAAAAAAAGAACATCATATTTAAAAGAAATATAAAAAATATATATTTTTTAAAAAGTCCAACCAATTGGGTTGGTACCTACAAAAGTACCTCATTCGGTACCTGTCCCTAAGCATACCATAATGCTACATAAACAATGCCAAAAAATCTACACTGCATCTTTTTAGGCTCAGCAGGCAAGAGTCTTGGTTTAAAATGTGGGTCAGAATGAAGGAACAAAAGCACCAACAATAGGCATAGAACAGAGGTTGAGTTCAATGACTGATTTAGATGAATCAACACCTAACATGAAGCAAGCAGTCCATACTCCCATGTCACTAAAAGAGGTTAGGCTAGTGCGCCTCTGAACATAGAAATGGGTTATAAAGGTGGTTGTGAACTTGTCTAAATCTGCTGTAAGTGGGCATTTACGTAAGGAACCTGATGAGAATTGATCATTTTTTGAGTGAGCCTTAAAAGGCCACTGTAGGAACTGCAGCATTTGTCCCTATTCCTCAGTCCCAGCAGTGGACACACACAAACTGTCAGGTTCAGGTTCCAACCAGAGGAACCTGAGGATTCTGGTTGCATTCCAGCCCAAAGATAACTGTGATCAACACTAATACGAGCAGATTTAAATAATTCAGTCACAAGAGGCGCATCATTTCAATGCCAAGTATGGCCAAACATCAACATAATCTCACAGAATCCGATCTTCAGATTCATGTAAGTGGCCCATCCAGCTGCTAAATAACGGCTCTGGAGAGCCAAAGCTTTATTTGACCATTTATTGTAGATGGAGTTGCTGCATGACTGACAAATTCAGTGGAAAAGTCAGCACACTAACGCAGTCAGATGGAAAGCTCTGTTCCCACAATTCTCTCAACAATACAGCTAGGAGCAGGACAATTCAAATTTGTGACGTGATGAAATATGAAAATTGCCTTTTGTGTAGCAGAGAGGCAACAGCAAAAAGAGCAGCTTCAGTCTCCCAACGCGGCTGTACACGTCTCTGCCCTGCATCAGATGAGAGCTTTCCTGATATATCTTATATCACATAGAATCAAAAGCCTGATTAAATATAAAATCATTAAAGGAAACTGGTAATTTATCTCATTAAATATGGACCTCAAGGAAATGCAAAGCACAGAAGGCAGCAGGGGGTTATCACATCGGCTTTTTAAGGCCAGCATGCGTCCAGTCTCCCCTGTTGTTACTTCCTGAGCTATCGTATTCTGCTGGTTGTCTTTGATTGAATTTCATAGGTTTTGGGTTGTAGAAGAAGAGTCATGTCTTTTGATGTTTTTAAAATCATCAAACAGAAAACACATCAGCCCAATATTTGCTAAGTTATGGGGGTAAATGTGGAGGGAAGGCGGGAACACTCAGGGATATCTGAGAGTGTTTTGGTTAATTGAATGAAGACTGAACCTGCACTTTAGTGCTGTCTTGTGTATTAAAGGGGCATTAAAGCAGCAATATAAATGTTTTATCACATTAAAATAAGATAAATGGACAGGACATCCAGTACATTTCAAGATAATAAAATGAAAATTTAATGAACTGATGGGAAAATTAGGTCACGTACACAGTGCAGCAGTCTGGGCCTGTCTGTGACCCTGAGTGTGCTTGGCTATATCTTCTTGTTTTGGCTGGAGCTTTGAGACATTTTAGTGATATCTAAAAACAGTTTGGGGCATATTCACTTTGCTTGTGTATCATGTGAATATTGCTTGGTGCTATCAAGTGTCAGGGAGAGATAGCAATTACAACAATGAGGCAGTAAAGCTGCAAGAGATGGAAAAAAGCAGCCTATGCACAACAAGAGTAAACATTGCTGTCGCTTTATTTTATTAAAGTGGCTGCACTTGCCATCTGTTTTTTCAGTGCCTGTGAGGGCTCTGTGTTTGATGGGTACCTCATCTCCAGGCTAGATACTGCTTCATAGCAGACAGGTCATCAAAATGAGTGACAAGTGTCGAGGGCTTAGAACATAGCCATCTGAGAGGGAATTACCCACAGGAAAAATGAAAAAACAAACTAACAAACATATAATTGCTTTAAGTGGAATGGTCCTCTGGTGGTGACAGGGGGATTACTTGAAAGTCTACTTTTTTATCATTGTTTTGAAACTAGCAAAAAAAAAAAAAAAGGAAAAGAAAAATACTATGAAGACTAGTACACTCCTCTATTAGAGCAGAGCTCCAGCAGAAATGCACAGTGGAAATAAGCTACCTCATCATGCAAAATTCTCTCAGAATTACTCCACTCGTTGGCTGGAGAACAAGGACTCCTTTGGGGTAGAATCAGCCAAAAAGTAAGACTCTAAAAACAGTCTTGAAAGCTAGGAATTTCTAACACGGAGGGAGTTGTCACTGAGATTTGGCATTGATTAAAAACCCTGTCAATCTCCATTTTAATGATTTTTTTGTAGACAGGCCAGTAAAATTTAGTTATGTCACCTTAAATGCATAACACTGTGACAAAGTTGGCCATGAGGTTAAGCAAGACTAATTCAAGTCATTTCTCTTTAGCTTAAGGCATGCAGGATATTGACTGCATAATATACCATGTTAACACGAAACTGCAAATTAAGAATTGATCCTGTCACTGGGAGGATATTTCCATTTGTCAGAAAAAAAAAAAAAAAAAGAAAAAGGCGTACTGCAGCTTTTCCGTGTCAGGGCTCAGAGAACATTTTGTGTTTCACTGGATGTAGTCCTCATTGAGCCTGTAAGGTCCTTGAACTGCAGAGAATTGTGAAATATCCTCAACTGACTGCGAGAAAGCCTTAAAGCGAGAGCAGCTTCGTTCCTGTGTTACTCGGGGAAAATAAGGAAATGCATGTCAGACCTATACAGTACAATTCGACTCCCTCAAGTGCCATCCATCATTGAAGGGCAGAACACTAGTTAGAGGGAGGTGCAGAGCAGCTTTCTGTCCCCCCCATCACACTGTGATGGAGAGATGACCCCCGGGGCCCTTTCTCTGATGCCGGCTTGAGCTGCTAGACCAACTAAGGTTGAAGTGGATATGGCCCCTAGCCAGGCGGCATCCCACCTTTCTGACGTACGCTGCTCTACCTGCTCTGTGAATCCCTTCAGAGGTGAGACGACTGGGAGAGTTTAAGTTCTACAACTGTACAGTCTATTTCTGCCTCCGTAATAATCCTTAAAGTTTCTGCTCAAGAGTCCCAGGGACCTGCCAGTGGACACTCAGGGACATCTCTTATAGCCACAAGCTACACCAGGCTAATTAAGCAATCTTCCTCCATGTGTCTTTGTAATCTTGTTCTTTCAAGACCGCACTCACACACACATCACCACCTCCAAACCTGCTGCTTCAGCATGCTGTTGCCCAGACTAACTGGCGTGGGTAAGAGCAGGCAGCATGCTATCCAATTTTTTTTTTTTTTTTTGCCTAAGTAGAGAGAGCCATCCACTTCTGTTAGAGTAATACACGAGCACATCTAGAGCTTAGGGATTCTGGCTTAGGCACATGGGCTCACTCATTCATTTTACAAGCTTAGTGCTAAAACCGGACATTTTTCAGCAGCAGTGTGGTGTTAAAAGCACTATTTATGGATCTTAATGTGTGCTCATATGCGTGTACTTTTCTTTCCACACATAATTCAAAACACTCATCTGGGTTTTTATCCATGTTATATACGTGTGGATAAGAGCTGAGTAGCTTGTGTAGATCCCAATTAAAATGAGGAGAGCATTGGGACTCAGTCCCAGAAAAATGTTCCACAAATTTTCTGCTAAATCACTTTGGATTTGAGCTTTCTTCTTCTTTTTTTTAAATTATTTAAACCACATGTTTTGCCTTTCTTTCAGCTTTTATCTTTTACGTGTTTCTGAACATACCAACCACCTACCACATACTAAGATGTGGAAAAAATGGTGAAAATGATTTAAAGTTGAGGCAAAAGGCGAATCCTACGACATGAAAAGCATTAATTCAAGCTGTAAGAACTGCAGCGCAAACAAGTTCAAGGTCTGACAAAAACATGCTATTATCATTGATGTTTCCAGAGTCTGCCAGTCAGCCGGACACAATGATGAAACTACAGAGAAATCACTTTTGTGTGCAGCAGAAGGTGGAGTGAAATTGAATGCAAGGGGGGAGATTTATTGGGATAATGGGACTTCTATTCTCGCACTGTCTAGATTTCACATGAGGCCGCAATCTCTGCTACACCATAATATGTCAGTTCACTGGAAAAGAAAATAAGCCAATTCTATTCTTTACAGCGGTTAATGGCCTGGACTGTGATACCATGTCCTTTCTCTAGCCCTGTTCAAAGGTCTAGCCTGTCTGCAGTCGTCTGACAAACGCTGTAATGTGTGTGTGTAGATCTCATTGTTAGAGATCACATAAGCAAGAGCACATTTTTAGACTCAAATTGGGCGAAGGGAAATCTAGACGCATTCAAAACTGTGACGTCTTGACAGATCATCACTTTCATTTTGGGCTCAGCCGCACTGTCCCAGAAAGTCATTCTTAAAAAAGGGCGGCAGTTAACCATTGTCATTGGTGTCAAAGCATAATCCAGGTTAGAGAGTTTAATTCTGCTCCAGTTAGTTACTCTCTCTTCCAGTGACCTATTTGCACCGCAGCGAAATTACAAACAATTGGGGGTAACAAACAGCCACAGCTGATGTGTGCACAGCATAATGCATCTGCAAGAATGAGCTCAGGATTATAAGCGTATTACTCATGACAAGTTGCCCCAGGGGAACACTTGTAAGGACAATTTTTCTACAGAAGCTTCCACAAAACTGCCAGCCCCGTGACCTGTCCCTTCTCGGGTGGTGGCAGTTCCAGCAGTGGTGAGCACAGGGCGCTGAGCTGGTACAGACTGGCATGCTCCCACTGCACTCAACAGTACTTACAAGAAGGCTATTTGATAAGGCGTGGAAAGGGTTCAGATTTCAAGCCCTGTTTTCAAGGGTGTGAACAAGCAGATGTGGGAGGTCCAGAGAAACAAGTGTCACAACAAAGTCCTGGAACTTTGTGTAGAGCCCTGAATTACTGTGCCCGTAATTATTATCAATTCCTCTGAATAACTTCATTTATTAGAAAAGGGAAACTCACCAACATGGTCAAAATTTGACTGCCAAGGCAGATGCACAGAACAAAAACTGCTTTACGTATTCCCTGATCAAAATTCATAAAAACCATTAAAGCGAGTATGAATACTTGTCAAATCAATCCTCACATTTAGGGAACATGGAATACAACCCACAACATAGTTTCTAGGCAAAAGATAATTTAATATAGATGGTTTGAAACCAAATACAAAAAAAGGGACCTCCTTATAAATCCTACCCATCCAATTTCCCACTTGTTACAGTCCACATTTTAACACCTGACAGAAGCGTAGTCCATGTTTACATGTTCCAAAGCGACATCCCTAACCTGACAGTGGATTCTGAAATGATAAGCGCACAAAGATAAAAAGTCACATGTGATAAACTATAACAATATGACCACCTGTGCAATCCATTGTAAACCATAAACTGGCCTTTCACAAAGCCTCTGTATTTTCAGTTTTTGTTGACACGGTCAAAGTGGTAGTTACTGTACTTTCCACTTATAATTGTAGTATAATATGAGGTGACAAGCCTACATTACATTCAAGAGTGTATGCAACATTTCCCTCCTGTGATACACATTCACTTCAACATCAAAAAAAAAATATCAGGTACTATATTGACCTAAATATGAGAGAGGGTGTTATTTGTTTCATTAAAGAAGATCAGAAGATTGTCTTGAATCTGAGGTCAAGACTTTTGAATCACTGGTGCAGGTTGCACACTGCTCATGATTGAAACCAGCTGACATGTCAAGTGACCCAAAACTTGGTCAAGTTATCAATAATTAAAGAGAGAGGAGTTATAAAGCTGATTTTTAGATAATAGTTATTAAACACCAGAGACATTACACTACTTGAAGCGGTCCACTGATGTGGTATCATTAAGTGGCAAATCTGAAAATGGCAAGCAAAAAAGGCAGTCTTAAAAATGCTCATAGAAAAAACGCCTGAGGTCCTTTCAAGAAAATGAAAGGAGAGATAAAGTGAAGAAAATATCTTCTTATTTTGATAAATGGTCTTATTGGACCCAATAAGAGCCACATTAATCCGACAAGTTCAAAATAAAATTCTTATTTTAAGATAGTAAATGGCAAAAAAAAAATGCCTGAAAGGGTAAAAAAAAATCTGTTTATGTTATCTCTTTACAAGCAATTCAGGCGTCATTTTGTCTTTTGATATATATTATACTTTCCTGGACTTGTCAGGTGGATGTAAAAATGCATACCTTTCATATTTGAAATGATACAGTACTGATGCCTGGTACTTGGCAATTGGTACTGGTACTCAACGGTACCATTTTTAGGGACTTTTGTGTGTGTTTATGTGGTAACAAATATTCATTTATTTAATTATAAAATCTTAAAGTTTTTCAGTTTAACATATTATTCTCAACATATAAACTTGTAACACTGTGTTCATGTCTAGCATGTAAAATTGCATACTCTCCCGCTCCCTCACAGTCACAAGGATGTGTTTAAGTACAGAAACATGGTACCGTTGTTTACGTGAATCAGTACTTGGTACTACAGGTACTACAGGTAAAAGTACCTAATCCAGTACCCATCCCTAGGTGAATATGGCTCAAACTATGCCAAATAGGACAAATACTAAAATTGAAAACTTAATACTTGCTCTGATTTCAGTTTTTGCTGTGTAAGAAAATGGAACAAAGGTTTTCCCATTACCAGGGCTGCCATCCAGCAGAAAGCCTTGGAGATGTATGTGACCATATGGCAACGTAAGGTTGTTTTTTTCACTGAGATAAATAGACAAATTGATAAAATACAGATTATTTTTACCTTGAGGGTATTAATGGTAAATAGACACATTCAGTAAATTTACTGCCTCTCTAGCCCTGTAAACAGAAGCTGAAAATGTAAAAGCCTCCTAAAAGTGGATTTCATGGAGGAGCTTTCTTAAGGAGTGTCACGGACTGCACGGGCGGTCTCTTCTGGCTGATGGGCATAAAACCTATGACAAAGATCAAATACTCCAGTTAATTATCTACAAGCAACTTTTTCTGGTTGTTTTTATTTGACTGACTTGGTAGTGAATGATGCACCCTCACAGGCACATTGACATCTGTCTAAGGAAACTCACACCCCTGTTTCAGCACAGTATATTGGCACCCTGGCAGGCTCTCAAATGCTGGCACTAAGGGGAAAAAAACAAGTCGCATTAGGCCAACATTCTGCACAGCTTCTGCTTCCACATCTTTCTTTGTTTGATATATTGCTTATGCTTTGTACACACAAACCAGGCTAAAGCAGTGCTGCCCTGTATCATACTGATATGGCAAGCAGTAAAAGCAGAGGAAAATCCTTGACAGGAGTTCAAAATGAACAAATATACAGCACTACACGCATCATAGAGGAGATCTAAGGCAGGGAAATCAGACAGCATCACTAAAGAACCTCATTATCATGCAAATGTCATTTTATTCCATTTTATCTCACCCGTCTCAATAGCCCATATGGCAGCGTGTCCGCAAAGAGGAAGACACAGGGAGACCTCACGCTGGGCAACCGGCCACTGCAAAATTCCTCCATCTGTGGTCAGTTGAGTTTGTGTGTGCGTGCATGCGTGCTGGTACCTGTCTGTAATCCACCTGTGTCCTATCAGTGGTAGCCCTCGTGTTACAGCCAAGATGCCTGACCAGTGATCCGCAGAAGAGTGATTACTGTCTGGGTTGGACTGGACGTGATGGGATTGACAGTCAAACTTTTGTCTCATGAAAAATGAGGAGGGCCATCACATGTTTGGGGGTGACTGATTCTCTGGGTTCTTGCACAACAAATAGTGAAAAGAAATGTGCTTGGACTAAATATAAACCAAATCATCAGGGTTTTTTGTGCTTATGGGCAAAATTAATGGACTAAATTCAGCACTTGTGAAAAAAAATCAGACCAAGTTAATTCAGGACACAATGTGGTTTAAGTCTGTAGAATACACCCTTAGTTTGATTAAATACTGGATACTCCTCCCACAGTCTTTGAAATAGTGTTCCCCCAATTTTATTTTTGAACTCATGACCATTCCTGATCTGTTGAATTGACACAGGTGATGAGGTAAAGATGTCACTCTTGGCTCTGGGTTGAGCATCTTTTAACATGACCAAAACTGAACTGTTGATGGAACATTAATTGGAAAGCTAGTCTTCAGATCTTTACCAAATCAATTATTTTCTGCAGGACAGGTATGTGAAGAACCTAAAAGAAAAAGCTTGATGGACAGAAGCCCTCTTATTTTATGAAATATAATTACACTAAAAGAGAAATATATCTTCTAAAATACTTCACAACACCAACTTTAAAATACATCTATGGGTAAAATACATAAATGAAAATATAACAGTTTATATAACAGTAGATCAATCTATGTTGTTTTAATGGTAACATTTGCTGGTTTCAGATTCTCTTATTTCAGTTATTTGTGCTTTCCAAACCGTCAACTTGTGCTTCAAGAAGTGAAACTGATGCACAAAGGCAAAAAAAACAAAAAAAAACTGCAGTTCCACAAGTGTCCACTTGAGGCTGGCTCCAGAAGTACAAGAAACCCCTTATACACTTGTTTAATGGCTCATTTCTCTAACAGCACACACTGAGTGTTGTTAGCCTGTTGATATTTTCATGCTAACCACCTCAGCTCCTACTGGAGTATAAATAATAAACCTCTGTAAGTTTTTTTTTTTTTTGGAAGGGAATAAGTTGACCAAAGACCAAGGAGGGAAATGCCAAGCTTTGGAACAACTTCTCTAAACATCCCAATGTGACAGCACATTAAGATCTGTCAAGTTATTATGCTTGTTTTACAAAAAAAGCATGTTAAAGACATTAGTCTGGGCTATGTGGGAATGTGACAAACATTGTTAAAAAAAAAAAAAAAAAAAAAAAAGATTAAAAAAATTAAAAGGTTATTAAGAAATAAGAAACACAAATAATCATCAGACTCATGGATAAAATTAGTGAAAGCAAACTGGAGTCTGATTACATACACGAGGACTTGAAATGTTGCTCTCTAAAATAAATGCACCCTTCCTGCAAGCCAGTGAGTAATGAATGCCGTGACTCACTTAGATTTGACCACAAAACCAGATCTGCAGAGTCTGAGTAACAGTGGATGGACTGATTTCACTGAGCAGGACAAATCATGCATCCTGACAGCCACCAGACATACAAGATAAGCAGTTTCCATGCTGTCTGAAGCAATCAATTTAAAAAGAATTAAAGAGCTCAGTGATTATGATGAGAGTCGTTCAAAATAAAATAGCACTGTAATCAAAATGATTTAGAGAATTGGGGTGTGATGCAACACCCTTCAGTCCAAACAAATGCATGCATGCCTGCAGGTGCTCTCTTCTCATACACACACGCACACACACATGTATGTGTTCCCATGCATCCAAAGGAAAAACATTTCTAATGAGATTAACCAACAGTTGAGAGACGTGCACACCACACGCGTGTACATAAGAGTGGAAAAATTCACATGGGGAAACTGAAATGGAGTGCACTCTAACACAGCCCGAAGACAAGAATTAGAAAAAAGTGTGTGTGTGGTTGTGGAGGGAGGGGGAAGCAGCTGCTCAGGCATACGAGGGAAAAAATCCAGAAATTAATTGCTGCAGATCTGGCAGCATTTATGACATTTATCAGGAATTTTATTAATGTAGTCTGAATCTCTTTTTTAGAGGCATAAACCATCAGGAAATATGAAGTAGACTTAAGTGAACAAGATAGAGTGTTACAGACTGCACACAGTTTTTCCTCTGTCATTCACTATAAAAAGTTTAGTGATGCTAAAAAGCAGGAGCGCTTACAGGCCCGTCTTGATGCATTTTATTCAGTATTTCTGCCTCTACTGGCCACATTTTCTAAGAATACTAAAACAAGGTTATGATACAGCTTAGTCAGACAACTCAGGTTATTCAGGTTGAAAATTTGAGCTTTGAGCTCCAACCTCATTACGTCTTATAGATTTGTTTTCCTTGCAGAAATATTAAGAGTGATGAGATAATGTCTTAACCCCCCACCCAGTAGAGGCCTGCACGCTATTGCAGCGTGGTTCCACCATTTACCATTGTATGGTTTTGAAGCCAAAATACCCCCGTCACAGGTGCAGCCATTGGTAGCAGTAGTGCAGCCAGAGTCTGTGCAGAAGAGACTGTGAGGGATTCTGGGAGAATCTGATCGCAGTGAATCTGATTTCTTTCGATAGTCTAATCACTTCTTGGCTCTCCCACCCGACATATTTTACATTCTCCCCAAAAACTACACAAGAATGGCAGCTGTCAATCATCGTTAAACATAACATAACGTAAAACTTCGGTTTTAACCTCGTATAACTAATGAAAATGAAACTGTTCAGAAAAACAGAGGACTTGAATGCAAGGCAGCCAAATGGTATCTTCAAATCACAACAACAATCGGATCCGAAAAACATTTCAACAAGGTGTATTAATCTTTTAAAGTTTGACTACAGCCCATCTAGAATGACTGGAGAGCCGAATTTTTTGACCTATACTGCAACCAGTCACCAGGGGGAGCAGTTTTTGTGGTGACCTCACTTCAAGCTGAGCAAGATGACGTCCATTTTTTTTACAGTCTATGGTTAGAGCCCGATGTGGAACAGGGACCTAAAATATAAGAAGGACCTAACATAACAACAACAGCAACAACAACAACAAAGTAACAGTCAAGATTCATTGTTATCGCTACATATTGAGTTCTAACAAGTCTGATAATACTTTGAACTACGTCCCATTGTTAGCCATGCAGATATCCAATCATATTTTTCGTAGAGGGGCCTTTAGGATGGCCAACAAAAATGACAGATGTTTCATTTATTTATTCATTCGTTCTTGACTTATTTATTAAATAAATTAACTTTGCAGGAGGGGAGGGGCACCCCAATGCTATGTCCCTGGACACGCCCCTGTTGAGATATTAGACCTGTGTTGTTTGCTGACCTGTATGAACTGAGCAGTACTTGAAAATATTAGCAGAACTCAGTTTCACACAGCCAAAGCAGAAGTCTTCCTTAGGATTTTGAAAAGCTCTGAATCCTCATTTGAATCTTAAATGGATGTTCTACATGTGTCCCCTCTCTAGTCTGCTGACACTGGCACAAAATGTGTCTTTTTTACATTTTTGTACCATGGGGGTTAAACTTGTACAAGAACACACATCCATGTCGATATTTCAGGGACCTGCTGATGCAAAGGCTGACAGTCTGGGTTCATATATTGCCTTTTATCCAACTTAAATGGAGTGACACATCATGCTCACCTCCCAATTTTTTGCTTGTCAGTCATCTCTCCTGCAACGAATAAAGCTGCACACCAGTACAACCTGTCACTCTGTCACTCAAACGCTGGAGAAAAGACTTCACGTCACTATTCAGGTAGAGCTGGGGAGGAATTCCTCTGTCTCGTTTGATTTCTCCGTCTGATCCTTCATTTTATGTGGGCTCTTTGTTATCTCCCTGAAGGAGGGAATCACATTTTAATTAGGTCTATCCTTGGTTAGCGGTTCATCTCTTGCATCTCCCTGTCCTATGTGCTCGTCCTATGGGCTTTGCTTCCACTCTCGGTCCCCGCTCCCTGTCACAATCTAACATCTCCCCCATCTTGTGCCATCTTTTCATTCTTTAACCGCTCCATCTCCACTCACAATCTTGCTCTCCTGCTGCTGACAACAAAGAGCGCCCTGCCTGACAAAACCTGTTTGCTGCAGATGGGAAAAACACAATCAAGAATCACAGGAATGGAAAAAAAAGGAAGAAAAATGCATACATAACACATGCTAAGAGCAAAGAGCAAATGGAAAACAGGCGAGTCTTTGCTCCTGGGCTATGAACAGCTTGCCTGTATATGAGAGTGGCTGAATCTTTCTACTAAACAGGATACTTAGAAATCTCTGCCCTCTATAGGGAGAAAGAGAGGTGCAATACTGGCAGACGTCTCACTTCCCATGAAGCTAAATCCATGAATTATGATGCGTTTTCACAAATTATCAACCAACATTTAGAATTAATTAAGGTGAAAAGTTAAGTCATGTCTTTCAATACAGACCTCATATGGAGAGACAGTAGATCACAATGCATGAAACCACACTAAATAAAAACTTAACGATGCCCTTTTTTCTTTGTTTTTGCTTTGATCTTGCCAAGTTGCACTGAAAAATATTTTTTTTGCCTCCATAAAAAAGCTATAAATCTTCACTGTGGAGTACAGTCCCATTGGCAAAAGTTACATCAATGTCTTTTTCTGTGACACTGTGACAAAGTAACTGTCAATTCTGATCAACAAATCTATCAGGTCCCTGCTGATACATGCTCAGCTCAGCACCAGCAGGGTAAAAAAGCCCTATTATCTGCCCTTGAAAGGCATGGTTTTAAGACGAACCCACACATTTGTACACCAAACTAATGCTACACAAATATAAGAAGGGCGAGACGCTCAAGGGGAGCAGCAAAGCATCACTGGGTAAAAGTGTTAAATCCACACGGCGCAGCGATGCAAAAACACCATAATAACAAGAAATGCAGCATGAGAATCACTTATCATAGTGTTTCACAAGACAGGTAATGGATTATGTACAGGAGCTTAAGGCAGCAAAATTGTTATTACGATAAAGTTCATAGTATGGCAACAGCAGACAGATTTAGAGTTTTTTTTTTAAGGACCTATGCTGAAGCCATCAGTGCTCAGACCGTGGATTGATTGCTGTGCCTGGAAATTACAGCTCCTGCAAGCCTAAGCTGCAGTGCAACCTGCGGTCCAGCTAGCGGCGAGGAAATGCTTGGAGTAAACACAGTGTTTTCTGCACACATGTCATGGTTCAGATTTATTTAGAGGGCAAACGCCCCATTAGTTGGGCTTTTTAATTAGCACACTTGTGAGAGAGGGTCATTAAGGATGTCTGACAGAGGACCTGCTGATGAGGAGGATGGAGACACTACTAGCTCTGGCCTGGATACCACATACACACACACACAACACACATTAAAACAGAAACACACACACACAACACACAGGGAGGGGGCAGATCTGCTTAAAAACCAATAACGTCTCACACAGTCATCGACAGACCCAGCAAGTCAACGTCAACGGGTGCCACAACATCTCCACTGGAGAACAGCCACAGAGCACAAACAAGTCTCCCACAAACACACACATACACACAAACAGATCCTATTAAGAAAATTAACATTCAGATACATATTCATGGAGAACACGAGCAAGAGAACAGGATTGTCATCGTACCATTTTCAGGGTGCTCGGTCTCTCCAATGCTGCCATCTGGAGTGGTCCTCTCATAGTGGTCCTCAGGCAGGGTCAGGGGTCCGATGCGAGGGCCAGACGATGACTTACTGCTGGGAGTCTCCGATTCCTCCAAGCCGCTGTCATAGTAGCTGTGCTGAGAGGCGTCCTGCAGGTCCTGCACCGGGTTGGTGGTGGAAAAGGTCACTCGTCGGTGGGGATGCTGAAAAACAGAGCATGAGAGGAGAGATCTTAAACAAAAAAGGAATGGATTCTTCAACCTCACTTTTCTGTTGTTTGATGCTTCCTGGGAGACAAACAACAGATCGTAGGGGCAACAGTTGCCGGGCAGACTACCACTTCAGACCACTTTCTGAATTTCTTCTAGCCCTATTAAGTTCACTCTTCAAAAGTCAGAAAATAGTATTAAATATTAAACTCTCTGAAATATTAAATAGGCTTTAGCACTATTATTATTCTGAGCATTATATAAGGTAGGAATATATGGACAGGGTGAGGTTATGGACTCCAATAATGAGAGCGTGCAAACTAGCAGGAGGAATGTGATAAACTGAGACAAAACATAAACACTCTGTTAAAGTATCTCTCACTAGAGTAAGAACTTCTAAATGTGGGGCATGTGTGTAAATATGCTGTATGATACCATCTTTCATATGCATGTATTTGTTTGCAGAGCATAATAAATGAAGAGACTGTACTACATGTAAAGGACTTGTGTTTAGACGCTGGCCTAATAATTTTCTTTTTCTGATGAAAAATCCTGGAAACGCATTCCTTTATGTGGTGACAACTCGGTACCCATCATTGAGGATAATGATACAGTAGGTGGAGATCCAGTGTGGAGAAAGTGACGAATTCATGTTAATGGTTGTCAATCTTATCACACGTTCCAGATGGAGGTGGTGCACTGCACGGTTAGAAAGAATAACAATGTAACTGCCATGAACATGATTGTCAATTATTTTCAGAGCATTCACTCAGAAAGGGGTGGACTTTTCTTAGAAATGAAACACAGACCAGCTGGTTTTAACATACTCAGGACACACTGACCCCAAAATCCTCTACCGTCACCCAGATAAAGCAGCAAGAATTATTCCTCGTTAAAATGTAGAAAAACCACTCCGTCATGCTAAGAGTGAATGTGTAAAACACATATTGGTTGTGTTGCCCAGAAAGTACCCCGGATCACTTAAACCTTCCAAAGTCATTAGTCCCTGCTGCTCTGACTCTTAAATTGGGTGCTACGTCTGCCTCCCACTGTCACCGTCTCTCCTGCTGTGATCGGTGCTGGTGGCTGCAGCCCTTCCCGCTCCACGCTCATCCACACACCTGCTCCTTCCCCCTCTCTGTCGCTCATCTCCTGAGCAACAAGCCTCGGCCACACCGCCTCCTCTGCTGTCATCTTCTGTCAGAGAGGGCCTGTGGTTTTACACGAGCTAACAGACTTGAACGTTAAAGCTTGGTTGAAATCCATCCAGTCACCAGTGTCTGCACCGTGTGTGCGACTGTTTGCTGTAGATTATCCAGAAGACTTCTTTGTTCACTTCACATCTTTTAAAGAGCTGCTTCATGAATTCTTTCACACTTCTTTTCATTCTTTCTTTTTCTTTTCTGCTGTCTATTCTACCCATCTGGTTTTTGACAACTGACCTGAATAGTTGTAAAGGGGGGGGGGGCAAGTTTTAGCCTGTACAGCTTTGAACTCAGTGTGATAGGCCAAAACATTTTTCCATGAGGGAGAGCAAAACTTTTCTACATCACTGTAATAAGGAATATTGTGAAAGAAAGGTAAACACTTTTTAAACAGCTCAAACACTTTTTTCTCTTATCTTTTTTTTTAAAAAAGGGCCCAAGTTTCACACTAAAACACAAACTCAAGGGATTTGGACAAGAGACAGTTGTCCCTCCTGTTTTGGCCTGCCCATTTTTGGCCTGCCTGTATTAAGACATTCTTCTTCCTGGATACGGTGTTTGCTGATTTGTAGACAAACCTTACAAACGTGTGTTGTTAGGCTGCAAAGACAGAGCATGAAAAGTATTTTTAAAAGTCAGAAAAAGTTTCATTTTCAGAATCTGCCTCTGCCAAATTAATTCTGATGACAATGTGATTGGTACACTAATCAGTGGCCCCAGTGAGCTACTTCTTATCTCCATATTTTATTATTTCTTTTTTGCACTGCTTTTGATGTTTAACCAGGCGGAAAGCTGACAATATTTCTGCAGTTTAACTAAAGAGGAATCCCAAGAAGATCTGAATAAGGCAGAGCTTTGGAATTACAGGCACTGTTTCACCAGTATTAGAATACTTTATGAGGTCTGCTTTTTCTGTTATATCCTGATGAGATCTCATAAAAAAGTGGAGTAAATGATTGATTGAAAATACTGATGAAATCCTGAATTTGATAGCCTGAAGTGCAGCTGAGCTGCATGTAATAAATCATTCAAGATCACACCCCTTATCAAATTGAATGGCTTGTAAATACAGTTAGAAGACCATTAAATTTCCTCTTCCAAAGATCAGTTTACTAATGGCTACTTACCACCGGTCCACAACAGAAAGATGACTCCTTACAGTGCACATGCAATCGTACTCCCACCCCCCTTCCTGCGCCCCCCACCCCCACACATGAGCGCCTCTCGTAAAAGTCAGGAAAGCACTGATACAGCAGAACAGGGCTGCCTCTGCTGCACGAGTCAGCCCAGATCAATACCACGGTCCTGTGCTTTCCACCATTCAACCACTTTTCTGGCAAACAAATCCATGCTAGAAATCATTCTAACCATCAGCCTTTTTAGTACATACACACCAGATACAGAGGCATGCTTTTAGAGCTCAGGTAAGTGCTATCAACACAGTGTTCTCAATGCCGTCAGTGGGCTTCAAAATGTTTTCCAGAAACCTGTTTATCTCCCCCATCTTTTCAGCCGTACTTCTCTCACAGCACAGAGACATCTTTTGGTCTTTCATCTGAATAATGATCATTTGGGTTTTGGGGTGCATCATGTTTTTTCTCCCAGCTGTGCTATAACATAACAGCATCAATAAATCACACACAGTATCCAGAAAGAATCCTGTCACCGTAATCTGTAACGTTTAATGAGACTTTAACTGAATGTTCAGACAAAATTGAATGATCGTGGAAACAGAACACAACAATGGCTTTTTATTTGTTATTGTGATTTGTATGCTCGGTGCACAAATGAAAACGAGAGTACAATGAGGAGTTTTGGGGCATAAAAATATTTGTTTTCTCTACATTATACATGCTCTTTGGTTGTCTGTGAATACACTGCAAAATATCTTACTGTACAAATGTGTCTTATAAGCTGGGTGCAGGGCTGAAATTTCAAAATGAGAGTAGACTGTTTATCATTATGCGCAAAGCTTGTAAATTACATTGATTGGTTGTGGTGAGATTATGAAAAAATACAGGACAGAGTTTAAAAATAGTGACTTTCCTGGAAAAAAGTCCTCCTCTGCTGAACAAATTTAATTCATTCTGTGATTGTTTTTTATGACAGTGCCACTTTTGACAAGAGAAATGCTGATTGGCAGCTGACTTGGTTCAAGACTTCAAATTCTGCGGGGCATTTGGTTGTTTAAATATGGATTCTTGCTTAAACTCCTCCTAAAGGCACCACTCCAGAGAGTCAGCATGTTTCCTGGGTATGATAACTAGCTAGGACTGCAAAGATGGGAAATAGATTCTCCTTTTTAGTCAGAGCATAAATCCTTTGCCAGGCCTTGGGGGGCTGCAGGGGATGCAGCAAGACGGAAGGATGGAAGGAAGGGGAGGCTGAGCAGGAGTGGGGAGTTGGTCAGGCAGACACGGACGGCGCTTTGGCTGGAGGGGACAAGCAGAAGGATTAGATTCTGGGAGACTGGAGGCGGGAAGAGCGGGATTGTTTGGGCATTGTGGTAGGAGTAGGATGCTATGGGGCTGCGAGTGAAAAGAGGGGACATTTACGATGACATCGGAATTCATAACCCCTATTCAGATTGGGCTAAAATTGGCTCATTTTTACGCATAATATTACAATCCTGAGATGGAAATGATACAGCAAAAATGCTGCCTTCACAAGGTGGAGCAAGACACATTTTTAAGTAATAAACAGAAATCATCCTCTGCCTGTCTGGACTACTGGAGACCTCTGGAGCACCTTTAATCTTTGTGCTAGAAATATCACATCCCATCAGCTGCCACAGGGTATCTTAAACAGCTGAATATTTACAGTGATATCCGATATCTCTAAGAACACGTTACAAAATGTCCTTGATTTGTACTGCATGTTTTACCCTTATACATCGTGAATCTGGGTGATCCCTCATGCATTAGCTTGATAAAAGCAGAGCAAAAAATGGCTCCTTTTTATGTCCACCTATTTGACCTAAGTAGTTCAGTGCCATATATCCCACTTTTTATTTACATCCCAACCAACCCTGGACCATGAACCACCTGGGAGCAGAGACTATGTGGCTTTACTGCCTGCTGCATTAAAAAAAAAAAAAAAGCAACACACTGTACACCTACACTGATGACAGCCTGTGCCTTTATATCCCGTCTGCAGCCTCACAAGCACATTATACAGTGGAGGTATATCAAAAACATGGCTAAGTATCTGAGCTATTCAACTCTGAATGAGCAAACCAGACGGCTCTTATGAATCACTTTTATATGAGCTGTTTGCACACCATCACCTTGATAGAAGTTCACTCTCTTCTTGGAACTGAAATCCACAGATGGTAGACAAAAGATTATTTGATTCTCAGAGGAAGGAAAACTTGTCTGAGTCTCACGACCATGAAATATCTTCATAAATATTTCACTTTTCCAAAAATAAGTTCTGGAAACCTGTGGAAACTTGGCTTTACAACAGCATGCAATACAGTGCTTTGGATTGATATTTCCTTACTTATGTGGACAACGAAACGTGAAATAGCTCAAATACTGCCAACCAATGAGCCTTTTTCTGGATTTTTAGATGACAAAATGTCACATTAAAAGGACTTGTCACAGGAAATAAACAGTCTTTGGGGACTCTTAGGCACTGCAAAGAGGAAAGGTACGCTAAAAGCCTTTTGATGTGCTTGTATTTGAGGTTATGTAAGTTGAAGGTACTCATTGTTAATTAATAGAACTATTGATGTAAAATGGAAACGTCCAGGAGACAGACATCTGACGTCTAAAGCAATACATCTTTTCCCTCTCACATCCTCCACTGGGTTTGTATGAGGTAACATAAAATACAAGCACACTGATACAGCATAGAAGCACTGAATATAAAGACTGCACCATTTACAAGTTAATCTGTATCTCAGCCAGGGGTACTCTCAAGCAGTGGACTGAGGTGACAAGAGCCCCCTTCCAAAAAATTGATCAGCCACCCATGTTGCCACACCATACACTAAAGCCCTTTTAGTATCACTCATTCAAAGCATGATACTAATGCTCCTGAAAGGCCCTCAATATGAATGTCACAGGGGGTGATGGGGAGACCAAGTTGGCCCACTACTGAGCCAGTATTGGAAAGAGTATCGGAGGTGTTACAGAGGCGAGATGGTATGATGGAGCAGGCAGGGGGGAACAGCGCCCGTGTTGGTGCATGTCTGAGCATGTATCTATGTGATGCTCATGCTTCATGTTGACCGCTCATGCTTCTATAATGCCATCATATGAAAGACAATGACACAGTTAAGATTGAAAGCATTAAGAGGGAGTGACTACCAAAAGGAAATGCTGTTCCTATGACCAATATAGATATAGAGATAAATAGATTAGCAGTTTGAACACTGTATGTAAAGTACTGTAAGTACTGTGCCTTCTCAGAGGGCGGCTGTAATTGAAAAGTCACCATGCAGAACTTGTTCATGTGAATGAAATTTCAAGCTTCCTGGCTATAAGTAAATATTTGCTTATGGGTAGATATGCTCAACTTGAGACGCCAACGCAAACTGTGTGAAACATTGTGCATTAGACGTATGACCCCCGACTAATGCCACACCCTTTAATGCACCCCAAATCTCAGAAATATAGATTTTAAGGCTGAAAAGAAATAAGAAAGAAAAGGGATACAAAAAGGAAATGAAGTAACTCACAAACAAAATCCCACAAGTTCCCTGTCTCAGCCAGGCCACCCCAGTCAGAAATGCTCGACACACCCTGGAGTGTACCTCTTGCTTCCAAACATGCAGCAGATATAAGCTGTTGTGATCTCAGTGACTTTAACTGTGGGCTTGAGGCTTCTTGAAATTTGCTGGTTTGAATTTCAGAGTGCATTTTAGGTTACCCTGAGACTGGCAGCTCATATCAGATTTTTTGGCACACTGACACATCAAAAAAATATATTTCATTTCTCCAACCAGATCTAAATCACATTCATGGGTGGTTTGCTATCTGATGTAAAAATTGCCTCTCAGACTGCCCTTTGTATCACCTTATAATTTTTCATATCAGAGTGACGTCACGTCCTGGGAGCTGTTAGCACTTTTATCTGCCTGCAACTGCTGCAAAAAAACATACATCAACCACCTCTGTCACTAATGTTGTCTGCTGTGATGGAGGACTTCTGCACCCAGACAAGATATTGCTATGGTGTGAGGAGTGAGAGGATACATCTCCATTATTCACCCAGCCTGCAGCTTGCTGTTTAGTGTCTATGTTGTGGGAAAAAAAAGGACCCCCAGTTTGTACAAAATTCTATGTTGTTTCCACAGCAACGGACGCAGATGGGTTATTGTTAATGGTTAAATCTAATCACCCGCAAATAACACTCTGGACAGTCTGGGTTTGAAATAAAAAATAATGTATTTGCCTGCAGCCTGAATGACAGAACACAAAGGGAATCCAGGGGCAAATAAGCAACAGGGACAGCTTTTTGGTGGCTGTGGAGCATCTCAATTGCCATTGCTGATTTGCACCAGTGATCCCTGATGGGACAGCAGACCCCACTGCTGTTGTGTTCTCCCACAGCACTGAGTTCCCCGGTCCATTTTGAATGCCCTGGAGCTACCCGACACCACTCTGCCGTCAGGTGCCCTGTCATCCAGCCAAGCCTCAGTGACTGCCAGCACACAGGGCTGCTGCTACTTATGCAGATGGGAAAGGTTTTCCATCTTCTCTGCCACTTTCTAAGCAGAGTTCCAGCAGAGTAGCAGGTGAGTGAGATTTAGTGTTTGGATTCTCTGTCCAGTGCCTCCTAGCTTGCATTTGTGTTTTGACTGATGTGTATGTGAGCATTTGGCGAACAAGCTGGCGACTGCATTGTCTGTACTTAACTACCTTGTAGAAATAATTCCCCCGTGGGCTGTTTTTCTCAGCAAGCAGTTGCTATTAGATGGTACATATGGCGAGTCTAGCAGGGATATATAGCATGGTGGGAGTAGGATATTACAGAACATCAAAAAATGATAAAAAAAAAAGAGTTGTTAGCAGCTTAATATGTGTATTTTTATATGGGTGGCAAGTGCCCTACTTCTTTTTATTTAAACAACACATTATTTAAAATTAACCAGTAATGAAAGCATAGCTGCTTATCAATGAGGCCTCAACCTCCAAGTTTTTCCACAATGTTTGACACCCCATTTAGACCAATTTGATATAATCTCAGTTTGTCTTCCTCTCACTGCTTGCTAAAACATATCTGGATCAAAGTGAAAAATTGCATCATTTCATATGAATTAATCATAGAATTAATCCTTTTTAATCAAATCAGATATTTATTTTCCGCCAGAGAAATGGGGACATGTTCTAGATTTGCGTAGATTAGCACAAAAAGAAAAAAAAACAACAAAAACAGATGATGCACTATTTGCAGTATAACCAATGTGAGTTTGTTTCCCCATTTTTCACTTCTATGAAGACAAAATATTGTTCCTCCAAAGGCTGAAATATAACATCAGAGCGAGCAGCTCAACATTGCAGTTAAAGAGAATATCCTGTTACTTTCCATGCCCAATGGGTAACAATATATTTGTCACAGTTAGTTTGTAGCCAAATGGTTTTTATTCAAATTTGTATTACACAGAGGCATTGTAAAGCTGAGTGACTGTGGCTAGTGAAACACGCTGAATATTCACAATTCCACTTGGAAGAGCAAAGCCCAGAGAGCAGCTGAGTTTCCCTAACTTTTAAGAAGACACATAAATCAGAGAAAAGAAAAAAAAAACTCAACTAAACATAATCATCACTGCGTAGTGCAGTGACTTGGGTGCAATTTGCTGGCAGAATATACAGCTTCTGCAAAGACAGTTAGGTTGCAGGAGCTTTTCTTCAAATAAAAGTAAAGTGGTGAAATGGGAGGCATCAAGAGGAAAGGATGCAGTCTTTATGCTCCACACAGAGACAGGTGGAGAAAGAGGAATCTATAGGATGACTCTGCATCACATTTAGCTCACAATAAAGTGCCTTGACTGGTTGTGGAGGCAAACAGCTTTGGTATACTCTACTAGAACACCCTCCACTTTTCAAACCGCAGGACACCTATGTGGCCCTGTTTATCAAGCTTGAACTTGGGTATGTTGTATGTGTTCCGGTGCCGGGAGCCAGGCTTTTCCTATTGAATCATAGTTATGTGTCTCTCAGATATTATGAAATGGGTTTTCTGCCCATGTTAAAGGAAACGGCTGATGTCTCAGTGCCCCTGTGATATGAAAAATTCAATTTAAAAGGATGAGAGAAAGAATGGTGCACGGCCTATTTTCATTTCCCCACACTGAGAGATATGAGAATGATGTTCTGTTGTGTGGAGGAAATGATGCCAATCGTGCTGCAGAGAAATTCCTTCATAATTCAATTCAATTTCTTCTAAATCCCAATGGCAAGCTCCTCTGCCAGAGAGGAGGCAGAGTGACAGAGACAAAAAGGGAGGGCAGGGGACTAAGATGGAAGAAGAGGGACTAAAGATTGAGACTGAAACAATGGAGGACTGGAGATGGAGTCACGGAAAGCAGCCAGGCTCACTGGAAGGTAAGAGGAGGAGACAGCCGTACAAAGTGGATGGGAGAAAAATGTTTTAGTAATGATTAATTCTGGCATTTTAAGTAAAGCCGAGTAATTTTCTCTAATTACCCCTTTGCAGCATCTGACAGAAGCAGAACAAGTCATTTTTTAGGCGATCTATCAGGATAAAATGGAATTTTTATGCAGAAGTGGAAGAAAAGCTTATGATAAATCTTTAGAGTACATTTTCCTGTTTTTCCAAGAGTAGCATCAGTTACAAAATGTGTATGTAAACTCTTTGATCGCCTGTAAGTCTTGCACCCACATTTTCCATTTAGTTACATTGTTTTTGAGTGCATCCTGGCGCTGGCATTTTGGGCGTCTATGCAGGAATCAATGAGCTGCTGCCTCTGAAGGCGCAGAAAAAATGAGCTGCACCGACAAATATGACAATGAAGGAGTGCACCTCTCAGTGCATGCAGCAAGCATAAAAACCATAAAGACTGAAGCAGTTGCAAAAGGGAAATGCATATGGAACTGTTTTTATTTTCCATTCTACCATTATGTCCTCCATTCTCATCCCATCTTACTGCTCCCTCTTCTGCTCTCTGTTCCTGCGCTGACATGCACGCGCGCACACACACATGCATGCACACAAACACACAAATGCACATGCACACACACCCACACACGCAGTTGTTTTTGTAGGTGCAATAGCTCCAAGGCAAGCAGCGTGGAATTGGAGTCTTCAAAGAGTCTTGGATTATCAAAGAGACACAGCTACCAGAAAACTAGGGGACACGCTGGAGAGAGGGGGGAGGGAGGGGGGAACATAAGCGAGAGGCGGGGAGAGGGGGAGAGAGAGGAGTCAGCATGGGTTTGGGTGGAGGATGAAGTGATCAGACAGGGGGAGGGGTGGGGGCGAGGAGTGGGTAAAGAGCAGTAGTCCCTTTGTTCGCATACTGTAAATGGAGAGGAAAAAAAGGCTGGAGTGAATGCATTAAAAAACAATCACATAGACCTTAATGGTCTTGATAGGCAAGACTGAATTCACATTCTTCACTGTCTGTGCCGCCGCCTATTCTCAAGTTTTTTTTATTCTCTTCCTACACAGAAAATTTCATTTCAATGGGAGCAGTGGCCTTGAAATACCATAATGTTGTCACAGTAAAACCAAGTATTACTGCAGCAGGACCCACCATGTGTGAATATAGCTGCCACATCTAATGACAAATCTGACTGTTCACGCCATCCATATGACAGGATGTGGGAGTGCTGGTGTGAATGCATCACCCATCGACAAAAAGCTCTCCGTCAGCCCCTCTGTCCTACAATGAGCTATGGATGTCTCTCTTTTTTTTCCATTACAAGAACACCTCTCACTATAGAACACATTTCAACTCAGTGTATGAAACTGATTCTGGTCGCTTCAGCTGCTGTCAGCTGCAGGGCATCATCCAGCACCGATCTGTCCCACTGCCACAGCTACACCGCTCATAAAACTCCCACTTCCACTGACCCGGTTTGAACTAAATTAGACTCATTTGGTGTGTGATGAGAACGTAAAAGACTCTGAGCAGGCAATGTCAAAAACAGATCAAAGTCCAAAAAGTAATCTTCTTCTCTCTGCACGACTCTTCTAGAAAATGTTGGTTCTTGGGTGAACAAAAGTGTTTCCCCTGCATGTATCCATTTGGTAATCTCACAAATGCTGCTGCAAAGAGCTGAACGATAGGACAGAAAGTATGACCAGGATCCTTTTTTCCTTGATCAATTTTGAGACATGCAATGATTCATAATGATTTAATTTGTCAGTAATTATAAAGAAAGACAAGAAAAAAATAAATGAACTAATAATTAGTGGGTAAGCTGTCTACAATCATTGTCAGTCATACTTTTTTTAATTGGTAGAATTAATGTTACTGCTAATGTTGAACATAGTCCAAAACTACTATTGGCATTCTAAGCAGGCAGCTGTAACACCTGGTGTTTTTCTTGCAGTGTATGTATCCCTGTTTGTTGCTGTGCCAGCATGGGATGTGTGTGTTCAGTCAACCAAACAAAGAACATCATCACCCTTAGTCGCTGTCACCAAAATTACTAGTGGTGAACCAATTTTCAAATATTCAAATTATTAAAGGCATGAAATAACAGTCATATGTTGTGTTTGAGCTGCAGTGCAGGCATCAGCCAACTAGAAGAACTGACTCTTCTGTTAATATGCTACTGCCACAGTGCTGTGATGTTCTACAACCCAGATATAATCAAGCACAGATGACCACTGGACTGGATCAGTGAGTGACCAACAGAGGTAAGTGGACATTCACCTGTAAAGAAGACTTAAGATTGGTGGTGCCAGCTCTGCTAATGTCTCAGCAAACCAATTTGACATTGCCCATGGACTTTGTGATACCATATGCTCAGTTTCAGAGGTTTCTTACCTAAAAACTATTTTGGTAGGTGGAATTAAAATCTAACAACTGCAGAAGTGGTATCTGTTAAATTGCTAGGCCTATCTATTTTTTAGCCTTGCTCTCAGTTTATTTCTTTTTGCTCTTTTGGCAAATGGCTGTCAATCAAAAATATGGTGATGCTCAAGGATTCTGCCTGATTGGTGGAAATTTACTAAAAGTGTCCCTGAAGCTCTTTGACATTAGGAGACCCCTGAGCTGGGGTGTTGCTAACATTACCTCAGATGGTCTCAAGGAGCTTGACTTGATTCAAATTTTGTTAAATTATCACATATCCATATATCAGTGGTGGCTCAGTCAAGGAGGGGAAGCTCATTTTTTTCCCGATCTACATCATAAATTCGTTTGTTTATTTAAACGTAAATTCTACCCTCTGTTCCTTTTCAAGAAAATGATCTGTGACCATGTCGTACCAACCAGGTGTTTCTTCCAGGGATTTTACCAGTGTTCTCTCAACCCTCGTCGTTTTT
The DNA here is from genome assembly GCF_033239565.1 of Halichoeres trimaculatus. NCBI lineage: Eukaryota > Metazoa > Chordata > Actinopteri > Labriformes > Labridae > Halichoeres > Halichoeres trimaculatus. The sequence continues at coordinate 23,494,186 of NW_027437184.1, forward strand.
AAGAAAGGTAAACTTGCTTGGGATCGATAAAGCCTCCGGATCAGTCCAGAACAACTGAGAAGATGCTCCGGTGGAGGATTATACATCAAGATCGCTGACTGGCTCATTTCACTGTCAATCAAAATGGGATTCGGCCTCAGACAGATCATCCAATCATCATACAGAAACCCAGTGCCCAGGCCAGCCCACTGCCTCATAGACCCCCAGAGATGCTCACCGTTCGATGGGCGGGACAAAGCCAAGCGTTTATCCAATGACCACCCAGTTTCCACAGTGGAACAACCCATTGCAACCCAATGCTTCCCAGCTAAAGTCAGAAGACGCTCAGCGTCCGACTGTGTTAAAGCGCTGAGACGCTGTGGGGATGAATGAGAAGGAGGTTGAGCCAGTTACCTGTGATAGGTATCTGATTCTGAACACAAGATGAATGAATTCTAGCACATATTTTGCCAATGAAATGAACACACAGCAGTACATATCACCACTTTTTTGGGGACATTTCAGGGGAAGCTGAGCTGTCTTAGAGCAATCGCCACTGCCATATATATATATATATATATATATATATATATATATATATATATATATATATATATATATATATATATATATATATATATATATATATATATATATATAGTGTGTGTGTGTGTGTGTGTGTGTGTGTGTGTGTGTGTGTGTGTGTGTGTGTATAATTTTCTATACACACACACACACACACACACAGGAAACTGTGAATATCAATTCTTATGCATTCTTCCAAATGCATCCTGTTTTTATTTATTTATTTTAAGCTTTACTTTAAAGTAAAAATAAAATAAAAATGATAAAGAGAACACAAAAGCAGCTCGATGTTAAAAGTCTGCATCTTAATATAGCCCTTTTGTGGACCTTGGGTGTCAGGTGAGCTGCCAATGAAACCCATTTGATTGACAGTGTTGCCTTTTTTTTCCCAAAACAATTTCCTCATCTTTGGAGGATAACCGGAGTTCACTTCTATGATTGCTTTTGTGCCCCTCAGTTCCACAACTTTTTTTTTTCTTTATACAGAAGACTTTCACTTCCTTAACCACTACCTCAAACAATGCTTTGAAGTGAGAAGTGGGCTTGTGCTTGATATGCATGAAGAAAACAGCAGAACATCTTTGCTGTTGCTGCAATTTCTGCAGAGTGACAGGCTGTTTGATCCATCCAAATTGAGTTAAAATGTCCAAAGTTTATCATCTTCTTGGGTATTAATTTGATTGTGATCCCCAATGGAAGTGGTTTTGTTGCCCAGAACTATCATATAAATATGAAAATTAGAGTTTTGTCTGTGCAGCACTAATTCTTATTTAACTATAAGAGCAGAGAAAACTTGGGGTGCTAAAAATGCTTGTCATTTTAAGTTAAGTGCTGCATGTCATACAGTTATTTTAATACAGTCTCTCCTCATTATCTAAAGATCCTTTTGTGTTGCCTCAGTCAAATTAATATTGATTCATTGGTAACAAGCATTTCTCTAAGCTTATGTGGGAGTAATGTAAAAGTCAATACACACAGTGAGTCAGAGCTGATTAATAATGCACATTATATTTGGTTTAATTGGTATCTTTTCTGGCTTAATTAAATAAGATGATGAAATTGGGAAACAAATGTAATTGTCTTTGGTGTCAAGATGGATTTTGAGGGGAGAGGATAAGCCAGAGAGGGGATCAGTGCTGAAACTTAATTGGTAAGGGGGCAGGATTAAAATTTTGATTGGTTTAGGGTTTAGATTGTGATTCCCTCTACCGACATCCTCTTTGTCTTAAACTGTGGAGACTAAATATGCTAATAGGAGCTCACAGGGCCAAAAGAAAAAGTACAGAGCCGACAGGGTTTCAAGGTTGGGGGTTTGGGTGTGATGTGCAAGAAGATACTCTGGAAAGGAACCACATCTCTGAGCAGAGATGAAAAAGAAAGAAGTAGGCAAGAGAAATGGAGGACACAATATGGAAAGGGAAAAGAAAGTGAAAGAACCATACAGTTCGGATTGAGAGTAGTACAGAAGCTTTTTTTTTTCTCATAATGGAAAGAAACGTCGGGGAAATGAAAGAAACAGCTGCATTGGTAGAAAATCTGTTGATCTGAAGTTCAAGGCGATTTGGCCAAAAAAGATGTCACAGAGATGCCGAGATGGAAAAAAAAGAAAAGGAAAACAGCTGGGGAGCGGAAATCCACAAAAAAATCGGATTACACAATAGAGGGGGAGCTTTAATAACGGCAACTCTTACGGCAAGTCTGCTAAAGCAGAAAAGTAGGACCTTTTTACCCTTGCATGTATCAGAGCTTTAATAATGCACCAGATAAATTTAACCACATCAGCTCTGGTTTTCACACCAAACCACTGTTAAGTTTTATTATGTGGATCCAATCCACCCAAACCAAGCTTTGGTGTTGAATTTTGAATTATCACACCCATGTGATTGATGAGACACAGGATTGTGACCTCAAATCTACATTATTACATATGCCCTTCATTGCCACCATTTTTATCATTTAATACACTGTATAATGTACTCTATTAGTTAAGCGTGTTGTTTTATTTCCCCCATGTAAAGGGTTCAAGTTTAGGTTGACTCATTCAGATTTCATCAGTTGCTCTTTGAGTGATTAGGCTCCATAAAAGTCGTTTTGTTCCTTTTAGTTGCTCCTTACGGCAACAGTAATGCTCCCTTTGAGGCCTAAGTATACTTGCGGCCTAAATAATTTTCAAGCAAGCACAACAACAACATTTAGAAGAGAGATGCTGAGAATTAGAGTGTGACTACATTGTGCCTTGGAGTGTGGCCAGCAGGTTGTCGGGTAAGTGAGACGCAGGAGAGGAAGTAGACAGATTATTGGAATTCTGTACTGTTTACTGTAGACGGACTTACCTTTGTCTGTGATAGGGTGAGAGCTGGTATTTGATTCTTAGAAGAAGGTCAAAGGTAACCATCTCCTTTATACACATCACTTGAATACTAAACTGTACAAGGTCTCGTATAAGAGGGCTTGAGAGGAGCCTGGGAATTCAAGACACTTTCTACACACTTCAGAAGTGTCAAATGCTTAAATACTAAATTGGTCATGTGCAAGGATATGTCAAAGCCCCAAAGCACTTAATAGACATGTGCGAAACCTTACCCAGGATATCATGTTAAGTCTTTCAACAAGCTTTTTGGAGGCCAAAAAAAGAGCTTTTCTGGTTGTAGCCCACACTCAGCATCTAATCTGACCCAGACAAAAGATTTATTTCATAAGAGTCTCAACTCGAAAACTTTGACCCTTTTCTTTAATTACTGTCTCAGCATTAAATCCTTTGGCAACAAAATTGTCATTTTGAATTGAAGTTGCACAATGTGGTTTATGTATAGCAACATTTTGCATGACAACTGCATGTTCTTTAGTTCAAGTACAAAAAGCAGTTCAAAACCAAATAGAAACTTTCTGTCTTGAGAAAAGAAGTGCAAAATCTGCAGTTTTTATGTTTTTTTCCTGAGACTAGATCTAAAAACCAAAGAGCCCCATTAACACCCATGTTAAAAAGTCATGTTTACAGAACAAAACTTTTGAACAACCTAGTTTAAGAAACATCACTGGTGTTGCCGGCTCACTTCTGTATAAACACTAGTAGGTAAATTTTGTATCACCAATCTATCTTAAAGGTGGGGTCTTCAGGAATTTATATTACTTGCATTCAAATTGGTTGATTCTCCTTGGTTCAGTGCCAGCGGCAGCACACACCCACTGCCTCCAACTAAAGCTACGTGAATACAACCAGCCTAGCAACCACCTGCACCATCATGTTTCTAAGTGGGGGAGACTCGGGGGCCGTGCACCTGACTTGGCATGTTAGCACCAGCTAATCACAGGCATTTGACACACACCTGGTCAGCATAAAGCCAACTCGTGTCGCTCTTCGTCCTGTGCTGCTCTCTAAATGCTGAAAACAAGTGAAAGTTGAGCCGAGCTTCACCTTTGTTCAGAAACATCTTTATCTGCTTGACATTTTGTTCCAATTTGTGAAACGAATCCAGAGAGGGTATCAGTGCCGAAACCAAACTTGTAAGTGGCCAGGATTAAAATTTTGATTGGTTTCAAGGTTTAGATTGTGATTATGATTCCCTTTACCGACATTCTCATTGTCTTAAACTATGGAGACTAAATATGCTAAATGAGCTCACAGGCCAAAATAAAAAAAGTATAGAGCCAACAGGATTTCAAGGTTGGGGATTTACTAGAAGATACTCTGGAAAGTAACCACATCTCAGAGCAGAGATGGAAAAGAAAGAATTAGGCAAGAGAAATGGAGGACAAAACATGAAGGTAAAGGGAAAAGAAAGTGATAGAACCATATAGTTTGGATTGAGAGTACTACAGAAAAACTTTGGTAGTGTTGTTCTTGCTCCGTGCGACGTCCACTATCCTAGCCGCACGGGGTAGCTTCTTCCACTCGCTAAGGAGGTGTGGCTGACTCTTCTGAAAGCAGAATTCATTGGACATCCCTCCACATCATAAAAGTGGGGTAGAGACAGCAGTGGCAGAATGTTGACTTGCCTCAGAGATCAATGGGTGATGTCACAGTGCCAATGCTCATGCTTTGTACAGTCTATGTTGACAAATTAAAGGATTATCCCATCTTATGTTCAAGAGACTGAAGCTGCAATGCAATCCGGCATTCACAAAGTATGACCAATCTGTTTATTTTTGCTTCACTGTATTATTTTACTGCTTACTTGTTTTACTTATAAATGAAATATATTAAATGAAGCATTCATCGTCTCTTAATCTTCATGCACAAAGGAAACACTACAAAAAGGGCCGTAGTTATTTTTGTATTATGCACTTGTGAAAATTATTGTCTACCAACCTAACTATGGATCCACACCTCACCACCCACATGGAAACACGGTGACATTGATTGTAATTCTTCCAGATATTTAGTTTCAACATAAAACATGACATCTTCTGACCCCAGCAGGATATTTTAGGTGGCATATATTTGCACTGCGCGACTGTGCACCTTAGAAACACGAACACCGCTTCCCTCCTTTGTGAAGCTCCTGTGCTGAGAAACAGTCAGCGCTGCACTGGTGCAGAGTTCACTGCTTTAAACGGGAGAGTGAACAGAGCTGATATCATTGGCTCTGATAGAAGCCAGCTCCAACCATGACTATGATATGTGATCTATCCTAATCTGGCCTCTATTACTGTACTCCATGTAAAGGGAGGAAAAAGTTGGCTAAACTGGAGTGCTCTAATGCTGCTAGTCTACACCAGCATCTGGGTTTTGAAGTAGGGTGTTTAATTTTCTATGCCAAAAACAAGAGAAATCAGTCTTTACAGAAATGTCTGGAATCAGCCCTGCAGTTTGTCAGACCACATCTGGTCATGCTCTATAATGTTGCTGAGCAGACGCTTTGGCAGATTTGCAAATTGCAGTATCTCTGTGTGTTTGGCCGATGGGTTCAGAGCCCTCTCATGGTCAATTGCAACTATATTTTTTATCTACATAATGTCCCGAGGGCAAGTTTCCAATTCAATCTCCTGCAGCTGCTCTCCTAAACAAAACTGAATTAAAGGCAAGTGGAGTTTAAAGGCTATACTTCAACTGAAAGACATGAGAAGGAGTGAACTCAATGGATCGACTTTCCACTGTGCAAACTGTAAAGAGGAAGAGGTCAAGGAAACAACTCATTCAGACTGTTTGTATGTCTGCTGCTGGAATCAAAATCAGATTTTTTCACCCGAAAGAAGCACTTTTCCCATTCAGGATCAGTTCATGGCCGAGTCTGACATGGATTATGGCTGATGTTTGCAGTCAACAGTGCATTTTGTGTTTGTTTTAGTTGCAAGCCCTTGCTTTAAGTTCTGTGCAGCCGATCAATATTTATTGTTTTTAAGCCCAGGGCAGAAGTTGCACAGTCACCACACCTTAATAGCTGTCAGTGGGCCAGTATACACTTTGTCAGCGTAGTCATGTCAGCATGGAACGATACGCTCAATTGAACAAGGTTTACATCAAGCATCCACTTTAATGTTTGATCCTTCTTATAACACACACCTATAGCAGATTGTGATTGTTAATAAGCCCTTTTTCATCTATCTTCAGTCTTTTTTACCAAATGATACAAGAAAAAATAAACATCTAAAATGTCCCTGAAAGTCATATCAGGGGTTAATAACTCCAGAAGGCAAAGATAGTCAAGAGACGAAGATGAGCTGATAAGCAGAGGAAGAAAAGAATCAAGACATGAAAGAAATTAATCCTCAATATCCACTCCCTGCTGGGTACCTTATTGCCTCTCCATCTTCCCATCTCCTGAGTTAATATCTGTATTGCTGCAGCATCTGGCTGCAAAGCATGCATATACTCCCATTTGTTTGAACTGGGACATAATTGGATTGAGGAAAGGGATGAAAAAGGCTTCAACCATACTTAAAACTTTTTTTCTCCCTGTCCCTGGCCATCTTTTAATATGTGCAAGTTTGGGTGTGTGTGTGCATGAGCATGCACATATATGCAATGCTATTAATAGCCTCTCACAGTCTCGCTTGTCTTGATTTGTTACCCTGCATCTGAGATGTCCCGATTGGCAATACATTCCGAAAGCTGGACGAGTTTTTTGGAAGTGTGTCTGCATCTCATTCTTGCGCTCAAAGTAATCCTTTCGATGCAACTGGACGGGGAGACCTCATGCTCCTCCATCTTATCAAGAAAGTGAAAAATCACGCTTAATTAGATTCATAGTGACCTTTTTCATCTCTGGCTACAAGCGCCCAGTCACTGCTGAAGCAGGATGTGTTCTCAACATTGATCTTTTTGCAGACCCGAAGGATTGAGGAGAGCCCCGGCACAGTGAAACGAGGCAGAAAAACAACATATCAAAAATCATCAGATGAAGAGATTACCCGGTTTGAGCGAGCCGCTCTGTGTGTTGAGGCCTTTAGGAGTTAGCGTGTTTTTTGTGAAAAGAGCTCTGTAATCCACCTACTGCATCTCAATCATAGTGCAAACAAACTCACACACAAGTATTGAGTCCTGCCCTCCCCCTCATCCCCCATTTGCGAGACATGCTCATGTAATCCTACCCCATTTCTTGTTCCTAGATCCCACCTCAAATCGCTTTTACTTTTGCCTCCCACTGTCCTGCTTTCCCCTTTCTGCAACAGCAGTCTGCTACTGAGCAGTGATTTTCCTGCAGGGATGAAATAAAAAACACAGTAAAACCTCTACCCAGAGAAAAATATATGCTTCGCTAATGAGGCCAAAACATTGGAATCTATTTCCTTTCCACGGGAACTATTTATCATATGTATTTTCTTGACAGAGCTTACAGTATCACCAAAGTTCAGGGAAGTTTTTACAGTTTTCACACCTTGTTTACAACTAAATAGAAAGTTTAAGGACACCAAAACAGACTGAATATGTTTGGAAGTAACAACCCTGCATGTAAATAATACCATATCCATTAAATTCACCTCCCATGTGCTGCTTCTTGGTGACTTTTTTATGAAGGAAATGTGTTTTTCCAGTCGTACGGATGTAATTCTACAGACAGACATTCAGTTACTAACTCCTGTGTATTGCCATTTCATAATAATATTAACATTTATTTTTGAGGTCAAATGTCAGAAAAGCTAAAAGAGTAATATTTCTAGCACAGGGGTGTGCTGCTTGTGAGCTGCATGTGGCTCTTTGCCTTTCAGTGTGTGGCTCTTTGATCCATTCATTATATATATACACATAAATATATATATATATATATACACATAAATATATATATATATATATATATATATATATATACATATATATACACATAAATATATATATATATATATATATATATATATATATATATATATATATATATATATATATATATATATATATATATATATATATATATACACATAAATATATATATATATATATACACACATAAATATATATATATATATATAGATATATAGATATATATATATATATATATATATATATATATATATATATATATATATATATATATATATATATATATAGAGAGAGAGAGAGAGAGAGAGAGAGAGAGAGAGAGAGAGAGAGAGAGAGAAAGAGAGAGAGAGAGATCAATACTAGGGTGATGGGATTGATACTTAAGTTTCAGTTTCTCTTCTCTACATGTGCCCCTCTCAATCTTCATGTGCTCATAGCTATCTATCTATTTATCTATCTAGATAGATAGATAGATAGATAGATAGATAGATAGATAGATAGATAGATAGATAGATAGATAGAACTTTGTGTCCTCCGCAGTAAAAACAGAAATTTGTCTTTGACATGGCTCAAAGTACAAATTTAAACACACTTACAATCACAATAAATATAGCTTTAAAAATTGGAAATGTATTAATTTTTATTTCATATCTTTGTTAATGTGTGAGAGTTTGTGTGTTTGAGAGACCACGTGTGTGATGTGGCTCTTTGCAGTACCACAGTCATTTTTGTAACTCTTTGTCTCAGACTGGTTGGCCACCCCTGTTCTAGCAGGACAGAGAAAAGCAATTAGATGAAGTAAATTTACTGCCAGGGCATAAGTCTGTGTGTAGTTTCAGACTCAGATATGCAAAGTACAAACATGACATTTTTTTCCCACTTAAGAAAAAAGAGCTAAAGCCATTTCTTAGTGTGTAGATTTTGTTTGCCTCAGCCTTTGTTCAGCTTTGGTAATACATTGAGGGACTACACTCCACACAGTTGATACAGATGTGGTATGATATTGACGACAGATTTGATTAATCTACTGATGGAGTTTTGGTGGAGTGTTCCACAATGAGCTCTCGACAAGGCCCCAAAGCAGAATATCTAGCCTGAATACTCCATCGCCATATCCTCTCAGAGCTCATTTGAGTCATATCTGACATATTTATGGCTCATCATGTCATATCGTAACCATCACAGTAGATGCACCATGAACCATTTAAATACTGTGGGCCATGCTGTCATCTCCACTTAGTAACATATGTCTGATACATACATAAGAGGAAGCACTTGGTTCTCCAAGAGACATGCTTGAGTTCAGGGTTGGTGTTTTTAACTTGCAGGGATGGTTTTTGCAAGCATGCATGTTTAGTTGACTATAAAATAGCTTCAATCTCAGGGGCATGCATGAGGGACAGAGATACTGGATTCACTGGGAAACACACAGAGCAGGAGCCTTATCTGGATACAGAGGAGAGCAATATCCTTTTAAAAGAAGTACAAGTTAACAGTTGCACCCGAGAAATCTATAATGATCCTTTGTGTGCACCTTAACAGAGTTGCCTGGCAACAGAACTAGAGCTCTGCAGTGAATTTAAGTGTCAAATGAAATACATTTGTAATCCAAAGGTACCATGGATTACATTCTAGACAGAAGGAGGGCCTCTTGGACAAGATTTCAATAGCTAAGGTGGGCAGAGTGAAGTGAGGAAAAAAGGCTAAATAGAAGTCTGCAGCTTAATAACTTGGAGAATGTGTCTGGTAGCTGAATATGGATGGCTGAATGAGCACAAAATAAGCACAACTAATTAACTGTGTAGTTTTGAAATGGGCCGTCTTAATGGGTGCAGTTATTCATGCGCCGTCAGCTGGAATCTATGAAATATCACAAGGGTGGACGTGTGGCTGATAAATCATGATCGCATATAGATCAGTGTCATACCTTTTTCCTCTGAATTATTGATTAAGTCAGACGCAGAGCTGCTGTTGGAAAACACATTTCCTTCTTGTATTTGGCCACAAAAAAAAAAAAAAAGCCGCTTGATGAATATGAAACCAAAGGGGGAGGTTTAACCATCGCAAACAATCACGCTAATACGCTTCAGATGAGAAATCTGGAAACACACTTGCTACCATCCCCTCAACTCCCCTCCTGTCTGTCTCAGGCGCCACACACACACACACACACACACACACACACACACACACACACACACACACACACACACACACACACACACACACACACACAGTCACAAATAAATGCACATGTTTCATAAGCAGACTGCTTATTTTCTGCTAAACAATGTTAAGCATTTACACAAAGGGACCCTAATGAGCCTCTGATTGAAGATAGAATCAGCGCCCAAGCAGCCCATCACAGAGCCTCTCAATCCCACATATGCATGATTAATACATCAAACAACATCAATCCTCCTTCCACTGCCACTTGTCAGTGGCACACACACACACACACACACACACTCACACACACACACACACACACACACACACACACACAAACACAACCATACAGTGTGCAAGGACAACCCTCTCAACCCACACTCACACTCACACTCACACTCACACACAAACACAATGTCCCCAAATCCTTGCAGGACTGCGCATGAACACACAGACTGCCCCCTCCATCATGGTTAATACATCAAACAGCATTAGCTTCCTGGATTCCTGAAGCTTAGACAGACACGGTACTGACAGCCAATGATTCCTCTCATGCCCCCCCAGCTTCCCCACTTTCTTTATTCCCTATGAAGTCTGCCTGGGTGGTTACAGAACATGCTGCCAAAATAGATTCACTAACATATTACCTTTGCTTTTTGTGCGCTTGTATAATGTCATGTTAGAAAGCCATCTCCACAATGAGATGACACCACTGAGGAGCTTTAGAGGCGCGGGAGACACAACAACAACACAATAAAGAAGAGAGAGGAAGAATGAGCCCTGATCAACAAACTCTTATTTCATATTATTTCCATATTCTTCTGACATCGGGAGGTATTTTTAACCGCAGATATACAGAGTTGCATGTGTGCAGTGGGTTCGTGGAAATACAACACAGTCCCAGATGAGCATAAAACCAACAGGCCATCAAATGCATTCAAATCTAACCTTTACAATTCAAATATGTTTTTTTTTTTTTTTTTTTTTGTCGCTCGTTGCCAAGTGCTTCTCATTGAATGCTCAGCAAATAAAGAGAGCAGGTGGTCTATTGGATCATAGTCTGATAAAATGGACATTCATTAGTATATCTTTAGCATAGAGTGCTCTGCAATTACCATAAGAGGTCTGTGTTCCCACAATGCATTTCTGCATACGATCTCCATTTAATTTCACACTTTTTTCACCAGGATATTGCAAGATAATGATTTAATACTTCCAAGTTTTTTAGTCCATTATAAATAAATAAGGCATCTTTTTATTATAATGATGCTCAACCACAAAGTAAACACTATTGGCAGCAAATCTCCCTCTAATACTATTGACAAGCTGTCATTTTGATGTGATCAAATGAATAAACATGCAGCTCCCTGCAGCCTTCGTCTGTCCTCGTTCAAACAGTATAGAAGGCATCAAAGTTTGTGAAGAATACCTGCAATTTAAGGCTCAATATTTACCCTGCTCCAATACAAACTACACCAGGCTGTTATCTGTAAACTAGGGTGCTATCTTGTGTAATCTTTTTGTAGACTGAACAGGTGATTTATGAGGGAGCTTCTTAGGCAAGAAAGACAGATGCTGCACTGATATTTTCTCACAATACTTTCACTGGCTCAAAGTAGGAACGTTAAGGCACTTAGCAGATTGCGCCATGATTTTGAATTGTGTCCAATGAACATAGCTCCTCAAGAAATACAAAAACAAAATGGAAGCAGGTTGTGTGGGTGTGTGTATGTGTGTGTTATGGATAGCCTACTGGGCAGTTGATGGTGTAGCTTAAGTGCAGAGAGACTCACATGTGGTGTACTATACTGCAAATCCTCAAAAAGAGGATAAAGAGGCTTTAGAATCACATTTACAGCATAGGGGCAGTATCCCGCTGATAAATACAGATCATGGTATTTGACCCTGTCCATCAGCACATTGAAAGCTTTATGGCTGCTGCTCTATGAAGTCACAACCTGGAGTTTGTCGCACACAGATAGAGGGCAGCGCTTAGATAACTCAAAATAAAGAAAAGCCTGGTTTCAGACGAAGCAGACGCAGGGTCAAGTCAACAAGTCTGGGGGATTTCTCAGAGTCTTGCTCCATTATTTGACCTTTTATACAATCAATTCAATGAGAAAACCTTGAATTTGCCTCCCAGACTTGCTTTGCAATAGGAAAAAAAAAGGAAAAAGAACCTTTTTGGAAATATGTTGTATGCCACACAGATCGATGAGCTTCCTAAAAGCCTGGACGACAATTTGTTCCTCCATAACGTCCAACAACAACCTTAAATGTCAATACTGATCACCATCTGCTAGACATTTTCAGCTCTACCTGGAAGGAATTAACACCACAAGATTATAGGAATCCAATTGCAGCAGAAGCACGGACCCTGCTCCTCTAGCTGTGGTTGTGTTATTACTGCTGAAACCTCTAACCTACAATATGCTCTAAAGGCATCCCTGAGGTAATATGGCTGGATATATGTTGTGGTTTCCTCGTTCTAACAGGAACACAAAATCCTTCTTCTTCATTATCACATTAATTGATAGAGCATGGACCAAAACATGGACGTAATTTCTCTGATGTCACAAATTGTATCATGGCCCCAAACTATGACAGGGTCTATCCTGGAAATGCTGAATGAATCTCACTTTTGTTCAACTTACACAGAGGTAAGCGGTAAAGTTGAAGAAAGCATTTTCATGATGATGCAAACTCGTTCTAAAGAACAAAGAATACAAACCAATAAATACATTAAAAGTTATTTTCAACATGCGTTGCACATGTTTTATCTTCTAGTAAAGGATGGCCTTTTCACATGGGTGTTGGTGGGATTTCTTTGTCTTTTGCAACCGACCTCAGGTGGCCACTTGAGGAACTGCAATTTTTTTGACTCAGAATTGGAATCAGAAACAGAATTGCTTTTATGCTGATTTTATTTTCTTGTTTGAACTGCACTCTCTCAGCCAATGATTACTCTCATGCCCCCCCACTCTCCCCCAGCTTCCCAGGGTAGAAAAGATAGAGCTTGAGTAGTTGGGACTACTACAAGGTAGAATTATATATATATATATATATATATATATATATATATATATATATATATATATATATATATATATATATATATATATATATATATATATGTGTGTATGTATGTATATATATATATATATATATATATATATATATATATATATATATATATATATATATATATATATATATATATATATATATATATATATATATATATATATATACATATATCATCTTGCTTTGGATTTTTTTCTGGCATATAATGCTTGATTCAGAAAGGAAAAGATGGTGGATAAAGCAGGAGACAGGGGGTTAAAGTGGGGAGTGATTTGCAGTAAAAAAAAAAAAAAAAAAAAAGGCTGTGGGCTGAATTGAAAACCAAGCCACCCACTCAAAAGCTAACAATATCAAATACTGCATGCAACATTTTCCAAAACAACAAAACAAAAATTCCATCAGAAAAATTTCTATTCTAGAATTTTTGTATATGTGCAGTATGTTATATGCATGCAGGGTGCAGCTTGGCACAGCTGCATCTCGATGACTTGAAATCACAGAGATCCACAGTAGCTGGTCAAAGGGGAATTAAATAATTAAATTGGATGGGGAAGCTTCATACATGTTCTGACATCTCATGTTTTTTGTATTTTTGTATGTGACAAACACGCAGCAGAGAAGGTTAACTAAGAAGAAAAATTTCACTCAATAATTCATTTATAACTGTAAACTTGTTACTGGGAAAAATATTTCTGTGCAATAGAATTTCTAGATATGTAAAGGTTTCTAAAAAAAAACTTTCCTCTCATCTCAATAAATATGAAACAAATATAACAGGGGCATGTGCCCAGCCAGATTTTTAACTTGACAGCTATTTGGGAAATATCTTAGTCTTTTATTTAGGTTGTTGCTTTCAAACAGTTGTTTAACTGATGGTATTTGAAGCCAGGGGTATTTAAAACTTGAGAGAGAAATCATCACAGGAAATGCATTATGTGATATTTAGTGTTACAACAGAATACTTTCATCCCCCTCCTATCACTGTCGCATTTAGGGCTGAGCCCCCTCATAGATCGGACCTTGATATCACAAAACAATACAAATAATTGTGCAAACAATTATACCTAAGGCTCAATAAATTGTTTAAATGAGTTTTAAAATGCTCCCTGCAGGTGAGGGTTTCAAAATACTCGACCCTTAAAAACAGAAAATTCCACAGCAGTTAAGAAAAAAATCATTGCAGATTCCTCCATGTCACTGAGCACATAAACATTTATAAATACAACAAGTTTAGCATTGGAAAGTCAATGAAGTCCCCGTGCTTAATGTCTTGTAAACATTGGAATAATGAGATTTCATCGACCTGCCAAGGAGAATCTTTATAGTACAAGATGTCCTTAATGCGGATTTTCTTGGAAGTCTAGATTATCTTCACAGATGTTTAAAGCAATTAACTTCTAAACCAAATAAAATGCAAGAAAATTCTACTTACATCATATTTAAGCTGACATTTTTTTATCACTGCTCGCAATGCCCTCGTGTTTCCAAAGAAGAATGACTCTTCTTAGTGAATTTCATAAACAAACTTCAGCCGAGGAGCAACCCCAGAGCACAAAACACATCTAGTTGTCTCATGTGACATATGAGACATATGAGTTTTCAAATAATGCTGCTATGGATTGCAGAAGTTGCCCCAATGGTAAAATACCTGAGCAGCTTATATAAGCCCTGGCTATACAGACAATAAGCCTGCATTTCCTTTATTTTAAATCCTAACCGATTTACAGCCGTTGAAATTCAAACACTGGATCTTGAGATAGGCCTGGCTTGATAACCGTGTTATTTGATGGAGATAATGAACAGCCACTCCAGGAATTCAGCTGTTTTCTTCCTCAGACATTAGAGGCATATGAGAAAAAAATAGCTCTATTTCCCTGGTGGCATTTTAGTGACATTTTGATGTGAAGCGTCTCTGGTGGGTTGGTGAGAAATCTCGTATACCCGTTCAAATAAAAAAATCTGCTGCTCCTGATAACCCCCTCATATCGTCTATCTCTGATCGATCCCTGCAGCCAAAAACCCAGATGACCACCCTGAATCAATAAGAGGAAATTAAATGTGTGTTCTTTACCTAATCTTCATGGCGATCCTCTGATAACTAAAGCGTGCTTTCACGCTGTGCGGGTTGGTAACACTGCTCCTGGCTGATGGAAGCAGAGGCAGGAAGGTTAAGTTTTGGACTCAACACAGACATGGCAGATTTTTTTTTTTTTTTTTTTAAATGTTGGAGGTTTTGTCATGCTTTCCCCCTTTCTAAAACTGAACGAGAGAAGACCTGGATGACTCATTGGCACTACTGTAGTAGGTTCCTGCTTTATTTATGAGAGCTGGTGGTTTTCTCCTGCGTGTCTCTCCTAGACCCGGTGATTCATGAATGGACCAGACAGCCTGAGCCTGCAATTGTGGAGGTGCATTGGGAGCAGTGGATATTGAGGATTAATTTCTTTCGTGTCAGAGTGTTATTCCCATCCCCCATCAAATCCATCTCTCGCTTATGCTCTCTATCTGCAATGACTTTCCCATTTCTTAGTTTAATAGTGTGACGCACAATTATTTGTCCACTCCCTGACAAATGGGCTGAGTATAACGATGGAGCAACCCTCTGATATACTGTAGTATATATTATAGTGAGGCTGTGGTAATGATTTAGGCACCACGAGTCAAACTCTAGCGCGTGTTTTAAAGCACACAGAGAGCTTCGTGGCTGGTATAGAGAGAACAGAGGGCCTGTTCTCCTATAGCAATCAAAGGTTCAAAGAGTGAATGAAACATAGAATCTAAAGGTGCTTCAAATGCAGCTAAACTCAATTTATCGCAGCAGAAGCACAAGCTGGGCCTTTTTTTTCTCACAGACTAAACTGAATCATCGAGATGATCAAAAAAGTATAATGCCCGCTGATTTCAGTGCTCAGAAAGACAAAAAAGATGCCACATCTTATCACAGTTGGAAGTGTTAGACAGCAAACTTGAAATGTAGCGCGTGTCTCCAGTCTCAGTGACACAGTAGGTGTCCAGAGGAATCTTTGAAATAGATGAATATGTCCCCGTTTCAACAGTATGTTTCCCCAGATATTCACTTTTGGCAGATTGTTAAATATTCCTTTCTATGTAATGTTCCTTCTGCATCCTGACCCACAAAAATCAAAACCATAAAACAAACAGCCGTAACCCCCATGTGGGGTTATTTCTGCAGCTGTTGATGGTTGCTCAGCTGCTGACACGCCAGTCAATCACAAGCGAAATAGTTTGAAGCGTCCTCACGACATTGATTCTGAGGCAGCTCCTGCTGTCTGACAGGAGAGATAGCTGCCATTTTGCATTTCACCTCAACAAAGACAAATTGTTCAACAAAGACCTCTAGCTGGA
The DNA here is from genome assembly GCF_033239565.1 of Halichoeres trimaculatus. Lineage (NCBI taxonomy): Eukaryota > Metazoa > Chordata > Actinopteri > Labriformes > Labridae > Halichoeres > Halichoeres trimaculatus. The sequence continues at coordinate 23,510,567 of NW_027437184.1, forward strand.
ATTCATTTATCTTCGGCTCATACTTAGGTTACTTATGATATTCAGAGGGAAGAAGAACGAGGCTTCTGTGAGGAGATCGGCTGAAAATAATGGAAATTGTAGTCAAATTTGTTAAAGTGTAAGGCTGTTCAACCCTGCTGTACAAAATGGTTTCTTTTGTAAATCCACCCCGCGTATTGCTACAGTTACACATGCAGATTTGTAAATGAGATTTACTGGTACAAAATACTCCTAAAGGGCCAAAAACGTATTTGCATTAACAATCCAGGGGAAAGTGCTGCAGACCTTAAAAGACTGATGGAACCATTCTCTCCAGCCCCATTCGGTGTTGTTATTAGAAAAGCTTCCTGGCTGATCAATGTGTTAATTTGATTTATAAAGAACAAGATTTATTGAACTTAGCAATTACTCAGGCTTGTACAAAATGAGTGCAGAAAGGCTGTGCGCACACCCACAAAAACCCATTTTGAGTCACAGTGTAGCTTTGATCTGCAGGAAAACAGATGCAGATCTGCACTGATTTCTTTCCATTCTAATCCCATTTCCTGCTATAATCTGTTCTCCTTTAGTTCAATAGTCTTTGTCAAATATTGCTATTTTGACTCAGGAGCATGATCGGTCTGTCTCAAATTGCACCAGATGGAACTTGTTCACCTCTACTTCACATTGTCATTTCTGACATTTTGAAAATGATTTCCTGGGAACAAAAAAAAGTATAATTTCACATCCCTGGAATGTGACACTCAGTTATAAAATGATCTGCTCAAGATTTCTGTCACACCCTTCTGCCACTGTTAATATTACAAGAGAAGCTACTAGCCTGCAGAAGCCTGGAGCCTTAAAACAATACAAGATGAGCTTTCCTGAGTCTTCAACTTGGTATCATTATCCCGGCTGGTGGCTGGTTGGTTTAATGCAGCAGACTGTCACTATGATATGATGATAACATCTATTTTTGCTATACATAAAGAAAATGCGGGGGCGAGGAGTTATAACCAGATTGATAGGGGTTGGGTACACAAATTATGTTCATTATCCTGACCATCCTTAGACATTCACTGGCTTTAAAATGAAGAGAAATAACTGCCTGTCACACAGCAGCAACAGCAAGAGCCAATAAATCTGCTCTTTTTGCTTTTATATTAAGTGCGCACATGTTTGAGCTGCTGCTTTAGACTATGAAGCCTTCTGTAAGGTAGGTAGACCTTGTTTATGTAAAATTTTCTCTGGTCTATTGACTGTTCAAAACCCTTCTATGTACAGTGTTCATCAGCAATATGAAAACTCATATTTACACGCTGATGGCATAGCTACTGGGGAAAGTTTGGGGTTAAGTATCTGGCCCAGGATCTGGGACCAAATCCCTGACCTTCTGACCAAAAGACAGCCAAATCCACATTCAAGCTACAGCCACTCAACAAAGTAAACACCGAAGGACTTCTCTATAGATGCAGGAAATATTGACAAAAAGTGGGAACACTGCAAAAACTGAAAAGTGTTTATGTCTTCTAGAAAAACAATTTTGTCAGACTCAATATGAGCCACATGAACCAGTGTCCTGTTAAAGTCTTATTCAGTATTTTCTACACTTTAACATCTCAGTAATTTTACCCTCAGTTTTGATTCAATATGCTTTTATTTTAAAATGGCAGTGTTGCAAAGCCGGTTGTGTTACATTATTAAATGGAAGCATCAAAAACAACTCTGCTTTTTAAACAGTATTTTCAATTATGAAACATTGATTAAAAAGTCAAACTATATTGTCAGAAGCCTTTCAATCTATGTGAACGTCATTCATTCATTTTCTTAACCGCTTTTCCTGTTCAGGTACCCAGGGTGTCCCAGCTGTCATTGGGCGAGAGGCGGGGTACACCCTGGACTGGTCACCAGTCAAGCACAGGGCTGACAGAAAACCATTCACGCACGCAGTATTTCACGTAATACAGCCTTTATCAGCAACTTAGAGTGGTCAATTAACCTGGTGATTATGTTTTTGGACTGTGGGGGAAGCCAGAGTACTCGCAGAGAACCCACACACGCACGGGGAGAACATGCAAACTTCACACAGAAAGGCCCACCGGCCAAGCTGGGAATCAAACCTGTGGCCTTCTTGCTGTGAGGCTGCAGCGCTAACGATTGCGCCACCATCCAGCCCCTCTATGTGAACTTAACTATCAGATCTTTTACACCACTAGTGGATCTAATATACCTCTTGAATCATTATGGACTTAACCCATGTTTTTTTTCTTTTCTTTTCTTTTCTTTTTGTGTTTCTTGTTTTTCTTTGATTTCTTTATTTCCTTATTTTCCTTCAAGAGGTTCAGATATGACATTACAGCCTGCACCAGCACTCCACATTCACATGAGTGCTGAGACAGGGCCAAACCATTTTGTATGAAGAGAGGAAACAATTTCTGTATTCCGACTGTCGTAGTGTTACTGTATTGGAACAAACAAAAAAAAAAGATATAGAAATTGCGATTTTTATGTAAAAATATTCTATCATGGCGATAGGTCAGAAACACAAAAATAGTAAAAAGAATGTTCTGATATTTTTAGAGCCTTGTCAGTCATGGGCCTTAAAATTGTCCTGCCTCCACCTCTCAACAGAGCTCCGTCTGCATCCTCAGGCCTCAATCATTATCAGGATACTCCTCAACCTGGCACCTTTGTCAGATTATTTCACGTAATACAGCCTGTATCATGTCTTTGTCATATTTGTCTATATGGCCCAGCCCCAGGTTAAAACAGTATATTATACAGTGTTACACCCTCACCAAATCACAGCCCCAGCTCCATGGATTGAAATGTAACTCTGCAGCTCTGCTAAAATGAATGTAAGATTAGCCAAGTGTCTTTAAAAATGATTTTTCATTCCAGATAACTCCCAGTGGAGAAGTAGACTGAAGAAATAAGAGCAGCTTTCCTCAGTCTGCAGTCAGACCTAGCTAAATAGCCAGGAGGGTTACAATGAGAACATAAGCAACAGGACTCCGATAGCCCTGGAGCTAACTGTGGGTTTATCATAAGATAAATATTAGAAGAAAGAGATGGAATAATTCCAGGCAGAAGCGATGGCAGCAGAACAACATGACCCAGCAACTCTTTCTCATCATGACATCTTCTTCTCTACAGCCAAGCAAATAATAAGACAGAATTTCCTTTCCTCTTCTATCCACGTCTCACTCGCTTGGCCTGGTGCTCCGTCACTCACTGTCTGCGGTCTGCAGGGTGTAAGAGCATGTCTGACACATTTCCATTAGTGGGGAGACTATTCAATTACCATAGCTCAAGATATTTAAACCTTGCCAATTACTGAACATCTCCCCTTTAAATTATGCATACGCAGAGCTGATAAGGTTGTGTGTAGTGATTTCTCCTTTTGACACGTTGCAGTGCGTTCTGCTGTGTCAGACTTACTCCTTTAAACAAATTCTAAGAAGAAGTATCTTTGTGAATATAAACATCCTTTCAAGCCTTGGAATTTTTGATCATACCAGACATCTGCAGCCAAAACCTGAAAGTGTTGTGACCTTAGAGTTGAAGGCAACACCTGAAAGGGTGTTTCTTCAGTGGAAAAAGTGTGATGATGGTCAAATTTGCAAGGCTCTTCGATAAAAGATTGTTTGCAAACTGCTGATTCTGCAGTGGGTCTGCGATCACAAAAATTGCTAACGCTCTGTAGTTTTCCAACCAACTTTAATAATCAGCTCCTAATTTTTCTGATGAAAAACTCGGTCGACAAATTGTGTGCGCGTCCTCCAAAAGCATCTGATCTCTTTCCTGGTATCCTAGCAACCCCCCCTTCCATTTCAAATGGTACAGTAGCATGCACACATCCACCCACTCTGCAAGCCCACGTACCTCTCTCTGCCTGCCCTCTGTCTCTGCTCTCTGCACCTGACCCAATCCCCAGGTGAGCAACTACCTCCAATCTCCTACTAGACTTTTTCTTCACCTTCACCCCAACCCACTCATTGTTACGCCTCTTTTTTTTCTGCAGAGACACACACAAATGAAGAAATGAACACAAGATACAATGCTCCACTGCTTTTCTTTCCTTTTCCTCTTATACACAAGTCTTCACATGAACTCTGCTGTTCTGCATTTGCATGTTGGGCCCTCTTTGACACATTCTGTACATTACAGTATATACTGTTCACCTTCCACTCGCTGTGTGAAGAGGTTCTCACTCACTGCTGGGCTAAATGGCCCGCAGAAGTACTTAAATGCCACTCTTCCCTTAATGGTTATAAAAGTTATTACTTATAGAAACTTACTTGACATTTCGTCTACAGATATGTCTGAATATAAATAAGGTGAAAATATAACTTCATTTTGCATATTACTTATCTGTGTGGACAAAAGCTTGAGAAAGTAGTTCTTCTTGTCATTTAAGGAAGCAAAAGTTTGAGTTAAAATAAAAACTTTTCACATATAAATCCCAGATATTACTGATGTGTGCTTAATGAAACAGTTTCAAGACATAAGCTCACTTTAAAAAAAAAAGGTTGAAGAATACCAGTGGCAGATTTAACCGTGGCACTTTTAATCCAAAAAGCACTTAGATTTGATCAATCATGCAAATACAATTAATTTGTACTCAGAGAGAAGCTTAGTTAGATTATATCTCTTTGTCCCCACAAAGTGTGTTGATAGAGCAGGCACTCAGGACTCAGCAAATGAAAGTGTTGACATCAATTCTAAGAAAGAGACGCTTCCCCACTAGGCTGCCGAACTGAGTCAGAGTGAGACGGACCAAAAACTGATGTGTTGTGACATTTGCTCGTTAGTCCTAATGACTCAAAAAACACTGCGTGTCATCAGCTGAAGACATCTGACAGCTAACTACAGGTCTAAATGTAGTCTGACCTGTTTGTTTGGAAGTAACATGCCAGTGTCAAATAACATGAACTAAAGAAACTAATCACTTCAACTTATCATGTTTTTGAGGTAAATGAGCAACACCAGTATCGTGGTGTCCCTACCTCTTGCAAAGCATATTGAATTAAGGCACAAAACTGTTCAGGTTTTATTATTAAACAGTCTTTTACAGTGGTTTGTGATTTTAATTTTCTGTTCTGCATCTACCTTGACTTTCCACCCCAACCCAAACAATAGCTAGTATTTAAACATTAAAACTCTTTCATTAAGATTGAAAAAAAAAAAAGGTAGCACAATGTCTTACTTTTAAATAAAACAACACATGTATTATTGAGTTGGATAAAACCCTAGGTGCTCCTGTTGTTCTGTATTGGCCAAATCAGTGGTGATTTAGCCAGTGATGAGAGGAATGTACAGAGTCGGGCTTACATTGGATTCAGCGACTTGCTTTCGAATGAGGCTGCTGCAACAGCAATAGGCAATGATATTTTAAGTTATCTTGTTTTTTGTTGGTAATAAGGCTTTGTTAAATAATGGATTCTGATTTGTCAAAACAGGCTGTTAGGTGGGTGAGGAGGGGCACAGTATGGCCTAGTTGTGAGGTCGCCTGCCCCATGAGATGAGTCATTGGGCAGGTTGCCTTGTTTTCAAACATTACAAACATGTCAATCCCCACGAGGTATGGGTACCAAGTAAGTTACTTTCGTAGGTACTGAGTGAATTCCATCAGTAGTACCAAGTGTCGTTTCTTGTAAATGTACAATGTTTAGGCACCAAAACGCATCCTTGTGACTGTGAAGGAGTGGAAGCGTAGGCGATTTCCAAGGGACAACATGCGGTTGGTAAAAAAAATGAAGCCTATGCGGAAGTGCTAAAAGTCGCTGTTTGTTGAGATTCCACTTGAGGCTGGCTGCAGAAAAAACGGAAGTCACGTACACACCCAGCTTTAAAATCAGACTTGTACAGTGTTAAAAAGCAGATTTACAGCCTGGTTAAAAAAAAAACGCTGATTTAAGTATTGGCACACACTGTACCGTGAGTGAATTTTTTTATATATCTCTGCAGTTTAGAAGTTATTAGGATTGTTTGATTTTCCAGTCAGAGGCACAGCTCAGGTCATGTGACCGGCGGGCGCCCTGTAGCTGCTTGGAGAAAAACTCACAGCCGGCGTCATAGCTCATGTGGCTGCATTCGTGGATTGGCTTCATTTCACGATTTCAGTAACAGACGGGTGACCTTGTGGAGGTTATGTCCATGTTTTATACAGTCTATGGCGATTTCCCATGCTGGACATGAACACAGCATTGTGTGAAAATGAAAAAACTTTGAGAATGTTTTCATTAAAATTAATATATATTACTTGCACATAAACACCCAGCGCTGTATCATTTCAAATCTGAAAGGTACCCATCCCTTGTCCCCACCCTCACCCTGTTTTTTTGCTCTACCCACTGTCTTGCCCTCTCTAATTAAAGGCATACAGAGCCCGAAAATCTATGCCTGTTGACACTATGTAAAAAAAATGTTGGTTTAGTCAGGAACACCCTGTATTTTTTTTACACCTCTATTTGGTGGTATTGCACTAGTCTTGGAGTTTTCTGCCCTTCCACATGCCTACACTAACAACCAATGCCTGAAGCCATCAGAAAAATAAACACTCCCCAGACCTCTCGCTCTATGACCACATGCTGCAGCAGATTAGCTACTTTTTTATGCAAATGTAACATTGTGTTCAATTTATTGTGCAACCAGTAAAGCTTTGGTGGCCTCAGCTTAATCAATTCTGAGGAACAAATTTTGTTGTCATGTTAATTATATGAAGTTAATTAACTATATACAGAACACCTGAAGCAGAATGAAGCGTACAGTTAAAAGTCACAGAGCTGTTGTACCCCCTATCACCAACCATGGACAGCCCTTGTCCAACCAAATTACTCTGTCAGAACTAACTGTTGTAAAATAATACTGCAAAGGCAAAGTTTATAGGAGACACTCTGGCTGCAACAGCATATTGCCATATCTAAAAATGGGAGTCACATATGAGCCCTGATTGGCTCAAGTATCTCTCAAAATGTCAAACAGATTTCAAACCCACGTAGCCGTAAGACAATGGGTGATCATATTTGAGCTAATTCTGTCTTGATCCGAATATTCCTGTGAAAAACTGCACCTCTGTAAGCCCTGGGTATCATATTAGCCTTGACCTAACTGCTCAAAACATTAAAGAAAGCTTTAATTATTAAAGGAAAAGTCCTAAAATACTCAAGGCAGGGGGACAATTAAGACCAAAATCTCTTGCAGGATTTATTACAACACGGAGAATTGTAAAAACTTGAGGGCATGAAACTGACATGACCAGTCTTTTTTTATCTCATCCTAGAGGAAACGACGTATCAAAGGACCATTTTGATAAGGAGGCAGATTCCAGGGAACATAAGGACAGAGAAAACTAAGCAGATGGATTTTGTGCATTGCATCAAAAACTGTCACAAAGCCCTGACTTGAATCATTTTCATAGACTCTGGTGGTATGAGATCTTTCACATAACAGCAAATGTCATCAAGATGAGAATTAGAGGTGTCAAGTTGTCTGCAGTGGGGCTGTGACATATTATTAAATGCATGTCAGATGTAAACCGAATGTGTGACTCACATCCTGTTTCCCAACATATTCAATCATCCCTATTGTGAGTGGCAGCATAAAAACACTCGAAAGGAGAGAAGACAGACAAACACAAAGACTCAGAGTGGGCTTATTTTGCTATCCTAGTCTTCTCTGGACATTTTGACAAACAAACTGAGGGCCCCTATGCAAACTCATAAATCATCTCAAATGAGTGGAGAAGATTAAGGACTCTCGTGGTAACTGTGTCTCCAAGAAAGCAGAAAAATTGAAGCCAACGGCGACGCTCATTCTCTTGTGGAATCCTTATGTCTTTCATAGGAACATGGAAACGAACTCTGTTATGCGTTATTACTTGTGAAATGAAGGAAATTAATTGAATTATATTCAAGTCATAAGGGTAATTGTTTCTGAGTCAATGACTGTTTCTGACAGTGAGGCAGACAAGCTAAAAGGCACAAACAAGCTCACAGCTGGAGAGATGTATGCACAAATTCACAGAATCAAGCTAATTGCAAATGGCTATAATCAAATACATACCCTGATGGCATCTTGAGACATGCTGTGCTCCTGCTATCACAAGGCTTTTAACAGACATTTCATGTGAACTGTGAAACCAAATTTCATTAACTAACCTCAAAATCACAACTAGACATCCTGCACACCTGTAAACACCAAGATAAAAACACTCATCACAAGACAGTGCTGTACTCTCTACTCTGATTGGTCGATTTTAAGGATTCACGTTTCTCTATGATGGGCAAGTTATGCTGCTCCGATCACAAGTTCAGGAGGAGTAACACTCATATAATATTAATTTATAGTAAGAACTCTGGTGCATTTAACTCTGTTTACTGTGGAAGAACAAAGAAAAGAGACAAAACAGCAGAGCAAAAGTCAGACAGGTTACAAGATACAAAGAGGTGTAGGAATTAACAAAACTGCAGGAAGCACATGCTGTAGTCACTAAACAGCACACAGTGTGGGGTACAGAGGTGTTTAAAGACTGAAAAAAAAGAAGTTAGGGCTTTAAGAGTGAGGTAGAAAACTCAATCAGGTACAGCACTGACTCATGTGCACCCATTCACTTTATCTTAATTAATCATCAGCGGAAACTTTTAATATAATCATAGTTAAAAGAGCCAATTTGGCTCATTTTGAGAAAGCAACAGAGTTAACAACGACATGGAAGCAGCTTCATCCATAGTGTCCCTGGAACTTTTACTTTGGTAGAAGAAATGTAATCCTTATTGGATCAATACCATCATTTACAAGTACAAACTTTGTGACAAATATTGATTTCTTGAGTAAGTGGGCATGTAATAAAGAGGATTATGTCCACTGATCAGTGTGTTATAGCGCTGTAACCAGTGTTCCAGTTAATAACTGCAGGGATTACTAATGGTACCTCTTTTTTTTGCCTGTGAGAGAATAAAATACACAGTTTATAATGTTGAGCCGAGGGCAAGGCTAAAGGTGGGGAATTTTCTTCAATTAAAGATGAATCACTCCTGATGCCTCATAGGTGTTTCACAGAGCACAAACAGAAAAGTCCAATGCCTAAAATAAACAAGGTTAAAATTCTCTGTTTTTAGACAAATGAAACTCACACAGACTAACTCCTTTCCTTTATAACGCGAGGTCCCACACATATATGAGTAACTCAGCTCTCTGCTACAAACAAAAATCCATAAGCTTAAAGAAATTTACACACAGTCAGGATCAAAAACAGTGTTAAATACAGAGAGTACACCAGATCAAAGAAGCAGGATTTATGGAGGGCTGTAGTCAAATGAAAGGCTTATCACACACTCACAGCTCATTGATTTAAGACATATGCTTATCAAGCACATACAGGAACACCACTGAATGCACAGACTCCTTCTAACATATTCCAGAGTTGGGGCTTTCTCAAATAGACCCCGAAATGTTCAGGTTTGTGATATATTGAATTGAAGCTTATCCATCTCTGCAGACTGTCTGCTTCACAGTTAACAAGGTGGGAATAGTCAAAGGAAGCACACAACCAAGAGGGGATAGAAAGAGGTTCTGTCAGATACCAAGCTGAGTGTATTCCTGACATGGAGTGTATCACCTATACAAAACAAGTTATCGCGGATCTTTTTTTTTCAGCACTAGCCAGAAAGCAAATAATTGAAGCTGCATGAAGAGAAGAAAAGCCTGTGTTTACCCAGTGGTAATGGAAACTCTCAGTAGCTGTTTGTAATCATCAAGGTGGTGAAACTGCACCTCATGAGGAAGTGTTACCCAACACCTGTTGAACGGTGATACCTTCAGTTTCAGTATAACTACTGCTCACTTTAAAACCATCCAACTTAAGTAAGAGCACTATTGTCACTAATCACACAGGGGCTCATGTTACCGTGTTTAATTTCAAGCTTTTCTTTGCCTGTTTCCTCTATGGCATATGAACATTTCTTATTTCATTCTCTGCTAACTTTCTTTAGTACTGTGGGACTTGTCTTTGCTCGGGGATCAATAGAGAAAAATGTTTTAACTATGTTTGCACAAGAAGAGCAGCACAGTGGAGAAGTGTCACTGGCCATCCAGAGGTGAGACACAATTTTCCTATCAAGTTTCAATTGATCCAGAGCCTGAAGCATCACATTTATTTTTAATTTGTTTCTCTGACAGTTGTCTTTATCTGACAGACATAAAGGGAGAAAAGGGGAGAAGGGGGAATGACAAGCAACAAAAGTCTTAAGGGATTTTTGGTTTGTTTGATACAGTATCATTTTCAGAGATGGACAAATAGCTTATTCCAAAATTTGACTGCACCCACTGGCTCCTATCCCAGTGGGTTGCTTCTAGGGATGGGTACAGAATTATGTACTTTTATGGGTACTGACTCATAAATTCTATCAAAAGTACCGGGTACCAATTCATGTAAAACTAAAAGGTACCATGTTTAGGTACCCTCGTTGCTACTATCTAGGAAGAGAGGTATCCCCAGTGACCAAGTCTTTAGCATGTGGGAAGTACCCTAAGCATCTCCTACTTGACATAGTGATTTTCTCTTATTTTCTTTATTTTTGTTTTTTTTTCATAAAAGAAAAAAATCCAAAGCATCACTTCCCTGGATGTATTAGAAATTTTGAAAATTGTGTTTCGTTGACTGTGTATGGCTATTTGCCTGTTTTCAGTCTGTAACTTAGTGTTTTTGCTTACTGTCTGGGCCTGGTCTTCCTTGAAAAAGAGATTTCTTCTTATCTCAATGGGACCAATCTGGTTGGATAAAAAAGTAAAAAATAAATAAATAAATATATAAATAAATAAAAAACAAGGTTTTGAAAATTAACGGTACGACTGTTTTATGTAACAAAAAGCATTTAAACCTTAAACATGAATGGGAAATGCATGGTATTCATATTGAAAAAGTAGCCAAGCATGTCGATCAATTTTTTACATAAAATTTTCAGTGTTAACCCAAAAGTTTTGAGACTTCACAAAAAGATGTTTTAAAATGGTGCTTCACCAGATTTAGCCCCAGTCCCCCTTGACATCCGCCTGGCCAATCCAAAATCCTTACCTATGATCCATCATATACAACTTATGCTTGCTAAAAGTAATTCTTTGTGCTTTGATCCAACTGCTCACTTGTTGTTATTGTTGTGTTTAAATGAGATTTTTAATTTTTAGAAGTTTAAATTGTCATTTTAGACTTACAGCTTTGAGATCACTCAAATTAGGAACATCTAAATGTTGCTACTCTGTTTCTTTTTAAGATTAAAAAAATGGGTACAATACAACATCCTTTTGATGTTTTCACATCAGTAGCTGAAGTCTTTATAGTGTGTGGAGATAGAAAACAAAAATAAATGCTATTCATTTTTGCAAGCATCCCTCTGCTATTTCAAAGATACTGAAAACCCCAAATAAGAAACAGCACAGGGGCTGTATTTCTTTGTGTTCGACACCTTTACCCCGAGAGTAACCCACAATGCTTTTCTTTACATTACATTCACCCACACACAAAAAATGCAATGCTGTTGCTTTCAAGTTACTGACCTCCTCTACCTCCTCAGATTCCGTCGTCCCACATACAAGTGTGTCACCACATGAAAAGAAAGGTGACTGCCAGCTTTCAGCATGTCCAGAAATGTGAGTTCAAGTTAAAAAGACGCATCATCTGCCCCTGGCAGCACATTCTGACTGTTGTATACCCTGTGCACTCCTGGTACTGCATGTTTTATAAGGAAACAGCGTACAGAGGTGGTTCAGACTGTGACTCCTTCTGCAAACTAACATTATGTCAAGTCAGGGAGTAGTGCTTTCAAGGGGATAAATGAGCCCAAATTATTGAGCTTAGTTTTAGCAACATCAGAGCAGCTCTCAAAAACCCAATTAATAATTATTAAAGTGATTTATCCTAATCCAATCCATCTAAGTTAGTGCTGCACACCAAAAACTGCTAAAATCTGTATGTTTTTGTCCCTACTCCATCTACATTCTTGCCTGCACAATGGCTCCTGATTAACAAAGGACTATTAATTTATGGTTACAAAAGGATGTGAAGTTGAGTCTGACAATTAAAGATATCTGTTTGTGCTTGAAACGGTGGTAAATCTTAAATCTGCTCCCACACATAGTGCATCATCCTTTCTCAGTTGTACTTCATTAAAAATCTCATATGTGTGTAAAAACGATCATGTAATGGGTTCAGTCTACCCTACTTTAGCATCTTCACACTGATGTGACACCTACATAAAGGGGAAATAGCCTTTTGGGGCTGAAGCCTTTTCCTCCTGATTAATGGGTCAGTTAATTAAACTGTAACTTGAACTTACCCCAGTGTAATGCCACGGAAATGTCTCCAAGAATGATGAAGCACTTTTAACAATGAGGACTCATTATTGGACAGCAGTCCATTAAGAATATATACAGTAATTGTTTGGTCTGTCGAGGTGTAAGGATTATGCATATTTAAGTAAAAGCCCATCAATTATGTTCCAGTCTCCATCTCTCCAGATATCTATTCTTTCCTTAAGGGCTCTTAGGCACCTTTGTGTTCGCCTATGCAAAACAGACCGTAAATGCTGCTCCAGGCGGAGTTTAGGGTGAGATGATCTCGAAAGTATGTTGTTCAAGCTGTGAAAAAAAAATCAAAGTTTGAAAGTAGTTTCAAAATAAAGAAATGGTTGAGTACAATACATTTGCTATGCGACAAAGCTTGTTAACAGCATTTTTTCTCCGAATAATTCAGAATTTAATGAGCAAGAATGATTAAATGCAATTAATTTACTGATTGTGTTGACACTTTATCCAGTTTTAAAACCTCGCCAGATTTGTGCTAAGAGATTCAGCTCCATTTGCGTCCTGGATGCTGAGCTTAAAGACACTTTTTTGCACTACATTATAAAGGGAGCAGAGAACTGCTGCTGCAGCAGGCTGCTCTTTGTTAGAAGTTCTTTCTCCTGGTGAGTCTCCGTTTAACTTCAGATTTGAATACACTGCTGGAGTTGTGATGTTAAAAACAGAAACAGTGTGCTTACTGTGCATCCCATTTGACAGACGCACATGTTCACACAGGCAGACAGAAGGTTACAAACAAGAGCTTTAAGTGTGAGGAGAATATCAACTCGGCAACATAAGGGGCACATTTCTTTGATTATAACTGAAGGATTCATAAAAATATCTTTCAGTGCGCAACAGTGACCGCAGCTGCAGTGGATGCTTATTGTTAGAGCTGAAGTGGAAGCTGGACGATTGTCCTACTGTAGGATGCCCTCAAGCTTAATTTGTGCAGCCATGAAAATATCAATGTGCAGGGCAAAAGAAGGCTGAGATTCCTCCACTACAGATGTGCACTAAAATCTTCAAACATATGAAATCTGCCCAGAGCTTCCATTAAACAGGGAGTTAACCATGAATTTAATGATACAACAACTAGATCAGAGCTCTTTTCCTTGAACATATTAAAGACATTTTCATAATTATAGTTGCTTGCCATCTCTTGGGTTGAGCTTTTTGTTGCAAACTTGAAGGAACAAAGAGAATGATAAAATTTTAAAGAGAAAAAAATGGAAACTGCAGACCCCTTCCTTTCAAAGACTGACCATCTAATTTAAAAAAACAGACTCTATCTATAATACATTTATTTGTACACAAAAGAGAATTTTATTTGATTCTTTGTCTATTCTTTAGAGCCATATTCATACTGCAGGACCTCAGTGAGTGCTCAGAAGAGACCAGCATCAAAAGACCAGCTAGATGTGAGCAAATCTGCGCTAACTGGAAGAAAAATAAAATTGTGTTGTTTTTTTTTCTATTGTACTGTATTTTATTATATTTCATTTTACAGGTGAGTAGATTTTTTCACCATGCCAATGTTTTTATCAACTCTTAAAAGCCTGAAATGGGTCAAAGAGCCTGTGTAAATTTTTGATAGCATATGTATCTTCACACAGTTTCCCTTTTTTTATTCGTGACTAACAAGAAGGAATGAACAATATTGATTTTTGTAAGCCAATACCAATGACCAGTAATACCCTGTTACTCTGCAACACGAACACTGATTACTGATATTTCTTTTAGCTTCAAATTATGTACTTTATGTACAACGCAGGCAAGAAAAGCTAAGACTATGCACAGATGCATAATTAAAAATATTCTTTACTCACAGATTCTAATCAAATTAATTAAATTAATTTAAAAAAAAAAACAGATTTGACTCTTAAATTGTCTCTTAACATATAAATATTATTCAATTATTCACTTTCCTCATACTCACTGTACTCATGTTGATGACATTGTTGTGGTAACCTATGGGTCGATTATTATATTATTACATGAGCCTTCTCTGTCGCTGCCCCCTCCGTTTGGAACTCACTCCCACAACAACTCCATGACACTGCTGACCTCACCGGCTTCAAACGAAACAAAACCCACCTATTCCGCAAAGCTTTTAACCTAAACTAACAAAGCCCAGTCCTGACCTTGCCTTTTCTTGGAACCTTTTAACTGTTTTTGTCTCATTTTCTTTTTCTATACATGTATTTTACTGTTATTTCATTATTTTGTATATTTGTGTCTGTTTTTAACTTTGTTTACCTTGTAAAGCGTCTTTGAGTTTCTGAAAAGTGCTCTATATAAAAATGTATTATCTTAATAATAATAATAATAATAATAATAATAATAATAATAATAATTATTATTATTATTATTATTATTAGTATTATTATTATTATTATTATTATTATTATTATTATTATTATTATTAATTTTATTAATTTTATTATTGTTATAACAATAATAATGATACAACCTTACAAAAAGGCTATAAAAGCCACAATCTTTCATTTTTAAGAAGAAAAATCTGAAATTGTGTTGACTCAGGCTTCTGTTATCCTGTTTTGCCAAATGAATAAATAAAAAAATAATAACAATAATAACAATGCTAATAATCCAAAACAGTCCCTGATTTGAAAGGAACAAAATACCACTATTCAAGTTAACTAAAATTAAAATTGAACTACTAATTTTTAAGGGGAGAGTGCAAAGTAGTGCTTTTATACAACACACAAATTCAAAAACTCAATTTAAAAATCTGCAAGAGTCAAAGTATATGTAGATTTCTTAAGTTATTCTGTTGTCTAACGTGTTTGCTTTCAAAAAGCAAGGATTATGCAAACAACTTTCCACAGCCAGACTGTGCAGGTCCCCCCTGCTGTAAGTGTGACTACACCCCACGCATCACACTGCATGCAACAAGAAGTAATGACATCATTAACAAATATACCCTGAAATGAGAGAAAACTGAGACAGGAGCGTTTAAAGCAGTAGAAATCATGGTTCAAAAATAGCAAGATTTAAAATATATGAGGTAAAATGATGAGTTCTTAAATACACAACATGATAAATCTGAGCTCTCAGCAGCAAACAGAATGACGTCACAAGCTGTTATGGGTTAAGTGGGTTGACTGTTTTGTAGCAAGCCTATTATTATATCTTGTTAATTCTTTGTGTCCAGTAAACAATAATAAACACAGCAGAAGGGAGGACACAGATACACAAAAAATGTCTTGATATTTTACAATGGCTATGTAAGGCTGACTAAAAAAAAAAACAAGCAGGACATATGCTTGGCTGTGTGATATCAACCCTGTTACAACAGTGTGCAGACTGTTGGCCGGAGACACAGTATAATCAGTTTAATAGTATAAGAAGGCTGCCAGTTATTCTGACCTCCAGACAGCAGAGCCCACAATAATTCTTGTGGCAAATAATTAGTTTTATCACACAATGACATGGGTCAGCCGTGAGGGCTTGATTAGAACAAGAGAACAATATAAGAAAATGTGCGGTTCAGTGGAGCTCTCAGAGGGGATTGCTTCTTCATATCTTGTCAAATTCCAGATGACATTTCATATGACTGCAAACCAGAAACAATCCTTCCCTGTATGAGCCGCCGCGGCAGCCTCTGAGAGTCATTATGTTGAGAGCTGAAATTCCACACTGCAATGCTTTAGTCCTCACTCTGAGTGCTGTGTTTGTACTGACACTTAGCAGAGAAGGAGAGGAGACAGGAATCAGATTGTTAAATCAATGGTGTTTGCAGGATTTTTCTGGAGTGAAATATGCAAATAGGGGATAAATATGTACAGAAAATATTGGCATTGTCAAAAAGAACTGCCTTATTTGCTATTAATCCTTTCCTCTGACTGATTGACAGCGAATATTTCAGATTGTATTAATTTTCACACTTCCATAAGCTGTAGTGAGCCGTTCTTTTAAAAGCACAGCATATTGTGCCTGCCTAAAGGAAATGGTGTGGCAAACATGCACATTTAGCTTTTTTCCCCCTGCACTCCAATCTGTATGGTATTGACCATATGTTGAATAATATAGCCTACTATTTGTTATTCCAATTACATTCAGCACGCAGTATTTTTTAGCCCTGCCTGATGGATTTGCACTCATCTAATGCTTGCAGTGTACTGCTGCTTAACAGACTCAGAATTTGCATTATAATGATTTAGAACGCCAATGCATTTTTAATGCTCATAAACAAGAGTGTGTACTGTGGTTGCTGCTTTTTTTTTCTTGCTTTCACAGGACATGTTTACCCTGCCATTTAACGGTGTGTATGGTCCTGGTGTTTGCAGCAACTCTGTGGAATAAAATTGCTTTTAGTTAAGACTAATCATGAAAAAGAAAACCGTATCTCAGCTGAAACACAAAGAAAAAAAAGAAAAGGCAGGAGTTCGAGGTGAGCTGCAGTACTAAAAACATCCCAGTCATAGCTGTGGAGCCAGTGTAATGTGCATGTAAGCTTGCCTTTAAGAGAGACTCATAATTAATGGTGTTTGTTCTCATGGTTTTGAAGATGTCTTGATACTGATCAACTTTTAACAAAACTTGAGGGAATTATGCATGACATGGCTCAGTTTGGGCATTTTTAAGATTAAACTGATTAGCCCAAGGGGGGAACTCCAGTATTTATCAATCCCTCCAAGCAGAACGGAAAAGAACTCGAATACCACTTGCTGAATTTCTGCAAAACCAAGGGAAACGATGCAAGTCAAAACTTTGTTTGTGCATTTTTAGATATAGACAGAATCTCCTAAAAGGCTGCTTGCAATTCAAGCGTCCATACATTAGTAACCTGGCACTGGAGTTCATGTATTAAAGAAGACTGAGCATGCACAATGCATTCATTTCTACTCTCGAGTCGTCTGCTCTCTACATTAATAATCAGAACAGAATTTTTGTTGGGGGCTGAAGAGAAAAAGCTCAAAGACTCACAAACCAAGCTGTCGTATTATATTGGAGCAAACACACAAAATCTGATATCTACAATCAATATTTCTGTCAGTCTGTCCATCAGTCTGTCTATGTAAAGATAGCAAGCTGTGCAGTGGCTCAATACACATATCTATAAGTCAGGGATGTAAGAAATCAATCCCCAACTTCACATGAGGTATACAATCAATACCCGATGTGTTTTATTTCTGCATTTCTCTGCTTGTTATTGATTAAGAGTACACCTGCAGAGCATTAAGAGATTCCTGCTGTGTGTCAAACACAAACAAAAGTTAACGCAAACAGTGCTCCCACAGACAATAAATGCCAGATAGTCAGACAAGTCTCTCAAGGTATTAGGGTGGCCCCAAAGCCTTTATCTTATCAAGTTTTGGTCCAATACACAGGGGGATGGGGGTGGGAACAAAAGGAAGCCAAGCAATTAATTGTCTTCTCTGCTTGGCATCTCATTTCAACACCCCAGAAGGTCTATTACAGGGGCAAGGCAGTCATTAAACCTCAACAATAATCACTGCTGAGCTATGCCTTCATACTTGGTGCTACTTCAGTGTCTCCTGCTTTAATGGCATCCAACTATGACAATCCAACTCTAAAGCGATACAATTTTCTGACATAGAAGGCCATTTATAATATTTAAATGCCATGTTAGGCACATGGTTGACATCAGAGACAGAAAGTCATTATTATGTGCTGGGATCAGCCAATCTATGGGATATAATAAATAACTAACAAAAACTGCTACATAATAGAATGCAACAGGACCACTTCAGAGGTTAAAAAAGAAAGAAAAACAACCTCAAATTCTTCTAAGGCAGCAGAGCAAAAAGAGAACAGAAGAAGGCAATAGTGGGAGGCAGAGTAGAGAAGAAGCATCACGGGGAGAACAAAAGTAAAGCAAAAAAAAGTAAGAAAGGGGAAACAGAGGCTGAAAAAGAGCTTGGTAGGTGAAAATGAAGAAGATAGGGGTTGAAAAGAAAATGCTGTGGGAACAGGAGGAGAAACTGAGGTAGCAAAAAGGAGTTTGCAAGGAGGAAAACTGGCAGTTGGAAAGAGGAGAGATGCTTCATTTGTCACTGTCAGATCAGTTTGTTTCTCCTTCATAACTGCAAGGACGAGATCTGGCCCACAACCCTGCCCCCCAATCCTTCCCGTTCTTAAGCCAACCACCCATCACCATCTATCCTCCAACCTCTGCCAGCACCTGCCCTCGCTCCAATCGCCGGAGATGAGGACGCAACCTCATGCTAGGGTGCCTGCTGCATACACACACAGTGATGTCTGCCTGCATGGACATGCTCACTGAGCTTAAGCCAATGTATTTGATGGTAACTGCTGCAACTTATAGCCTGGAGTAAAATCATCTTTCCAAAGGCATGTCTGAGTATTAGCATTTCACTCAGAAGCGAGATTAATATGTAATGAGGCTTGTGTGCTATTGTAGTCTTTTGCGGAGCTCACAGTCTTAATAGAAGATGAATGTTTGATTTAAACAGAATATCTAACAAATACAGAACAGCTGCTTTCAGCTCAGTTTGACCACGACCCTCTCTTTCTTCTCTGTATGCACCTCCTGCAATGAAGTGCAGGCAACATGCTGATATAGCACTCCTGGATGCATCACAGGCAAAATTTCTACAACTTTTATAGGCTGTGAGTGTCTCCCCCAACCTGAGCCCCCGTAATGAGTACTGTGGTGCTGCTCTCTCAGTAAAAATCGCTCAGTTGGAGGTAAAGAAAGACTTTCTTTGGCTCAGGAAGCAGCATGTAGTTGGCAATCATAATGCATGTTCAGTCCCTGGTGGGTAATGTGTCTGCGCTCCTCCACCAGGTGTAATTAACCTGAATTGTCTGTGGTTTGTAGGTAAGTCTGCAATTACTGCACATAACAGCGAGGTGCTTCTGCTGCACATGCAGTTATCTGACAAGCGATTCAGATTCCGAATCATATGGAACAGTATTCCCTTTTCTCCATGCCCTTTGTGCATTTCTCTTCGACTGGAACTGTTTCCTTCCGGCCGTTTTTGCCTTATGACAGCTGGAGGATAAATTCCTTTTCATCTCCTCATTTACTTTATTTGTTTGTTTGATTTCTTTTCATCAGTCATCCACAAAGTTACACTGAGATCCACAGCATGATGGATGACTCATCTCTATTTAGCTTTTATTCACACCCAAAAAAGAAAATCTGTGTAATAAATATTTCACCAAATATAAAAGACCAAATGTCTGTTTAAATCACCACAGCTGTACATAGCAGTTCTGTGGTTGATGCCTGTGAGAGGAGATTGAATTTTTGATGCCATGCATCATTTTTAGATTTTTTCTATTTTTATTTTTTATTTTTTTGTAATAGGGACGTTCCTGAGCAACTCATTTCAAAAGTGGTAAAACAGAAATTTAAATACCAACTAGTCAACAAGTCAACAGTAAATTATCTCTCAGAACACAGTCAAAATTGAGCATATAAAATTAAACACACTTTAAAACAAACAACAACAGACTTTTTAATTGCTATTGAAAATAAAAAAAATGTTGATCCCCTTTTCACTGCAGCTGAAATGTGTGGCACTTTTTCATGTGTGACATGACTTAAGGGAGAACAACGTAACAAAAAAGCAAAAAGCAATTCAGAGGATCAAATTTAGAGACGGAGTACTGTTCTATCGTTTAGGCTTTATTATGTCCCTTTTTTCTACCTCTGTTACAGCTTTAGGATTGACAGCTCAAAATGAATAGCCTCCTCTTTGAGGCTCCTCGCGCCACAAACCCCCTTCCCTCTGATTGGCCAGCCCTCTGAAAGCCTGTCAGGGGCGAAGCTATGGGCAGACCTTGGTGTTTGAGGCCTACTCCTGCAACTTTTCATGAACTAGTTAGGACCATTGACTGTTAGTAGAAAGGACAGCACCTCTTTGTTACTGTACAGTTTTGAAGACAAGATACCACCGCCAGAGGCACTGCCATTGTGTAGCCAGAGTCTGTGCAGTAGAGACTACAAGGGACTTAAATAGAATCTCAGTGGAGCAAGGAGAGAGAAATAATGTTTTTTTCTTTTGAGAATCTAATCTCTTCTTGGGACTTCCTACCTATTTTACCATTCCCGAAAAAAAGAACAGCAGCTATCAACCATTGTTGACGTGAAACCTTGTTTTAAACAGCAACTAACTAATGAAAATGAAACTTAAGAACTGACAGTTTCGAGAACTTTTATCATCTGGGAATAAAGTCTTTAGGTGACCCACAGTGTGCTGGTAAATCAACTTTAGAAATGTTTTCATTCAGTGAAATCCACATCTAGCACAACCCCAAATCCGTTTGGCTGGAAGTTCACAGTAAACAAGGTTAAGCCGAGACACTGGCTACGTTTATATGCAGTCATAAACCCTTTCATATTCAAAACATTAGCAATAACCCGGTTGCCTGCAGCCATGTAAACACCAATAACCCTTTGTAAAAAATGGGATATGCTCATATTCTGGTTTATAAAAACCTGAAAATCATCCCTGAGTCACTCCTTTTCATGTATTCGACTATCGGTATATTCCCAACGAAAGGAACATTAATTTGTGTTCTGTGCATGTTCTGTTGACAAGGAATCTTGGCTTTTCTAATACAGGAAGTCTGCCGTGCTTCTGCTGCTGTTGTTGTAGCTGCTGTTGCTATGGATACAGTACAAAGAAGGAGAAATGACGTACATTGCGTCATGGTGTCCTCCGTGCGTCACTGTTCTGATGGGGGATACCATGTAAAGAGGAATAACCCTGTTTGCTTACACATGTAAACAGGTTATTCTGAATGTCTCAGAAACTGGAACACTGACCTTAACCCTAATATCGACTGCATGTAGAGACAGCCACTGGCATGGTTTTAGAAAGTGCTACCGGTTCCCACTCTAGCTTCTCTGCTTGAGTGGGAAGACGGCCTACATGAATTAAAATATTAATTATCTGCATAAACGTCCAGTAATCCTGGTGCTTCACTGGAAGGGTTTAAACATTCAGTTTATTGAACAGACACATCCCTAGTTTATCTATATAGATTTAGTGATGTCAACATAACTGTACTCTCTTTGCATTATCAGCACTGTGGGTGTTGTGATTTGACTTGAGATAGTTAAAGAGGTTGTAATCTCTTCAATGCACTGTATTAGTGTTATTTATAGTGAAAAGTGTCTTATCGGATTTAATACAATCCACGTTAACCTGACAAGTCCAGAAATATGTCTTACTTTGAAATGTGAAAGCCAAAAATAAAGCCCTAACTGCTTGCAATGAGTGAAAAAGAATCTGCCAATGGAATAATGAGATTTACTTTTGTTTTTTTTTAAATAAGTCTTGTGTTTCTTAATGTAGAAATTTCCTGATTTAGCAAACTTAAAATGCACTTTGTTCTTATTGCATTAATGCATTGTGTTTCATTTTATTTCAATTAATTAAGACTAACAAGACTTTTTGAATGAGAGATTGGAATAATATACCTGGTAAGTTTTAGGGGTTTTTTTAGTGTTGTTTAAGGAAACAGTCTAACATGAAAGCGCACGATACCATGCATTATTTTTACCAGCCAGCAGGAGGAGACTGCACTGGTTAAAGAAGAAATTTACACAAATAGATACAGATGGTAAAATAACGCTACTTCCTGAGTGATTTATTACCTTGTTTCACATCACTTAAGGTCTGAATCAATACAGTGTGATGTTCATTTCAAGTCATTCTCTTGTCCTAATTTTTTAAATAAGTGACTTGACGTAGCCTCAGACTCAAGCATTGACTGTATTCTGACTCAAATAATGTGATTTCAGATGCAAACTTGTTTTGATTATTATTATTATTGTTATTATTATTATTATTATTATTATTATTATTATTATTATTATTATTATTATTATTATTATTATTATTATTATTAACTGATTTTTTAAATTAGTTAAAACAGTATTCAATTCATTCAGAGTTTTGTTATAATGAATCTTTTGTGGTGCACTCAGTGATGTGTGGTTTTTTTCTACATCTTCTTAGCTAGCCAGCAAATCTTTAAACCTTAAAGTCAGCTATAATATGAAGCCCTAATTCTGATGTAGTGATCACCAAGCTCTGTTGTTGTTGTGTAAAAAAGAGCTCTTTATCTTTTCCAAGCTAAGTGCTGCAAAAACCACATCTTTTTTTTTTATTTTTGCACACAGTGACAATGTGTAAACAAGACTGCCTGTATGGAGCTATGGGCTGTCTCCCCTGCTACCAGGGCTAAGCTAGCATAACACATCATGAAGCTTCCTCTGCTATGGGCGCACAGAGCTGACACTAATCTTTTCTTCTAATTCTTGGGAAAACTGCAAATATAAAAACAACCTAAAATAACCATTTATTCCTTTGAGGATTTCACAGGTGACAAGCTGCAGCCTGTTAGCATGCTCACAGCAGCTGCTCAGGCAGGTCTTACAAGTTAAAAAATGGTAACAACTTATTTAAGAAGATTGAAGGTGCTTACAGTTGTATCTGGGTGTAAAATGAACAGGGTCTGATTGCCTAATAGCTGTCATGAGTGTTGGATGTGTCAAAACCTTCAGCAGTTTAATGAAATATTCAAGTAATCCTAATTGTCTTACAATGTCATGAATGGTAATGGAACTCTTGGCTGCTTCACTAATAAAGTAAAACCTTTGTGTGAAATTTTGATGTAACCTTTGGATTCGTGTTGCAAATGTTGCGCACGTCAAAATTAATGAGATTGTTTCCCTTCGACAGTTTCCTCTTCTTCCTTTGTCTGTTCTCCATTCAGGGAAAGAGCAGAAGAGCTGTGAGGTCTTTAATCAGGAATGTAAATAGTGTGGTTGCATTACAAACACCACATGGTTGTTCATTAACAGTGCATTTTTGAAATCTTCTTGAGGCTCATATTTTAGGATTAGATTTGGTAAAAGTCTGTCAACACTATTTTAACAGAGCTTTTTTATAATATCTCACTGCAACTTCTGAGGCACTTGGACTTGGACCACATAATTGTTGATTTTTCTCTCACACCAGCAAGCTCTCGGCCAACTGGCTGTGAAGTACAAGTTACAAAATACACACCATATAGCCCTTGTGAATGACGGAAATGTAACACATTTGTAACATTTCAATCACTATAATTTCTTTCAAGTATAATATTCTTGCAATTAAGTGTTCACGACTTTGAGTGTTCATGTGGAAATGACACTGTGAGACATTACTGGTGTGAAAAGAAGTATGTGATAAACAGAAAGAAATAGCTGTGGAGTAAAAAGAGCAATACCACTTGTTAAATAACAGAAAAAGGATCAGCATACAACTCCTACGGCGATGCGTTTCAAGTGGTTTCCTTCCTTTGGAGCTCCATTACCATTTCTCAACTGCGTTTAAATTAAAGTGCTCATTTACATACCAGGGTATACTTTCTCATATTATAGAATTTTAAAAGGTTTCTTTGCCTCAGACCCTTAACTGAAAACATTGAGACAGATTATAAAAATCTATTCTGTGTAATATATTTTTTTCTGCTGTGGTCAAGCAGAAAACTAAAGAAAGAATAGATTCAAATGTACAATAGCCAGTTATACTGTCAGACCACATTGACTTTCCTGCTCTTAATCTATCATCAGCTCCTTCAGCAATGACTACAAAATAAAAACAACAACAAAAAAGCATGTACTTGTGAGTAAGACTGCAGGGAAAAAATGAATTAATGAGTTCCCCACCACCTGCTGTTCAGACAAAAAAAAGAAGAAGAAGCAAAAAAGATATAAAAATTATCATAACCTCCAAAACAGTTTTGTCAAACATGAAAAGTCCTGAAGCTAATTAAGAAACCAGTCATTGGGCAGTTTTACAAAATCAGATTATTTAATGGGACAAAAGTTGTGAGACAATGTAACGCTTTAAAGTGTATCCATAGAGTTGAAGCTGCTGACGTCATAACAATCTCTGAAAAAAAAGAACAAGTGGCTGCTTTTTCCCCAAAGTGACGCATCCGAAACAGCAATTTAAGGCCAAAATTATGGCTTCACCTTTGACTTGGTCTAGGATTTGGATTTTCCAACCCACTGTGAAAAATGCTTCTTCCTCTGCCAGATTTGGGTCAGGCTCATCAAACGTAATAATGTGAGCTCTGATCAGATGAGAAGCAGAGTGCTGAAACCTCTCAGTTGTATCCAATTGTTGAAATCGAAGGAGGTTGAAAGAGCTGCCATTTACTGCAAAGCGTGTTCAGGCGGTTACAAAAGCCTGGGAGAAATCTCAGCTGGGATCTGTTTTAGCTCAATAACGCTTATGCTAATTCATATCCACTGTGGTCGTTTGCATCGTGTGCAATGGTTCGCTAATGAGAAAAATTATGTCACCAGTGTTGAGCTAAAACAGCTGGAGCTATATTTCTCAAAAAATTTAAGTGACTTCTGAAATACGATACTACAATGCAGTTCACTTTTTTTGACACCATCACAAAATCATGTGTCAAAGAGGCCTTTCATGAAGCACAGCTTGGTTGTAAAATGATGCACATAGTGTTGAATAAATATCTGAAAGGAAACATAGTGTTTGAAGACAAATAAAATAAGTTTCACACCATCTGTAACTGTGCACCTTTGTGGCTGACTGGCCTTAAAGGTGTCTCCGGGCCAGAGCACTTCCCTAATGGACCTTAATGGATTTTATGGTGCTCTGCAGGCTTCTAATGGGGTTGTGTGTCTGATGGGGATGCTGCTTTCAGGTCCTCCTGGGCCCTGTCTAGGTTCCTAATGTGACCTGAAGAAAAGAATACATTTTACATATATCCCTGTTTCCCTAAGTCAAAGGTTGACACCCTGAGTTAAAGAAAGAGGAGAATTTCGGGGGTGGGAACAGGAAAATGGGAGGTTGTGTGAATGTGTTAGAGCAAAAGACATGGAAAAGAAGCCCAGGAGTTAAAGCAGCAAGAGGAAAAAAAATACCATGGCATATTATTGAGGGACACTTTGGTGCTAAGCTGCTTATTGATAAAAGCACTAATCTGCCTGGCAGAAGGTAAGGAGGCTGGGATATGTGGTGATATAATATCTCGGCTAAAGGCAATGCCATCAGGGGAGCTGAGCCTCCACACAGCTTTACCTAAAGGAGTTACTCATTTTATTTTATTTTATTTTTTACATAAAAGACAGGATGTGACCGTGTGCCACCTCACAGACGGCATACAAGACGAAGGGAAAAAAATGAGAGCAGATCATTGTGAACCTCTGGCTTTTCATCAGCCGTTTCATCAGACTTGATCGATAGGGAGAGACCATCACTTTTTAATACGTATATAGATCACTAGCATCACTTTAATTATTTTCCCTCTACATCAAAGAGCAAGTCAGCACTGCTGGGCATTTTGATGACATCAAGAGGGCTCATGGTTGGCAGCCGCGGCTAGCTGCACAGAAAGTTCAACTACAGTTGCCATTTATCAGAGACACTCTTTCGTCACAGGCTGTTCTGCCTTTAAATCAATACATTATTACGTTATAAAAAATGTTTTATGCATATTGAGTACATTAAAGCTGACATGACGCATGATGCAGTATTAATCAAAAGTGCCATTAACTGTTATGAATATTGGTCCAGAGGTGTTGGGGCAAATTAAATCTACCGCTGAAACCACACATCTTTATAAGACGATGTCTTTGAGCTCATATTTTGACCTCATCTCTTGTTTTCAACAAACACTGATAGTATCTTATCTTCTACTGAATGCTGTATCTCTGCTTAATACTTTGGTAGTGCAGGCTGCTGTTGAAATCATGCAGGTAATACTAACAGGCACAGTATTTTAAATCAATACTTCAAGCTCATTAACCCCACAGCTCTGAAGTAAGATTTCCTTAACTCTGATCAAGTGGTTTGTTAAAAATCTGGTGCTAAAGCCAGTGGCTTTTAGTTATTCCACTGGCATATCATTACAATCAATACCAATCAACCTATCCAATCATTCGCTGCTCATTTCATTTTCAGGTTGCAGCAACAGGTTGTGGGAGTTAATCAGGCTAGCTTAATTAATGCTAATGTTGATTAATTTAGCAGCTACCACTTAAAACTCACTTCCCACCAAATAACAGGCCATAACAGGTCTAAAGTGAAATTTTGAGCTGGAGTTATTTATAATTTGAGTTACCTGCAAAAGATGAAAGCGGAACTTAATGAGATTCGATTTGGAATTCAAAAGGATTTGGATGGGATAAGTGGATTTGATACTCTTGCTCCTGCAGAAAAAAAAAGATGAGGAAAGTTGCAGATTTAAGCTTTTAACAGGAAACTAAGTGAAAATGCACCAAAGGTGGGGAAAATGCTTATATTGTGCTCTACATACTGAATGTTCTCTACCTCTTGCAGAAGGTTTCAGCCCATTACCTGTCGGTCCCGTAGCATTAAAGATGGGCCGACTGATCTCAAGGGGACAACTCCAATCAGTCAATCTGAGAGTGTGAAGCAAATGAAATCAATCCTCATGTCCTGGTTCAAAGAACGGTTTTCTCATTAGAGCGAGGCAGCTAATTGCAGTCATTTGCCTCCCTGCTGTCTCTGTTGCCCTCACCATGTTGATCACTTCTCTAGTTAGAGGCTTTTACATTCTTGATCAATACAGCCTCTGTGATCCAGAAGTGGGTAATCTCTAAATATTATCTGCTAACCAAAGCGTGTTATTCCTCATCTCCAACTTTTATTTTCTAGTAATAAAATCTGTTTTTCCAATTTGTGCCACTTTGGTAACTCCAGTCAAAATTGATTAGATTTTGTTAATAAAACTAGAAAAGTGCACTCTGTGGAGAGCAGTTCCCAGCCAGGTGTGTCCCAGGGCATATGGGACAAGCACCCTGCTTACCTTTCACCCCCCTCGTAAAAACTGAAGAGATCAGTCTTTTTTCAATGTGACTTAATGTTTTTTTGGTTTGCCAGATTACCATCTCCAGTGTGGGAACCTATGCACACTCAAACAGAGGGTCCTCCTGGAACTCCATTTCCTGCTTCCTATTAGAGAAATGTACATCTACAACGTGCTTTTTATGCATCACAGTTAACGCCATCAGCTGCTCTCAACATAAGAGAAAAGGAAGTAAAGAGCCACTAACAGTAAAGCATTATGGAGCATGGGTGTCTAAAACCCTCTAACACACTACATGGAAGTCTAGCCTTTGACACAATGTCAACCAATGGGTAATGGTATGTATTATCTTACAGTGTATTATCTTCTCAAGTGTAGGCATTATAGAATTAATCTAATTTCAACCTTTGGTCCAACACCTTCAGGAAGGGTACAGTACACTTGCCTTTGAAAGATTAATTTCCACCAAGAGGGTAGTTGGTAAAACATTTTCTCTTTCACTTACTCTTGTGGAAAGGGCGGTCATTCTGCTTATATTTGTAAAGAGTTGTTAACTTGTGTAGAGAAAAACGGTGGATTGGTGGATACCAATGATGATTTTGTCCAAAGAGAGGAACAGCAGAGAGAACGTATAACACAAGCAGGGATCTAGACTGTAGGAAATAACACAAGATAATAGTTACTTAGCTAAATACTACAAGACAAAATGGACAAGGAGCCGGTAATGGTAACAGCCAATGAGTGAACAACCACTCAAGTCTGTTGACTGTCTATTACTACAGACAATGTGCCTCCATCTAAGTGAAACCAAAACACTCCTTAATGGGCAATGACATTTCACGTAGGTGGAGTAAAGGCATGACATCACACACTTTCTACCAATCAGCTCACAGATTATACAGCAACCATCACTTTGACTGGCACAGTCTACATCCAAGTACATTTTTAGGCTGATATAGGCTACAGGAAGTTAATTGATTCTTGTGTGAGTGTTGTAAGCTTGATCACTGGTTCTTTAATACTAGGTCCCGCACACAACAGACGTCAATAATCATGGTGTCTACTTTCAACATTTTATTACTTTAAGAAAATTATAAAAAGGAAAAGGAAATAACAGCTAACAACAATGGAAAACAAAGTTAAGTGGATATTTATTTCCATTTTCTGTTCGAAATAATGATTTAGGAATAGCAGGCTTTGAGACCTTTACTAAAGCCAGTCAACAGGGACAATCTAAAAGTTTTGGCTTCATGTAGGTAAGCTGTTGCACCATCTAGGGTTTTGTACTATGTTAAGTTATTAAGAGTTGCCCCAGTGACCATGGATTACATTAGTGACAGCTAATCAGCCAGTAAAAAGAGTGCTTCAAAAAACAGTGAATCACTGTAATTGCAAGAGGCCATACAGCATCCATTGTCCGCTGAGAAAATTGAGGTTATTGGTCTATGAAGGTTTGGCTGTGGAAAGACAGAAACTCTCACTGATCACATAAAGAGCCATTTGCATGATCCCCTCAAGCCTTGCTCCTGGTGAAGGTAATAAAATAAGAGGTACTGCATATCCTACCAGAGCACAATATGAAAAGACGAGACAAGGCATATTTTTGAACACATTTTAAAATATTCAGTCTTTTTGGGAATTTTTTTTATATTTAGAACTACTAGAAGTACTAGCCCCCTACTTATGTTAATTGATGGCTAGAAATCCTACTACACGGATTCAGACTACATATTAAGTCAAATTTTAATCTCCTCTCCTTAACTACCCAGAACCCACCAGTAAGTCTGGCACTTAAATTGGTCTGCTGGTATTAAACCAGACATTTGCATGCTAATGAGCGTCACTTACATCAAAAAGCATTAGACATTTTATCACAAGAGTTTAAAAAATAGAAAAACTCTGGGCTTCCTGGTTTGGACATTGATTGGCCTCGAAATAATCAGTCTGTATTCTGATATTTAGGCACTCTTATCTTTAAGTCAACATGAAACAAGACAACATCAGAGGGCAACACGCTGGATGCCAAGAAATAGTAAATGTGCTGAGTATAGCAGGCAGTCTGTGCACCTAGTGTTTCCGCATAAGCCTTGATTATTGAGCTATGCCATCTTTTATACTGTGCAGAGCCAGATCGCACAGCTGACATCCGTCTCTGTCTACTGTAACTCAAGGTAACACACACCCTCTCCACCCTGGCAAGATACTTCAAAGGATGTCTGGGGATGTTATGTGAATATTTTTGGCCCCAATCTCTACCAGCCGAGCTCCGTTTTTTAATAGCTAGAAGCAGACACACAAACCGAAGACGATATGGAGGGGTGGAGTTGAAGGATTAGAGGCAGTAGCCTGCTATACCTGTGCAGGGAAGTTATCAGATCAGTAAAATTGAAGTGTTAAAATAAGTCTGTTTTCGTTGAGTTCATTTCATTAGCTTGGATTTCGTCATTGCTTTCGACATTGGTCCCCGTACGTTGTGTCTCTTGTGTATATGAGGTAGAACCAGAGAAGGAAATATTTCAATGTTTTGCACACACACACACACACACACACACACACACACACACACACACACACACACACACACACACACACACACACACACACACACACACACACACACACACACACACACTATTAGGCTTCCACAATTCAAAATTCTTTTACCCTTTTTACTCATTATTTTGAGATGACAATCCCTCTTCCAAGAGCAGTGGTGCGTTCGCAAAAAAGAAATATATAAAACATCTAGGTTTTGGATGATATTAGTTCTCACTGCTGTGCCTGGTGTTATTATGTTGGCTCGCTATTTCTGTCGATGAGCTGAATGTCTAATAAGACGCCTGCCTGTCGGTAATGAAGTTGCACAAGTTTGGCTGCTGCAGCTATGGCATCTGTTCCAACACACAGGTCAGGGAAACCTTTCAAATTAAAGGCAGAACTGAAGGAGCTGAAAATTAACAACGGAGATGTCTTTGTTATTCTTAATAAATGGCGCTGTAAATTACTGTTGATTGTTGAGGGTAGATAACAGGCTTGTTGAAACAGCACAAGATAATTAAAGGATATTTTGAAGACAACTTCACTTTCATCCAAAGTCTCAACAGAAGACTACTGCCACAAACAGAGTAAAAATATCATAAATGGCACAAAGTTGTAGTATTCCTATTTTTATTTTTGTATTTAAAAGTTGTACATAGCATCCCTAAAATTTAATTTAGTTGGATGTGCAATTATTTCCTACTATACCAGTGTCCTCTTTGTTTTGGGTAGACACCAGTCTCGATGTTGTGAGTCCACACTCAGTGATGCAGAAAAAAAAAAAAAAAAAAAATATATATATATATATATATATATATATATATATATATATATATATATATATATATATATATATATATATATATATATATATATATATATATATATATATATATATATATATATATATATATATAATTCCTCTCCAGGGCATATGAGCTGAATTAATGAGGCTGTTTTAAAAATGTGAGAAAGCTAAAAAGAAGGAAGGAAGGAAGACAGAGTTAAAGGTATTGGAGCTCAAATAATAACAAATGATAAAAAATAGTCAAAATACTTAAGGGTTTTGTTTTTTTCTACTCATGTCTGTTGTTAGACGGTCTTGTTGTAGGTAACAGATACACACCTGTCGTTATCATTCAGCAACCTGCAGCGCTTATACAAAATAAACACTATCTGTTAGAAAACAGGGGTTGAATCTGAAATGTTAACAACACTGTATTCGAAGACTGCATAGTTTAGCTGGACTTGAGATAGGTGACTACAAGGCATTCATCATTCTGAAAGCTGCACTTGCATGAGACCATTTTTTTTTTCCTGCAGAATATTCACCTGGTGTCTGATATTGTTACGAGGAGAGCTTGTAGTCTGCCCGGTATCCCTACATGTAACAGCAGTGACTTGGCATGATGAATTATATCAGTATGTAATGTTGTTTACATACCGCTTTGTGATTTATGAATGTGTGCATCTCATGTAAAACTTTCTATGAATATGTCTCTGTTTTAGGATAAGCCAAATCATTGCAGTGAGAATGAAGAATGTTTTATTGTGCTTTAACTTAATTATTGTCTCGAGGGAAAGTTGCCAGTTAAGACTTTGTGTTCAGCCAACCTAAACAAAATGAAATTATAAGCACACAATATTTAATGGCAATGTTTCAGCAGAAAAAGACAGCAAATGCTCTGGAGTCTTTGGCTTTGTGTTCTAATGGGAAGGAAAACAAGTCAAACACTAACATCATAAAAGAGTAACATAACGGGTGTGTACAGAATTAAACATCCTCTCCTTGGCTCTAACTTTATAATTGCTGTGACAAGCCATGTAAACATTTTGTTTTCAATTCCTCTGAGGTTTCACTGAAGTTACACTTTGTCAAATATTCAGCCCAGCATATGTTGCCAAATGACCTGTAAGATAGTTCTTTACCTTAAGCTGAACATATCTTGTATCTTATTCTAAATTCTGTCTGCAACCCTGGCCTGGCTACACACAGACTTACATCCTGCACTGTGCTCCCTGCCTCATCTCCTGCTCTTTCCTCTCCTCCAGGTTCACATTCAGACACTACCTCTCATGTCTCAGTGTATCTAACATTTCCCCTCGATCCTGTCACTCCTTCCCTGCCTACTGTTTCCCTTCAGTGTAGATCGGCTAACACTATCACCTGTCCACCGAGCTGCTCCTCATCAGCAATTAGTCCCACTATTTGAAGAAGGGGAGCTGACTGTCAGGTATTGTTACCCTCAGTCCAGGAGTTTCTCATTTTGCCTGTTTGTCTGTTACAGTATCTGTATGCCTGACTAGTGGTTGTTGATTTCCTGCCTGTCTGCCAATTTTACCATGTCTATCCACTGTGTCTATCCGCAGGCTCAGCTTCAGTGTGGGTAAATTGGTGTCTGCATTGGGGTCCAGCTCTGTGTCAGTTACCTACATTCTGACAAAATGATGTTGCAAAATTGTGAAACAGGCAGACCCTGTAGGAATAGGGAAAAGGAACTACATGCAGCAAGAGGACAGCCTGAGTTTGGGTCCAGTATTTAGTTTCAGTTATCATGATTTTGACATTCTGGTCCAACCAAACAGAGCCATTGTTAACCTTGGACTGAGGGTAAAGAAGTAGGTATTAATAAAGCACTCTGCAAGGCTATTGCATGCTGTCTGCATTTGGGTCTAGCTCTAAGTATCTGTTGGATTGTGATGGTATGATCTGGCACCTGCACATGCACACTCAACATTCATCTTTTTAGTTTGAGAAAATGAAAATACACCATGCACTCAAACTACTGAGTCCATAATATCTGCACTGGAGTTCAGCCTCTTTAGTTTGTTACCTAAATGTTGACATTAAGATAAAGCCAAACTATGGCTCAAGCTAAGCCAAAAACCCCATAAAAGGAAGATGAGAAATTGAGCAACCTTAAAGGTCTATCCTTGGTGTCTGCATTTGGATGCAACCTTTAGTGTCACATGCAATGACTGTCATCACATACCCTGCAATAGCTATGAATGGCTCGAGAAAAGAAGATGTCACTAACGAGCAAGTCCACCATGTGATTTCTAATGTTATATGTCTTTACCAATAGTTCAAGATTCCCAATTAAAATGAAGTGAAACCCACTATAACGCTTCCTCCAGAGAGAATCTGCTCCTGTCATCTTCATGACTACGTTTGATCCAGCCATGCCTAGGCTCCATCAAGACTGGATCAAAGTGCCATACATTCATTACTGGCTTCTGCTCTTAAAACAGCCCCCTCAGTGTTTGTTCCTACGTCAAGAAGCAAAGCCCTCTATCGAAGCTGAAAATAACAATTTTTCCCGCACAGGCTTCCTGGTTTGTGTTTTGAAAGTAGCTATGACTGTGAACCACCTTGTGAATAAACTTTTCCTGGTGTGAAATTATACGAAATGCTAATTTTCAGATCCATTTAAATATGTTTAAATGCAGAAGAAGAAGAAAAAAACTTTAGAAATAGATAAAAGAGCACAATGAAAGCAACAACCAGAGGCTGTAGCGTCACCCGCTGATTTAAGTAAGAGTGTGTGGGTGGGTGTGTGTGTGTATATATATCACATATACTGAAAACAGTTGTTTTCTAGGAATTTCAGTTTTATAACTGTACTACCAGCGATTC
Organism: Halichoeres trimaculatus; assembly: GCF_033239565.1. Taxonomy (NCBI): domain Eukaryota; kingdom Metazoa; phylum Chordata; class Actinopteri; order Labriformes; family Labridae; genus Halichoeres; species Halichoeres trimaculatus. The sequence goes on from NW_027437184.1 coordinate 23,543,880, forward strand.
TTTGGGTTAATATAGTTTAATTGAGAGAACGTACTAAGCATCTGTCAATACTGCCTCATGACCGAGGCCACTTTTCCTAGAAGTCTGGAAATCAGACAAGCAGAGGTTATTATGGGTCAGCATTAGGGAAAGTAGTAAAGATTTGAAATAGCAGCAGTAATAGTGACTTCACAATATGCAGGGTTTCGCAACACACTGCAGTATACTGAGCAATGTATTGAATCATTCTTTTTAGCTATAACACAGTAAGTAAAACATGCAGTACGGCTCAAGTGAATTATTCCAGCCTCTACAATGCTTTTTACCTCATTTTACTTCAAGCCTTCTTTTTCTGGGTAATCAGCCTGGGCAAATATGTGATGCACAAAGAGTCGAGTGTGTGTGGGTGTCTGTGTGCGTGTGGATGTCTGTGTACTGTGCTGTTTTGAATAATACTGAAAGGAAGATTGGAAACTGAGATGGGAAAAGATAGGAAAAGAATAAGTCAGCTGTGTCCCTTGCTTTCTATTCACTGACATGCAGATGGCATATTTTCAATGATTTCCTAGTTTCACTGGTCTTGAGGAGCCGCAAGAGAGAAGTATGCGTCATGGTCTTGTAAAACAATCGAAATTTTGCCTCCGGCTTCGTCTGTAATACACCTCTGCTAAGTTCAAACAGCAGCATTGGGCTAAATTGGGCTAATCTGTGCTCAAAGGGATGCCTAAAGTTCACAAAGTGTGGGCCCTGCTTAACAAAGAAGCAGGTTAATTAAGACTCGCAGTGACTCACTCTACTCCTTTCCCTGCTTTAACAATCCACTGGAGCGGCTTTAGGTAACCGCAGAAAGAACTGGAGATGAACAAGCACCCCACAGGGGAACAACACTCATACATCTGTGATAAATAAAGCTTTTTAATAGCGTGAATACATCTAAAGGATGAATTTACAGCCTTTCAAGTAGTCATGATTGCTGTAAAAGACTGATTTTGCAGTATGCTATATCACTCACATAGCTTGGTTAAAGTGCCTGATTCTCATTATGCGAGGTGTGAAAAAGGGTGACAGTTCCTGGACCCAAAAGGGCCAATTATCAGCTTTAATGGCTAATGTGACTCACTGGTTTCTCGAGCAACCAACATGCAATATCACACATTCAAAGGTGACAATGGGGGGGGGGCTCAAACCTACAAAGAAAACTGTTGTTGAGGTGCAGAAACCTCCACCTCTCCTATTTAGAACACACAGATAACCTGATATTTGTAGATTACACTATAAAGCGTGGCAACTTGTGAAATATTAATCTTGCATTGTGAATATAAACTCGATCTAACACGACTGTCATGTGAACGCAATTTGAACAAATAACTCACACGTACTAACATGCCTCTCTGTCCCCACTTGGTAACACGTCATTTAAATGAGGAAATGGTAGCATGAGAGCGACCTAATGATTTGTTCATCTGAATGTGTTATATTGTCATTAGAACAGTTCAGAACCATGAGTCAACAACTATTAAGAGCCTTTCCCAAACCCTACTGAATTACCCGTTGTATAACTGTCATTGCACAACATGCTTCAAATAATACGTTAACAGAGTATTAGCACTGACATCTTAGTTGAAAAATATCTGTTCTTTGCTCTGGGTTAATTCTTGCCAAGGCTCAATAACAAAACTGTGACATACACCTGAGAGCAGTGTAACATGCCAAGACCCTGAGGAAAATTCCCAAAGTCCCTCCTTTAATTAAAATATTACCCAAACAGGTGCAAGCAGTATGAAAGCAATCGTAAAGACTTCTGTTCAGCACAGGAAAGCTACAGCACCCTGTCATGCACAGAGTGCATCCTAGTCATTTGGATCTGGTGTAATAACATGTTGAGCTTGTTGATGGTACATGTAAAGTGTACTTGAATGAGTACTTGTTAAGGCTTTGTTTTGCAATATAAATAGCTTTTCTTTAGAGAAATTGTGCAGAGGATGGCTCTTTCTTACTTTTGACATGAGGGTGGGCTTTTCCTTCCCACAGTAAATCACAGCAATCTTTTAAATTGGCATTTTAAATGTGTAATTGGTGTGTGGTTCTCGGAAAGACAGAGGACATGTCTTTATCAGCCTCACACAGAGCTATCATCTTCCCCTCCTCTTGTTCTGCAACCAAACCCCATCTGCACAGGGGCTTTGGAGCAGTTGGCAAGAAAAAAAGCACTGTCCATGGTTCTGAATTTCATTGGTTCTAGACACATACAGTACATGACAAGCTCTGGTTACAACTGTGGTTGAGAGTTTTGGATGTCTGAGTCTATTCCTATCACTTTATGGTTCATCTTGTGTTGCTTTTTGGAACACACATTTCAGAGAAAAGGATTTACTTGGAATTTCTTGAAGGGAATGAGTATTTTTGCCCAACTGCCTTCAACTGTATTTAGAGGCTAAATGTCTGTTGCAATATGCTACTTCCCAGAAACAGCATTTCAGGAATTCTGAGCCAAAGTGGGTTAATCTAAATCAATTAGAGTGCTGGAAAATTCTCTACAGAGTCTTGGGAGAAGATCAAAATGTTTCTGAATCGGTAGCAGAACTTGAGTCGAGAGCAGGAACAAGTATTGCTTTGTGCATATAGCTGGCACATGCTCAGATAATGCAGTGATCAAATTAGGACATCGAGAACATCTGTTTGGGTTTTGGCACCCTCAACAAGCCATTATCTGAGGATACACTTTCTTCACATTGTGCTCTACAGCCTCGGGGGTTTCTCTAGGCGAGCATTTAAAGGTGTAAATACAACTAGAAAAAATATATATTATATGATGAATAAATTAAAAATAATTTAATGGGTATATGCAGTATACAATATACATTATTTAGGGTTGAGAGGTTGTTAACATCTTTAACATAAGATATTAAGGCAGTGGTACATTCATTAACTAGAAAAGCACTCAGAGAGCGCAGACCTCCGCCAAGCATATTGTGATTGTCATGCAACACTTAAGTCCTACTTTAATGTTATACTCCCTTTCAGCAGACTGTCTGCTACAATTTGGTGTTAGTTGCAGGTTTGTACCATAATTTGTTACCTGACAGGGTTGAAAATGATGATGACCCAGTACATATTTCATATTCTGGATCTTAGTATCCAGAATATTGCCAGGATCTGGATCATACTTTTATATCTGTCAGAAATTATGGTGACCTTGTCTTGTATTGTTTTGCAAAGCAATCCGACCATTTATCGTGGAGTTATATACACGTATGGAGTAAACGGCCCTATCTCATAATGATAAAGAATCCTATAAAAAAGTCCTGGATCCAGATGGTGATCCAGATCACCTCCAAAATTGAATCTCCTCTTTCTTATCCCATTTTGAACATTTCCTGAAAATTTCATCTAGACCTGTTTGTCACTTTTTGGGTTATGTTGTATACAGACAAACAGGAAAACTCTCCCAAAAAACATAAAGTCCTTGGCAGAGGTAATTAATGTGTGCTACATTGGATGGCTGGCTCTATTGTTCAACAGTGTAGATTAAGGATCATTGTACAAATGTACTCAAGTAGCCTCCTATTTCAAGTTCAAGTTCACATGTGCAAACAAATTTGTCCATAAGGGCTACATGGACCTTGTGGATTCCTGAATGAATAATCCTTGTGCCCCATCTTGCTAAGAATCACCCTTTTAAAGTGCATTTACATTTGCATGTGTCAGGACTATGGATGTACACAATTAGACAAATAAACTGTTCAGCAAGAAGGCACACTGGCCTGAGGTAAGCTGTGTGTGTGTGATTGTTGTTCCATACAAAGTGCTTGTAATGTCAAGGGTGTGCTGAGAAGATAAATAAACTCCTCCTACTGTTTGGCAAGGCAAGTTTACCAAAATGCTAATTACCCATGGCAACTAAGCCAAGCAGCTGTTCTACACTAAAGACTCCACTAAGCAGAAGGGATGGTTTTGAAGTTAAAAATTAAATAAAATCTGCCACCCATTACTAACTGGGGGAAGCTGATGGATGGTGCTTCTTGAAAATTCATATCTCACTCATTGATACCTTATTGTGAGGTGATGCAATGTAAGCTATCTCAGTGTGCAAAAACAAAGTTAAAAGAGGTTAAATAATGAACAAATGTCAGGTCTTCCTAATTTCACTGAAGAAAACACTTCAAAAACTGAATACTAAGCAAATTTTTATGTCTTATAAAAATAAAGAGTTAAAAATGTATTTTTGCGACACAGTACGAGCCACACAACAGAACCAGAAAGATGTCTCATTGCAAGACACTAAAAGAAGAAAAGTTTAAAAAATCTGCCACTGTGGGATAATAATAATAATTCACTCATCAAGTTTCTTGAATTGGGAAAAATGTCTTAATTTAAGAAACCAATACTTACCTTCTTAACCGAAGATTTACTCTTTACGGGCAAGCAATTTAGGCATATTCTTAGTCTTGATAACATGAAATGAGATGTTTTTTTTCTGGACATGTCAGTTGAATGTGAATTTTATTTATTCTAATAGCAATTTGTACTCAAATAAGACAAACACTTGCTTGGATACTGTTTCTGCCCTGAGAAAGCACCACTAAATGAGCATCGGCAGTTGTCGTTAACAGGCAATAACACATCCTTGTTCTGCGATCTTTGAATGTAAGCCTCGGCTCTGCTGTTCATCTTGTAAAGCAGTGGTTGGTAGTTTAGTTTTTTAATTGGAATGTGTTCAGTCTTACTTAGATAGCTGCATTTTGTGGGAGACTGTGGGCATGGCCCAAAAGGCAACACCTTTCAGGATGCAGGCTCCCCATGTACAGAAGCTAAAGTCTTCTTCACACTAGTTGTAGGATTGAATCCTCCTTCTGTCAGGATTTGTCTCATGTCCTTCCTGGCCTCCCCACATTTCATGGCCTTATATTAATGTATCTTGTGAATGTGATGAACTGTTACAGCACTTAAAAAAGCTTCACACAACTGTGCTTTGCCTTTACTGTTCTCTGAGCATTTTCTTACCTTAAGACTCGTCGGCTAGTCTGATGTGAAATTTCTGTTTAATTGACCAGAACAGCCTTTCCAAATTTAGGAATACTGCTCCACTTCAAAGGACAAATATATTCTGGGGCCAACTCAAACTCAGGGGGATGATTCTTTTTTCAAAATATGTGTAAAAATAACCATAATATGGAGCTTATATTATCTTGCCACTAAAAATATTTATCCTTCATTTTATCTAAGTTGTTTTTTAGTTCACAGAGCTTCCCTTCAGTTGCCCTTGTAGCACATACAAACAAAAACCTTTGCTCTCAGCAGCTTGACGTCCCTCTGCACTGTATGATGGCTTCATCAGCTGTATATTTCATAAATTTGTCCCAAACCCTCAACACACATTTTGAATTATTTCCCATCAGTGCTGCTATTCTCACAGCAGCAAGTAAGCAGCGTGAAGAGCAGCATTGCCGTTAATGAGAGTGTATCAAAACGATCAAAACCAACATGGTACCAAACAGCATCAACACAAACAGATGCTCTTAAAAGTGTTTGACACAGCAGCATTACAAGGTCTATTTTACAGAGGATATGTCACAACTCAACCAATACATGTACAGGGAGGACTAATGAGCGGATCTCTGTCTTTCTATGTGTGTGTGTGTATGTGTGTGTTGCTCTGATGAGCCTGTGGGGACCATGCTCTCTCTGCTCAGGGCACATACATATGGGAAGGGCTAAATGTTAAAGGGTTCAATAAATATCTATAGCAGGCTGCAGACCGCCTACAGTCAGTGTGTGGAAACATGTAAATCCATGTTTACCCATCATGCCTCTTTAATGGGTGATTTCCAATCTTGTTTAGTTTGTTTTGCATAAACATATAAATGATACTTGCTCATAAATGTTGTCAATGTATTTAGGAGGCGTGACGGTATTTCACGCAGCTAAAGTGTTGGTTATATTATTTATGTTACTTTAGGACAGCCTGTCTGCAGAGCTTAAACAGTGCCTTAACATTTGCCATTCAAAAAAAAAAGTATAAATAAGGATTGAATTCTCAAAAAGTTTAGGGTTGAAGATGGGACTTGATAATCATGGTGTGATGGCAGAAAAGTCTGAGATTTTGATTGTTAGTGATGTTATATCATATTATATTAAATTATATTAATATATATTAATTTATGTTTACACACACACACTCACATACATATATATACACACACAAGTTTTACTTCATTACGCTCCTTTATAAAAATGTAAAAGAATTTAGATTGGTGATTTAACAATTTGTTTTTGTTTACTTCTTACATTGTTTGCAAATTGCAAAGTTTCTATGTTCTAACTTCAGTTGGATGATTTTTTCTTTCCCATAATTTTCTTTTATATTTTTCAAAATAAACATTTTCAATCAATCAATCAATCAATCAATCAATCAATCAATCAATCAATCAATTATGTGTTTATCTGAAGTCATGGCCATTTGTGACAATACTATTACACCCCCATACACGGAAGCATTTATTTTTCTGGTTTTTAGGCTTCAAAATGTTTTACTTCAAGTTTATTAGACTGACTAGTGCACTTTAAAATATGGCACATTTTTCTCTCAAAACCACACACCTAATATACTATCTATACAACACTTTGATGACTGCTGTCAAAATAGAGGGTGAAGTTAAAGAGGCAGACAGTTAATAATGCAGTTAATAATGTGTATATGACACACCCTGGCCACCCCTACTTATGTCAGTGTCCTAATTGTACCACCTCAGTCTAAAGGTCTGGACATGTCCCTGCATAGCAGCCAACAGTAAAAAGCATGGAAGCCATCGAAGCCAACAGGCTGTCAGGTTTGTTTAACAAAAGCTGCAAGAAAATTCCTCTCCTTATTTTGACTAATGACAGGAAAAATACCCAAACTTCAACTATAATCCTAAAGAGGCGTAGAAAGGTGACTTCTGTGGTAGCTGTAGAAGGATTAATCGTCAGCTGTGCAGAATATGCATGTGTGAATTCACAGTGCTCGCTCTAAAACGTCTGGTTCTAGCTCTTTTGATTGTCAACATGGTCTGAACACAGAGTCCAAGGACATTATAAAATGCTAAACAGCCTGGGAAGGCCATACATTAGACTCTCTTGGGACCTCTCATGGCCCATCTGCACTATCTCCCAGCTAATACTTTGAGAATCAATGGTCCAAGAAATAAGTCCAACACCAAAGTCAGGACTGGGGAAAAAATATCTTCATGTTTTATAAAGATCTCAATATCAATGTCTAAATGTCCACTCTGTGCTGTCAAAGCCAAAGACCTAATACAACATAATACAGAAGACATATTTCAAAAAGCACCCAGGTCAATGTTTTACACTGTTGAAAATTTGCTCATCCATTAATATACGGCTGTTCGTCATTGAAAGACTTCTGATTAAACCCTAAGGGAGTCTGGGAAAAGAATCATACTGCTGCATTTAGATATAGAGCTGAACTGTTTGTGGTTCAATCTTTCAAAAAAGGCTTACTCAGAGTCATTATCTCATCCTGTGTTCATATTCTGTTCACATATAAGCAATAACTTTCAGACATAATATCAAGAAGCTAAGTACAGACCTTGACGCCTGACCAAGTCCTCAATAAAAAGCCATTGTTGGGTGTAGTAGAGTTAATTAAACAGGGCACCAGTCTACATCTGTCGCATCACTTGGCACTTACTTTAATTATATATTTTGGTCAATCTGTTCTTCCTGATGTGAGAGGGGATGCCATACATGAGACAACATCTGCTGAGGTATGTCACATGAGTTTCAACACCTGTCAATGTTTTTACACAGTCTGTCAATCACTTGAGTCACGTCTCATACGCATTTCATATTGAGGATATGCAAACACCGTCAACGTCTGAGAGCTTACATCTGTGCTGCAGTTACAATTAACACTCTTTCACTTAGCAGCAAATGTGCACACAAGCTCAGAGATTGGCACTACACACGACTACCCAGACACACCCTGTGGCTTGCAGTCATTTCGGTCCCTTATGTTGTCCATCAAGGAGACAGTGGTGACTGTTCTCAAACGTGACTCCACCCACAAAGGCTTGTGATCACCTCAGCTGTCAACTAGCATCTGCTGAAACTACCAACCAGCCAACTGTGATAGTGGCTCTGATGATATCTCCACAGAAAATGTGTCACCTACACATGTTCAGAAGTCAGTGGCATATTTTCCATTTCTATTTTTGCTAATTTTTTGTTCTTTTTTTTTCCATGTAGCAAACTGCAAAGCCTGAGAGAGCGGCAGACTGTTTTGTATGTCTGACACCACATCTGATATGCAGAAACATCTTTAAAGCCAGTGTCAGCTCATCATGGATGATATAAATTGTATGCATTAATGTCAAATATGTCCACTAAAAAAATAATAAATTGTTTTTCTTTTTTTACATCTCCGTAGTAACATCAATACAACATTGTTAAAGCTTTTCATTGTTTGTTTGAATCACAAATACATCAGTTATCACTCAGTAAAATCAAAGGTATTGAGAAATATCAGCCATGGTAAGTTGACAACCACACATACACACTTTTGCTTGGGAAAAAATACCCCCATCTCAAAATATGCTATATATTTGTCCTGTGACACTGTTTTTATGTCACAAATATAAATATTTTTCTACGTGCAGAATAAAATCTAGGAAGATATATTTGTATAAACTATGCATTCTTAATCATAATCATATTTTTTGTTTGTTCGTTTATTATGATACAGGATGTTACACCATGTGAAGATAATAGCAAATTGCCTGATCCTTTCTGAACACACACACACACACACACACATACATACGCTTCCACGCTTGTCTAGTCCGAGACACACTCGCAGATGACACAGAAACCTAGAGACACACAAGCTTTCTATCCCCCAGACTCTACAATTTTTCCATTCATAATCCCTTCTGAGTCTATTAATATTTCTGTTTCCATGGCGATTCGAGCCTTGCCAAATGTTGTACAGATAAGAGGAGATAAGAGCATAAGGAGCAGAGAGATAAGAGCAAGTGACCTGCGGAGATCAGTGCACCAGAGGTCAGGCAGAGGAGCAGGAGTGAGTCACTGAGAAATGGACCTTCCCTGCTCAACTCCCCCGCTGGCCTGACATAAAATAAACAAATATGAAGCGCTGTCAAAGTTTTCTGGGACTGCAACACTTGAATGCAGTCTTGGGGTTAATCATTTTTTGAACATCTTGCTTTGGTGTATCCAATTTCACCCTCCAGAGAAGTTTCACAAGAGCAAATCAAATAATAAGGACGCAGTAATTGTAGGAAAAAAGTTAATCGTTATTATGTTACATGTTGTATGTTATCCCAACACCAAGTTGAAGTCCTTCATGTGGTCAAAAACTTAGGAAAACTGAAATTTTACTGTGCATTTCATCTGGTTTAAAAAAAGCCATGAGAATCAAAGTAATGAAAAATCTGCACGTTATTTCTGAAGTAGATATTTCTGGTCTAGACGATGGAGCAATGATACCAAAGTTCGGTGGTAGCAGTTCGTCAAGCTATAGTCCTATAAATAGATCATAGCACCTCCATAAAGTTTCAAAAAACAATCCAATGTAATGTTTTACTGACTACATCCTGATCATTTCTGACCTGATCTTGAATGGAAAAAAAGAGTTCACCCATGACAGTGCCTTCTTATTATCTAACTTTCCTAACCTCAAACAATCAGACTCAGCAACCATCCACTCCCCTGTCTGACCCTCTGGGCAGAAAAGGTGTTTTAAAACAGGCCTTACCTGTTTGTTGTTGTACTTGGGTTGGCTGGTCTTGTAGCTGTAATCTGAGTACTGGTCTGAGCCGGTGGAATTGTCGTCTCCCCCTGTTCCTACAAAGGTGTTGGCAGCAGGGAGGTCCTGAACAGCCTGATGCTTCTGAGAGGCTGAGGGAGACTGAGCCTGCAGCTGGATAGAGGGTAAGGGGGAGTTGGAGCGATAGTGCCTGCCTATATCAGGACTTCCTGGTGAATATGTTAAGGGCAGGTGTATCCTGGGGCTATCGTTGACTCCATCCAGATTGAACTTAAGGCTCTTTTGAAGACTGACCTCTTCCTCTTCTCCGAGCGGTTTAGGAGATTTTTGGGGTTTCCCTTTTCTCCCTCTTTTGCCTTTGGCATTCTTTGGTGCCTGTTTGGGCGCATACAAGTCCTTTGTTTCTTTCTTGCCAGCTTGGTATCCACTCTTTGTTTCTCTCTGGATGCGGTGTCGAATAAACACCACAACCAAGATCAACATGACAACACCTGCCACTCCTGCAAGGCTCCCAAACAAAATGTTACTACGCTGTGCAGCAAATCCATTATCTGGATCACCAGCTATGTCCCTGTCCAGTGGGGTGTAAAGACTGTGTCCAACTAGTGCTTCCACTAAGCTGACATTTGAAATGGTTTCATTGACATAAATATGAACCAGGGCAGTGGCATGACGTGCAGGCTTCCCCCTGTCACTGACCCTTACTACTAAGCGATGTAGTCCACCGTGTTTTCGGGTCATTTCCTTAGCCAGAGTGATCTCCCCACTGGATGGAGAGATGCGGAATAATTGGTAAGGGTTCCCACCAGCAATACTGAATACCAGCTCTGCATTGGGCCCACTGTCCAGGTCTTCAGCTTCCACTATCTCAACATGGCTATCAGGGGAAGCTAGAGGTGACAAACGTTTGTAGGAGGAATTGGAGGGCTTGGTGACCACGGGGTCGTTGTCATTTTCATCAAGCACATTGATGGTTACGCCAACATATGATGACCTAGGAGGCTCTCCTGCATCCACTGCTTTGAGACGGAAAGTGTAGCTGCTTTCTTTCTCCCTATCAAACGAGATGCTTGACAGAATGGTGCCTGTGCCATTTTGAACAACAAACTTGCCGCCGTCGGGTTCCACTGAGAGATGTACGCGAGCATTCTCACCTTTGTCGACGTCAAGAACAGTCACCATACCAACTGGACTGAGGGGAGGCATGTTTTCCAGGACTGAAAAGCTGTAGCCACTGAGCATGAACTTGGGGTCATTGTCATTGCGATCAAGGACTTTTATAACAACTGTTGCTGTTCCTTTATGAACTGGGGACCCTTTGTCTGCTGCTGTGACACGAAACTCATAGCGTTCTTTGTGCTCACGGTCAAGGGGGCTTCTGGCTCTTACTTCCCCTGTATTTGGGTCGATCTCAAACAGACCTTTGATTGATGAGTCTGCCACAATATTATACAGGAGTTCTGCATTGGTGCCACTGTCAGCATCTGAAGCTAAAACATCCAAGACCTTTTCACCTGGTTGGTTTTCTTCAGCAAAATCTACCTCAAATAGCGTCGGGGAGAATACTGGAGAGTTATCGTTCACATCAGTCACCTGAACTTTTAAAGAGTTTGTACTAGAGAGAGCTGGATTTCCAGAATCCACAGCCACAATCTCCACCCGGTAATCCCTAACCCTTTCATAGTCAAGAGGAGTAGTGGTCTGTAGGAAATATTTTCTCTTGTTGTCACTGGACGAGTCACTGGCAGGACGGAGTTGAAAGGGCACATCGCCCGCGACTACGCAAGTGACCACAGCATTCTCGCCCTCATCCTTATCAGACACTTGCACCAAAGCAACAGCCGTCCCGACTGGCATGTCCTCGGAGATGTTAGCAACTCCTTCGCTGTGTGTCACGAGGCCAATCCCACGAATCTCCACAGCTGGTGCATTGTCGTTTTGGTCAGTCACCTCAATGGTTACGAAAGCCTTGGAGCTTTTAGGTTGAGGACCCTTATCCCTTGCCACCACATAGAAAGACAAGCTATTGATTTCCTCCCTGTCCAGTGATCCTTTGACATATATGGTGCCAGTGGAGCGATCGATCCGCAAGAGTCTTGGTACTGGGTCCACAGCTTGGTGAAGGGTGTACTCAATTTCCCCATTGGGACCCATGTCGGAGTCATTTGCTCTGACCTACAATAAAAAGAAATCTGTGGTTAAAGGCGTCAATTATGTGCAACAATTTTTGGCTTCAACTAAAGGCAACCAATACAGGCTTGATTTTCTCCTATAACCATTGGTCATTTTATGAATAAATGAATCATATCAGCTGTCTGATCACTTCAAAGCAAAGCAAAGAGAACAGCTTTTTTTGCCCTTTCTCTTTGCTTTTGATGGTTGTATCAATGGCCTTTTTATTTCTCTTTCTACCCTCTCTTTCATTGCAGAAAAATGGGCTACAGAATAGGCTCACATGAAAACATATGGTAAAATATGTCCCTCATGATAGTTGTAGCTATTTCCCAGCTGTATGTGCTGAAAATACTACACAATGTATCTGGCTCCTGCACTGTTTCAATGCTATATCTGACTCTGTTTGTGCAAGTCTAACAACAAAACAAAAGTAACAAGCAGCTTAATGAATTGCACAAGCATTGTTTGTATTTCTACTGTTCTGAAAAATGAATGTGGTCTTGGTTTCAAGAGAGCTGTGTTTTAGAAATAACATTTTTCACATTCACAGCTGTAAGAGTCTGTAAATATTTTAAAGCTCAACATCAGACTAAAAATATGTATCTTTCATTTGCATACTGAGACTGAATACGCGGGATAAAAACATTATGCCATGAATATTTTTGCTAAATCAACTTGATGTACCAGATGGTAACTTTTTTTTTGATTTGTGAAAACTTAGAAAAGACGATGCATTTAAAAATTTGCTTCAAAAATCTCGATAGGTTGAGTGACTATTTTATTTTAAACAACCTCTAAAAGAAAGTAAACCACATGACATTTGAATTAAATCAAAACTTACCTGTAACACAGAGTGCCCCACTGGACTGTTCTCAGACACTTCAGCCTCATATGTAGACTTTTCAAACTTTGGAGCGTTGTCATTGGCGTCAGTGACGACCACCCTCAGCAAAGCACTGCTGTAGCGCTGAGGGTTTCCTCCATCCACCACCTTGATTGTGAGATCATACGAATCCTTTAACTCACGATCTAAGTTACCCAGGACGATGAGCTGCGGTAGCTTTCCCCCCCTGTCGTCAGCCACCTGTAAGCCAAAAAGGGTTGCAGCATCTGGTCCTGCTGTCAGGGCATAATCTGCCACACCATTCCTGTCTGAGTCCCTGTCTATGGCAAGAGGGATGGAGAACAGTGCCCCCATGATGGTGTTTTCAGGGACAGAGATGGTGAGCACATTAGCGAGGAACTGTGGAGTGTTGTCATTGATGTCCTGTACTTCAATTCGTCCTTCGATGAGTCGAGGGCTCTGGTTTTGAATCAGGTCTGTCACTGATACTTCAAACTCCAGGTAGCAGGGCTTACCCTTAGCCAGGGTTCGACAGTCCCTCAGGGTCTCCCTGTCAATGGGGACTTCTGTGGTGAAAATGTCTCCAGTCTTTCCATCCACACGAAGGTAAGGTGAACCCACTTCCAGCTTGTAGAGATGACCAGAATCTGGGAGTCCCTGATCTGCTGCCAGGCTCCCAATGAGGGTGTTTGGAGGCTGCTCCTCCTGGACCCGATACAGGATGCTGCCCTCAGCAGAGCCACAGTGCAGCACCAGGACCCAAAACAGCACTACAGGTAAACTCTGTTCCATTGGGTCATCAGAAGGTCTGCCTGAAAAATGACAAAGGATTTCAGTGTCAAAATCTAGTTTTCCTTTGAAACTCAAATGCAGAGATGTAGCTATAAAATGCCCAGTAGCTGTACCAAAATAGCCACGAATTATGTAACTGTCGCTATAAAAGGAAATCACTAGCATCAAATATGCTTTCAAATCATAGTGATACCCTTTGTCAAATGGATGAAAACGGAGATTTGGTTTTCTCTTTTATTACTTAATATTTGTAAAAAATAAAAATAAAAAAACTGTTTCTGCCAATAAGTTTCAGGCCTAGAAGCAAACTATCAATTAGACAACAAAAGAAAAAGGGAAAAATGCATTTTCATAAACTGTAACAGAATCCAAAGATGTATCTTTTCTGTCCTAGAGCTTTGATAGCTTTAATGAATGGCTCAGCTTTACATCTTCTATGTAGACATTAATATAAGAAAAAGAAATTGTGTCTTCTAAGCTTAAATATGACCCTCTTTTGGCTGAGCTATCAAATAAAAATGTAATTCAGAATCAGATTCAGCACAGCCTAAGAGACTCATTATTTTAGTATTACACTCGGGGACACTAAGAAGCAGCAACATAGCCTAAAAGTGACCTGAGGTATCAGATACATCCAGAGATGATGTCTTTACTAACCCACAAAATTTAATCTGTCGATTAAGTCGTTATGAGAGAGGCCCTTTCAGACAAACAGCTTCCAATGAGAGAACCAATGAGGTTACAAGGCTTTCTCCTCTCATGCAGATTACGCAACTCTCCAATTATCATCCCATGCAGCTTGCAACAATGCAATATTTCTACCCACGCTTCATTGCTACTGGCTAGCTCAAACACTGTAATCATTATGTTTGATTCTGAACCTTTCAACTCTGTAATTATGAACCATTATTTTAGTGTCTTCTTTGATCTGCATTCCCTCTAGCAAAAAAAAAAATGAACTCAGTTTTTTCACGCTATGATGACTTTATACTGTAATTATTTCCTCTGCATGTGTCTGTGTTGAAATCTGTTGGTAATTGAAATTGGAGCAGACATTGAGGTTAAGTATCAAGGTCCAGCGCTCTGGAAAACTTGGTGATTTTGCAACATTTCGCCACTTTTGTGCGTGTGTCTACAAACTAATCATGTGGTGCTAATTTCAATGAGTGCTTTCAATGACTGTTGTGTACAGAGCCTATTATGCTAAGTAGGTGTATAAGTGATGAACCAATCCAATACACTGATAGCTTCTGGCCCTGAATCTACCTTTTTTTTTCCTAACAGATAAGGTGTCAGCCAAATGAGGAAAAATGAGTCACGTCTCAGCAAAATTGGGACCTGAATCGTGATGCATTATAGGAGCCTCTGAATAACATTTCTGCTCTACATATGTAGTGGTAGTAATGTGTAATCTGAAAGAAAGGATTTTTGAAGGCCAGTCCCTTAAGTTTTGCAAAGGGGATTAAAAAATGGATCACAGCAATCTTAGTTTGTTTATTTGGGGAAAAGACTAAAACATACACGTGCATGAGCAAACAGTTTTACTCTAAACTCCATCAGTCGATTCTGCGTCTCCTCACATAGAACAATGTTATAGAGAGGAGCAAAGGAAATGTATATTACACTAGACAGGGAAGCACAAATATACAGAAATCCAATGAAAAATCCAATTCCTTTTGAATACATTAAAATTGGAAGTGCAGGTTATTGATGCACTAATTGCTCAGTTATCGATGTGTCCCTTTTTACATTTGCAGGGGAAGCCTTTAGTCAATGTGGCGTGAACAGCCAGCGTGCTCTCTGTGTGTTCATGTGTACAGAAAAAAAAGAGGCAGACAGGAGTAAAAACATAATCACCAGCTGCACTCTGAACACACTTTTTATGTATCTACAGCTGAACGCTGTTATTTCAAATGTAATTATGAAGTAAAGGTCGCTCCAAATCTAATGGCGCATTTATCAAATTGTGTCCCTGCTTGAATTACAAACTACTTGTAAAAAAAAAAAAAAAACACTGTTAAATTAAATATTTACTTCTGTCATTATGTAAACTGGATTTTTTTAAATACAATTAATATCAATGATGCCCTCTTGTTTGAAGTGACATCTTTAAGGACAAACAGGTCCAGATTTTAATGACAAAATGCAACGTGCCTCCTGGATAGTTGCACATGCTTTCTTTGATCTTTTGTTGAAATCAAGTTTGAGGATGTTTCTTTACAAATAAAAACCATAATTAATTTCACTGTGTTTTCTTTCTCTATAACTGTCCCCCTACCATTACAGCCACTCGCAGAATGAATAGGCGTGCTTTGATAGTGACATGATTGTTATGGTTGATGACACTCATGACTTAATGTCTTCCAGTTGGCCTCATGCCTGTCTTCCAGATGGCACCGTGCCTGACAGCCACAGCGGATCAGTGCTCTTTTTTTCTTTGTTTGCTTTTACATTAAAATTCATGTTGTTTGTGAAATACGCGTTTTGCCATCAGTCAGGGAGAATCTCTTATCGGCTGAATACTATTGACACCATGCCTTTGTGTTTTTATCTCACATTTCTCAGCTATTCCACAAATATTTCATCAAAAGCTTGGCACAGACCTATTTTTCCCTCATCTTGGAGCAATCGTAGGTGGTGGCAAAGGGGGACTTGAGCTGAGATTTTTCACCACTTGACTACTCGATCCCTTACATAAGTTCACTACCTGAGCAACAAAACGGACAAATTAGAACTGCTGATCACAAATAGGAGTGACATTTCCCCCATCTCAGCACTTTTTATCTGAAAAAAGTTGGTCATCATCTGCCATCCCAGATGGTGTGATAGACCCACAAGACTTCAAGCTGATTCAGGCAGATCGGGATACATAACTCAGCACTAAATCAAAGAGAGGAACAAGAAGTTAGTCCTTCAAGTGTGTTAAAATGTGTCTGTTGTACTACATTTCTGACCAGCCACTCTTCTATCAAATATTTAGATGCTTTTAATTTTTCAGTGCATGATTTCTTGAATTCCAGAAAATGCCAACACGAGGGAAAGATTCACAAACTATCAGTAATCGAAGCACCAGAATCTTTGAGAAAGTCAGAACCTTGCTCATGGCTATGAAAGCTAACCCAGTCTACGCAGAGGAACTGTGGGAGCACGGTCGTGTTTAACAAAGAGAATTACTGCAGGCCTTTTATTCTCATTTGTGCAGCGATTACCCTTCATTACTAAAATATCACAGAGCTACTTTGGGGTATCTGCACCACATGAAGACTGAGAACTGGCTAATGTTTGGCTGACCCCCTCTGCACTTCTACTTGTATGAGTGTTGTATAAACTGTACTTTACGCAGAGCTATTAAGGCTCTGCAAGGCCTGAAGGGTTCACACTGTAATTCCCTTAAGCACTGTATGCTGCAAAAAGCAGGCTGCACAAACACACAATTCAGCAAACACACTGAGCCAGATACTTAAGGAGGCGCTCTGAAGCAACAAATGTTCTTAAGACATATCTTTCCAAACACAATCAAGGCATCCGCTGACTTAGTGAGGAGACAACTTTAACTCTACTGGTGAAGCAGCGTTCAGCCCGTAGCCTCACGCTGTGATCATCCAATGGTCCAGATGGTTCCAGCATCGAAAAATACTGAAGGCAGCCTGCACCACAGTATGGAGGTGGACTTTCAAAGACAGTCTCAAACTGCCTGTTGGGGTTTGTTATTTGTTTAAACCCTAGTGAAGCCGTTTAAATTTGAAAAAAAATAAATGATGATGCAGCCAAGGCAGAACACAGCCCAAAAAAAGGATTTTAAGACCCTGGGATCACCACGGATAAAGCCGTCTGCATGGCCAGAGAACTGCCTGGACAGAACCCAAGTCTAAGTACATGAACAGACCCAGGGGTCAGTGTTTCATGACTCATTCTCAGTGTGGCCATCAGTCGGCAGAGTCCCCAACCTGCAGGAGAAGCTCACCCAAGCATACCCCGTCACCCTACAATGACCTCTATAGATAAGAGCCACTCGACGAGAGGAGACAAAGTGATTCTCTCCCCCGCCCACCGTGTCACCTGAGAGTCTGCTGTCACTTATGTTGAAGTTTCACTGAAATGTAGAAGTGTTGTGATTGACATTCAGGGCTGTGGAATTGTCAAACACCTTCTATGCTCTTCCTCACAACAGATGTAGAAATCTTGTGAGAAGTGAAGGGATAAATTTGTGTTTGTTTAAACCATGTTGCTTAAATAATTAAAGAAAAATAGAAGTGTTTTGTTGTTTTGGAAGCAAAATATGCTAAAGAGGACGAAGCAAAAAAAAAAGCTGCATTCACAATCAGAATATTGGAATAGTTGCAAGAACTTCAAAAGGGAAAGAAACAAGACTTCACCAGTGGATGCTGAAATAAGGGGATGTTTCTTCCCATTGTGGCTCCCTCCCCCCTTCTCTCTGATCTCTCCTTTACCTTGTGGATCTACCCCACTTCCTCCAATGCCATTTTGAATGACAGCAAAATCCCAAATTCCTCCTAGCAACCGCCTGCAATCCTCTATCCCTCCACCGCTCCCCAAAGGCTCAGTGCCAGTGCTGCTGCTGCTGCTTCTCACTAAGGAGAAGGTGAAAGACTTCACTGGCAGCTCAACATCAGTCAAACCGCAAGCTCTGATTGAGTCTCACCTGGAGCCCTCACACAGTGCACCACCCAGCTGGCTCCAACCTTCAAGAAAAGATTTTAACTTTTACACGTCTTCAATTGCTGACCCCACTGTGGCAAAGTGTTCCCAGTCTGTCTCATACCCAAGAGGAGTACAGCTTCCTGTCTTAATGAGGCCGGGCAGGCTGAACCAAGTCATGATAATGACCTCTGTAAAAGTGGAACCACACTTGTACAAAAACCAGCCAAATGCTAGACTGCACGTTAGAAGTGGACATATTTTTTTGGTCTCAAGAGCAGAGCCACTGCAGAACGCCCTTTTTATGGCCTACAGGACCCTGCAGTTTTTTTCAGTTTTAGGTTATTCTCTTATAGCAATCTCTTATAAAATAAATTTTGGTAGCTACTGAGGAATTTGGAGTAAAACACAGATAAAGCACAGTATGTTTTAGCAGCTGGTACCTCTAATTAACAAGTTGCTACCTTAGTAGTAGAAAAAAGTATCTTAAGTCAAACTAAAGTCCCTTCTGGGCTCCAAAAAACAAACTCAAGGCTACAGAAACAATCCGTGGGAACAGTCACAATGGTGATCCATCACTTTTACAAAGTCTAAGGGCCTGTTTCCACAGCCACACTTTTTTGTGCCATCACATCATCACACTGACCAGCATAATTTCTCTTACAAAAAAAAGAGGGGGGGGGGGCTTCAAACATCATCTTTGTCAGCAACACTAGTGAAAAATCTAGAGGAACAGTGGTAACACTGTTTTTTTTTTTTTAGCACACAATGTCCTCATGTAAATCTAGCATAGAGGAAACCTGTCTGCACAATTTTCATTACTTTCCTCCACCATGAGTTCTTGATAAAAAAATATGTTAAAGAAAGGCAACTTATAAGCACACAACATATATAAAAACAGACATAATGCCACTATTAAGGAAAATGAAAAGCTGTGTAACAACTGCAGCATAGCAACATTTTCATAGCGAAACATGCTCTCTAAAACTGGGATTATGGGTGCTGCCACTGGAGACAGGCCCTCGTGCAGCAAATCCTCACACTCTTTATCTCACATTTTTTGCTACATTACTTATTGCTTATAAATATTAAGCACCAAAGGAATTGTAAAATTTGTTTCAGGAATGTAAATGTAGGAGTTGAGTTTAATATATACATTTGATCCATCTCAAGTGAACTGTTTAAGACATGGTTTGATATTGTATGAATTACTGATATTTTAACTGATGAGGTGGAAAAGATGAGGTGGAAAAGATGAGGAATAAGATGAAATATCTAATTATATTTTTTAAAAAAGGAAGTAAACCGTAACTAGTTTGACATTTTTAACTGTAAAATTTTGTTACAAAGATATTTAAAGATATTTCAAAAATCCCAATAAAAGCCACAGCAGATATTTGACTCCTACCACAGAAAGTGACAATCATGAAGGCCTGTGTGGCAGCATGCATACCAGTGTTGTCATCATACATTAGGTAAAGGTATGTAAAGAATTAAGGGCACTATAATTGCTTTTCTAAGCATGTAAGGCTGTCCTGGTTACCATAGAGACAGACCCACTGAGTCAACACACTGGGTGACACTTGCTCTTTAAGTTGGCCGCTCACCAGGACCAGCAGAGATGACTCGAGCAGGGGGG
Organism: Halichoeres trimaculatus; assembly: GCF_033239565.1. Lineage (NCBI taxonomy): Eukaryota > Metazoa > Chordata > Actinopteri > Labriformes > Labridae > Halichoeres > Halichoeres trimaculatus. Next base: position 23,563,755 of record NW_027437184.1, read on the forward strand.
GGATCAACAGAGGCATAATTGTGAATTACTGGTGTGTCAAAGGGTCAGAGCTGTGTCGGGGAAAACAAATCATTACAGAATCAGAATAAAAGACATTATTCTGTACTAATTGGTTTTAACACAGAGTCCTGTTTATCCTCAAGACTTCAGCTGGATGATTACTTTGCAGTAGCTGAAGAGGAGATTATGATGCAGATGAAAGCAGAACCTGGAATACCACCTGTTACTCGCTACAAATCAAGCTCATGAATTTCCACTAGAAGACGTTCAGTGCACTGCTTTGCCAGAGTGAAGAAAGATAACGGGTGATTTAATGATTTTCTCAACCGATGTGATTTGATGTATTGGCTGACTGTGCGCCTTTGGCTAGTATAACAGGTAAAATCCATTACCCTCTCACCAGCATGATTTATGACGGCTACTATCACGGCTTAGGTCTCCTTACAGCTGATCCACGATGGATATCACCACCAAATGTTTCTCTAGTGACCGTAAACCCTGGCCACTGGTAATGAGAAAGCATTGGCCTTTGGTTGGAAACAGCTGGAAAGGGCATGGGAGTTTCATTTGGCTATTCGTGTATGCTGCTACACACAAAAACACTAACGGAGGGGTCACTTCTGCCACACAAAATCCCATTAAATGTGCTGAGATCAAAGAGGCCACACTCACACATTGCCTGGGAGTTAAAAGGGAGAGATGAGCACGCTGACAGGTCATTTATTCTACATTCCCTGTTGGTATGCATGCGACTTAAACTAAAGTTTTGTTACTTTTACTTACAGAGAGGGAGTTTTTCCTGCTGATTTTAAAAGACCAGGCTCATTCTTGTAGGTTTAAATCAATGTTAAATTACACATTACTTAATTTCAATGCTCAGCGGGCAGAGGAGATAAAAAGACTTGAAGAAAGTTCACCCTGGAACCATAACCACTTTTAGTGATAAATTGATGCAGCTCTGATAACTGTGACTTGTTTTATCATTTTACATGAGGGTAGCTGAACTTACAGCTGTGTAAAAGGGATTGATCTACTTTTTTAGAACAAACGCATGCAGGACTATTGTATTCTGCTTTTTCTTAACTCTCTTCTTAAAAAAAATATCTGATTGATGGTGTTACTTAAATCATTACTTTCATCAGTTTTGTGTCTTACAGACACTGTCAGATAAGGGGTACAGCTAGAGTTCCAGGCCTGGGCCTGCAGTATGTGTGGGAACTTGGACCGACATCACTATGTGGAGCAGACTATTAAAATGTGCCTGGTGGTCGCTTGAGTGGCGAGAAACAACACCCTAGACTCACACTGGAGAGCAGGAGAGATTACCCGTGCGGATGCGCCTTTCAAACATTTTCCCTTTCCTCTTCCTTGGCTCCAATTAAATGTACGAATCTCTCTTTAGGGAAACTATCGATTAGTTGTGATTATATCAGGCTGCACGTCAGGATTATTTGGGATAAAAAAAACTGTTACTGGTGAGTAAACAGCTTCAAATAAAGCTTCACTTATAGAGGCAATTACGATGTTTGCAGCTCTTACAGAAGAAATGGCGAGAGAGTGATGATAGCCTCCAAATGGATCACATTCCCTGCTTCACAGAATCATAATGGTGTAATAAAACGCAATTAGCCGATCGACAGTACACATCAGATTGAAGCGTATGCGCTGGCGTTATATGTGAAGCGCAATGATATGTAGGCTTAATGACTGAATACCATCACTCACTGTGCGGAGGCTGTGGATTTCAAGTCCGCTCGGATGTGCTTTAATTGCAGTGCATCGTCTTATTAATCATGCAGTGGATCATTACAGCGGCTGACATCTCTACACTGTTACCCCCGTGTCTGATCAACCTGTAACACCGAGGCGCTGCTTTATCGGCTTTGAGATTAGAAAGTGCACCGCAGACAACTTGTTGTATAAACAGCCTATTTGCAATACGGCCTGCGTTATCCGACACCACTTCATACAAGTGAGTGATAAATACAGAAGAAAGTCTGTTCATTCCAGAGATGCCGAGCAATTCTATCAACTTTCTTGGTTATTTCTGTAATAATTGCATTACCTGATCCAGAGACTTCTCAATTCGCGCTTAACGCGTAGCCTATCCGTCCGCAGCTGATGTGTCCACCGGTGATCCCAGAGGCAGGTGTCTAACCCTCAAACCTCCGCCACAGAGCTCGCATCGAAATAACTTCAACAGCCACAAAATCCATTCACAATATTGAGAACTTTCCGCGTTCAAATGCAGGATACTCTGTCCACCGTGGTCCTGGAATCTTAAAGAACAGAAACAGATTTTCTTGTCCGTGGAAAATGAAGTTCGGAGCGGTTTGAGCAAGATTATTTTAAGACACAACAGTCTCAAGCCGTGGGGATAGCCTCCTCTGAGCCATTTCCAATCCTCAATAACTGATCCCTGCCAAGATGTGCACTCGTTGGCGCATCCCTTCGGTCCAAGTTTCTCGAGCGCTTTCCTTTGGTTTAAGTGCAGCCGAGAGCGTACTCTAAAGACGCGCAGGGTGTCTGACAAACAGCAACACTAATGTCATTTTTGTGAGGTGAGACGAGAAAGCGAAGCGGTCCTAAAACAAGGAGCTCATCTGAAGCATTTCCAGAGAGCAAGTGGTGAGACACTGTGGGCAGGTTTAGTTGCTCCCCTCTCCTCTCTTCTCCTCTTCTCTCTCCCTCTCTTTCTCTACTCATCAGAGCGTGGGAGGAGGTGGGGCTCCCATCCACCGCATACAGCACACAGCAACTTCACACTCTGCATCGCATTATGCCCGGGCTGCCTACCAGGAAATTGACTTATTCCTACAGTTTAAGGAGATCTCATCAAAGTGGGTCACCTCAACTGGGGGAAATGCACCTTACAAAATAAAAGAGTCTGCGTGGGTGCACTCCTGCCATTCGTCTCCCAGAACAATCGGTGCTCCAGCTGGTGTCAAAAGCAATAATTGCGCGAAATGTCTACATTTGGTGTAACAGGTAGCCTTCTCTGACAGTTTACTTGTTGATATGCATTCCATGTAGCAAAATGAATGGCCTAAAATGGAAGCAGGCTGGCCACAATTTATTCATTTGGCGCCACCCTCAGGCGGATATAATAAGGGACGGAAAGGAACACAGTCCTCTACATCTGCTAAGGAAATTAGCAGTATTGACTGTTAACATTGCTTGATGTAGGAGAGAAGCACATTACAATGTTGGTTTCTTGCCAGTAGAGACAATGGCTATCAATTGCACAAGGGAGAAAAAAAGCATTTTGCTGTTGGTGTACATTGGAATTAAAGTAGTGTTGTCTGACATCATCTGTTAAAACTGCAGCAGTGTAATTAAAAGAAACAACACTTTTGCTCAGGGCTATAAATCAGCACAGCTCAGCAGGGAGTGAAATCCATCCCACGCCACACTTATTCTCTCCCTTTCTTCCCAAACACCGACGCCAGTGATCATAACTGCAAAACACAGGCAATAGACCAGGAGCAACGAGTCAAAAACGGGGTTTGTCACAAAGGAGGGTGGGGGGGAGCCTAAAGCAATGTCCTCGGGAGAAAACTTGATTTGCTATCTTCCCCAGCCATTCTGAGGCGAGAGTTTATCAGAGTGTTTCCAGTCAGTGATCCTTTACTCCTCCCCCATCTCTCATTAGCTGCAAACACACAGCTGTTGGGTTACCTCTCCAGGGCTCCCATTAAGGGCTGCCACTCAGGCTCACAGTGTCCCTGAGCCAATCATATTAGAGCTCCCGCCCACGTAGCGCGATGCTGCTCTTCGGCAGCCATACTAATAACGTTTAAGTATTTCACAGGTGGCCCATAGGTTGAGAGCCAGCAGTGAGAACACGTTAGAGAAGGGGAGGTTTACATTAATATGGATATCAAAAAGATTATAAATCTTCAGAAACAGGAACCTGAGGAAGTTTGAGTCCTACCAGACCAGCTGAGGCCCTTTTCCCTACTTTTTAAAGTCTCATTTTGATGTGAGTGACAACAATTATTCATTAATTTATTCATTTTCTGAACAGCTTAACCTGTTCAGGGTCGTGGGTGGCTGGAGCCTGTCCCACCTGACAACAATTATTTTTTGTTTTTGTTTTTGTCTGTTTCTTAGCTCTTTAGCTAAGAAACAGACATGGGTATCATCCTGATACAAGTTAGTGCAAGCTCTGCTAATGTTAGCCACACATCAAATCATGTTGGCACCAGGGGGGCAACATCTGGTTAGTAAAAATGACGCTTATGCAGAAGTGCAAAAAGTTACTGTTCATCAAGAATCCGCTTGAGGCTGGCTGCAGAAAGACCAGAAGTCACGTACACAACCAGCCATAAAAACTGACTTTTACAGCATTAAAAATCACATTTACAGCCTGGTTCAAAAAACAGCTTGGGTCTAAAATGCTGATTTCATTATCGACACACTGTACAGTGAATTAATTTTTTCTAACTCGGTTTAGAAGTCATTAGGATTATTTGATTGTCCAATCAGAGACACAGCTCAGGTCATGTGATTGACGAGCGCCCTGTAGCTATTCAAAATGAAACTCACATAACAAATGTCTCTGCATCCGCGGATTGGCTTCATTTCAAGTGTCAGGAACAGACGGGTGATGTCGCGGAGGCTATATCCATGTTTAATACAGTCTATGGTTGGCACATTTTACTCACAGACCCCGTGATCCTACACTACATAAACTGAGCTTCATCTGGGCCTCTTTGGTTTCATAGCGTTTTCGTTCTTTTAAACTAAACAGTCAGTCACAATTTACATTTGTGTTTCAAAGGGAAAGGAAAATGTCAGAACACCACTAGCTTTACATTTTTAATAACTTTAAAGTTTATACACCAACCCTAATATGTGGGTGAGTCCGGACTACAGGCAATGAACAGCATGATGGAAGTACAACTCATCACATGAAAAATGTAAAATAACTGTCTTAAAATGACAAATTATCTCACTAACTGTGGTCAAAATGAGCAGAAAGTATGGTAACAAGAAATTCTCCAAAAACATAAAGGAGCTTCTGTTGCTTAAGCTAATTTAAATTATTCTCACTAAATGCAAACTGTAGTGTTATAAAATAGTAATTTACATAATGGATCATACGAGCAGGTTGATGTAATGAACTCTGATGTGGAAAGGAGGTTTTTTTTTTCACCTGAAGGGATTTCTTCGCTATAACAGAGTGCAACGACACATTATCCTACTTATTCACCAATTAGTTACTCAGTGAATCGATACGGTTCCTCCTAATGTTAATTTAGAAACTGTTTTATGGATTTAAACATGGTTATGTTCTTTCGTTGAAAACAGTCTTTAACACTGAAGTTTCAGCTGCATTCTTCATAAAAGTCAACTCTGTAGCCTTTCTATAGTGAGTGAACTTAGCTGTTATCACATTAAACCCAATGACTCAATCAGTGTTGAGGTAAAGCAAGGTGAACAGAGCTGAATGACTCAGAGAAACGTCTGGTTGAGTTTTTTTTTTTTACCTTGAAAGAAAATCTGACATTTTCTTTTCCATTTGGCAGTCCTTAAACACCATTGTGTATCAAACTGTGTTCCATTGTTTGCCTCATGCATCATCTATATATGAATAGTTTTGTAGATTTCTTTAAAGTTTTTGTTTAAGTCCCTTCTTTTTTACCACTGTAGACGAAACTTCAAATTACCAAGACATTTTTCAGAAGATTATAGCCACAGTTAGTCCTGCATCCTTAGCAGTGGTGTGCTGTTGAGAAATAGTAATCCTTCTCTTTGGAGCACGAACCAATAAGAAGTATTTATCACAGCCATGAAATAAATAATCTCATCCTACATATGTATGCTACATTTTGATTCATCGTAAAGCTTTCACTATCCTTCAGAAAGCCTGTTTCCATGGATGAGGTTTGTCCTATCCATGCATGACTGTCACAGCAGCAGTTCATGTTAACCATCATAAAAAGCCATGACAAAGATTAATGTAAGTGTCCATGACAAGAGTGTTAAAATGCAGTAAATGTTGACGGTAAGAGGATACTTCTGTGAATAAGAATATAACTTAAAAGAAACGCCTCATGCTGATCCTTATTTGTGTGCATTGATGATTTTACAGTACAGTCTATAGCAGAGGTAGGCAACCTAGGGCACCGGTGCCATAACTGGCACGTGAGGCTATTTCTGTTGGCACCATAGACTGTAAAAAAAATGGACATCTGCTTGCTCGGCTTGAAGTGAGGTCTCCACAAAAACTGCTCCCCCTAGTGGCTGCAGTATAGGTTAAAAATTTCGGCTTTCCAGTCGTTCCAGATGGGCTGTGGTCAAACTTTAAAAAATTAATACACCCCGGAGAAATGTTTCTCACGTCCTATTGTTGTGGTGATATGAAGATATCATGTGATTGCCTTGTATTCAAGTCCTCCTTTTACTGAAAAGTTTAGTTTTCATTAGTTTTAAGAGGTTAAAAATGAGGTTTTACGTAACATTTAACGATGATTGACAGATGCCACTCTCATGTATTTTTTTCGGGGATTGTAAAATATGTCGGGAGGTAGAGTCAAGAAGTGATTAGACTCTCAAAAGAAAAAAAAATATTAGTATTTTTGTCACCCAGCTCCACTCAGATTCTCCCAGAATCCCTCATCATCTCTACTGCGCAGACTCTGGCTGCAAACTGCTACCAATGGCGGCGCCTGTGATGGGGTCATTTTGGCTTCAAAACCATACAATGGTAAATGGCGGAGCCACGCTGTCCACTCCATATACAGTCTATGGTTGGCACGCAGGGAATAATTACAATGAAGGGGAGGACAAAATAAACAAATAAATAATAATAAAAAATATTGTATTGTGTTCTATTTAACACTTCTCAAGAAAATGAGCACATTATAAATTATCTTATGTATAAATTTAACAAATAACGTTAAATAATAAATTGGAACCATGAAGTTACAAGTGCATGACTGTGACTTGCAAGTGTGTCTCCACAAATCTCTTGGGAGGTCAGTCTGTTAGCTCCCAATCGCATTCATTTAGTGATGTTATCATGGCAAGCAAACCAAGTTCCAGTTCCAGTCTTTCTTTCCAACATAGTTGGACAAGGGAGTTTGGATTTATTGAAAGAGATTGACAGAGATCGGGCAATAAGCACCCTTCGCTGTGAAAGTGTGGTATGTCGGACATCAATTGTGCTGCTATGATGGGGACCAAACACGAAAACAAGGTTAGCATAGTATGCTAAACAGAGCATCACAATCAAAAATTTCTGTTAAAAACCAGGCAACAGAGGGAACAGAGGGAAGGTATACCCTTTCTCACTGTGTAGCATTTACTGACGGGGAATAAATAAAGGAGAATTTCCAATGGACTGCTGAAGATTTTATGACGGAAGTAAGTATTGGCACTTTGGGCATGAGTGTATTTTAAAGTGGCATGAGTCATGGTTGCCTACTCCTGGTCTATAGGAAGGGCCTTGTGGGAACTCTTTGTTTGAAAAGTAAAACCACAGCTATTTCCCTTTCCATAAGATGAAGGCATCAGTAAACAGTGGGAAGTTCTTCGGTTTTCTGGACAACAGCCTCAACATGGCAGGTTGTTCTTGTCACTTCACTGATGACTCTTTTGGTAAACAAAAGCCAGAATGAGCTGGTTTTGCATCTCAACCATGTAAGAAACATGGGGCTGATTCATCTTTAAAGACCATCTATGAAGACTTGGAACCACAAGCTGAAAGTAACATGAGAACAGTGGGTAATGGAACAATAGCAAACTGCTCGTAGCTGCAGTGAGGAGCTAACAGCTAGAATTCAACGTTTTCTGCGAAGGCATGAGGTCTGAGGCTGGTCGCTTTCATGACTACAAAGCTGTGTTAGAAGTAACAACCACAAGCTGTGTCAAACTTTATGTCACTGGAAAAAGCAGCCAAAAATGAGTGTTTCAGGCTGAGGGTGAGAAATGCTGAAATCAGGAATTTTTTTTATGGATGCCGGTAGAAGTAGAAGTTTTTTGAGCTGCAATCATGCAAAGCTACTGTAAAGGCTCCCCAGACTGACATGGATAGGTTTTTTGGTAAGCCTTTACTTCCCTGACAACAGTGCTGTTCAGGGTCTTGCTGTCTTATTAGGCAATGTTTCACAGCATCATTACAAAGGGGGGAAAAAATCCCTGCAAATGCACTAAATGTAGGATTGTGCCAGTGGTGCTCATTGAATTTTCATTATAGGCAGCTCAGCTTGCCACATCTTTCTGGGGCCATTGTCATGAAACAGAACACAGTGAGTATGATTGATTTTATCTTTTGTCTTTGAACAACATACAACACAAGCTGGTAGCCTCTTCGGAAAATAAAAACAATCAAATTATATTTATTTTTTGTTTGAGCTAGCTTTGATTCTTCCCAGCCCAAACAGCTGATCTTAAACAGTGCCCAGTGTAATCAGAAGATGTATTGTAATAAAAAATGTAGTCCTCAAGAAAAGGGATGTGATAGTTTCTGCAGCCTCTCTGAGCTACCTGCTGAAACCTAACAGAGGCAAAAACAGAATTTCCCAGAGTTTTTATCTTTTCCTGTAATATCTGAGTGTGGGTTGAAATACCGCTCTATTTAATGTCTTCAATAAAGAGCACAGGTCTGTTTGATTCCCTCTCACCTTTCCTGGTGGCTATATTTGAATATGAGGGAGGTAAAACCGAGACAAGGCAGGGGTAATCAGTGCATCAGAACAAAAAGCCGAGAATACCCGAGAACTCTCCCAAATTCCCCAAAAGGGTCTGCCCAACATGCAGAATTTGTCCAGACTGCTGTCTGTGGCCAGAGCCTTGAACATTTAAGCCTCATGCTCTGATGAGACAGATTTGTAGAAACACACTCTGCATGCATCAATTAAATGTTTGGCAAGTTTTTTCCTCAACACAACCTGTTTTTAGAGACACACCTCCGTTTATGCCAACTGATGCCGGGGACTTTGAAGTTCACTTTGCTTGAACACTCAGCAGGCAGACACAATGTTATAATTCTGAGCTCACAGTTTATTTGCTATTGCGGCAACACAAGAGCACAGCTTGTGAATGTGATCTGTATACATTTACATCTATTCTCTTATCACATACCACACCTGGAGCACCTTTACTCCCCCCTGTACGTACAGACACTTCCACAGGAGGATGTATGGAGAAAAAGAGAGACACAGATACTACATCAGACAGCCAGAGACACATACACACATATATAACACAAATGGGGAAACATCTAAAGGAAGAAAAATGAGGAAGAAAACAGTTAAAGGGAACTGCAGGAAAAGTTTGAACACTTTGAAGAGCCAATTCAATCTGAATGACAAGTAGGAAGGAATCTGCAGCTCTCTTACCTGCTATAGGTGCAAATGTTCAAGGATGCTGGACCTTAAAGCGCATCTTCATCAGTAATTTCACAGCAGGGGCTGAATGTGACATCACCGGACATGGCTAAACATGCAACAACATGTGAGCCGTGTACCTGCACAGCAGTATTTCCCTGCCTTGTGTGATTTTCTTTGGATTTACTTTTTAAATGTCACCATAATAAAAATAGAGTCCTGAATATTTCATCCCAGGGCCACAGAGGAAAGCATCCTTTACCTGATGTACCCTGTCTTTGCTCTTTCTTTGGCAGACACACACACACAAAGTTGAGGAATATGTTGGCGTCCGATTTTCTAGCACATCCACTTGTAGAGCAGGAGCACTTACAGATGGGTCAACTGGGGGAGAGAAAGAGCAGTGAGGCGTAAAGGAAACTTTGTGATTTCTGAACTTTTCCGCTCACAGACGATATATAATGAAAGAGGCTTGTACTAGAATATTGAAGGCAAGAGATCAGCATACTTGGACACAATTTATACATGTTAATGTACATTTCATCATTGCATATGGAATATTATGTCTTAAAAGTTTCTGACTCTAAAGCATAAATGCAAAAGAGAAATGGTGGTCTAGATATTACCACAGTCATACACACCAACTCAACTTTTTTTTTTTTTTTTTTTGGCTTGGTTTAGTGCTTCTGCAGCCAGCCTCCAGTGGACCCTCAATGAACCGCTGTTTTTTAACACTTCCTCAAAGGCTTCATATTTTAAGACCAGAGGTTACTGCTGAAGAAAAAGCTCATGACACTGAGCTCATCTAATGATCTCCTGTCGTCATGTCTGCATTTGCAGAATTTGGGTGTTTTTGAATTTACAATTATAGATAATGTTTTCAGGGAGCACTTGCCTTACATGCAGCTGTCTTAGATTTCTAAAACATTGTATTCTTTTTCTAATTATTGTTTGCCTTTTTTTTTTACTTGTGCATGTGGTGAATTTGGTGAACTGTTTCCAAATGTTAAACTTCATTCTCCAAATAAAGAAATTTTGGCTACTGAGAACCATTTACCCTTTCCAACCAACACTGATATCAGGCAACATAAGAATCAATGCATTTGTGAATCTATTCATAGTTAAGCTACGCTACAAACATCCAATGGATGCACTGCAAGGCATCATCACTGATGTGACTTGGTGACATCAGATGTGTCAACATCAGACACCCTCACCCAGGGGACCCAGCCAGGGTTGGTCGGGCCTCAACTTGTGACCCAGTAGCAACCCATGAATCGGGCATTTTAAGCCAAAGCCACTTTGTGACTTTCTATGCAGCTTCAGTTGAGAATTGAATGGCCCCCTTCTCAAGGTCCATTTATACTCCCTTAACACAGAAAAAACCTTTTCAAACAATGTTACAGTCACTGCTCACATACTTCCATGCTTCCTTTTGTGTTGGTATTGCTGTTAACCTGTACATCCAGCGGGATGTATAGGTTAACAAATATGGCAACTGCGGAGGAGGCATTGCTAATGTACTGCTTGCGTAAAAGATGAAAACGGAGGCAGCATTGTGTGAGACGGTGATCAGTGAGGCTATTGCAAAAGTTCAAGTTCAAAGTATCATTTCTTCTTTGTATCTCAATAGAGCTACATATCAAGTAGTAACAGCAACACTGCCCCTATGGTTTCTGGTGGCACTACTCTTTTCTGCCTGTGTCACCAAGCTTTACAGAAACTTGCAGAAGTACAGATAAAATGAACATGAGCACTGAAAGAAGGCTCAGATTCAGCCTCTCTTCCTGCACATCTCCAACACCTCCTATTACTGAGCATGCTACCGTTGGTTGGCTTTCTCAGTGCACTCTTCCCAAGCACTGTCAGTTCCAGTATGATCAGATGTTTGAAGCCTCGGAAGTAATGACCATGTCTGGCTGGAGTGATGTAGAGGCTGAGGCTGTGTGGAGGAGGCCTGTTGTTGTTGTTCACCGCACCCAGGGTATCTCTCCAGCTCTGAAAAAGGTGACAGAGGCAATGCTCTCATCAACTTCCTTAAGCACAGGTGATCATAGCGCCAATGATAGCAACCATCTGCCAGAGCTTTTGGGCAGCCACTGAGGACATGATCTAAAGAGCTTCTTCCAGAGCAAAGAAGACATGAAAGTGACTCGCTCTTTCTCCAGACGTTGAGGTTTTCTGGGCTGGACAGGGCATTAAACACTGCTTGCACAAGGAGCTGGACATAGTGTAAGTCTGCCTGCATGATGTTAGACCACTCTCCTGCCTCATCAATGCCCCTTGCTGGCCTACTGACTCAATCTTCTTCAACATATGCTCTAAACCTCTTCCTGGAGTAGATGGTGTCTCTCCTTGCAAAACTGGGTCTTTGGGAAGTAACTCAATCCTGCTCTGCTAGTAGCCAGGCTGCTGACCAATGCCTTTTGCCTCAGACGTGACTCTGCAACCTCCAACGCCTTCTCTGCCCTCCATTTCCTTTCTGTCTTCACCTCAACACTGACTGATGGCACCTTGCAGTCCCTGAGTCCGTGTACTTTAGGGATCCTCTGGTGCATGCCACCATGAACTCTTCAGTCAAGGCCCAGTTACTGATCTTTCTTTCTAAGGACTGAACTGTTGTAAGTGGGACTGCATAGGCCGGCAAAGGCCCCAAAACTGGAAGCAGGATTGAATGCCAGTAGATTCAGGGCTTTAAATATCTTTAAATCCTTAAATCAATCTTTAAATCTTTAAGACTTAAAATCAATGGAATACTCATACAGTACAAGATCTTACTGACAGAGCACATTGGGAGCTTTATGTGTATTTTAAAGTTGTATAAAAAGAGGATTCACCAAAGGACATGTGGTAGTAATGAAGCCAAAGTCGTTGACAAATGCATTACTCTTTAACCATATTTCATTTTATAAATGCCTCGAGTCTTTTCTAAGAATGAGGTCCCATGTCTCATTGAAAATATAACTGCATCCTTTAAAATATAAAATTCTCCTAAAAGATAACTGATCCATTTGGCCTGCCTATTCACAGTTGTGTATGTGAAGATCTGAAAAACTGTGAATCTTATTCAAATCAATCTCATCTTGGCCTATAGAGGCTTTGTACAGTTGATCCAACAGGGCTGTAGGCGTGTTTCAGACAAAATCAAGCAGGTACCACTTCTGCAAAACTGTTCTTGCATTCAGAGGGATACATTTCATTTATCAAGCCCATTTTAATTTCTTGACTTAATTGCCGTGATGATTTATTAGTACTCCTCAAGATTTTATCAACAGTAACAGTCTGATCATAAAAACAACTGTCTTCATACCCTGCCCAGTCTCAGTAAGCTACATGACTAATTTCAGCTTTAGTTCCATACTCTGCACAATTTATGCAACTTCATAATCATGCGTAATCTTTTCTCAGCTTTGCAAATGGATTTTATTTTAGAATCACTAATTTATCACTCAACATGAGCTCCTGCTTGGTGAGGGGGGCTGAAAGTAAGGGGTTATTTACAGTATAATGTGTGAAAAACAGCCTCAGCTTTGTTAATCTTCTTAATGAGCATGTTCATATATCATTGTAGAAGTCTCTGTGCCACTGCAGACAAAACATAAATTACATCATGTCTGCAATAGGACCTATTCCAGTCTACCTTAAGATGTAAATTTTCCTAACCTTATATTAAAAACAGTTTCAACCAGTTTTTTTGTGTCAAGAAGAAACAGAAAATAAAAGAAACATCACTCTCTGAGGGTTGACATGATGTAACGACTGAAATGTGTTAATGGACAACTGATTTCCTAATGGCACTGGCATCTGAGGAGATTTAAAAGCGATGTGTTTATAAAGCTGTCAGCGCCACATGAGCAACTCACCATCATTCCTGTCATGATTTAGCTCTGTGTGTGTGCATGTGTTTATGTGTATGAGTCTGAGGTGGGAGCGTGGGTGGTGCTGTGCGTGTGTGTGTGTGTGTGTGTTCCTGATTGGCAGTTACAAAGGCTGAACAATTTACCCGCTAATATTTCCACCAGCAGCTGCCAATTCAGTTATCACTTCACCTCATGCACACTTGTTTATCTTTTTTTTTTTTTTTTTACCTCTAAGGATATCATGCGTGAGGCAGGTGGTGGGTTTAGCTGTAAGACACGTACTGATGCATGAAAAAAAAGGAGAAGACGAAGAAAGAGACGGTGAGTAAAGGTGGCAACATGAGTGGGAAGATATGGGTGCTTATGGTCAGAGGTTAAGCTAGACTTATATGCACCACATTTATTCTTCCTCCATAGGGTCGGACCCTTAATTCCCCATATGGTTTACACACTTACAGGTGTGCACACATGCGTTATGTTCAGTCTCTGTTCCCGGCTCTTATTCACTGAGAGAGTATACGGTGAACTGAAATCAAAACAACAGAGAGCATTTGGACTTATGTTTGGCCCCATGTGGTTTGGTTAATTAACAGAATGGGCTTTCCAGCAAGCAGAGAGCATTAAGAGGTGGGAGGATGTGCTTCACTCCTCCCTCTTGAAGAGAATGCAATATCTGGATTTGGGGGGAGAAAAACCTGGTAGGATTTGGAAATAAGTCTTTCCTCGCTTCAAAAATGAACTAAAAACAAGCAACAGGAGCTGTGACAGATTGTTATGAGACAAAGATCAGACAATTATTTTTTGATTGTAATATGCCAACAAATTGGGATGAAAGCTTCTCAAGTAGCCTCAGGACTAATTTGCCTCTTAAAGGTCTAGTTGTTTCTGGGGACCCCTTTGATTTAAGTCAGTGTTTTTTGTTCAAGGTGAAAACTGCATTCCCATGAGCACCATCACCCACTGCTGTAAAGATGTGGATCTATAGCAAAAGAAGACATTTATGGTGGAAGCAAATAAATAAAAACATATGGAACTTCTTATTGACACCAATTTCATTTTTTCGAAGCAACTTTGTCAGAATGAAGTGATGAGGTCATCTATTGATTTTTTTGATCTGTAAAATTATTCCTTCATTCATTTTATTATTCCCTTATCCTGTTCAGGGTTGTGGGTGGCTGGAGCCTACCGGCCTGGGAATCGAATCGATGTCCTCCTTGCCGTGAGGCTGCAGTGCTAACCGCTGTGCTACCGTGCAGCCCTCTGTAAAATTAGTGACGGTAAAATATTAGTAAGTTTTACTGATGGTAAACTTATTTCATAACTTCAGGTAGCTGACAAAACATGATCAGATAGAGTGGTTCTACAATATTTTTTTTATTTTCCTGTTTTTACATTTTAAGCTCCAGTGTCCAAACTAGCGTCCACATAGCATAAACATTGTCAAGTTTACATCATAGGCCATGGATGTAGACTCCAAACTTTGAAGCCCATTGAGGCAGGCCTTACGCGTCTTTGATAAATTAAAAAAAACAAAAAAAAAACAATCACCAATAATACAGAGTGTGTTTATGAAGGAATGAGCCAATCAGACCAAAACTGTTAACTGAAGCAGGCTGTCAACACATTTATTTTTGCTGTTAAGATCAGAATTTTTGAATGGGTGTGTATGTGGTTTACAGGGTTTCTGCAGAAATTTTGGCTTCATACTTTAGGAGTGAAAGTTACTGCCTGGTCTAAACTGATTTATCTTTGCAGAGCTGGGAGGCAGTTACATATTGATATGAATAATAAGTCCTGTTCATAGCCGTTTTGCTCTTTAACCAAACAAAGCCCTGGTTGTAAAGTTTCTCAAACAGAAAACATGTTTTTGTCCCAGAATCAGCTGTGAGTGCAAAAGAAATCCATTCTTTAATCCATTTTCCATACAGCTTTTACTTTTCTGGTTTGCAAGGCTAAAAGAAATTTGTAGAAGAAAAAAAAAAAACCTCCTGCTTGCTAACGCACTTTTCAATGCAGCACTAGCAACAGATTTCTCAACTTTACATCAACTTCAGAGTGAGGAAAGAAAGAAAAAAAAACAATCAAACCAAAAAAAAACTGTTGGGACAGTCAGACCCATCCAAACACAGGCATTAGAGTTCAGAGTAAAGTAGTCATCAGACTTGATGCTGATGATCTCATTTTACTGTGTAAATCATCAAGAGGCATCACTTTATGTGTGATACTATTTCAAATCAGTTACCAACTCCAACCCAGGCCTTCAATCATTCATTAGTCTAAAATAGTCAGCAAAACGGCTTTTTACATTTTCTAGGGATCAAATTAATTATTTTTTTGTGAAATCAATAATTCAAAACCCCCAATCTTTTCATGAGCTGTTTTAAAATCAAAGTTGGATTTATCAAATTCTCTAATACACAGTATTTACTGGTTTGTCAACACATTTGTTGAAAATTCTTCCTTGAACATCATTAAAACCTTCCCATGTAGAGTGCATTTTATGTTTAAATATTCCAACACTCTGACACATGTAATGCACCGTCGGGGTAAGTAATCCTGTTACCTTCATGTAAACATGTCACTGTTTCATACTTAAGCAGTCTTATCATATTCAGTGCATTTACTTCTGCCTCTGTGCATAGGCATTGAATACATCTGCGCTTTAAGGGCTGGGGTGTTGCCGTGTGTTTAAACATGCCAGGAGCTTCAGTAGTTTGCATTTCCTTCTTTTTCCTCTCCCTCTTTTTGTTTATGTTTGCCACTGGGTTGGGATTATATTCACATGATCCTGACAGCCAGGCACGCTGTAGCAGGAACAATAACATTTCTTATACTGAAACACTGAGCTTTAAACACTCCTGCAGTCATTTGCCGCACAGCACAGCTGCACAACCCGGCATCATGTAAAGACGGAGAGAGGAGGGAAGGAAGGAGCGGGAGGGATGGAGAAAGAGAGCAAATTAAGCTACTTAGCATTTTGGTCTTGCTTTTTAAAAAGATTAAATTATGTACAAAGTCATAAATAAATTCTATAGATTTGGAAGGATTAGCAAATGGTGGCATTCATCTAGTTTTCAGCCTGAATCTGGGACAAACTAATTGAATTGTAGATCAAGTTATTTTTTGTCATTTTATGAACTTTCTCATTTTTTTTGATTTGCAGAGTATTGTGCCAAACCATTCTGCTGATTACAGACTGACTCTAATTGCAGAAGAAAGGTTTCAATTTAATTTAGTTCTTCACTTTTTGAAGAAAATAACAGTTTTCCACATGCATAGATTTAACATGAGTAGCCTACTCTGCTATACACTTGGTTATAGATTTTCACAAGGATACTGCAGGGTTCTTAAATTATTGAATGAGAACGTATATCTTAGGAGGCATGAAGAAGAGATATGTTGTTTCAAGTGTTGTTTGCTCATGCTGGTGCAGCCAAAATGAGGAATAAGACCAAGAGCCAGGCAACAGACACAAAGTAAAGCCAAAACAGAGTTAAAAGGTTGGGAGTCAGCTATTTTTAGACTGTGAAATCTTTTGAGCTTTTTTATTAATATTTAATTAATAGCCAGAATTTTTTTATCTGATTTTTTAGAACCTGCTTAAGGGTCAGAGTTTTCAGCCAGATTTGAGAAAATAAGACTCTTTCTACTTCATGCTTCATCTTTACATGATTCTGTTGATCATAAAACCTGAGTGTTATTTGCTATGAAGCCTTGAAGTGCTCTTGTTATTTAGTTTTATCACGTATGTTACAAAACTCAGCTGTAGCTCAAGTTTCAAACGGCTCAGATGTTTGCAGCGAAAGACTGAGTGAACTCAATAAGTTCACTTCCATGACCTGGTGCAAATTTGTTCCCTCTTACTAGAATAAAGTGTCTATACTCCACGTTTAAGATTCAGGGGACGGATTTATGATGTGATATTTGCTTTGAATAATAAAGGATTCAGCACATACTGACATGAAATAAAATGCAATGCTTTAAATTGGTTGCTAGGCGCCGCCCTGTTGGCTATGGCTGCCTTTTGTAGCGACTCTCTCTCTTCTTTGTCTGTTTCTTGTAATTTTTTCGTCTCTTTTTCGTAATCTTTGTATTTGGAGTGGATCATTACTCTATATGGCTCATTTGTTGGTCATGGACACCAAACTTTTTGTGACTTCAGTGATATTTTTACTACTTTTTCTCCTGTGTTTGTCTGGAGATCCTACATGTAACCATGGCTGCATTGTTTACATGTGAACTCAGCTGTTATTAGCCTGTAGCATGTCAATGCTAACTGGTATAAGGCCTGATGTCTTCCCACAAGGTGAGAAGAAGGAGGTGAGGACAACGTGCTGGTTCTCAGGTGTGAGCTAAGAAGTGACGACATGGATCTGTCCTTCCATCCATTATAAGATTTGTCTCCAATAAGATGGACAAGCTAGCCATGCTAACCCAGCAACAGAGGGAATACCAGAGGGCAGAGTGGTATCATGCTACTCACAGACATGGCTAACGCAAGCTAACACCAGACACCAACGGCACATTGGAAGAACTTCACCTGCTGTGAGCAGACAGGATCTAGGAGACAGAGATGGAGCATGACTGAAGAAGCTCAGTCCTGGACCCTGTGGAGGTGGAGGCTGGCTGAACTGGAGAATGATGGACAAGCTGTCATCATCTATTTTCTTATGGACCTTTTGCACTTTCTATACACTTTCTTACTTTTGTTTTCTGGATTGCTGCTGTGACTTCAATTTTGTTGTACTTGTTACAATGACAACGTTCTATTCTATTCTATTCTATTCTATTCTATTCTATTCTATTCTATTCTAAATGTAATGACGTGTTGAAGTTAGATGTAGTATGATGTATTTTTCCATGTAAAACTTGACTCTGAGAGACATGGCTATAAGAGGAACAATTCCAGTGAATAGAAAAGTTGCCTTTGTATTATCTGTATTGTTATTTTCATTATTACATGTTGCTAAAATGGGCCTTCATTTCCACAAGTTTAATAATGATCAAAATCTAATTCTGTGGGCTGAAAAATGTTGGCGAAAGCTACAACAGGAAATCACATTTTCTTTATCATTTTCAAATTATCGCAGAATAAATGAACACCATATTTGCAAAACATATGAGTCAATAGCTAAAAATATGTTTCCCATTTGGATGCAGAACAAAAAAAATATGGCAGCATCTGTGTTTCTATTTGTTTGCAATCACTGTCAGTCAGCCTGTCACACAGAGCCTGTGGCATGCAGGGAGACAGCCATAGATGTAGTGTTTTCTTTAGGAACAGACCTGCACCTCCAGTGAATGAAGATGACCTGTTCATCACCGATTCATTGGTTTTAAAAATGCTACATCCTCTAATTGCCTTTGCTTGCTGCGGATATTGTCTGGAGTGAGAATAAAGAATATGAGGATTTGCTGAGGCTCACCCACACTCGTCTTTTCTTTCAGGTCTGAAAAGAACTTGATCTTGACCTGGCAGGTAACCTATATAGCTCTTTACTCTGAATTTGAATGAACTCCTTTTTTTCATGACAGTCCCACAGGTATTGTCAATGGGTTCATGGACTGCAGTGAAAACAAAAAAGCAAGAGAGAATACAGGGATATTCTTTAGTAACATATCAAACTATAAAACAAGATACATGACGTATCGGGTCTCAGCTATAGACCATTCAGGCTAGCAGGTGGGTACATAGATAAACAAATGAGTATATAGATGAGCAGGTAAGGTGATAAGGTTCATACATTTATGTTATCCAGGTAGGTAAGTGATTAGAGGCAACTATTCAACTGTCATTATCAGGGAATGCTTTTTGTAGATTTACAATTAACATTGCCTGATAATGACAGTATAATAAGTGAATCATTGATTTTGTAAGTTATTCAACAAAAAAAGGCACAAATATGGAGGAAGAAGTGGCTGTTTGCAGTACAGCTGTTTAGAATGCTTTTTTTTCATCATTGCATCATTTGACATCTCAAAAGGGACTCGCGTTCCTTTACTCCGCTTTGAGCCAATGTGAATAACAGGTTGTCATAAGTGAAATCAGGCATTTCAGGTTGTGTTTATTGTGTTTCTGCCAAAGTATCATTCAATTTGACCATTTATTAAGATGACTGAAATGTGTTTGGATGGATGGATGCAAAAATACTCTTTAACCGAACAAGTTAACTTTTTCAGACTCGGTGAGTTAGCTTTTGCGCAGCTGACAAGATGGGACTTTATTTCTGCATCGGTCACAAAAAAAACACTCGTCCATGGTGCCCATTTTTCAACAGGAAGATTGATACGATGGAATCTATTTCATAGAGTCTATGGATGAAGTTCAGGATGGGATACCAGAGCCAGGTCCTGGTGTGACTGATGCACCTGCTGTCCCGTTAGATAACATCAGCTTCACCGGGAGCAGCAGCCCCTAGCCGGGCTCCCGATGGCAGACGTAAACAAGGATTGCCAGAGATTCAACCCGACGGAAACATAAGCTGAGCAGTGTAGCTAAGTCTTGGTTTTCTGACTCTAGATCAGTGGATAGACCTCTGATAGACCTCTCTGTCTTTCTCTCTATGGGCTTTATTATGACGTCTCAAAGCGCGTTGCTTTATAATAAGTGAATACAAATACTACTTATTTATTTAGTCTGTGTATCTGATTTCAAACCTTAAATATGTTGATGTGAACACAGCTTTAGGCTACATATCACTAGCTAACAGCGCTCCCTCACTTCTCCTCACAACTCCACTGGTCCCATCTTTCCTAACAGGCTCATAATTATAACCCTGAGGACCATCATATGTGTAGGAATAGAGATTTTCTTCCTCTTCATTGACAGGAGTTACAGTTGGATCTATGTTTATTGGCATTAAACAGATGTAGGAGCAGCAAGACTCCTTTCAAAAATCATTTCTAACATGCAGGTACTAAAAACTTTACTAAAACGTCTCCAGAAGACTATGTGGTTTATGAGTTTAGGAATTTCTTTCGGGATATTCTTTGTAAGTTATTTTCCTATCAATTTCTTAACAGTTGCATTTAACCTGCAATATGTGCTCTAAAGAAAGTAAGAAATCAGTACCACACAAAGTAACAAAATAAAAGTATAACTGGTAGGAAAGTAATGAATTAAAAAAGTGTGTTACCTCGCTGTGTAGAATACTTGATTCTGACTGGCCAAAGCCTCAAGCCAATGTGATTCTTTTATAAAGTCAATCCTCAAAAGGGATCATTTTACCCCTGCCTGTTGACACTGTGGCAAAAATGTAAGGTTTTGCAAGATTCTGGTGTTGAGAGTCAAGAAATAATCACTTTTACCCAGCACAGATACAAAAGAAGCCTGAAGGGCTGCTGGGCCTCATCCATATTTTCCCACAATCAAAGCAAAAGCAGCAAGGCTGGTAGGAACATGTCTACAGGGTAATTTGGACCTTTAACAGCAGTGATAATAGCAAAGTGTGAAAAGCTCCGGCATTTGCTTTCTTTGTGTATAAAAGTGTGCACTATAGAGCTTGGAGAAGGAGAGCTGAATGAGGACAAGAAATGTCAAAATAAGCCATTCTGCAGAAGTCCTGTTCACCCCGTCTAACCTTACCATGAACGAGAAAGTGCAATGTGCAATCAGCAGGTGGTTTATCAAATTTGAGTTCCTTGACTCTCAGTGTTACTGCTCATCCTGTCAGGATTCTAATTAACATGGCCATATGTCAACATCCCATACAAGGACGGATGAGTCGAGAAGAAGGAAAGTATATCTGGAGGAAAGTAAGTCAGTTAGTGAGTTGATAGATAGCCCATGATACCAGCGTGGAAGCCTGAAGGGTCAAAAGTAAAGCAAAACTAAAGTCTTCAGTGAACAATCCACTCAGTAGACTCCATCTCTTCAGAATGAGGCAAACTGATGTTACCTGACAACAACAGAGACAAAGATAAAAAGAATTTCATGCTTGTAGAGTTTCCATATTGCTTAAAGGTCCCATATTATGCTCCTGTTCTGCTGTTTAATATGGATCATTGATGTCTGAAATGGTAGTAACATGTTTTGGTCCAAAAAGCCAATAAATCAAGCACAGCAGCATTGTTTCCAGGCTCTCATAGCCCCTCTGTTCAGAACGCTCTGATTTAGTGGGCGTGACCTTCATATGTAAATGAGCCACCGCTGATACCGCCCCGCTCTTCCGCGTCACTGAGAGCGGTGCCACGAGCTCTGAGCGCACAATGATTAGAAAACAGCGAAGCTCATTTACTGTAACATTACAGACTAAAACAACAGGCTAACCACAGCTAAAGTTAGCATCCTGAAGCTAACACAGAGACAGGAGGGACACTGAGGAAAAGCTCTTACATCTGCTCCACAGCACACAGCATTTAAAATACTCACATTTCCAGGGTCTGAGGTTTGTTGGCGGATGGTTGGTAATGCGCCTGGATTCAGGACCAGTCTATTCGCTAGCCCTCTGTTGTACTATCCAAAGTTGGGAAACCGTCGGCTGTGAAGTGACTAGGACACATATGCACAGTTTTACTGAGTGTAGTTGGCACATTTCCTTGATAAATTAACTTTAGCCACTCAGTCTTGTCTTCTTCTGAGATGGGAAGCTTGTGCATAGAACTATGTGGCTGTTCACAGCCAAAAACAGAGCAGTGATGGCTTTTCAACTTTGGCATTCTCCTCTCCGGCTCTCCAGCAGTGGGGAGGGAAGTGGGCAGGGATGGGGTACAGGGGTATCTGCTCCGGTGTACCAATCAGGTCTGACTTGCTCCTGATTGGTCAAAAAAGGGAATTCCTGACATCGCAAATCCCCAAAATCCAAAAGCCCATTTTAGGTCAGGATTATTCACAAGCATTACTAAGTACAGGTTTTGTCATTAAATATCACATTTTGTGGGCTGGAAAAAGCCAAAGACCCACAAATTTCACTGAGACTTAATAAAGTGTTTTTTGCACAATATGGGACCTTTAACATGAAGTGTTTCCATTACACCACTGCCAGGTTGAAAGCCTGTAGAAGTACAGACAGCTGTCTGCATTTTTGAACTGGCTGGGTCAACAATGCTGCTGTTTGAGAAGGGAAAGAAATTATTCTCATCACAATTAAGGTGGGTGATACTATTGATTCAGTTAGATAAAACCTTCTACTGCTCCTAAAAGTTAACTGTTTGCCTTCTCTTTAGCCAAGACTGCTTTATTACCATAATAAAAGTGTAATTGTAAAAAAAAATAAAGTGGCATTATTACCATGCTAGCATTATGTTTGCTACCAGTAACCCATGAAGTTGTTTATCTTGGCCCATAGGCCCAAACCATCTCAGAAGGAGTATTGCTTTAACTAAGTAAACGGCAGTTAAAATACTCAGTGTTTACTTCTACTCTGGGACATTTATCCACAATCTCCTCCTCACAGGATTTTCTTTCCTCAGAGAATCCTGTCAGCAACAAGATCTTGTCTCCTCAGCAGCTAGTGTATCCAACTGAACAACAACTGTCAGGGTTATTTTTTTAAGCTTTTAAACACTATTTGGCAGCGGCTGTCTGGTGATTTCCCATGGTGTGTAGCGGTAGGATGCCTTTTTTTGCCCTCGGGCGGGGCTGGTCCATATGTGACGTCATGTAAAGACAATGAATACGAGCTAGTGGGTGAAAAATAATGCAAGAAACAAAGTAAGTGGGTCAGAAAGTTAGAGAGAAAGAAGTTAGAAACAAAAAAGCAGTGAGGAAGTAAGGGTATTGAGGGCTTGGAGTCATTTCAGCCCGTGAACTCACTCTGTATTTATCAAAACCGTATATCAGCAGCACAACAACAGCACATCTCTGGTCCAAGCCTCATCACTGCTCACAGATTTACTTTGACTGAAATGAAAGAGTGATGCTCTAATATCATAGTAGACGGAGCCTGCAGGTGCTATTGAGGCGGTGGGGCTAAAAGCTTGAGCTCAGTACTGGTGCTGGGCAGCAGCAGTGGCAAAGCAGAGGCAGACCAGAAATCCCACAGCTTTAGCATGCTAGCTAATTGGTCAGGGATTGTGAGAATAATGCAGGCAAATAGAATAGAATAGAATAGAATAGAATAGAATAGAATAGAATAGAATAGAATAGAATAGAATAGAATAGAAAATACTTTATTTATCCCCGAGGGGAAATTCAGGAGTCACCGCAGCATTTAAGAAAACAAAAGTAAGAAAGAGTATAGAAAGTGCAAAAAAGTCCATAAGAAATTAGATGACGACATCCCGTCCACCACTCGTCCACCACTCTCCAGCCCAGCCAGTCACCACCTCCACAAGGTCCAGGACTGAGCCTCCCCAGCAGTCTGTTCAGTCTCTGTCTCCTGGATCCTGTCTGCTCACAGCAGGCGAAGCTCCTCCAATGTGGCGCCGGCGTCCGATGTCAGCTCCGTCAGCCACATCTGTGAACAGCACAATGCTGCTGGGTTAGCACAGCTAGCTCGTCCATCCCCTGGGGCTAGATCCCACGTTCCCAACAACAATGGATGGAAGGACAGGTCCACGTCGTCACCTCCCAGCTTACATCCGAGAACCAGCACGTCGTCCTCACCTCCTCCTCCTCAGCTCGAGGGAAATCATCAAGCCCTACACTAGTTAGCATTGACATGCTACAGGCTGCTAACAGCTAATTTTGCATGTAAACAATGCAGCCATGGTTACATGTAGGATCTCCAGACAAACACAGGAGAAAAGTAGTAAAAAATATCGCCAAAGCCACAAAAAGTTTGGTGTCCGTGACCGACAATGAACCATACAAAGTGATGATCCACTCCAAATACAAAGATGACGAAAAAGAGACAAAAAAATTATAAGAAACGGACAAAGACGAGAGAGCTGCTGCAACAGGCAGCTACTTGGGTAGCGCCTAGATGTGAAAGTAGTGCAGCTCGAGTTGCCTGTCTGAACTAGTTTGCAGGTGTTGCTCCATTAACAAAGTAACACCAGATAACAGAAGTGGTATAAATTTCAATAAATTAGATGGGGAACTGTTCTTAAAGTAAATGAACAGTATTGAAAGAGAAAGAGTAAAACTCCACTGAAAAGCATTAAAAAGCAAACAAGCTCAAAGCCTACAGCTGTACACAACTACAACAGATGGTCAAAGGCTAGTGTAAATGAATGAGTCTTAAGCTGTTCCCAAAGCATCAAGAGACTCTGTAAGTTTTCTGGCAAAGGAAGAACAAATATAAATCTAATCATGTTATACGTGAGGGAAAACTGGTGTGTTAAACATGCAACAAACTGACTACACAATGCAGCTACTGACACCAGAACAGCCAGTCACAGCCAGTCAAACTGTTTAAGGTTGATAACCCTAATTTCAAGAAGAATACACCCCATAATATTCCACATACCCACAGAAAAGATATCTACAGCTATTATCTTCATTGAAGAAGCATATCAACACTTAAAGAACACTTGGTACATTGCATTTTTCTTATCATTTCACCCGGGCTCTCCACTTTGACCCATTCCACAACACTCCTGTCCTTGCTGATACAAAATCAGTTGTATTTGCTGTCTTTTTCAATTCTAAGCATGTATTGCTCTAGTATGTCTAGACAGGGCCCAGTGCAAGGGATTTCAGTAAGTAATCATTATTTGCTCTTTATTCTGAATATATAGACTAGAGTTCAAGAGGTGTACGCCTACAGTTTTTCATCCATCCGACCTGGTGAGACTATAAAACACAAGTCTTATGAGGCCATGGAAGACGAATCTGCAGTAATTGTCGATGCCATTTGACCTCCCAAGTCTTGGGTAAAGGCTCACTGTGCTGAGTTTTGTTTCCTGTGTAATTTCAGATAAATTTGGAGGGAAAGAAACAGGCCATTGAAGTCTAATGGTGTATAATAACTACACTGTGTTTTTCTTAATGCGTTTATTCTGCTTGTTGCAGGCTATAATTTTGTAGAAACATGCAGGGCTGATTTATGGCATGAACCTCAAGCAAAACAGAGAAATTATTTACAAGGGCTGGACACAATAACACAATCTAATGCAATACAATAACCTTTCAACAAATACCATCTTGGTAAAGCCTCTGCTATTGTCTTGTTTAAGAGGCGGTGATGAGATGCCGTGGGGATTTTTGAGGCTATTGTTTATTGTGATTCTGTATTGGCTTCTGTGGTTTTTTTTATAAAGTATCTTGATTTTTTTTGTCCACAATATATATCTTTAGGGTCAGGGATTGTATTTTATTGTGTTTGTTGTTATTTCTTTACGGTGGAGCTCTACCTCAGGGCAGAACCTGTGGTAGAAAAAAATATAGTGTATTTCAAAACTGGAGTTTGTGTTATACCAACATTGAACTGAACATTATGATTATCTATCATAACAAAAATATGTACATCCGCATGTATGTGTATATCTTTGCGTGTTTGGCTCTTACTCCTTTCACATTGCCCCGTGATGGCTTTGGTCGTCGTTTTCCCATTCCTGCATTGTCTTTTCTATCAGTTTATTTCAACTTTTATATCAAAAAAATAATCTGCAAGTTCGTCTCTTTGTAGGAATACGTGGAAGTTATGTGGGTGTTTTTGTGCAGGTATTATCATTTGACTTAATGTTCAGAGTCTTAAGCAGGAACTATTTTATGAACACATCTGAGGACCATGGAGACTAATAGAAGGCTGATAAGTGTACCTTAGGTGATATTAAATCTACCATCTGCTAAGTCTCACTGTGCTTTATAAAATGGAAGAAAAGCTCAATAAGTCCCCCACTTTAATGTGTTAAGCATGATTACACCTTTATGATTACAAAAAGGTGAAATTTAATAGCTTCAGCTATCCCTAAATCCCAAAGCTCAATGAACAAAAGCCTTGGTGCGCTATCTTGTGTCACTAATAGCTATAGCATTTAAAGAAGTTATTGTTTTCCTCTCCTCAAAAGGAGCCAATATGGCAGATATTTAAAAGAAGAGACACAATTCCTGTGTTGATGATGCTGGTAATAAAGCAAAAAGAAACAATACAAGAGAAGGCCTTTAACAGTGTGTACCCATGTGGTCCATAGGGCATTTGAATGAAAAACATTCAGCAAATGACATCTATATAAGACTGTCCACTGGCTGGAAATGAAAGAAATTTTTCTTGCTTTATTGTGCATCCAAATAGCTTCTTGAAAAATACAGAGGCTGGAGGCAGCCAATAGAATACTTCAGGGAAAAGAGAGAAGGCAAAACATCTGGCCTCCAAATTTTAATTAGACTTTCCGTTGGGATTTCTTTCATTTTACGTACTGGGCTTCTGCTTTTCCTAGAGGAATACTTGCCAACGTGACGTGAAATAAATTAATAAAATATAGACTATCCATTTAAAGAGGGAGACTTTTTTTTCTTTCAAGTAATGTGTGTTAATTTATAACTTCAATAACTTGCTGGCTAAGTGAAATCTAGCACAGTAGTTCTTGGAGTCTACACATGGCACTCAGTTTGTATGGGTTTGATCAAAGTTCAAAACCTCAGACTCAGACTTGGACTCAATCATTATCCTGATGTCTGAAGCTACACTGTAAATAAGCAAAGCTATTTTGTCACTTCTTTTGATTTAAGATTTTACACGCTCAATTAGACTAGTTCAACTGAAGTGCATCATGCACCGAGGCAGAGGATGGACTCTTATCTATAGAAAATACCCCAGAGTAAGCTTATATCACACAGGGAGCAAACTGCTGCTTCACTGCTTTAAATGGGTTTGTTTGAAGCATTAATCTTTCTCCAAGCATTCTTTGAGAAGTGACTCAGTCACCATTGTGCACTTTGTTTTAAGACAGGCCAGTCCTGCCTTTGCATGTGCAAGTAGGGCATACCTTTATATTACTATTCACAGTCCCTGGTAAGCCTTACTCTCTTGGATACATTATGTATGGAAATGAAGCAAAAAAAGAAAACATTATCTCTCTGTACCAGCCTACTCAGTAAAGAATAAAACTTAAAAAGGCAGTTAAAAATTACTATTATGTGTACAGTATTATGTAAAGTAGACCACAATCAGCATGGTCCATCTGGAGGAAGCTGGCTGTACTAACTGAAGCAAAACTATGAACTGCTGTGAATAGTGTCACTGTGAACATACTTTTGCCACTAAAGAGAAGTCTCTACAAAAATGATATTATCAAAGTGTATGCAGATTGTGGGGTTTTTGACATCAAATAGTCCTTATTCTTTGTAAATGTGTTTTTTTTTTTTTTGCAGCACGGGCATTAGATAAGATTGGGTCAGTGGGTCACAAAAAAGACATTGAACAAGGGAAAGTACCATATTATAGAGACCAGAGGGTGATTTTATGTGAACAGAGTCCAACCTTTTTAAAATTTGTTTAAAGGTAGGTTTTTGTTACTTGTTGGTAAACACAACATTCAAACTAGGCTCCTCCTCCTTGGCTCAGTGCCAGTGGCAGCACACACCCACAGCCTGTGTTTTTACTTCTCCGTGCTACATCCACAATTGTAGCTGCTTGGGATAGCTTCTTCCACTTGCTAATCAACATGCAAAGTCACTTGTGCACTGGGCGTGCTGTGATTGGCTGAGGTAACCACGCTTTCTTATTCAACCGAAAGATCAATACACAGGCAGGGGAGTGGGCT
Organism: Halichoeres trimaculatus; assembly: GCF_033239565.1. NCBI lineage: Eukaryota > Metazoa > Chordata > Actinopteri > Labriformes > Labridae > Halichoeres > Halichoeres trimaculatus. Next base: position 23,591,539 of record NW_027437184.1, read on the forward strand.
TGAGGCAGACACAGACACTGACGCATACATATAGAAGCCCAGATGTAACAAGAGAGCAGGATATTTCTTTAAGAGTTGACATTTTGTGGGAGACACAGAGAACTTGTGTGGTTGTTTGGTGAGTTATTTTAGCCATTTTGGCATATAAAGCCCTGTTTTCACCAAGCAGTCCGGTTTGGATCATTCTGGTTTGGCGCAGGTTCAGTAAATCCTGATCCTGTTTGGGTTTCTACAGCCAACTGTGCCCCCTCTTGGTTTTGTAATAGCACAATGCCATAGCAGCACAACACAGTGTACCCTGCTAATAAATCCAACAAAGAAGAAAAAAGCAACACGGTAAACAAAGAGCAACAATGGAAGACATCCAGCAATTCTCCTTCTTTGTGATTGCAATGTGGCTCTTTGTTACAAAGCCCAAGCGTTGTTTCAGAGACGGAGAAATACAGCTGCTGTGGCACAGTAAGTGATGGTTCTTTAGACCAATGAACAAACTGCCCCTTCTGGGGTCAGGTCAGTATGTCTGACACCCCAAAGGAAGGGTCCCTAAAAGTGGGACAGCTCATCTCAGTTATTTAGGGATCTGTCCTGGTATTAGTCAGTGGAAATGCCACAAAATGTGCACCGTACCAAGAAGCACCAAGGTGAACCTCTTGGTGGAAACGGGGCTTACCAGAAGCGTTCCTGGTGGTTGGGTTCAAAGATTGTTTGAAAGAACAGACAGGATGGCAGCTCCTTAAAAGTGAAGCCGAAAGTTTAGAGGCTTTCCCAACTGTTTTTGCAATGGTGTGACATGGATTGAGTCATTTAATGCAGTTAAATGGGTTTAATGCCATGATTGACAGCTGTGTTGACAAATGTGGCACCTGTGGCGTTATAAGACCCTGGATTTGAAGTGAAAAGGGTGAATCTTAGAGAAAGCATCACAAAATGTAACACAAATGGTGAGTCATACAACAGCAAGAGTTCAATTTTAACAGATACAAGGCTCTGTTAAGCTATGAACAACGTCTACCTGCGAGGTGTTTGATATTTTGTGGGTATGTGAGATGTACAGAAATACTGTAGCTTTTTACTGCACAGACTCTGGCTCCAGCTGATGGCACCAGTCCATCATGTCAGCACCCTTTGCAGTGGTGTATTTATGCATCACTTTAGTAAAATTGAGGAGGTGGAGGCCTTGATACAACTGGTACAATGGTGCATTTCAGTAAGTGTCTATTGGGCTTTTATTCACAGAGGTTTTGCATAATCCTTTTAGAAAATTCTTGCTGCAGATACAGAGTTGTGTCAGTGTTTTGTGTAAAGTTTTCACTTTAGCGGGACCAAGTTTTCAAGGCTAGTGTCATTCATGAGAGCAAATCAAATGTGAATGGTGGCAAACATACTCTTTGTATACTGTATAACACAACAAGCAGTCTTTGTCAGATGTGTTACAACATCATTTAGCACTCTTTGACCTGAACAGATGATCTCTGGTATCTATTGTGCTGCTATAGGATCACTTAAGTGGAAAAAGTGAGAAGTGCATTGTGACAGCATGAATGTGTGACGGCAGGGTCAGGAATTCAAAATACTTAAGATAGGGCTCAGACTTTAGCTGACATGATGTGTTCATTGATTTAAAGGAGGTTAGCTGTTTGGAGCACTTGTAAAATTTAAAAATAAATGAATAAATAAAAATAAAACAAGAGGAAGATTAGGAAAGGCTACTTCTTCAGGCTTAACTTTAGGAATCAAACAAAAATTTATATCAAGCAGAATATCTTTGGAGTGTGTTCTGATTGTTGATCTGAGTAACTCAGTTTGTGGACAAAGCTGCTGAGTGTCTTAACACTTGCTTTCTGAATGCAATGAGCACAATGTTTCTCTACAAATGTTTTAGTGGCGGGCTGCATGGTGGTGCAACGGGTAGCGCTGCAGCCAGCAAGAAGGTCATCGGTTCGATTCCCAGCTTGGCTGGTGGGCCTTTCTGTGTGGAGTCTGCATGTTCTACCTGTGCATGCGTGGGTTCTCTCCGGGTACTCCGGCTTCCTCCCACAGAAAAACATGCTCATCATTGAACACTCTACATTGTCCCTAGGTGTGAGTGTGAATGGTTGTCTGTCTCTATGTGTCAGCCCTGCAATTGGCTGGCGACCAGTCCAGGGTGTATCCCGCCTCTCGCCCAATGACAGCTGGGATAGGCTCCAGCCACCCGCAACCCTGCACACAGTAAGTGGTTATGAAAATGGATGGATGGATGGATGTTTTAGTGACTCACGCTTTCTTATGAATCACATCGAAAGACATGTGACATGTAAAAAATATCTTGTATGGCTACTGGCAAGCTGTGCTAGGCATCGATGAGCTCTACTTGTAGTGGTCAAATTGACAGAACATCTCTTAAAAGCTTTCCAGATGCTAATCTTAGCTGGGCTTACCAGCTAAAATAGGGTTATATGAATGACATAAATTACATATTACAGCAGAGTTGTATTTCTCATTGTGCTGGATTTTCTTTTCAGCTAAAAGGAACTTTGACACCAAGCTTTTCTGTAAAACAGAATAAGTGGAATATTTTCCTTTCCCCTATGAAGGAATGCTTTATTCTTTGAGTTTGTTTTTACAGACAGTATGTACCATCATCAAAGCGCTTTTTCAAAGACAGCTTTACCGTTATTCCTTTGATAAATTAAATTAAAAACTCATCCGACCACTAAATGCCAAAAAAAGAGTACATTTTTTCAGAATAATCAGACAGTAATGATTGGATTAGATGGAGGTTTTCTCTATGTAAGGACATCAAATGAAGACAGCCTGATCTGCTGACTTCTTCAATTAAAGTAGCTCAGGTGGGATGTTCTGCGAGCCTGAGGGCGCAGAAAGTAGAGGCTCAACCGCCTTTGGTCTCGGGTCTCGACTACAGAATGGCCAGGGGGGTCCTGAGGTTGTCAGGTTACAAACTCGCTCCGGTAAAAAAGATCAGAGGCAGCTACGCTCTGACACACCAACGTGTTTTGAGCAATCAGTACAACCTTAAATCAGTTCCAGCAACATGAAATGTTAACAAACCAAAGAGTCTTAGAAAAAAAACAGAGGCAGTATGGTCTGACATGTGTGAAGTTTTCTTCAATAACTTCTCAAATCTTAGTTGCAAGGGGGAACAAGTGAAAGAACACATAGAGTAACAACAGTTGACTGCTTCGAAGCAGAACTTTTAATGACTTGGTCCTTAAAGTCTCCCATAGTTAGCAAAATAACTCAAATCAAGCCATAAATATTCTGTACACCAGCTGCAGTGTTATTAAATGCTTTTGGTAATTTGTGGTATTACAATTGGGCAGCCAATGCTGCATTTGTTTTTAAAAATCTCCCATTGTTCCTGTCAGCTCCCTTTATGTGAAAGACTAAGCCAGCCTTTTGATTAATATGATGTTTGGGTAATTGCAGGTTATAACGCTGCCACAAGGAGAAAAGCTATTTCTGAATAAAGATCAACATCTTGATGTCAGCAGAAACCTGAGCAAAATGTGAAAGTTTTCCAAAGTGACAGTTATTGTGGCAACTGTGCCCTTACAACACTTCATATCTGAAGGAACCCTTTGAACGGAGAAATGTCTCAGCACAGTAGAAGTTTTAAAGAGTTGTTGTTAGTATCAAAGGTTTTGAGGCATTTTTCATGCCCTGCCCTGCCCTGAAATAATGATGCAGTCACAAAGCATCAGAAGAAACCAAACTTAACAGAGGCCCCCACAGAGGGAAGGAAAGCCAAGTATATGTTTCAGGGTACAACATTTAACCAAAGGCAAATAAACACACAAAGGTAACATGGAGAGTGAGAATGTTATAAAAAAAAGTAAACGTGTGCTGAAGCGTGTTGATGGCAGATCAGAGTAAAGGCTATTTAAGTGCTCACGTGTCCTTGTTGTTTTCTTTCTCCTTGCTTGTTCATTATCCGCCTCCTCAAATCTATTGCAGCCCCAATCACGTCTCTTTGTTTTGCTGTCACTTTTATACCTTTCTCTTGTTTCTTGCCAATTTTCCTCTGTGCAAATGTTTTTACAGAATGTGACATCTGAGTCCTGCATTGTTGAGCGAAGCACTAAATCAATGGCCCTTTCTACTGCTTCCAAACTATGGAGCCTGTACCATTTTCACTGTGATGGGAACTTATGAAAACCTCCAATATGCCTCTAAACTCTCAGAGCACTCGATCCACTCTTTTCATTCATGTAAAATAAAGTTCAGTGTTGAGAGAGTTTCCCTTGTGAAGGAGACAGGGAGTCATCACCAAACTCTGTCATCTCTGTCTGGATATAAAGGGATTTATAACCTGTCAAAGCTTATCTCTACGTCTTTTTCGGCCAACAAACTCACTCTTTCGTTCGGTTTACAGGCTTTTATTGGCCATGTTCAGTTGCAGTAGCCACTGCTTCAGTAGCAAAGCTTTTATAAACCACCATTATAGTGCTGCACTGACATGGAAAAGTTTTCTACCAGATGGGGATCATCGCAAAGTATTCAATAAAGAGTTATCTTTCTCTGGAGCTGGTGGTAACTTAAAAACAGAGCAAAAAGTAAGAAGTCTGAAGTAAGAGAAGCAAACTAAGTTTATTTTTCACAGACAAGAAGTAAGACAGCCACAATACCTACAGGACTTGACACCACTGTACCCACAACTTCACAATGTCATCACTTGTGGGTCATGTCGGATTTTTGTTTCTATTAATATTTTTTTTCCACCAAGAGTTTATATAACTAGTACAACATAATTAACATAAATCTATATATTTTTGTCACTTCTTTGTTATTCTATCTTAAAGAAGAGCTGCCCTTACTGCTGGCTCCAGAGAGGGAGGGAGGAAACTTTCTGAAGGTTGACATTTGAATCACATCTGTTGTGAATCCACTTTAAAATCTTCTTTCCACCCTGCTTTCTATCCACTATTGGGCTTAAAATTATTCAGCTCCTATTCAAATGAAGTGTATGAGAACATTTTACAAAATTTCAACTATTACAGTAAATAAATTAAACAAGAAAAAAAATGAAATATCTTAACACAACTATTATCTGTAAGTGTTATCTGGAATTTCAACAAAAAAAGCCCTTATTAATTAGTGTTGAAGCACAAAGTGATTCAACCCACTGATAAGAATTTTTTATTAGGGGACATGTTTGCAAATGAGGTGTTGTATCATGCACACCTGATACAATTTATCAAGGGCTTCATTGGTTGCAGTAGATGTCCTTGGGATAGAACATACTAAATAGAAGTTTGTAAAAGGTGACATTTGACTTCTGTAGCTACGGTTAAATGAGGAGTTTTTCGTTTTTCCGAATGGAATCTATCTCAGTGACTTTCCCAAAATCAATAGCATACATGGGAAGGAATATTCCAATCTCTGGACTACATGCGCCGCTACAATCAAACAGAATAGTCAATGAGGAAAAATGTAAACATCACGTGATTTATCAAAAAAAGTCTGTAGTTGTGTCTTACGTCATATCGTAACATGCGCTGAAAGAACCCACCCTGACAACTTTCCATTTGAGTGGATACATGATACCTCAATCGGAATATTCCACCCCTGTGAAACCGATTAAATGTCCATTTGGATTGGCACTTTTCTTTCAGAATGAGATGTATACAAAGGTTAAATTCTTTCAGTTTGAGCAAATAAACCGAATGGAAGCAGAATATTTGGGTCCATGTATATGTGGCTACTAAGACATATGGCTTAGTCAAGAAAATTGTCCAAAACGTTGAAAGATCATTGCCTTGCACAAAACAAGAGATGAATAAAAAAATATATCAAAGGCACTTCATGCTTTTAGTGCATACTAATTGCTGAAGGTATCCATGGTCAAATTCCAAGATGCCCACCATAATAGACCCACAAGCATAAAAAAGACTGTATGAATTCAGTTTTGGGATTCTGTCCTGTGGAAGAAGAGTTGAACAAAACATGAGCTTTTGGGGTCTCTGAATCAGTCGTACGTCATGTTGAAAAGAGCAGCTACAGTGAAGCATGGTGGTGGTTCTGTGATGCTCTGGGGCTGTAGCTTCTTTCGCACTGTAAATCTTCCAATGTGTGGAGCACAAGATGCATTTAATGAAATATCAGGAAATTGAAGGAGAAAATGTCATGTTGTTTGTGAGGAAGCTGAAGCTTTTGCATTGTTGAGCCTTTCCAAAGGTCAATGACCCAAAGCAGACCTCAAAGTCCAGGAATTCTTGGTGGGCTTAAACCCAATAAAAGGTATCACTAAAGGAATTCTGAGAGGGCGGTTGTAGCATGCAACCCAAAAAATATTAGCAAGTTTTTTGATTGAGAAACCGCATACATATTTCATTTGTGTAAAGATATTTAAGTTGTATATTGAAAAAAGCTGAAGGTTTGTATATTACAAACCTAATTTGCAATCAGAGTTGAAGAGCTTGAGTATGAACTGTATGTAGAACACGGACAAATTTTAGCTCCACCAGAATACATTGAAAGAGATGTGATGCTACAGCTTCACAATTTCTAGTTAAACAAGAGAAAAAATAAATAAAAAAATATTAGAAACCTTATTAGAACATTACTCTATGTGTCGTAGCTTGAGAGTATGCAGTGTGAAAGCAGCTGATGCACAATTTCCTGATCCGGAAGTGGACATAATCCCCTTTTTAGAGTGTGAATCCCCCATTGTGTGGTTGAGAAAAAATGTAGGGACCTTAAGGATGACAATGTAATTTTCCATGACTTGTTATTTCCTTTTGGGCAACCTGTTTATAAACTTAGAATTAAATTAAAAAAAGAAAACTGATTGTTTTCAGATATGTAACTTTTTTTTTTTGGTTTATGTCTTTTTACACACATTTATTGCACATTTAAAATGTTGGCTTTCATGTAATTCAAAACTATTTTCTTAATCTGAAAGACTTCCAAAATGTGTAGTTTTGAAGAAAAAAAAGATAGCTGAAACCAAACCTTGTTTTGCCAGAATGGCAGATGGGCTCTACAACTGTAACTCTACATGATTTACAGATGGCAGTGAAACAGAATCAGGACGGTTTCAAGAGGCTTTTCTTTGAAAAGGTGTGCATGATAGTACTTTAGTGAATGAGTGTGGTAGAATAATTGTGACTTTTCAAGCTATCCTTGGTGAGCCTTGGGGACATAGATTAGCAAGAGGCTTTTGTAATCCACTCTGGAGTCCTCAGTCATCCACAGTGCTGCTTTGTAGAAGGATCTCTGAAACCACCAGTCCGTTCAGGGTCACACCAGGCCAGAGGCTCTAACATGGTTTGTTGGAATGTGATATTTTGGGCTCAGTTGTGTTATAGGACGACTTTTCCAGTCACTTTAATACCATATTTCATGCCATAAGATATCATGATGGAGATTGCCATTACCATGAGAACTGTCACTCTGAGCTGTTTTGAAGTAGACGCCAAGATACAGAGGAAATGAGGAGCTTTTCATGTTTAATTAATAATGCTAATGAAACTTAATTAGAGCAGCTTATGAAAAATGCATTCAAATGAGAGATGAGCTTTATCCTTAAATAACAAGCCTCCTGTGCTGGATTTGGTGTCCTATTACATGCTAATTAGACTGCACCAGGGACTGTTAATGAGCATAGATCATCTCAATCTTCAGCTCTGCAGGACCCCAGCCAACCGCTTATGACCATATATGAGACACGTCTTTCATATGTATGTATGTATATATGCAGCATATGGTAAGATCAAATGTATCTTGGCTGCTGGTATTGTTATTCAGTAAAAGGAAACTGGAATGGCTGCTTATATGGCGCATGCATTAACACATGCATGAGATCTAATTTGCAAGTTTTATTGTTATCAAATATTTAAAATGACGTGGGAGTTTATTTAGCGTTCTGAATCTCAAGCCAGTTTTTTGTGTAACATTGTGTGCAGTGAAAAAGTCATAAACCAACAACTGACTCTGCTTCTCGTTTCACTCATAAATGTCTTCAAAAACAGTTTTTGCAGCTGAACTATAAAGGTTTGATATTTTCACTCTCGTACATCTGATGTTGAATTCCTTGTAATCTAGGATGTTTTAATTGTCAAGACTTACGTGTGCTGCACTAAAAACAAGTCACGACTGGCAAGTGCATCACACATAGCCTCAGTGCATCTAGGCATTCTACAGTCCTTTGGGAGTGTCTATTAAAAAGAGCTCACAGACAGCATGTTGCGCGTTCACAGTTTACAGATCTGGAGGAAAAAAAAAAAGCTTCAAACAAGCCTTCGCTGTTCATTTTGTGTTCACTGAATTCAAACCAAATATTCATTTTTAGACACATTTTACTAATCTTTTGCATGTGAGACATGTCACCTGTCTTCATTTTGTTCCCCTGTCTTTCATCTAGATGAAAAATGTCTTAAATGACAGATTGGTAATGCTATAAAGCATTACATGTGTTCCTGCTCCATGTGTATGGATGGTCTTTTTGTGGAGAGATTGTGGTGGACTGTCACAGTGTGTGCCATCTCCAGCTTTCTAACAGCTTACTAACATCACAGCTCAATTGTTGAAAACGCCTGTATACCCTGCAGGTAAGGGTCTATTAAATCCTCCTACACTGTGATCCTGCTCCTACGCCTGATTCTATCTCAACCTGCAAGGCTTTTGGTCAGCAACACCTATTGCAATTTACTCCTCTTGAATTCCAACAAATTAACCCTTGAGAAAGGCACGGGGCTATCATCGATTGTGAAGAGAACATTTGATGATTTTTATCAGCCGATGAGCGATCAGAATGAGCGGTGTACATAAACTAATTAAGTACAAATGCCGTGTCTCTGTGCTAAAGAAAGAGAGGGGGCTGGATGAATGGGTGGATGTGTGCGCTCTGTTTTACACTGTCAATTTGGCAGACGCCTGCAGGGGCTGGTGTGTTGCCATGGTGATATGAGCAAGGCATGAAAGAGCAGCAAGGTTTGCCTAACAGGACCAGTCTCATAAGGACTGATAAAATGAGACGCTTTCTTTAAGAGGCTCACATACACTACATGCCTATTCAACACAACCCAGGGCGTCCCTCTTAAGCACAACATGATTTTTATGATAATTGAAACAGGCTGACACATTTAATGCTACAAACTGTTAAAAACATTCACTTAAAACGTGGGAAAATCCTGCTTTTACTGCAGTACTCACTATTTATTTTACAAATGTTTCATCCAGCTGCTTTTCTAACATACAGGTTTTACTCTGAGATTAACCTTTCTCAGGAAAGTTGTTTAGGTTCCTGTTTGAACTTTTAGTAATCAGATATGCCTCTTATTTTGTAACACGTTTAAATCTTTAATCTTTATTTCAAGGATATTCCCTTGAGATATGCTGTCTCATTTTCAAGGGGGTCCTTACAAAATAAACACAGTCATTCATTATACAAACTCACAAAATAAAATAGTGACAGATGGATTATAATGAAATGACCACTTGCTTTGTTATCATTATACCTTTTACAATTTGTCCAAGTTCCATTTTTAGTTTTGCATTCTCAGCGTAAGACTATGGTTGCCGATAAGGGACAAACAGCTGTCAACAGCTAAAACAATGTGCATAATGATAAATGTGTCATATCCAGAAATGCTGCGCATCCAAAAGCAAAGAAAAAAAATCAAATGTGCCAAAAACACAACCAGAAAACAACTGCGAACACAGACACACTGCGAGTTCAGCCTTAAATGGAAGTGCTCCAGGCCTGTGGAGGCACTCTGTGGTAAAGTTCATGAGAGATGAACAGAGGAAGAGGGGCCAACTTAGCAACTTTGTTGTTTTGTTTAGGGACTTTTCAGACCCACCTAACGCCTATTTTCCAAAATAGCAGCCAGCGACAAATCTAGCAGCTTTACTGGAGTTTGGAGACTGATGTGAAAGTATGTATTGATATACATACAGTCTACATTATTCCTCTCTCCTACAGCATCCATGACAATTACATGCAGTTGGGTAATTAGGCAAAAGTCATGGACACTGTGGGCACTGCCAATCTCCGTTGTTTCTTTATCCAGGCTTGAGAGTAGCAAAAGTGACCATAAAGAAGCTGAACTTGCAGTGTTTCTGTGTGTTTTTGGTTGTGTGTGTTTTTGACTTAAGTTAAGTTTTGGTACTTGCTGTGCGTCTGATGTTATTGCAGTTGTTTTGCCTTCTTGCAATATCGGTGCAGCACATTTGGCCCTTGTAGGCCACCATACAAACAAATTACAAAATCTCTTACTGGTACAATATGATGTGGATATCCAAGTTCTCTGGATGATTTTTTGATGATTTTTGGAAAAATAGCTTTTGATCATAGACTTGTGATCCATGTTTAGAGCATACACAATACATGCATTCACATAATGAGCAACATTTGTAGGGAAACTTCAGATTTGGTCTCATTCAACATGTATTTTAAGGTTTTTTTGTGAGCTGACATGTTGGTGGAGGAGCTAGATGATATTTGTACAAATAGCCATGACCACAGAGCCACTGATGCAGACAAAGGACCACCTCAACTGTACTGGAAATTTTATATCAGGGAAAAGGAGGGGTTAAACTCCCAACAATGATATATAAGAAACATGTGCACAGGAGAGAACGAGAGTGAAAAACAGAAAGTGAGAAGTTTAAGGAAGCGTCATAAAGTTTGGAGACTTCACAAGAGCTCTATAGCCAGAGAGAAAGAAAACACAAATAAAAAGACAGGCAATGCAACGAGCTGTCGTTTTCTTAAACAACTCCATTCCTGATTTAGATCCGTGCGACCTATTTTTGCTGGTTTTCATGTTCAACAGCAGCCCCAGTCCAGTCAGTCGTGATTGAAACAGTCACTGTTACTTAATGACGAGGCTCTTATTTAATTCATACTTTAATCAGTTAGATTAATAAGCCATCCACAGCTACTTTTCATGACTCTTTGAAGATACTGAGAGTGTAAGGCCGCTGCTCACTTAAAGTTTTCCTCAAGCTCAACAAGTGTCTTTTCATCAAACGTTCCAAAATCAGCCACAGAAACACTTTCTCTTACGCTATGTTACTGTCAGAGCTGAGGCATGCGTTACACATGTCAAAACAGCCTGTCAAGAGATCTCACTTGCAGCACTCAATGCAAATGAGATACTCTAGCTGTGTTCATTCAGTACGAGGAGAGTATTGTGCCCCTGACATTCAGCTGTATCAGATAAACGTGTGGAGTCATGCTGGACTGTACACCTGGAGACTGTAATGTAATGCTAACATCCCCACAGGGACAACTTTAACAGGCATCACACTCCATGATCATTTTAGATTGCTGTGTTAACATGCTAGCTTTGGCTTAGTGACAACTAAATCCAGAGTCCAGTTTGGGCAGGTGTAATGTCATTACATCACCACTGACCTAAATGGACCAAGCCTTTAGGTAAATTCATGATTATTTCCTGGCTCAAAGCTCATTAGAGGCACATTGAGTTTGAATCAATGTTTGCCCTGTGGATAAAGCAGTATGTCACATGCCTGCTGATCAGATCCTGTATATATGTTTTTAATTCATACCACTGCACCATGAATCTGGGTCTGGGAAAATATAAACTAGAAAGGTCTTCATGGTTGTGAGCTGTCACTTACGGCACCTGAAACCCATTCCAAATCAGCTGTAATTAATTACAACAATATACAGAAAGAATCAATACTGCCGCTAATTGAATACGGTGAATGGACTTTTCTTGTACAGATTTCTCTGATCATGACACCCTCAAAGCAGTTTTTAGACTTTGCACTGAAATCAAATTTGTACAACACATGCTTCATAAAGTCCCTATCAGCAGTTAGTATTATTCATGCGCTGCTGGCTAAGTCACTCAGTTTTGGGTTCAGCAACCTGCCCAAAAAAATATGACTACTTAAGGTCAAAAAGTGGCCTAAGTATTTTATTTTGTTGGTTTCACAACCAGTTAAAAAAGACTGTGTAAAATCTGAGATTTTGTCAGTAATGTCACCTATTGGAAAATGAATAAAAAATTTAAAGCCATATAGAGGCCATCGACATATTAGAAATGCTGGCTTGAATCAAAACCAGTCCTTAATTTACCTCCCATATATATATATATATATATATATATATATATATATATATATATATATATATATATATATATATATATATATATGTGTGTGTGTGTGTGTAAAAATATATTTTTGTCGAACAATATTTATTTATTTTTTTTTATAAGCAACTTGTTTAACATTCAAATTGCTTGGCTGCATGTCTTTATTCTTAAGGACAAAAACAAACAGAAAAAATGTTTTTTTGTGGTTATATAAGAATTATGTCAAACAGATCTGTGATTTACATGTACAAAAATGTGTAAATGTGATGCACTGCATGACAAGAATTTGGGTCCACTCATATATCTATGTGTACTATATATGTTTAAGATACTTTGACATGTATAAGATGACTTTTGGGTTGGACAAATACTTTTATCATATATTTCTCTTTTAAATCAATGCCCTGCACCCCATTTCTAAATACAACCCAATGATATTTCAAAACCTTATTGTCGTCTTTCTTCCAGCTGCGGGTGCCTTTCTTGTTCTCTTTGGTGATCCTAAGAAAGGCCTTTAAAAAATTACCCATGGTGCTCTAAGTAATACCTGATGGAAAATTGAGTAGGGAAATAGAGATGCAGGGATGCAGAGGGTTTTTTTTCTGTTGGTTTGCGTGAAACACATTAATAATTTTTCCAATAACTGCATGACAATAACAGTTTGGAACATAACAATTGATTTACTCATACAAACCACAGGATACGCTCACAAGCAAGGGGGGGGGGGGGGGGGGGGGGGGGGGGGGTTCAGCATTCTTTTTTCTCATTTCAACAGCAAATAGTATGAATGAAAATGATAAAACTATTTTCCAAATTTCAGCTTTGTAATAGCCCAAGTGTAAAAGAGAGGCACTTCTGAAGTTATTAAAATGCATCATCATAGAAGTATGAATATTCAAACAAAATTTGTTCAAATGAATCCATCTGTTTCTTTTTTGTTTTTTTTCTATTTTCTCTGAAGTATTGGAATGACTCTCTTTGCCTGCAATGCACTAAAACAAGTAAACACAAACAGTCTCACCCACCTCACACTACAGATGCCTTGGTTCAGTCCTCAGCAGGAAGCAGTTAGCAGAGTACGCAGGTGGGAAGTCTGTGAGAGATCACATCCGCTTTGCTGCACTCACTGCTCCTTCTGCTTGAATGGAGTGGGAACTTCAGGGGCGGCTTGTGTGCTGTGAGGCTCCACGTGGTCGATCCAGCTCGTCTCTGTCAGAATAAAGGAAGAGGCTGATGTCACTAAAAGCCTACATGACTGCTTATTTACCCTCCACGGATCAACAGAGGGAGTGCGCAGGGACGAGGAACACATGGCGCCGTGAATTAGTCATTCTGCACTTACACAAGATCAAAAAATAAAAAAGTATATGTCAGGAAGCAGCTCTCTCCATTATACATGAGGAAGTGATGGATGAGTGTGTATTCTCTGACTTATTCCATGCAGTGATTTGGTCTCACATTGACCCCTGCTGTTTCAATATAAACTGCACAACATGCACCATTATATTTCCAGCTGCTGCTGAAAGAAATGAGTTCAGACTGAAAGATGAAACACTTCAGGATGTTAGATTCATTTAGGAAGTTCATAATGGTCAATTCCATGCAATCGAATCATTTTTAAAAGCATAATGGATGGTGTGGTGAATCAAAAAAATAGATGAATAAATAAACCTAGTGTTCAGTTTGTGTTCCTGTTGTTCATACACTGCCTTTCTCTTGTAAGGTAGTGTAATGTACGGTTTTAAAATTTGTATCATCTTTCCCAAAGCTGAGTGGGAGGATACTGGTCTTTATTTAGTCTCTAAACAGAGGTGGGTTCACTGAAGCTGATTTCATTTTTTATTGTTGTGTTCTATTCTAATTACATGCCATTTCTTCAAACAGTCTTTATTGTTCAATTGATCTTCCAACTGCCTCCATATCAATCCCCGGTGTTGATTCTCTGCTCTCACAGCGTCTCAGAAACCTGTTTATTAGAGTGTGAAAGTTTTTTCGACCGACAAGACATTATCCATCACTAATTGTTTTGATGCACTTTCCTGGTGTTTCATTTTTTCTTTCTTTCTACATGCAACACTTGACTCTATTACTTTTCACCCTGTTGATTGTGATTCTGTACACATCCTAACCTGTTGTTCCTTGCCACCTTAAGTCAGTATTACACTCTAACCAGGCTGCGCCATGACTTATTTTATCTTCCAGCCATACGAGGGAACAATTGACTGTTTACTGTTCTCATTAGTGATCTTGCTACGCTCCAGTCATTATTCCAGCTGACAGGTCAGAGTACCCTTTGGGTGAGCCTGATTCGTTTTCATGCGTGAGCCCGATCATTAATTCAACCAGCAGACATGGCCTACAGCTTCTGAGGAGACAGGGTAGTGGGTACTTTATGCTGCCTTTCAGCAACCTCAGAAGCCCGTAATTAAGAACTTCCGACCAGGAGAGATACACTGGAGTGGCATACTAACTCTGACTTACAGCCGCTGATAACATCAGTGTTACCAGCCACTACATGGTTGTGGAGGCTGCGTATTTTCACACTCCTGCAAAGATGAAAAGAAGATTCAGGTATTCAGTTATTGATGAAAGCACATTAAAAAATGATGGATCCATCATCCTCGGCACATAAGGAGCTGATTAACACATTTGCAGCATTAATGATCCAAACACTGCTCAAAAAACTGGGCTGCAGTCGAATGCTGGGGTCTGTGAGCAGTGTGGGTTGGACGTACCTTTTTCTATTTTAATCTTCAAAGCTCTTTCTCTCTGAACACTTCCTGTTGCTTGTAACGTGGCCCAAATCTATTGCCTTAACCCTGAACCAAAAACGCTGTAGTCATCCAAATTACAAAATATTCTTTGGCTCACCAAAACCTTACCCAGCTTTTACACAACAGTTGGTTTCAGCCAAGTAATCTGACTGGACAGTGTGAGTGCTGACACAAGGAACATCACGTTGCATCAGCTAGTAGCTCTGAACACAGTATATTAGCAGTGTTGGTATTTATAAAATAACCGATATAATATAACCGACTTTTATGTTACTGCTTGTATGAAAAAACACAACAGATAAATGTGCAGACAACAAGACAAGTGGTCATGAACTCCAACAAAGGTAAGCAAGGTCCTTTCGTTCTTGATGTTTTTTTATTAGATCATCTTTCTAAATTTTCCTGTTATTAATGTCAGGAGTGATTTCACTTTCCCTGATCTTCTTAGGAGACCTTTAAGCCACACCAGTTTTGTGATGACTGGACTGTGTTTGTATCACACTTTCTCTAGTTGTATTCAACCATTTAAAACCACATCTACAGAGGCTGCTATGTAAAGAGTCTATCAATATTAATTAATCCCATTCAAAAACTGAGTGCACAGCCACAAGTGCAATCCAGGGTTAAGTGTCTTGCCCTGAACCAAAGCATGAATACAGCGGGACTTGGGATTGAAAGCATGACCTCCCAACTGAGAGGTGATCGACTCAACCACTGAGAACTGTATTTAATGTGTTGGATGTTTATAACCACATATCCTGTCATGAATAAGACAGCCAAGAACGAACTCTTTGGATTGTCGCTAAATGTTAGCCAATCAAACAAGCTGAGTAAGAATGGAAACACCAAAAACAACCATGACAACAATCATAGACAGATTATAAAGGGAGACTGATATCAGAAAAGGAGAGCCAAAGTGTGACAGAAACATTTTTTTTTTGCATGGCAAATACTATAAAACATTTGAACCAGCAAGAATGACTTGAACAGTTACTTTATCATAATGGATTTACAATATTTACAAGCATTTAACATGTCCATCATGAGGCTTCCTTTTTCTAGTCCACCATGTTTTTTTCCCCTAAAGTTATGAGGTTTTTTGAGTTGTCTTCTGTGTGTATCTCTTAAGAACCGAAGCGTTTATCATCTCATTATCTCAGATCTCTTATTTTCAACATCTGGTTGTAAAGATGTTCTACAGTGTATCAACCTTTGGTCAACCAGATGGAGCAAATTAATCCTTTTGCAAAGTATGCTGCTATTCAATTGTTTAAAAGCAATAGGACTGCTCTATGAATATTACAGTATATTTGTCCAATTAATTTGGGAATGGACAGAGAAGTTCTTCTCCCAGCAATGCCCAACGCTGCAATATTACATCCTGAAAAACCTACTAAAACATTTTTTTTTAAAAAGCCTTTACTTTCTGCATTAGAGATCCTATACAACATATCTGAGATTTTTTAAAAATCGATCATTTTTTTTCTATACTTGGGTCTTGCAGAGTTAAGAGTAGGATACCAAACCTTGGTTCTTTATGACATGGACTAAAATGCTTCTGTAGCACTCAGTATCAAATTATGTCTTGTCTTTTGATGCTAAGTCATGGTACCCAAAGGGTTAGTCACATGATCAAGATCTGATAATGCCACTGGTGACTGGCTGTTACATTATATGTAGTTGCTGCATGTACCTTAGCAACTTTTCTTTTTTCAGAGGTATGGAAAAATACTGATATGGCAATATATTGCAATACTTTGACCTGGGATAAAATATCAATATTTCAACTCTTTATATTGATATTTTTTATAAATAATAATTCATATTTTAAGTGAGTTAGAAGTACAATTCTTCTTCTGCACCTTCCCTGCAGCAAATGGTGCCTAAGAGCTACTCTACTATTTGTTGCCCATGAATTGTATAATAAATACAATCTGAAAGTATATTCAAGATATTTCATTCGTGAACTTGATGATGTGTGTTTTGATGCTGTAAACACCAATGGTTTCTCTCTTCTTTTTTTTGGATCAGTTAGTTTAAAATCATTATTTTACAGTGTATTAGACTGATAAAATAATTGTTATAGACATTTTTTGTTCAATTTTAGAAGTAACATTGGGTACACCACGTGACATTTAAAAGTTTCACCAATTGACCTCATCTTTCATCTATTTTTTTTTTTTTGGAACATTAGTTCAATGTCACAGTAGTTTAAGTGACAAACTTGACACACTTGATGTTTTCAAATCAAGTGTATGTATGAAACACTGCATCTGACTTTCATCATGCCAAACACAATTAAACAGAAAAGCTGTTTTCAATTGAATCGTTAACGGGGTAGAGTATCGCAATATATCACGTTATTGTGATATCATGATGTTATCATTCCGTGACCCAAGTATTGTGATATGTATCGTGAGGTTTTTGCCAATACTCAGCTCTAATATTTAGCATTTTTTCAGATCCCTGTAGTGACTTTTTTTTTCTCCTCTGGAGTTTGGAAACTGACATGAAAGCATGTATCAATCTCCACTGCTTGTTGAGAAGCAGTGGGTGCTGAGCCTTTCCCCACAGGCAGACAAGTCCTCAGTCCCTCCCAGTTGCAGCCAGAGCTGGTGATTGCATGCAAATGATTCCTGTTTATGCTTGTCTCTTTTGAGTCAGTTTTGTCGGTCCTAAGCTTGGGTAAAGATGGAGGGTTGTTATTTTGACGTTAAAAATAAAAAAAAAAAGGATTAAGAGAAGATAGTTCATTTATACCTATCAACACATTTATGGTGCAACCGGTATAAACTATTCTGTCACTTGTTAGCAACCGTTCTTTTACACTGGAAATCATTTGTTGTTTATTTTCTTATATAAGAAAACTGCTTGGGGGGAAAAAAAATACTGAAGCTGAAAAATAAGGCTTAAGATTTATACCGTAATGTTTAATGTAATTTTCTTTGTGTTAAAATTGATGTTATAAAATTAGTATAATTTTTTTTTTTTTAAGTATCATTTAGGAACCAGTATCAAAGTAAAGGTATGGATAGTGGTACATGTATCAGCCGGGGTTAAGAGTCCATGGTTCAGATGTGTCTGAATGGAGTTTTTGTGTTGCTTTGCTGTCAGCACGTTTGTAAACCAAATGGTTCCATCTTTGACATTAAAACACGTGGAGACATTTTTTTTTACTTTGGTTTAGCTGTTCATCAGTGTTGTGTGAGTAATGGTTTGGATCGTTTTTTTCATTTTCCAAATTGGGCTGCAGATTTCTTAGGTCTTGAAATGGCTGCTCCACACCATGCTAGAACAGACAGGCTTGTTATTGTGAGATGATCTGAGCATCCTTCAACTCCACACAAAACAAGCTCCGCCATCCTCCCTACATCACGCTCAGCCGCCTCCTTGTGTGTCAGTTATTTCCAGCTGTGTACGTCTCACCAAACCAACTGTCACCAGAGTGGAAGAAATGGTCCGCACTCACAAAACCTGTCCAAGGCTCCGAATGATTTTGACATATTTTTTTGTTTCGAATGAAGGAATGAGACAGCACAAATATTTCAGCCTCCACTCTTCCTCGCTAGCTCTTACAATGCCCAAATCTGCTCAGACAGAGTATATGATTCACACATCCTCACGCTAAGAGAGCATATTTTGGCCTTTAGTCACAGACGCTGTTGATCTTGCATCATCCTTTATGTGTGGCCAATTGGACAAGCTCACAGTAATCGCAACAGCACAGCATCGTACCTTCAAAGTTACGCAGTTTTGGATTAAAGAGAAAAAAATACACGAGAACATGAGTCAGTGAGACAAGGTTGCATCCCACAGAAAGCCATTATGTACGGCTATACAGTAAGGGATGAATGCAGATATAGACATCAATGGAAAAGCCTTTCATTTCAATTGCACTTTTCACAGCACTGTTATGTTATTAAATCCATGCAAATGTGAAGAAATACAATGAAAGGAACACAGGTTCCCACACAAGATGTGAATTTACACTTTTATAACCTCTGCAGTGTTAAAAAGAAAGAAACAAGCCGCATCTCTGCAATAATTTGTTTAAAGAGCTTCAAGAAAAAATTTGTTTTAAAACATGCTGAAGATATAACCCACCTCAGAAGCAAAGTATATACGCTGATAGGATGTGCTTTTTAGTGTACATGTGAAAATTTGTGAAAAAGACTCACTTTTCCAACATCACTCAGGTTTTATGTGAGTACGTATTTTGTTTTCACGCTTTTCCTTCAAATTATCACAAACTTCTTTGTTTTGTTGTTTCCTCTCTCCTCTGGCTTTTGTTATAACACTTTGTCACACATGCTGGTTGTTTGTCTTCCTTCTGTCAGGCCCCCCCTCTTATTGTATTATATTTGCTGCTTTTCTTTTTTTAAATTAATACTCCCTTTTGTCTTCTGCTGTTTTATTCTCCACCTCGTATCTCTCCTCTTCGCCTTTGCCTCTTGTAATTCTCTCTTCCACTCTCTCCTCTCTTTTGTGTTCCTCTCATTTATTCCTGTCCCCCAGCTCTCTTTGTGTTCATTACTATGCTCCTAATCCTGCGCTTGCTCCTGCCCGTCCTCTCAACTCCTTACTTCTGGTCTTTATTTCCAACTTTATAATCTTGTACCCTTGAATTAACACAATGGATGTAAGCAATAACCCTGTAACAGTTGCACTTGCTGTTAAGCAATAACTCACCGTGTGTTGGAGGTTTATGGGCAGTGCTGCTGTAGGTGAAGTTTGCCTGAAAAGAAGAAACAAAGCAAAAAACACAAACTTTAATCAGCATCTTTTTTTCAGACTCTGAGGATTTGGAAATCCAGAAAGTTGCTTATCAACCTTTGGCTAGCAGGTTTCAACAGGACAGACGTACACCTGGCTGTCAGGATGTTGACGCTCTATAACATTCTTGACAGAAACAGTTGAGTCTGACCGTTACCTACTGTAAAACATGGGGAGTAATTGGGTGATGCTTCAAGGTCAATTCTGAGGGATTTTACTCTTCTCTCAGCAAGAGTTTTCATGTGGGAGACACAAACTTTCAAACTGCACTCTGCAGTGTGCAGCTTTGAAGATAACTGGCAGAGAAAATGGTACAACTTGCCTCAATCTAAAGTTGAAATTTCTCAAGAAACCTGGCAGATTAGTCACATCCGGTCCTCATTTTCCATCAAAATGTGTTCTCCACTTAATAATCAGTTCCATTACCTGGGATATCAAATAACCTGTTTCTGCCCCACTTTACATTTCTGCCTCTGATATAAGGTTGTGTTTCTCTTACTGAGATATGCATTACAGCCAAGGCTTATTTTTTTATTTTATTTTTATTTTTTATTTTTTTGAGTGACACATTTCATCATTTGAGACAACTTGGCAAGGACCTATTTCAGAGCTGAAATAAAACTGCCCCATGTGTCATGGAAGCACATTTCAAAACTGGCTTCAAAACGTTTCCCTGCTGATTTCTACCAACAAATCTTGACTTTCCAGCACCGCATGTATCTTTTCTGCAGCAGTTACCTGTAGAGATCTGAACTCCTGACTTCTTTTGGAGGCTCTGAAAATAAACTTTTCTTTGTCATTTGACAACTTTAGCTTGTGTAATAAGATTTTTGGAGGACAGTGTCTCAATGTTAGTAGCTGGAAGTTATCTCAGTACAGGATTACATAACCAAAAGAATTTTAAGGCCTTCATCATGTATGGGGTTAAGGTTAAACAGTCCTCCACGTTTTAACACTTGCTAGTCTGACAAAATGAGGTGCAGCCAACTCAATTTTAACTCAATATGATACCATTGTCTGTATCTTTTTGCATTTCCCTCCTTTAATATTGACATATTGTACTTTAAAACTGGAGAAGGTTATCCATTGTAAGTAAAAAGTGGTTATGATTACTGTCAACCCAGTGCTCCAAATGCTCCAAAAACTCTAAATAACATTCCACAGAGTCTATCATGTTTCTACCGAAGGAGCTGGAATTATCAACAGAACGATGCACAATGGCAGGAAAAGAGCAAGCAAAGCTTTCACTTCCACCTTCATCAACACCTTCAGCCACACAGAGCAAAAAAAGACGTTGTCGTGGCAATCACTACTGAAAAATTTGATGAAGAAAGAGGACAGACCATGGTAAAAATCGTGCCTGCCTCTCAGCGGTGGTGACGGCTGGGTGAAACAGAGTGGCTGCAATTTTTCTTTCAGAAAGACATTTACACTATAGGCCTTTGCACACTGAGTCCGTTTTTATCATCTGAAAGGTACGCACATTAAAAAATAAAATTTGTCCCATGTTATGTCAGTCACTTGAACATTCAGGGCTCTAATTTCGTAGACCAGGCGCAGGCTCAGCTGCCCTGCGCCGGCCTTCGCCGTGCACACAGGGCGTGACCAGCGCACTTTGCAAGTTTCCTGCATTGCCAAGAGAGGCGCAGTCAAGGCGCACAGGAGCGCAGAGCTGCGCGTCCACGCCTCCCTCCGCGCAAATGGCAGAGAGGGACGAAAAAAAGCCATGAGTGGGTTTAACACAGCCGAGCGCTGTTTTCACCAATCAAATGAGCGCCTCTCCTCGCCTTTAAATGCCCTGCGGCCAAGGCGCAGCGTCTGATTGGTCTGAGTGATCTCCAGCACCGAGGAGAGAGACCCGATAGTGGAGACGGTCAGAGCCGCTGTCCCTGCTGCAGGAAAATGGGAAATCATGGGTAAATCCTGAGTGACATACATTTATTTTGTCTCTTTTTTCTTCGTCTTTTCTCTCCCTCTTTTCTTTGAATTAAATGAAATGAGAGAAGCCAGATATATACTCAGTATCAGATGTTAAGGCTGTTATTGTTTAATTGTAAGATAATTGAAGACTTTGATATGTGTGTGAGTGTGTGCGTGACAGTGTGTCTGTGTGCCTGCCTGTGCCTGTTCCTGTGTGTGTGTGCACATCTCGCATACTGACAGCCGCTGCTCAGGATCACTTGCTTGATCACTGCTTGATGATTCCATTTTTCTCATACTACAAATTTTTGCAAATAATCCAAAATAAACACATCGGATTCTGTGTGCAAGGTGTCTGTGCCTGTTTTTTTTTTCCAGGCACCAATAATTGTGCGTCATTTTCAGCTTGCTTGCTCTGTTCCCAAGGTTTATTTCACAAAACACTGTTCTAGAAATATTTGAGAGCAAACTTGCTCCCAAAGTTTAGCAGCTCAGTGCAGTCTGCTCTAGTTGTGCAATTGTAGCTGTGATGAACTGCCATATCTCAGTGATCTCTATTCTGTCATTTGAACAGGGGTAAATTATACCCACACAAATTTCCCAGAGCCTCAGTCACTTCCAGGTTTGGAATCGAACTATGCAAGACCTTTGGTGCTAGTGTTCCCTAAACAAGGTGTTATTTGTAACGAGGCTGACTTCTATATAAAATGTATTTTGCATGCATTAAGTATAAACTATGTATTGTATGGAATTTAATTTCTTTTTCTGGCATATTTTTGCACCATATTAATGAGTAATGGATCAATATATATATTTAAATATATGTTAACACCAGGGCACGGTGATATGCTCTGCAGAGCAGTTAGTGAATCACTAAGCCCTCTGTCAGTGCTTTGTGAATTAGACGACTATTTGGCTTGTTTGCACACATTTTGTGCACTCACAGGAAAAATGTTTGATGGTTACATGAAATATGGTAACTAAAGGAGTTTTCTCACCTAAGATTGAGACATGTTCTTTAGATATAAATAATGTGAAAAATGTAACACAGCCCTGTTTTGCAGCAAGTATTGCCAACCTGATTTCCTGTTCCTATGCTTTGCAAAAGCAGCTTTGGATCAAGACCACACAGGAAAGGGTGAGTATTGTATCATTTAAAGTCTTTCCTTGAACTCCATTCTCTGAATATCCTATTCCAGCTTTAAAGAACTCAGCCATTGTGAGTTGAAATAGTGGAGAGTAACTGTAAAATTAGTTATGATGCTAAATAGTCAAAATACAATAGAAGAAAATAACAAAAGCCTCAGAAGTGAGCACAGAAATACCTTCTCTTAACAAAAGAAGGATATAGTTTTTGCAGGTTAGTGCTGAAAAATTTGAAGCACACGGATAATGAATTGATTGCTGCTTTCACTTCACGCAAGTTTTTACATGGATGTTAAATTAGTTTGTTCCAATACTATTCTCCATTATTTAGCATATTAACTCCACAGAAATGTCAATGCTACAATGATGTGTCAACAACTTTTGTTGCTGATGCAAAAAAAATGAATTGGATTAATTTGTGTGTGATTTGTTGATTTATTTATTTATTAAGTAAGAAAGTAAGACCCACAAACTAATGATGTTCTGAGAGCGAACTCTTATTCTGAGAATTCCCAGGGCGTTACTTTGCTTCTAGAAAAGCCCATGTCCTTTGGTGCTATCCTCAGCTGAAACGCAAGCATGTTGCCCAACCTTCATGCCACTGATCTTCACACCAAAAAAAAAAAAAGAAAAGAAAAGAGTGAAGCCAAATGGGAGTGCATCTTCAAAGTAATTTTTTTTTTTGCTCTCATAGATTTATTGTATGATGACACAACCCATGTCTGCCCTGGTATATTCACTTTATCAAAATACACTGTGTGAGCTGCTGAAAGGGAAGACTGAGCAGAAATAACGAACTCTACAGCTAATACTGTGTCAGCCCAATAATGGTCAGCACTTGTTGCTTAAAATTTCATCAAACCCAGATGAAACAATATAAAAACTCACAACGTGTCATTAAACTGTCAGGTTGACTCATACATCACAGACCTGAACGGCTGATCAGTACAATGCAGGCGGAGGAGCATGTGGGTTGTGTCCACCTGCCGTGTACTGATCAGAATAGTGATTCAAAAACTAATTGGCTTTCTGATGGCAGAGAAAAACACTGAAAATGGAGTGTGCAGTTTCACCATCACTTGTGTTTGGGCCCAAAGCCTCTCAAAATTAGCTAAACGCAATGGTAGAGCTAACTGTGTGTGTGGCCGCTGATTGCTTAGCTGCTGTGTCGGTTTTCCTGCTGGTCTCTCAACAGAAGGGGATGAAAGGCCGATGAATAAAACACTTACTGTTGACAAATGCTTCATTCAAAAAAAGAAACAAATTAAGAAATCAATTTATTTGTAGTTGGTGCTTTTTCCACACAGTTGTTGATCAGATTACTTTTTTTAAGGTAACTGTGGCATCACTGTTTGTGAATCCTTCTGTGTACATTTGTAAATGTTGCGACTGATCTGACTCCATATACTTGACACCATTTGAAGATTTCAGAAATCAACTGAAATGAAAGCAGTGAGTTTGAGTGAATCCCGCTGAATCTGGGTGAAGCCTGCTGGCTTAAAGGGAATGTGCCAGTTTCTTGCTGGCTGTTGCTGCTGATAAGACATCTCCAGCACGTGCCTTTAATCCTCAAACTAGATGGGGTGTTTTTTTTTTTTCTTTTTCAACACAATTAAATTCTCCTTAAACCAAACCTTTTAAACTTTTCAAACATGCCACACTTGCCCTGTTGAAATTTGTTTTGATAATGAGAGTAAAACAAGCTTGTTTTTAGAGCATGCTGTCTCACAGCCCTGCTGCCGTCACACAATCATAAGTGTGGTGTTAAAAAAGTAGCAGTTGCAGCAAAAATAGTCCTGCAGTTCCTTTTGAGAAGTTAGACAAAAACAAATGTATTAAAATGCAATGCTGTAAACATGTTTGCAGGTTAGTGTTTACCAGAAGCCTTTCATTATGATATTTTTATTTTTCACATTTGAAAAACTCTGCCTTTCAGCACCCCCATGTAGCGGGAGTGTATCAGTGGCAGGATGCAGCCTCTGGCAATTCTCCTCATATAAGAAATGTTTGTTTCTGGAGGCTGATGCAGGTAAAAGCAGTACACAATTTGGGGCAAAACAACTTTATCAAATAGGAAGTTGGATTCTGCCAAACAATAAGAATGTTTTGCAGACAGACTCAGAACAAAACTTACAGCTGGTTAGAGAGAGCTGTTGGGAGGAAATGATAAAATCTGTGTGTGGGCTGGATGTCCAACAATGGACTCCAGAAGGCCAGAAGCGCCGCAAAGCCCTTAGAGTTCTGTGTTTTATCCCTTTGGCTTTGAAAGTAAAGCATTCTTTTCTCATTTGATTGGTTGTTGATACTTCTGGGGAATACATGCACCCACAAAGTTACTTTTGGCTAACAACTGACAATGGTTGTCAAACTTTAATCAATACATCAAAACCAATTGCTGCAAAATATAAAATACCTTTGTTTCTATAATTGATGTTAATAAACAGTACAGACTCTGATGAAAAGAGACACTTTTACTGTCTGACTATAAAGTTGCTGTGAGTAGCGAGAGAAAAGAGCAGTGGTGGATCCACCTCAGTGGCGGCTGCTAGTCAGTCAAGGAGGGGAAGCTCTTTTTTTTCCAGCCTACATCATAAATTTGTTTATCTATTTAAAACGTAAATTCAACCCTCCGTTCCTTTTCAAGAAAATGATCTGTGACCCTGTCTTACCAACCAGGTGTTTTTTCCAGGGATTTTACCAGTGTTCTCTCAATGGCCAGCAGAGCTAGACTGCTTAAACGGCCTTGGCCCATTGTGTAGCAGGTGTAAGACTTCAGCCGCTTTAAACAGGAGAAGCTCCTCTCTACAGAAGATGCTCCGGTGGAGGGTTATACTTCAAGATCCCTGTCAATCAAAAAGGGATTCAGCCTCAGACAGATCATCCAATCATCATGCAGAAGCCCAGCATCCAAGCCAGCCCACTGCCTCATAGACCCCCAGAGATGCTGAGCATCTGATGGGCGGGATAAAGCCCAGCGTTTGTCCAATGACCATACAGTATCCACAGTGGAACAACCCACTCTACACTTCCCCGCTGAAGACAGACTGTGTTAAAGCACTGACACACTGTAGAGATAAATAAGAAGGAGGTTGAGCCAGTTACCTGTGATAGGTAGCTGATCCAGAACAAAAGATGAAGGAATTCTAGCGCATATTTTGTTAATGAAATGTACACACAGCAGTACATATCACCACTTTTTGGGGGGAAACTTTAGGGAAAGCTTAGCTTTCCTTGTAGTCTTAGAGCAATCGCCACAGATGCACATATAGATGAAATAAGCACTGCTAAAGAAAAAAGTGGACAGCAAGGTAAGGAAGAAGTAGTTGCGATTGTTGTAGTTACATTCTACAGAACTCATAAAAACATCACTCAAAATTTAGGTCAAACATGCAGGAAGGTGCAGGATTTTGCAGGTTCATGGCGCGTTCCATTTGTACTTGGACATTGGAATTTCGTGAGTCCCGAGTGGGAATGCCCCCCCCCCCCCCCCCCCCCCCCCCCGCCAGGCCAGGATTTCTGACTTGGAAGTTGGAGCACCCACACCACCCCTTAGTTCCCAGCAGGAAATTCCAACTTCAGGGGTAAACAGTAAATAAGCTCCTTTTATATTATTTGTTATTATTTGTTTTAGAATTTCCGTTTAGTGTTTGTCACAGTTAATCAGCTGTATTTATAGTATAAGTTGATGTTAAGACTAAGATATGACGCCATTCCCACTCTCTACTTTCCAGTTTGGAGTACAAATGGAATGCAGCATTAGATCAGCCTTGCACCTGTTTTTGTGTGTGTTGCTGCTCCACCTCCACCTCCAATCTGGGAATGAAAATAGCAGTGTGGTGGCTGTGGAGGACCACAGCCACCACACTGCTATTTTCATTCCCAGATTGATAATTACTCAACTCAACTCAATTCAACTCAATTTTATTTATAGAGCGCTTTAGAAACAACCACAGCTGAAATCAAGTGCTGTACATAAAAGTGGGTGCGGGGTAAATAAAACAAATAAATCAATAAAACAAAGGTGCAGGTACTAAAATAACTGGTTCATTGTTCTTACAAACAATTTAAGAACAATAAAACAATTACTCTTGAGCAGCATTTTAAAAAATATACAAAAGTATAATCAGTGCCTGTTGTTGAGAGGGACAAAAATGACACCTTGTCCCCTTTTGTCATCCTGACCTGAATGACAGGTCCTGGATGACAGGTTGGCTGTTAGCTTCACACTCCTGCACTTTGTTACAAAAAAAAATGTTCAAAATGGGGCAATAGTTTGGTTAAGACACCACTCCTAATTTCCCTAAAATACATTTCTGAACTGACGTTAATGCAAATCAGTAATTTTCTAACAGTTTACAGTGCAAAACCCATCCAAAAAAGTTTGGATCCTTGGTAAAGTATGTCGATAAATACTGATTTGATGCTTTGCAAATCATTTAAACCAGGGATCTCAAACTCGTACCATGGAGGGCCAAGAGGCTGCAGGTTTTCTTTCCAACCAAAACCTCCACTATCTGATTTCACTGATTACCTCACCTTCAAGCAGAGAGCAGGGACTACTCAGTGAAATCAGCTGGTGGAGTTTTTTCTCCATGGCACAAATTTAAGACCCCTGATTTAAATCCTTTGCTTGATAAAAGAAAGGACATTATGTTAAATATTGAGACGTGTGTTTCTTTAGGAAAAAAAAAAGTGCTTATATCTAGCGTGAGAAACATGTCTTAAAGTTGGAACAGAGATGACAAAACACTAAAATAGTTGTGTAAAGCTGACAAAAAGGCGCTCAGGAACATCCACCAACTAATTGGGTTAATTAAACTGGTCACAACATTACTGGCATTCCAAAGTAGCTGAGTTTCTCAGAAGTACCAAACAGGAGAGACCCCTCAATGAGGAGCTGTATGAGCAAATAGCTCACTTCAAAATAATGTTCCTTGGTGTGAAACTCTGAGAAACGGTGGATTTCATCATCTAGAGAAATCTCTGCACAAAAAAGGACAAGGACAAAAACAAATACTGCATGGCCAGGATTTCTGGTCCTTCAGGTGGCACGGGATTAAAAACAGATCTGGCTATGCAGTTAAAATCACTGGGTTCAAAATCACTTGTAAAAATCACTGCCAACTGTGGGCAACACACACACACACACACACACACACGTACACAGAAAACTTTCCCTTTCTACCAATGTTTTATCCATTCGTTAAACACCCTCGGCATCCCTCTTTCCCTTTCTGTTTCTAAGCCTCTGTCCACTCATTGGTTAAAGGTGTGTCCCACACCTGCTCTTCCATGTCCTGCTTGACACCCTAGGCAACAGTTAAAAATGTACTTGTATTATGTGCCTTTTTGTCGGTCTGTTGTAGCAAGGATTGAGAGGTCAACATTTATACAATCTACCAA
Organism: Halichoeres trimaculatus; assembly: GCF_033239565.1. NCBI lineage: Eukaryota > Metazoa > Chordata > Actinopteri > Labriformes > Labridae > Halichoeres > Halichoeres trimaculatus. The sequence continues at coordinate 23,619,629 of NW_027437184.1, forward strand.
CTGTGTGAATATTATCTTAATTGATGGGGGGGAAACAGCAGCAGCAGACCTCAAACTCCTGTAGCTTTGCTGATGGCCAGACTTTTCATCCAAAGGCGTGTTAGACACGATGGAGCTATAAGGAAGAAAAAAACTCTGCATCAATTTTAAGCTTAGTTAATGATCAAGCTAACAGCACCAACATGGCTCAGGGTGTTAGCCCTACGAGCTTCCCAGTGGATGTTTGATATAACGGTAGATAATAGCCTACATTTCTGTTGGAACTATGAGCACCCAGCTTTGTCTAGAGGGGAGGTGATCGTAACAGCTGTAGTGCCAACTAACAAGCCTGAAAGTAATTGGTGGCAGCGCTGTGGAACAATCCATACACACAACAGCAAACAATCAGATCAGATGAGCAGAATTTGTTTGTCCTCTCTGTGCTTTCCGGCCACAAAGCAAACTTTCATTCAGAGCCACTAAGAGCTGTCTCTGCCGATCCATTAAGCCTGTGACCATTGCCCATTATACTTTCTTCAATTTCCCATTTCCGCATAATAATCTTCCAGACATGCGATAAAACTCTGACTTCTCTAACTTACTTTTGTTTGTACTCAACTGAAGTTTTTAAAGTGGTGATAGATTTTTTTTTTCAAATTCTTACAGGATGAGTTTACTTGTGCATCTACAGGGCTCCAGAGTGCAACAAATTTGGTCACATATGCAACCAAAAATTTCCCGAGTGTAACTAATAATTTTTCTTGGTTGCACTGGTGCACCTGATGCTGCCCGGTGTTTTTTTTTTGTTTGTTTGTTTTTTCTGCAGTCACATCATCTCTCTGTGTTCTCTTGAGTTTTAACTCACACTCAGGGAAGGATCATACTGTGGTAAACCAATAAGAGACAGGGCTTGGGCAGTTCTTTCCCGCATATTAGTGTGTTTATGAATGATACACGTGCCACAACAGGACTTCTAGTCCAGCTTTTGGTGAACAAACCTGAAAGCCTGTTAGCTTCATGGGGGGGGCTAAGTGAGGGCAGTGAAATAGGTAGGGGTGACCAGGGTGTGCACAGTACAGATTATTACCACCAACTATAAGTAAATATGGTTGTATAGATGTTATATTCAAAAAAAGATTTTAGTGTGAAATGTATTAAACATAAATGTGTATCAGTCAGTCTAATAAATTTAAAGCAGTTTTTAAGCCCAGATAAAAAAAGATAAATCTCTAACCTACAAAAAAAAAGAAAAAAAAAGACAAGGCCTCAGGGAAACACCGATTTTCTATACAACATTGCCAAAGACGAGTTGCCGTTCAGCTAATTTATATCAGAAATTATTCTTATACTAAAATTAATTAATGTCAATTCCGTTTAGTGAAACACTTTAGGAACAGGCACTTTCTTTTGGAAATATTCTATTTTTCTTCATGTTTGGGTTTAAAATGTTTAATTCAGCTCAGTGAGGCACTTCAAACACTTTTTCTTTTTCTATGTTTGTGCTTCAGATGAAGACAAAAAATTCTCTATGTGTTATTTTTGTCTTTATTTACAAATGATTAACATTATATGAAGGTCATGGAAAGCAATAAAAAAGGTGACCTGACAGCATTTAAGGTGGCGCAATTCAATTTTTGGGTGCACCAAAATTTTGTGCTAGTGCAACTAAAAAAAGTTAGTCTGGAGCCCTGATCTATGAACTTCCTCCCACTTTCACATAGGTAGGTTGCTTTGGTGGCAGGTCAAAAGATACTGACAGCCAACAATCTTGTTTTTCCATCACTAGCCAAAGCAGATGAACATAGGCTGTTGTTGGAACATGGATCAGCAAGGTGGAAATCATTGACCTCCAACTTAGTTGGGTTCTCTGCTGAACTTTCAGTGCATTAGGGCCTATCATTGTCATTATCAATCTCGTACACTATCTAGTTAACTGAGTCCAAGATCCTTGAACTCCTTTGCTTGAGGTAGTGGTTCAGTCCTCATCTAACAGTGTTGACTACAGCCTTTGATTTGGAGATGCTGATCTCACCCACACTGCTTCACACAAGGCAGCAAATTGGTGCAATATCTGCTGGTGGTCATTGTTGTAAGAAGTCACATTTTCTGCATATATAGAGAGATGCCTCATAAGATTTCTCTCCTCTCCCCCTGAGATCCTGTCAGTGAAATTCCCAAAAAGATTCATGTACATGGTTGACAATGCTGTTAGCCAATACTCACTGGAAATGTGTTAGATCAATTTCAATGCAGTGCAGGCTGCAGTTTTTGTGTGGTTTAGCTAAAAAGAAACAAACGACAACAACAAAACTATCTCCACATGATGCATGGAATAAAGCCATGGCTTATCTTTGAACTTTATTTAGTATTTGAAGGTTTTTGTATATTAACAGATCATTTATATATATTACTGCAACGACAAGTCATACAACCTGCTTATATTTGATCATATGGTTCCAATACTGACATTTGAGTAATTCTGTGTATCTTGTAAATTTGTAATTTGATTCAAAGTTTTCATTCCTAATGACAAGAATTCAAATGTAGAATCTGCACAAAACTTAAATCCCTGGTACAAATGCACAGTGGTTCCTTTGAATAAAATGATACAACTAATCTTGTCTGCAACCTAGTTTGTCCCAAACCTGTACCTGACAGCAGACTTGATGAGTTGTGAAGGGTTAGGCTCCAAAAGGTTGGAAGAAGTGAAATATGAATAATAAAAACAGGCCATGCCCGCACATTTGATGTTTCAGACAGCATAAGCGGACAACAAAGAGACACAGTTGTACCAGAGATCACATGTTTTATGCTAAAGTTGTCCCCTGAGATAGCTGCACCAGGTATAGAGCACAAAGAGGCATCTACCACCTGCTGAATGTTTTATGTTACCTTTTTTCTGAAGGGAATGCCAACTGAATATGCATGCCGTTTTCCAAAAAAGTGCCACTTTGCACTAACACAGCGCCTTATGTTCACACCTGCCATTTGCCAAGTAGAGCGTCAGTCTGGTGACTGCAAAAGTGGCCTCTGAGGACACTTGTTGAGAGAACATTGCCTATTTACCTTAAAAAACACATTCTGTAATATATATTCTAGAGATTTCAAACATCACATGTGAACCACAGGCCTTGGGTTTAATAGTGAACTAAACAAGCTGACTAAAAAGGTTCACAACCATGTGGCTCTGTGATATGTAATTGATCGCACTGGTATTTTACACACACCCCCACCTAAACATGTCTCCCTGTATTGGGCGTTTGTATTTCCATCGTGGTCTCTGCTATGGAAGGGAGATGAAGAGGAAGATGTTCTGAAACAGGAACAAATTTTTATAAAGAAAACGAAACATTAAATGAAGAAAACAACAACGACTAGTTTGAATTTCTGTTGGTGCAATAGTATTTCTATGACTATTCTACCATTTCTAACCAATTAGAGAATCAGTCCCACTAAATTCTCTGTCTGAAACCTGGATTCCACCCCTCCTTCAAATTACACATCAGGAAAACCCACCCAGCCATCCCAGATCCGTGAATACCAACCTCCTGATCCCCATCACCAGGACAAGAACCAGACTGTTGGTGATAGAGCCTTCTCATTTGCTGCCCCAACCCTCTGGACTCCCTTACTTCTTATCCTTTTTACGCATTTATCTATTTTTCTTGAAAAACTTCTTGAGTACCCTTAAAATCGCTAAAAAAATCTGATTTATTATTATTATTAAATTGTCAGATGGTGTCAATGGCTCATCTATTTGTTATGACACCTGTACCAGTTGTGATTATTACATGACTCATCTGTTTTGATTATGTCAAGACTTTGAGTTAAACAATAAATTGGGCCATGGCTGAGTTAACTGACAGTTAACTTTGTATTAAATACAAATACTTTTGTACAATCCTTTCATTAGTTTAATGGTGGCTTCAGCATTATTTTTTTTCTAAAAGGAAAGGATGTTGACATGTTGGCAACAGCTGAAAATTTACTGTTACCAAGTTTGTTATTGTAAAGGCATTGGTTTGGCTCCTTGACTTATTAGAAACCAGAAAAAAAAAACAAGAAACAACAATAAATTAAACAAACATATTAGTATTGGTGCCTGTCTATCAGCACTGATACTCTTAATCCATGCATAGAAGACCTGATTTGAGGTTGTTATTTCTTCTGGTAAAACTCTGCTGTGATGATGTGATGTGGTTTCAAAACTGTCTAATCAAACGCAGCATCCAATAACCAACACACTCTCAATAAAGCGGTGTGACAGTCCACTAACACACTTCTACATAGGATGATCTTGTGCATCCTCACTCATGTCTCCTCAGGGATCCTCCCTCACCCCTCAATGCAGATTTGAGGGAAATGGGCTTTCCTTCCAGCAAAGAGCAATCAAAAAAGGGGATTGGGATGTTCCCCGAGATTTTTGTAATGCCTAAATCTGTCTGGCAATATTAGAGCTTTGAACTGGGATAAATTGAGTCAGAGTTTGACAGAGTCAGACTCCGACTGACTTGTGGCTTTTAAAATTCACCATGTTAGGTAGTGACACCTGTAAGCAGAGTGCTCTTCAACTGTAAAGCTCTGCTTGAAGTTTGCATTAGCAGATGTCACCTGAGGTTGCTTTGATTTGCATTCGAGATACTTTTTTATCAGGTTACGAACTACCGATGCTTGAATTCCTGAGCCAGTGGTAGAAACACATGAGAGCACATTTTAAAGACAAATGTATAGCAATTGCACTGCTTACGGCACAGTTAGACTTCAAGTGGAGCATCTCTGCAGACAAACATTATCATTAAAAACAAAGTAACAGATCTCTGTGTAGAAATAACAAGAAGATGTTTTCATCATCACCCCGGCTCTAGTCCTTTCCTTTTGTGCTCGCTTCCAGCAACGTGTCTTTCTACAAATATTGAACAAAGCAGCACCATGGAGCAGAGTGAGGGAATGAGGGTTAATGATCAAGGCATATTAGTCAATCAAGCCCAACAGTGGTATGTGCATGCTTTACACAGCCTCCCAGTGGGAGTATCATATAAGGGCATGTAGTCTGTGTGTTTGCACAGTGTAAGGCTGTGTGCTCTCACTGGTGGGGATATGTCTGTCACTGCCTCTCTGGGGGATGAATGCAGGAAAAGGCCATCTGTTTATTTTGTCCTGACATCACCTCTGTTTACATTACCTCTGAGGCCGTTGTCTACTGAAAAGTATTAACTGACATTTGGGATACAAAGTTAGCTGTTTTTTGTTAAGTTTTCCACACAAAAACACCTTAAACTCGTCTTTTCCTTGTTTTCTGAAATAAGTTTTGTCTTACAAATCTTCTCTACTGATCTGTGATGACTCAAGTAAATTTTGCTGCAATAACCAAACATCTTGTTTGATGATAAGGAACAAAAAGAAAAAGAAAAGAAAAAGAAAAAAAAAAGAAAAGAAAAGAGGAAAAACAAACAGTGATAATAAAACTTTAGAAAACAACTCACTTACAGAAAAATATTAATTCCGAATAATAACTGAAAACACCACAGGACCTTTTCCACCATCATTTTTGTTTGTCTTTTTCAATATTGGCATCACTAATTATTGATACAAAAGCATTAGTATTTTCAAATTCCAGCAATCTTTTCCCCAAAAGCAACATCAGCTATAATTGGCTCCCCACAGCACTGAGTTGAAAATAGCTGAACATCTCTGTACCAGTGGTGATTGCTCTAAGACTGCAAGGGAAGCTCAGCTTCCCCTAAAATGTCCCTACAAAAAAGTGTTGATATGTACTGCTATGTGTACATTTCATTGAAAAAATATGCGCTAGAATTCCTTCATCTTTTGTTCAGAATCAGCTACCTATCACAGGTAACTGGCTCGACCTCCTTCTCATTCATCTCCGCAGCGTCTCAGCGCTTTAACACAGTCAGATGCTGGGCATCTTCTGACTTCAGCTGGGAAGCGTAGAGTCGGTTGTTCCACTGTGAAAACTGGACGGTCATTGGATAAACGCTGGGTTTTGTCCCGCCCATAGGACGCTCAGCGTCTCTGGGGGGCTATGAAACAGTGGGCTGGTCTGGACACTCGGCTTCTGCATGATGATTGGATGATCTGTCTGAGGCCGAATCCCTTTTGAATGACAGTGAAATGAGCCAGTCAGCGATCTTGAAGTAAAACCCTCCACCGGAGCATCTTCTCAGTTGTTCTGGACTGATCCTGAGGCTTTATCGATCCCCAGCGAGTTTACCTTTCTTAAAAACGATGTTGTGTGACGAGCATTGAGAGAACACTGGTAAAATCCCTGGAAAAAACACCTGGTTGGCACGACAGGGACACAGATCATTTTCTTGAAAAGCAACAGAGGGTAGAATTTACGTTTAAATAAACACATTTGTTGATGTAGGCTGGAAAAAAAATGAGCTTCCCCTCCTTGACTGACCAGCAGCCGCCACTGCTCTGTAAGTGTAAACATAACCTCTCCCTAAATAATCAATTCATGTAGACATAAAGGACTTCTGATATCAATGTTGCCGCCAACAGCAGAGGAATAACTAATCAAGTTTGTTTTAGTAATCGTCAAGGCAGCAAAAGTGCAGTGATATAACTTTTATGGCTGTCTTGAGAGCTCTGAAATTGTGATTAAGGGCGCTACCAGTGCAAAAAAAAAAAATTGCTGTCAGTGAACACAGGCCCTTACAGTTATAAATCAGAAGGAAACATTTTAACTTAGCTTTTTTACAACAAATTAATCGTGGAAAATAATCAGTAATTTTTTGCGATAGAGCTATCAGTATAACTGCGGTAAATATGAAAGTGGGAATAAAACTTTGCCAAGTTATCTTAAAAACACATGCTGGATATACTAAGTGGTACAGAAACAGATTGTGGTTTCAAAAACAGGGGGGGTAGCAGCATTGAGAGGAACGTCTGTAATGCCTCCCCTGTCTTCTTATTTCACTCTGTCTCTCAGTCTTTCTCTCTGTGTAGCCCACATGTCATGATGCTTACATTTGCGTCACCATCCCACTCACCCAACTGCTGTCACATCCACAGACTTGTAGATTCCCAGCGTAACTGGAACAAAATTACCATTTGAATTAATACTGACCACATTTTTCATAAAGCTAATTTAGTCTCTGCAAACGGATTGCTTTTAATCTAAATGTGTCTACAAGTGCTGGGTCAAGTGAAGCAAATGAAGAATCATTACTTGGCTAAGTCAGACACTCAGGTTTATCAGAGAGATTGAGATAAACCAAGACCGCTGATGGTTTTGTACACTTTAATTACCACCTGTTAATTACTTTTAAAGGGAAGTCAGAGTGTCAAACAAAGCACCTGGCCCATTAATTTCACCATGAATACTATTGTAGCCCCTAAGAACAACTGCAAATCATGATTTCTGCTGATGTCTCATCCTGCTTTGGTTTGTGGATGGTAAAAGCTTCTTTTTTTTTCTGAGGAGGAAAACACATCCCTGCAGTGATACTGAAAACCACTTGGGTTACATAATAACTATCTTGAATTTGAAATGGATGATGTCCCTACTTTTAAAAAAGAGCCCTATTAGCCTGCCAAAAAAGAGCAAAGATTTTCAAAGATGATGGAAAATGAATATCAAGTGCAATACATCATTCTTGCCTGAGTAGCGATGTGGCAATCCAGGGCGGAAAATTAATTTGATTTCCAGTGCAGCCTGGCATCCTGAGATGAGCAGAAGGAGAAGTTACTGTATTTTTCTGCCAGTGATGATCATCACAAGAGTCAGATGCCTCAGCTTTGCGATTTCTTTTCTTTTTTTTTTTTTACTTTGCATTTTTGGTGTTTGCTCTGTTTGTTTTTTAGATGGTGTTGCATCATGCCTCTACCAGAGTTTTCATATTATCACATTTTTAGTTCAGGCTCTTATAAGTAACGAAACATTACAGTTACAGTGCTTTCTGACAAAATGACCAGAAGCCAGCTCAATATAAGATACTTATCTGTGCACATGAAATAATGCAAGCTATTCCAGACAGCTTAACTAAAACACAACACAGATTTCACACACCATTGCCTTCTTGAAATAATCGTCCAACTCCCAATTCACACATACTGCGTGTACACCATGGTCCATCAGCGCTACGGTTTTCAGTCCGCACCCATTCACACTCCACTTCTCTGGAGTGGAGCGCTGTGCACTCCATAGCAGCTAGATACATGAGATCACAAGATCACAGGACAACCACAGGCTGCTGCAGGAATCACACCCATCGCTACTTGGTTGCATGGTAATTAATAAGCATGTTAAACTCACCTGGCCCTCCCAAAACTTCAGCAATTTCATTCCATGCTTTCTCCTTTCTGTAGGTGTCCTTATAGAAAGGATGTGTTGTGTCCATACACTGCATAAAACATGGAGGTAGAGACCCGAGATCGCCCATCCATTTCTGAAACGGTAAACCAAGCATATCGGCTACCGCGGCCATACTGGTACAGGCAAAGGCTTCGCCCACAGCTATAGTGACCCTAAGCTGCGACTCTGATTGGGCGAGCTCCCGATCTTAATATCCTCTGAACGGCCGAGTTAGAAAAAAATTCACCCACTGTACAGTTTGGGCCGATGGTGCAATTAACGACTCAGACAGGAGACATTTTTTTAACCAGGCTGTAAATAGGTTAACTTCTGCGTTGAAAACAGCTTTTTTTGGCTTTGTGTGTATGTGATTTCAAGCACTTCCAGAGCCAGCCTCAAACATACACTTGAGAAACAGCAGATCTTAGCACTTCAGCATTGTCTCATATTCTTAAACCGGAGGTTGCCGCTTGGTTGTGTCGTAAAGTTTTCCACCACCAAGATTTACTTTTCCTTGTCTGCGGCGTTGGATTACCTCTGGGTCTCTCTGACCCGCTGATGACTTCTGCCCATGTGCTAGTGACATAGTTTTGATATTTAAGGATGAGTTTTAAGATCTGAAGCCAGCTTTATTTTGAAAAGACTGGATACTATGTTCATATCACAGATCGCTGAGCAGGCTGTGTGAGAGCAATGATTGACTTGAGTGGCAGCTTAGTACAGCACAATGTGTGGCACCGATGGACTGCAGTGCAAACAGTATGTATAAATTGGGGGCAAGTCATTTTCTTCAGATTTTTCAGAAAGCACAAAAAACAGAGCCATATGTTAAATATATGATGTTCTTTAATTTCTTTTTTTTTTTTTTACTTGAAGAATTTACGCAAAAAAAATGTTTTTGTCATAAAATGACTTAGGCCATTATTTTGTGTTACTAATCTTTTACAAGGTGCTTTGAGGACTATTCATTTAGCATTGACTGTAGTGACACTTAGACCAGAATCAGTAGTGTTAATGTGGATGAAGACTTTGGTTCCTATGAGCACTATAACGCACCGTCTTAACTTTTTGTTCCCGACAACTTCTTGCTGGACGCAAAGAAAAGCTGATATATTCACAGTTGAGTAGCACTATTGTTGATATGTGACAATGCATTGTAGTTAAGTGTACAGACTGAGCAGACAATCTGTCCGGGGTTACTCAGTGCTTGCTCTGCTCAATATGTTGCCACCGAAATTTGCATTTTGAACAGAAACAGAGCTGTGTGCTCGGCAAAACAGAAACGTAGCATTATCCACCTGCCTAGAAGGGAAAAGGCAAACTCACGTTTTTATTCTTTTAACTCCCTAAGTCCTCTTGATCTCCTGAAAGAAACACAAAGGTTAACCACTCTTCCATTTAGCTTTCTTCTGCTCTTCTGTCCTTGTCCTTTTCCTTTTCACCAGTACAGCTCCAGTGTCCTTCAATACTACAAAATAAATCCAGGAAATTTTCTTCTTTGTCTCCTTCCTCTTCTTCTTTAAAAAAGGCCAGTTCTTGCCTCTCACTCAGTCAACTCATGTCTCACTGCTAAACTTTGCCGACGTGGTGTCATCGTTGGGACTTTTGCTCTTTGTGTCATAAATCGATTTGTGTTCTCCTAGAAAAATCTGACCCTACCTCAGAAACTGATGAATAGTGTTTGGAAATAACTATTTTTTGGTTGCTGATAATCTTATTGGTGATTATGAACAGGAAAAAAAAGAAATGTGAGACTACTTCAAGACCACTCAGCAAATCCTTTCAGGACCTTTGAGAAAAATGTTGATTTAGAAAGATGTTCTTTATCTTGATATCTCCTCTGAAGTAAGCTGGAGCAAAAGGGCTGTAATCAACCTGTATTTGAATGGATTTGTTTGTGCCCAACTTGAATAAAGGAAAAAGTGATGCGCTAATAGGAGATCAAGGTAATGTTGACAGCAGCAAAAAGCAAAGGCTAATTAAATTGATATTTTACTTTATGTGCATTGGGAACAAGACCATATAATCTGATTCCAATAAGCTTCTAAAATTACACAATATGCCAACAGCTTCAGCCATAACAGTACAAAAACTATACGGAGGCAGAAAGTGTAGGATCACTGCCAATCCTCAATTAATTTGGAGTAATGCACCTGTCGCCTAGCTCCAAAAAACATGCCAACAATGGAGCTCCCACATCCAGCACCGAGTGTTGTTTACCTGCCCAGTTTGTCTTGTATTGAGTCCTGAGTGAAATGTGTTCTGAATATAGATATCTCATTTCTGTCTAGTTATGTTTTTATGGTGCAGAATTCAGTCAAATGGGCAGGTTCCTCTCGTTAGACTCCCAGCATTTCTAAAACTATGCAGAAGTTAAAAAACAGAAAATGTCATCATCTCAATATTGAAATCGCTAATTAGTGACCTGTCAGTCACACAGCAAGGCTGTACAGGTTTTGAGAAATGTTACCCTGGAAATAAAGATTATTAAAATGGAAAGGAACAAAAGCTGCTATGAAGAGTTTTCATCTAGTTTTGAAAAAGACTTTGAATAATATGGATCGTTCTTGTGCAGGTGAAAAAAAACATATATGTTCCCTACATCTTCAAGAGCAGTAAAAAAAATAAAGCATTAAAAAAACAGGAGGTTGTCAAGAAACTGAGTTGGATGTTAAAAGGATAATGTATAGTGACTTTGTAATTAGGCAAATTAAGTTATGTGAAATAGTGGGAGTACTGACTCACCCTAATGCAACATTTACTCTACAATATCCCACTTATACCTGGGATCCAAAGAAAACACACAGTTGACCAAAAAAAAAAAAAAAAAAAAAAAAAAAAGGTCTCTGATATACAGCTAGACATCATAACCTTCTCCAGTGATGGTGGTGACACTTCCACGGATGGGTTAACAGCCTATAGGCAGGACAATTTAACTTCCAACATTTTAATTCAGGCCTTGAATTCAACACACCTGTAGACATAAACAAGGCAGTTTCCCAACTGTTTTAAGTTGGTTCTCAAGCTGCTCCCATATCTATATCCAGTAGTTATTTCCTGGTACTAAAGACCAGTTTAAGATGGAAAATAATGTTTTTCATCAAGCAGAGATGAAATGTGAGGACCCATTTCCTTCGATTTATTTGATTGAATGTTTGTGATCAGGAAAGAAGGTTCTGACCAATCAGAATCCAGTAATATTGCCAGCAAGTAATTCCTAGTTCTTTTTTTAACTTTTTATTTTGTGCATTTTTCCTTTTTTGAAACGACTTGTGTGCATACGAACATACACATCCATACACAAAAAAATTCAGAACAGGAGGTCATGGGTTACCCAGTACAGGTAAGTACTTCCAAAAAAGATCATACACACAATGCATACCTAGTTAAGCAGTCACAGGTAGCTTTTTTTTCCCTGGCTAAATAAATATCCCATTTCTTCTATTGTTTTTCTCACAGTTCTTTTTGGAGTCTTAAAGAAAAAGTCATTTGTTCTAACAGGTGTAATTGTTCAACAATAAAAATAAAAGTACTAGCAGTTGGACTCTTCTTTTGTAGCCTAAATTTGGTGATGGCCTTTTTACTTGATGCCAGCAAGATCTTAAGGAGATAGGTGTCATTTTTATGCAGTCCATCCGGTATATGTCCAAGGTAAAGAGCTATGAATGTTGTGCCTACCGTAAAGCCAAGGGTTTTTGAAATAACTGTTCCCACCTCCTTCCAAAAAGGTTCAATGAGGGAACAAGTCCAGAAAATGTGGGCGTGGTCAGCAATCTCTGCCCCACATTCCCTCCAACAGAGGAGACGGGTGTCACTTTGTTTTGATTTTTGTTTGGGTGATATAAAAAAAAACGCACCAGGTTTTTTCAAACAAAGCCCTCCAAGTCCAAGAATCTGTTGTAGATGACCATACTTTCCATGCATGTTGCCAAGTGTCTTCAGTTATTGTGTTGTCCAATTCTTTTTCCCAACTCTGTTTGATATAGTCTGTGTTGTCCTTGCTCAGTGTGATGATGGCATTAAATAACTTACTTATTAAATCTTTATTAATCTTTGAGTTATATGTATCAATAAATATTTGAATGAGAGTCATTGGTTCGCTTGAGTCAGAACTTTTTACCCTTTTAAGGAAGTAATCTTGTAGCTGGAGACACCTAAAAAATGTCCTGCCGACCAAGCTCAAATGTTTGACACATTACATCAAAGCTTATTGCCTAATTCTTGACACTTTTTATTTTTATTTTTTTCTAATTAATCAAAGTGTGTGTTTCCATTGCTTACAGGCTAAATGTTTCATCAGGGTTTTACAGTGTAAACAAATCCAGCTTCCTCCTTTAATGGAAGAGAAACGGCTGGTGTCGATTGGCTGGACAGGGTTTAACATGGTGCACCATGATAATTTGTGATTTGCTTTGTGATATCACACATTTTCATTGTATCTTACATTTTTTTTGTCTCATTTTGTTATAATTTTTATTTATATTCTCAAGACAATGGGACAGTATACAGTACTACCTATTCGCTCTGTGTTTTTATATCCTGACTAACAAATCCAATCTGACCAAACCTTTACTGGCTGCAAATTATGCTTTTTTTATTTTATTTTTTCAAGTTGGGAACAAGTTTGAAAACAAAGTTTTGTTGATTGCCTGCAACCTTTGCCTGAAAAATCTGTGGACACATTTATGAATTGCAAAACTGAGTTTTCCTGAATGTTTCACAAACCTCAGTAAAATCTTTTGAAATGTTTTGTATTCAAATGTTTTAGTTCATAACTTTGAAGTTTTTCTTGTGTTTGCTGTTTTTAGTTTGCCAAGTCTGCTCCTTTTCTTTTCGGTTGCTGTTCTTGGCCAGAAATTTAAAGGTCAAAATCAGCAAAATGATATTTTGTACTCTTCTGTCCACAGGGGTCACCAAGATCACCCCAGAAGAAGAAGTTCCTTACAGAAAATCTGACTTTAAAAAAGCAGCCTGACCTACATTGTTTTCTATTCCTGCTCATGAACATTCATCCGAACAGCTCATGCCAGCTTTGCAATGACACAATTTCTCATTCAGTCCATAAAGCTTAACAGCCTCACTCATTTTAACCTATTTTCCTGGAACTAGCTGTGCATGCACTCACTGTATGTGATGATGAGCTATAGCTTTTGAAATATAGCGTCTTATGCAAGCAATCTTATCACAGTTTCAAGTCGTTTGCATGCTAGAAAGATAGTAGGTGGTCATGGCATCAATTAAGGCAACTCATAAGTCTGTATTTGATGTTGGTGTTGCATCATGCCTCTACCCGAGTTTTCCCATCAGTTCCAAGATTTTGAGCCTTGTAGCTAAGAAATATTATAATGAAATCATAGAAAGTAGCATGTATGTGTGTGACACTGGTAAAGAGTGACAGAGAGAGGGATGAAAATTAATTAAATTCTATCTTCCAGCTTGTCGTAATAGCTGCACATATAACTGCTGAACAAGTGCACTGCTGCTTTGAGGCAAACCGAAAATGCATGATGAAAGAGACAATTAGTGCTTACACAATCAGAGGGAAACATATCAGCAAACCCAAAACAGCAGAGACTGATCGGAGAATTTATTTTCGTCATTAAAGCCTGGCAAATTAAATCAGTCCTCTAAGCCGAGTCCTTCCGAGCACCTCGGAACACGTCTCTCATTCGACAACATCTAAAGGTCTAATCATGCCGGTCCCACAGCCTGCAGCCTGGGAGAGCCACTCCATTCACATGGTTCTTAAACTGCATCTGTGACACCAGAATCCCCAGGGCGAGCTCTCCACAGATGCTGCTGCCAGACTAGTCCTCCCGTCCACACTCCCTATTTGGGAGGAAGAGATATGCAAAGGGAAAAAGAACAGGCTTCTTTATATCCTTGACAGCTCATTACCACGGAAACAACCCTGGCCTGGCATCACTGGCCAGCCTGCCTCACTGGAGGAAACAGACAATATAAAAGGGAAGTGCTGAGGAGGAATGAGAGTGCACTATTACATGCACTAACTGCTCCTTTAATTAAAATATACTCAGCTACAGAATGTGAAGGTCTGCTGTATTCTGGGCACCATGGGCTCCCACTCCAATATGATAGAAAGGGCAAAACCGGAGCCAGAGAGAGGCTGACATAATAGATACACATGACAAATTTGGCATAAGCAGCTTGACTTTGTGGGTCCAATCAAGGTTTGGCAGAGTTATTTTTTGCAATGTTTTTGTTCTTTGTTCAGGAGAGAGGAAAAAAGGAACAAAAGAGAACAGGAGAGACAGGTGGGAAAGTCTTACCTGGATTCAGCCCTGGCAGAGTGCGAGCACAGGGTTTTTACACTTGCAAGGAACTCTAACCTCAGCTGGGCTCTGCAAAACAATGAAAAATCTGTTTAATTATCTGAGTTCAAGTCAAGCTTATAGAGAAACATCTGAGGAATCAACTGTAATGCTTCCTGCTTAAAGTAAGCAGCCACAAACTGTTCAAAGTTGGAGTGCAGTCAGATTTTAAAGGAGAGGCATTATGCTGGTTCCGACTATAGGACATGAATATTAGGTTACAATGATACACGATGAACTTAATGTGAATAAAACTTCATATAAATAGTTTATCCCGTCTGCAGGCTGCTCTGAACACTTAGCTTCAGGACTTTTTTTTTCTTCACCCTGAATTTTGTGACATAGCAAAGTCACAGATCTCCTTGAATGGGTAACTGTCCCCTGGCACAGGGGCACACAAAGTTCAAGGACCCAGCCACCCAGGAGCTCAGTCAGTAACTCTCTCCTTCACTGCTTTGTGCTAGACTACTTTTCAGTTGTCAGAGGAGGTGATACTTTTCTTCATTTCCTGAAGAAAAAGGTACTGGATTGAGGTGCTTGCTCACTCAAGCTACTTTGCTTCCAGTGAAAACCACAGTGAAGCTGACTTATCCCACTCTTCACCAGAGGTCATCTCTATTTTGAATCAGGTCACTATTTGTTATAGCAGTAGAGAGAATTACTTTGCCATAGGTTTTATTAAATATTAAGAATATTGTTAATGTTTTGATGAAAATGACATTATAAGTGCAATGATGACATGTTTGGGTGACAATTATCAACTACAAAAAAACAAAATCATGTTAATAGTAAATGAGTAGGTATGTGTCAAATCTTCAGAGCTTCAGCCACTCTCAGTTGTTAGTCTTATAAATCATTAAGAGTTGACAGTCAAATAATCTGGTCTTCTTCTTCCTCAAATCAAACTCAACACACAACTGTTCATTTTAATCATACTCAGCTGGGTTTTTTGTTGATTCAGTGGTAAATCTTTTAGGAATTTTTTTTGCAGGTATTCAAATATCAAATTTGTCTGGCTTTGCATGGCAAAACACTGCCTCTGCTCTTGCAAAGTAAATTTATAAATAATTATATTTTTCTTTTTTCTTTTTTTTTATATGTTAATAAGAAGCACAAAGACCACCTGTTTGGACTCAGTCTTTTTTCATGTGTGTTTGATTGGGTGGTTTATCTCATAACTAGAAATTTCACACATCTGACCATGCATACTCAAAAACTTCTCAAATAAAAGAATGTTTTCCCTTCTTATCTAAAATAAAGGTTAGCAAACTTTTCAGCCCATGACTATCCAAAATAGCCATGACAGAGACCGGTGACACCCTGCTGTGAGATAATAGACTTTGAAGGGAATCACCAAAGATGGACAAAAAGATACATCAAAAAAAGTAAACAGCTAAGAAAATTAAACTACCTATGTGCTCGAATTACTGTGTTTGCTAAATGATGCCCGCACTTTTTTCAGAAGTGAAAAAAACACAAACTTCTTGTTTGCAAATAAGTGTGTATGTAATTCATAAATAAATGAAATTTATGTACATATATTAGGATACAAGTTAGTCCATAGGACTTGACCCTTTCTTTAGTATTGCCTTCCCGATGCCCAAGAAAACATTCAGCCACACAGTCAGAGACTATTCAATGAAGCAACTTCAGAAAAACTCTTAGTGAAGGTAATGCTGCACTAGCCTAAGCACCAGTGGCGGCTGCTGGTCAGTCAAGGAGGGGAAGCTCATTTTTTCCAGCCTAAATCATAAGTTGGTTTATTTAATTAAATGTAAATTCAACCCTCCATTCCTTTTCAAGAAAATCATCTGTGACCCTGTTGTACCAACCAGGTGTTTTTTCCAGGGATTTTACCAGTGTTCTCTCAATGGCCAGCAGAGCTAGACTGCTTAAACGGCCGTGGCCCATTGTGTTGCGGGTGTAAGACTTCAGCCGCTTTAAACAGGAGAAGCTCCTCTCCACAGAAGATGCTCGGGTGGAGGGTTGTACACCAAGATTGCTGACTGGCTCATTTCACTGTCAATCAAGGAGGGATTTGGCCTCAGACAGATCATCCAGTCATCATGCAGAAGCCCAGCGTCCAGGCCAGCCCACTGCCTCATAGACCCCCAGAGACGCTGAGCGTCCGATGGGCGGGATAAAGCCCAGCATTCATCTAATGACTGCCCAGTTCCACAGTGAAACAACCAACTCTATGTTTCCCTGCTGAAGTCAGAAGACGCTCAGCGTCCAGCTGTGTTAAAGTGCTGAGACGCTGCGGGGATGAATGAGAAGGAGGTTGAGCCAGTTACCTGTGATAGGTGGCTGATTCTGAACAAAAGATGAAGGAATTCTAGTGCATATTTTGTCAATAAAGTGTACACACAACTGTACATATCACCACTTTTTTGGGGGACATTTTAGGGGAAGCTGAGCTTCCTTTGCAGTCTTAGAGCAATCGCCACTGCTTAGCATCCATGAGAGTAAACAGTGATTATCAAAAAGCCCTTACAAAACAGAAAGGCGACAAACTGTAAGATACTTCAGATACATCTGCTAAAATACAGGAAATTTAAGAATAGATAAAGTTAACCTTGATCTGTTCTGTGGTCATGTTGCTCTTTCGTTTATTTTTCAGGACTATAACAACCATACGATAGTCATTCTTGTCATCATAACTGCCTATTTAAACTCCATCAGTTGTAACTACAAAAGAGAAGGAGAGAACAAAGGCAAAGCTCTTAAAAAATCATGTATCATAATACATCACTTAAATAATGTGACAGAAAAAAAGAGGAGGAATCTACCAGAAAATTATTTTATGAAGCACATTTTAAATATAGCCACTATCTGTTCTAGTAGAGTTTTAAAACTTGGACTGAATGATGAAGTATTCTGTACAGTTTTGTTCATCTACTTTTATCTGCTGTCTTTTTAATCAGGCTGTATTTAAGCTTTAATGATGAAAGCTTGGTTTCTCCTCATTAAACTAACAGAGTTTTTATCCATCTGTAGTTCCCCTTGTTTCTAGCGTTGGGGTTATCAGAGCTAAGTGACAAAGTAGAGATAAAGTTGCCCCGCTTAAAAACTTAATTGCCTCCTCTGACATTGTGCTTGGAGATATTACTGGCCCAGAGTATTGTGGACTTGATGCAACATGCTTGAAGTTATTTTCAAGCAAACACTGGAAGACTCGCAAAGAGTTTTTGTTTGTCAGTGGACTCTGCCAGAATCCATCCAGACTTCAGAAAAACAGTCCTGTCTGCTTGCTTTAGAAGTAGGTCGATCTTTTAAGATCAACACATGCAGAGATTTGCTTCACGGCTTTGAGCAGGAAACCACGGGTGCACCGCTTGGTTTGTTCAGTTACATTTTAAATGAAGGTCATTATGTGAATTCTTTCTCTTCCCTACAAACAGGCAAACTGGAATGTGGTGTTGTAGCATTTCATTATTGGTGTTGTTGATGTTGCACAGATTCACTGTGGCCTTTAAGGAATGGACAAAAATACCCACATGGGAGAAAGCTTGTAAAGTACAAATGCATATTCTAACTTTTGTGGTGTTAAATTCCTTCCCTTGACTCTTCTGTACTTATTACAAAGATGTGGGTAGTTACAAGACTCAAAGGCAACAATTGCCCCAACAGACAGCCTGGTTCCTATTCAAATGTAAATTTTACACAAGTCACTTCAGGCAGGGGTTCAAAAACTTTCAAAAAGCTGTGCCTGACAAAAAGGGACCAAATACAAGTTCATTTAAGGGCCGTTTACATGACAACAGTTTTGGGCTGAAACCCAAAAGTTTTGCTGCATTTCAGCCTCACGTTTACACAGAAACAGCATTTCAGCCGATCTAGAACGCTAACTTTTGAAAACGGCCTCTGGAGTGGGATTTTTCAAAACCTTGCCGACACCATACCCGTATAAACAGTGAGCCGGTGTTTTCAGTGGAAACGCAGACGTCATACTCAGCCTTGCTCGAGCGCATACAACAGGACAACAGTGCCATTGTTACGATCCTCTCGAACTACCGTGTTGTGCCGCTCAATTTGTTCGATCTTCTGACTGACTTCATACAAAATGTGCATCTGTTGCTTCACTTTTGCACTTAGTATTTCCCAATACTGATGATTGGCTAAACTCTACTTCAGTGGAGATCTCCCAAAAGCTGCTTCTGGACAAGACAGTTATAGCGCCGACTGCAGGCCTGGCATGCTTACTACAGCATTTTCAGTCTCTCGGCGTTTCCGTACAAACGCAGGTTTTTTTCACTGCATTTTAGTGTTTTCAGATGAAAAGTTGTCGTGTATACAGGGCCTCAATTTACCTGCCACCACTTATACCTTTGCTAATCTAGTTTAGTCACCTCAGGAGTCTTGAGCCAAAAAGGTGGAAAACAGATCCAAAATTTCTCATTTACATGGTTAAAGATCAAATTTAACCCACATTTTTGTTTTTATTTCCACTATAATGGACAAACTATGTCATTGTTAATGGTTTTTGGAGAGTATTTGGGGACCCCCTCTCTATGAACCAGAGACTTCAGGCCCCTGTGAGGGACTTTTTGCTGGTTTTGTTGTCCCCTGTAGACAAAATGACATTTCTGATCTGGTCTATATCATACTCTACAACTGGAAAAAAAAAAATCATCCATCTTTAACAGTCAGGTATACCACTCACTCTAATTATTGGCAATAAAAAAGAGGGGGTACTCTTTATAAATTATCAATCATTTCACATAAAACCTGAAAAAGAAAAAAAAAAAACAAGATACAATGAAGGAGTTGTCAATTTTTTTGCTAATGGCCTGGCTTATTTTTTGGTTCATAAATATCCATTACTGCCAATGTCTGTTTCATAACCAAAAAAAGAAAGACTCCTCAAAGGACCTTTAATTTTGTAGTGACACAACTTTGGTTTATTTATCATTTAAAGCAGGGACGTCAAACTCGTGCCATGGAGGGCCAAGAGGCTGCAGGTTTTCTTTCCAACCAAAAACTCCACCAGCTGATTTCACTGATTACCTCACCTTCAAGCAGAGAGCAGGGGCTAATCAGTGAAATCAGCTGGTGGAGTTTTTGGTAGGAAAAAAAACCTGCAGCCTTTAGGCCCTCCATGGCACGAGTTTGAGATTCCTGATTTAAAGAGTCTTACAGGATTAACAAAACAGCAGCCTCTGCTGTTGTTGTTGACTGAGTTTCAATAATGTCAAACATCATATTAGGAATGAAAAAAACGTTTAAATATATACACACACCTGTGTATGTAAATAAACTTTATGTATTTGTATCATTGAGTTACAGTCGGTGCTAATAACCCAAGTTTATGCTTATGACTGTCTTGATACAATGAAAGATAATTTGGTATGAACTGATTTTGTCTAACAATTACACCATCTGTTGATGTAAATTTAAAATAGAGTTAAAAAGAAATCCCACTTGAAAGCCATTCTTCCACACCCTCTTCACTAAATTCTCTGTGCTGTCTTCTCTAGAAGAGAAAATCACTTTTAAGCCTCAAAATAAACAATGGAAATGATAAAACAATTCATTTCAATCCTTAGATCAGCAATGGAAGGCCATTTCAAACTAATACACTGCTCAATAGCCACTGGGTACCACAAATACAAATATTCAAACATTGCCAGCCCCAAAACATTAGAGTTTCTCATAAAACTTTTTTTCAGCTTTCATAAGTTTTTTGTATTTTTTTTTCTAGTTTTCAATCTAACTGAGCCACACCTGTTTTGCAGCACTCAAAGCTTCTTTGTGTTTACTTCTTCTTTTGTTATCCAATAATGATTGAGGAAAAGCTTTCAGATGGGCAACGCTGTGGTAGTGAGAAAATTGTATTCTGTAATTGAGAAAACAGTGGCATTAACTCACAAAGTGTTTCCTGAATTCAAAGGTAGAAAATTTTGTGAAACAAAATAAAAAACTTATTTCGTATTTCAAGATAACATGAGAATGGTATGCCACTTCTTATGTAGTTACATGTCATTAAAAAAAGATCACACATATACTTTCAAGTCACTTTCTGTTGCTGTGTAATTGTCCTTATTAGGACCATAGCTATATTCTGTTTATCTATAAATAACCCAAATAGTGAATCAGTGGCATTGCTGTATAAGAGAGAAGCAGAACTAAAAACTTGAACTCACCCTGACCCCTCAGGTCAGATTCATGTTAGTCTCACTTTTTAAATTTTCCAATGGTGTGTTATGAAAACAGAACATAAGGAGTGAGCATAAGGGGTAGGGAAAAAAGGTCCCAGCTGGGGTGACCCCACACTTAGACTAGAGCAGAGTGGGCAGCTGAGAGATTGAGAAAAAAAAGCTTGTTTTCGCCCTCCTAAATGCTGACAGATGACACACCCCTCACAGCGAATCAGTTAGCCTGAGGGGGTTGTCTGAAAACTGGGGTAGGTGATGTCCTGAGCTCCCAGTAGGTGAAGAGAAAACAAGGCTGGAGTGAGATATCACACAGCTGAGGAGAGGAGGTGAGTGGCTCCGGACACACACAAGAGGCGCAGGAAGAGGAGCACTTCTGCTTCAGGCAAAAGGTGGAGCATATGTCATACACTCACAGCAACTTTCTTTGATTCAGGAGCTAATTTTCCATTCAGTTTATAGCATTTTTTGATTACGAGACATTACTAGTTTGAAAGGTTTGTAAAAGAAATACCTTTTCATATGCTGATGCCTCTTATCAGTCATGTCTTTGATACTGCCTTAAATGCTGGATCAGGTAACAGCAAATAAACCAATCTGATGCCACAATGAAATAATCCTCATTTCTTTATCTTTTACACAAAACAATATTGAGTAATAACAAAAACCCAAAACAGAAATAGATGTGATGGCTTCCACAAGAGGAAAAACAAACCTATTCCAGGGAAATCATTGCACAAAACAAAGCAGGACAAGTGGAGGCTGAAAGGTCAGTCAGAGAAGACAAAACTGTAGAAATCATGATTTTACAGTCATGTTTTCAGGGTTATTTTTAAATTTATATATTTAATGTAAAAATGATAAAAAAAGACAAATGAGGGAATTCATAAACCTGATTAATTGCAATTTTATTTTCTCTTTTTTTCAAAGAACAGGTTGATTTCTGTTTGTTTTGTTTTTTTCTCTTGAGATCTAAAATTGTTTTCCTCATTATTGAAAAAAACAAGCTTGTTTTCCTGAGCAATTTTCATAATCTATTAAACAAATCAGTGGGCTGATTGCTATCATCAATAGCCAGCGGATGGCATGCCAAGCCACATGCTACACACATGACTGAGTTAAATAAAGCCTTTTTTTGTTATTCATTTGGCTTTTTCTGGAGTGGTTAATCTTGCTATTTTGAGACCTAACAGTACTTTGGCTAGTTTGAGTGCCTTTTGATAACTTTCTTACGTGAATAATGGTAAACACTGGTGGGAAGCACTCTGGAATCTAAGGGTGTATTCAAACCTGTGGCTCGTTTACTTTGTTCCGAATCAGGGGCAAAAATGATACAAATGTAGCTGTTGTCACTTGGTTTGTTTGTGTTCACAAGGCAAAAGTCTGTTGCATTTCCAAAGTTGTAAACAAATGCCACAAGCAGTTGATTTTTTCTCTCATTGGTTGGATATCATACCTGTAAGGTGGGAAGTTTCCCTATCTTCATGGAGCATCAACAATGTGTGGCTAATTAGCCTTATAACGCTCATGTATGGCTCATGTACCAGTGTGTGCTATATGATCAATATATGGAGTTTTTAAGAGTCCCGACTGAATAAAAGCACTTCGATAAGGCACTTTATTTCTTAACCGCCCCACTCTTCTCTTCTTCTGTTGCTGTGATTGATTCTTCCACTATTCCTTCTTCTACTGTTTTGACTGTACAGTTGTCAACCCAGCTCAGTACTGCCCCCATTACTACAGTGCGAGCCCCAGTTATAAGTCAGTTGTGCCGTTTGCTGGCGCATTTGTGTTCTCACTGTAAAGGAACCGCTACAGAGTTCAAATGGAAGCGAGCCGAGACCACCTATTTTTGGCGATCTTGACCCGCTTGTTTTGTCCCGTATCCGGGAGCGATTACTGTGTTCACATATGCCCAAACAAACCGGGTTTTTGGGGAGATGCTCACTGTCTTGGAGAAACTACCCTAAATGATTCAGGTGTGAGTACCCCCTAAGACTTGGATACTACCTGAATTGCAGTTATGACCACTACAAGTATAAAAATTGCTGTGTTTAGCCTCTTTTTCCACCACACAATTTATCTTCTGTTTTTTGTTTCCCAAAGGAAAAGTACAACAATGGGCCACTGACTTTTGCCATCATGAAATTGATACCAAATCATATTGATACATATTGGTTAGTAAAATCCGCAGTAGTTCGCTGCATCCCCTGGTTAAAAATTAGCGTCTGTAATTATGTGTTTTTGGGGGTTGTAGGTATTGACCAGCACAATAAGTATAAAATGGTCATGAATTCAACATATCAGATCATCTCAGGTTAAAGATCTTTCACCATGAACCCCTCGGTTCTTGTCATGAGGGAAATGTGTGAAATGATCTTTAGTGAGTGAGACTTAAAATTAAATTGAAGTGAAAGAAATCCTTTCAGGAAAAGTTCAGTGACCGTTAATTAAAAAAAAAAAAAGATATTGGTTAAATTAACAATAATTATAGGTCTGCTGTGGCTCAGAGGAAGAGTTGTCATCTCTCAATCGGAAGGTCGGGGGGTTGATTCTGGCTCCTGCAGTCCCATGCCAAAAGGTCCACGAGCAAGAAACTGACCTCCAAATTGCTTCTGCTGTAAAGTCATCTTGGTGTGAATGTGTGTGAATGTGACTAGCAGTCACCATGGCACCCGCTGCAATCAGTGTGTGAATGATGTGTGGATTGGTGACTGTGACTAGCAGTGTAGAAGTGCTACACAAGTCCATTTACTGCCACCAATAACAAGTTGGGAGCCACTTTAGTCAGAGCAAGCTGGGGGGGGGTTAAAGCACTACCAGTCTAGATGCAGAGTACTAAGACCATAGAGCAATCTGGATCTCATAGATAAGCCGACGGTTGCCTCCGTGCCTCGTAGCAGGCCAGCCGCTATGCAGATGAGGCAGGCTTAATCAAAACTCTGGGAAGGTGGAACAAAAACCACCCTGAACATTAGTGAAGCGATGGCAGAGGAAAGCGCCAAGGAGGCTCCTCACAGTCCCATTTCATCTGGGCTGTCATGTCTAGTCGAGCTCCATGGCAGCAACAGCTGACAGGACAGAAACACATGTGAGGGAAACACTGCAAACAAAAGATGTTGAGTGTTGGAGGAGAGCAGAAAAACAGGGCCCTGCTGCTGCCAGTTTAAAGGATCGCATCCAAAACTGGAAGAGGATCTAACAGACTTTAATATATTTGTTCTATTGACTGTGCCTTCAAGACACATATGCTAATTATTGCCAGGCACATCTAGCTTGTCTACAGTATGTCATTAAAATACCTACAGAATAGGACAATTCTAAATGAATCTTTTAGTGTTTTATTTACATTTTGGAGCAGCTAGACTTGAAATCTGAAGCTGTGCTGTCGGTGCTTTTTTATTCCAAATGCACACAAAGAGAAAAATGTTTAATTACCACACATTGGATGCTGAATTTAAACATCAGCGGGCCACAGTCCCAGGATGTCAAAGTAATAACTTATACAGTATTTCATCATTATTTGTGTGTATGTTGTCACAAGCATACCCACTGAGAGTACTGGCTTTGGCAAGCTCTGTTAGCAATGTAATGCTTGCCTTCACTCTCCATATTCCAAAACTCCCACCTCTATTTATGAGCCAAAAGTCATGAACTAAAGTCTGAATTTAAGGAGTCAAAATCTCCCATGTTGGCAGGAAGCTTCAACTGCCAACGGGATGTGTTAAGTAGAAAGCAGCAAACATCTGGCCCTCTAATTTTTAATTACCCTCCTGCCTAAATTTGGACTTTGCTCTATCTTGTGTCATAAAATGTTCTTAATTAATTTTGCGACCTTTTTGCCCCCTCCAGAAAAAGCCCAAAATGACTTAAATGTTGCATTAGAAAGCTGCTAAATTTGAAGGATCTGCACCAGCTGAGCAGAGCTCAAACAGAAAAGAGGTTTCTTTTCTTTTTTAAATATAAAATCTCACACTTCAGTTGCTGGGTTTTTGTTTTGTGTGCTCCGTGCTCACAGCGCCTTCTGAAAATTAGATCTGCTGGCTCAAAGTTTATTTCTGATCTCTTTGAAATGATAGATGTTGTGTTCTGTTGTTTGAGATGTGTGAAGTTGCATTGCTCAAGACAGTCTTTTATGTCCTGACAACTGTTTGCAGACGAGTTCTCTGTATAATGAGAGTGAGATTTAGGAAGCACACTCTAACTTTCTTGTAATGAATCTATGCCCTCTCTAGTCAAGTCGAGTCAATGTGTGTTTATACAAAGATGTTTCTGCATAAAGAACCCCCTATGGATGGACTTTTGTTGTATATTATTGTACTGAAGCTTTGAAATGTACAATGTGCATCAAACTAACTGACTTTGTTGGATTCTGGTTGCATATAGCTTGTAGTATCACTGAACAGTGATGTTATTCTTCCTTATAATATATTCATCTTTTTCACCTTCAACCACTTCATGTTGTTATGGTAATGGCTTCAAATTTGACCAATCATGCTCCCACTTTCTCAAGGGGCAGGACACATAAGAATACAGTCAGCCACAATGCATCAATGATAATGGATACAAGCTGTGGAATTAGAGAAGAATTTAATATAATCCTTAAATGACTAATGAAAATGTATTTCAAAACAATACTAAATTAAACTATTTAGGCAGCAAAGTGCTGAGGCAATTTAATAAATGATCCCATTTAGAAAACAGAATTAAATACACAGAAATATATCCCATGTTTTAGTAAAAGTGAATTCCTTATTAGGTCTAATTTAGGGATGCACCAATCCGATCCTGGCATTGAGTACTGGTCTAATACAGATGCAAAAAGTTACATCAGATATCAGTGACTTATCAACAGGGCAGACATATTCAGTTCATGTTCTTCTATGTTTACAACAACCAGTAGGTCATCAACAGTGGTAAGTCGACATATGTTTAGATCTGTAGAGATAAAATATTGTAAAGTAAGATAACTAGAGCAGCTCTGCAGTTTGGATGTTGTTATGTTGTGTTTCTCTGCCATTGTGTGGGTAGGCGTGGTTTAGGGTGAGTGACAGGGCCAGACACACATGCAAACATGGGGGGGGCGTGGTGCGGAAACTCAAGGGCTAATTATCAAAATAAAATTCCATTTAAAATCTGAACCAGAACGACAAAAGAGAGCGGGCCGACTGGTAAAAGGACTGACGTAGCAGAGAGGGCAGCAGACGGATCGAGGACAGTCGGCTGGGGTGAGTGACCACACACACGAAACCCCCTCCAGAGCAGGGCGACTCTGCACACATTCAGGGAAAGGCAGCCAACACGCCCATGTCCACGACAACATGCAGGGGAAAACAGAGGAGCAGGTGAGGGTACCCACTAGACTAGGTGTGGGCTTGTCAGGTTTGGGTAGGCTGTGTAGCTTGTCGCTGTAGCAGACATATTTAACACTTGTTTCACCAACAACTCTGATGTCAACATGCAATATGTGTCAGTTTAATTCCTAACTTATCCACTGCTGGTTTACAATTTAACTGTTTTTCCTGTTAGTATTTGATATTTACTCCCTACATGTGTACTTATTTATAATCCGATAGAATATTAATCCAGCCAGATTATACATTTTTAGATACATTTTTTATGTCATTTTGGTTTACAAACTTAGAAAAGCCTTAAGTTAAAAATAAAAAAAAAATCAGTCTCATTGAGGAATACAGGATGTTTGATTAATAATGGGGCTGATCAGATCAGTGTCAGTATCACCATATAACAAAACCCGTGTAGGGGTATTGGGGTCTAGGTTTAAAAAGTTGGATTGTTGCATCCCTTTAAAATTAATCCAACTGCTCCAGCTGTCATGACACCAGCCACTTCATCAGAATGAACACAGGATAAAAAAGGACACCAGGGTTTTCCTACAGAAAGTGTACAAAATACAAGGCTTATGATTTTAACATTTTCTATCTTTAAAACCGTATAAGCTCACCATCCTCGATCAATAATATAGACAATCTTTTTACCCTGTGCCCCACACATCTGATAACCTGCTGTGCCTGAAACCTGCTCTGCTGCTGATGCTGATCAGACAGAGAGGAGGGTTGCCCCACACATCCTTCCTGTTGATGAACTGATCGAGGTGTGAGGTAAATATGAACATTTCGTATGGCTGCACAGCCGTCTTGAAATTCAAGGAAAAGCTGAGTCGATTTTCAACAACCCCTGAAAGAAACTGGAGAACCAGACACAAAATATAATCTCACGTAAAAATTCAGTAAATTGATTAGTAAGTATTTTCAATAGCTTTCTGAGCTGACCCCAGAAACCACAGGCACAATGTCACTGTCGGGTTACACGAAATACTTGAACATTTATATAACACTATCCCTTTTTGAGCTGAAGAAAAGTAAATTTAGCTCATAAGAAGCTCATCCGAATACTCTGAAAATATGATGTTGGCTTCCTGACTGTGATATTTTGTTGTTTTGTTTAGTATTATGCGCTGAACTCTCATGCTCCAAACTTCTGTGTGTCCTCTCAACTTCTTTCCTCTCTCCCGCACACTTTTTGATGGCCTTTTTGATATTGCCTGTCATTCCCTGAGTGCTGTTTTTCTCACATATTTCTCCTCTCTGCTGAAGATGATTGACACTGTCAAGAAGAGAAGAAAAAGTCACATTAAAATGTTTACCTTGGATGTCCCTAACTTTCAAAAACAGTGTCTATTTTTCCAAGTTGTCAGCATCTTGGGTGGTCAGCTATGAATCTATGCAATGGGGATACTGTGACACAAATTTAAAAGATTACTTTGTTGATATTTCTAGGGTATTATTGCAGCACATACCACTGGGATTTATCTTAATTTTAAGGGCTGATCTTCAAGGAAATATATAACCTCCCTTTGAGTTATTTTATTTTTGGAAATACAGGGGGCAACAGAGGCTGTGTTTGGTGGATTGCGCTTACCCAGGCTGTGGTTGACCTTTAAAAAGAGTGCAGCAACGGTCACATGCTGAAAATTGACTACACAATTTTTACTCTGCCTTGTTATGAAAGGCTAAGCCCCAGCCTATTGCCACTGTTTTCGGTTCAACACATTCTAAAAAGAAACTGCATAAGAGGCTGTCATCGCTTCGGCTGATTTGCTGTTTAGTTATTAAGTTGTTCAGTGAAACACTAATCTACCAACTTCATTGGATAGTCTTGTTTTGCAGTTACACTGCTTTTTTCAATGTCTGAAATGCGAAAAAAAGGTAAATGAACATTGTACTGAGAGACAAGAAGTGTAAGATCTCAGTAAATAAATGTAGAGAAGCACAAATTAGCTGCAGGTACCTTTCCTCCACATTATGTCATAATTGGACAGCCCTCTGACATTTGCAAAAATACAGATTACTTTTCCCCAGGCTCCATAAGTGAACTATCATTGAAAGTGAAGTATTCCACCTCATTACTTTGAAGATCCCAACTAACACACTTGCGAATGTCAGCTCCCATACCAGGCAAATGATAATAGCCTGCAATTGCACTGTGAGCTCCCTCCAATATGTCCACCAAAATGGCTGCAATCAAACTTCCTTGCTGATAGTTTGCCCCCATGGAGAACAAGTCTGAAATTTGGTGTTATACTACACATATCAGATTACTGGGGGCACAACCGAGGCAGATACCTTTTTTCAATGCTGTCTGTTTGTCTATTTTACCCTACAGGTATCAACTTTCTCTGTATTTCAAATCTTTCCTTGCAGATTGACACCTCATAATCATATGGAGTTTCAAATCCATCACCTCTGGCACTATTCCGGGATCCATTTTTCCCAGTGTGAACAGCCTGACTGCTCCTCAACCTGCATATCTTCACCTCTTATCTGTTTCTAGACTTTTCTTTTCACTTCCTCTATCTCAGTCTGACTTTGACTGTCTCTGTCTCCTCTGCCCCCGTCACACAGCTGCACATCTTTCAAAGAAGAAGGGAAAAAAAAATCAACTCAGTCAAAGCCTCTCACTCTCTATGAGTCATTAACTGTCTATCATCCTCTCTAACTACAAAAGTGAAGTAAGTATTTGCAATTTAATTGCAGTATTTTAAAGTGGTGTGCCGTGGATAGCAGACTAGGAGTATCATTACTTGAAACTGGACCATTACCACATTTTGAATGATCTTTTTAAACTGTAGTGTGCCTATTGAGGGGCACTGAAATGGATTAGCAAATGTTACACGCCACAAGCCAGGGCAACTGGTGAATTATTGCACTACCAGCTCCACCATTCTGGGAATAATTATTTGAGATATTCCCATGGTTTGGTACATGGCAGCATTGTTTGAGTCATTTTTTTCCTTTTACCATTTTGCCTCTCTTCAGGGAATGTTTCTCCAGCTGTTCAGTGTCCACTGCAATCACATTTTTTGAAGATGAAAATCAAATGAAGTAGCATCTGCCAACTGTAATATTTAGCTAAATTTGGATGCAGATTTTTGAAGCATCAGGCACTTTTAATGTAATTAAATTTCCTGAGTGCTACTTTTAATCTTAAGTGAATTTTATGCATCTGAGACAGTGTATTGATCCCAGCATGTGTGAAGGTTTCATCTAGTATTAGTGCACTGCTGAATATTGTGTGCTTCGATACCTGATACTACACTGACTCACTATAGTGGAAGGCCTATGGTCATAACACATTTAAATGAATGTAGCAGCATGCATGACAGCTATAACTTGCAGTTATGTAGCTCTGCTGTCTGTAATGTTTCACAGTGTCTTTGTTGAAACACTTTGCCGTGCCTCAGTCACACATTGTATGAAAGTTCAGAACTGTTGTTTGCCCTTCAAGGTTTAGACCAAATTAACTGTCACTATTTTGTCTTTTTTCAGCCATATATTGCCAGCTAAACTCCATTTTTGTTCTATTCTCTTTTTAATCTAATGCCTATTCACCTAGCCCCCATTAAAAAAAAATTCTCATTATTTTTTTCTTTCAGATGTTAATAGTACTTTCTGCTGTTTCAGTATACATTGTCTGAATGCCTGAAAATAGTCTCTGTATACAGCAAAAGCGGTGGAGCTAAATACAATACACTTGAGCCAAATTGCAGACATTTCTCTCATGAAACCCAGAGAGAACAAAAAGGTGGAAGACCCAAATGCAGATATAACTATTTTATATTATATTTTATCAAACCAAACTCAAAAACCCAAAGTTCAATCCAAAAACTCCAAGAAAAGAAACACACCAAAAAACACTAGGAAACTCAGTAAAAGCATAAACACGGGAAGCACACGAGACGGAGATGGCCACAAACGACGGCGACAGCAACAATGAACCAACAGAAAGCACATAGAACACAGAGACTATGTAGACAGGGGAGTGACCATCACATGTGTGGAACAAGACAGAGGTGAAACACATGAGGAGCAATCAACAAGGAGGGAAACACATAGAGAGCCAAACCAAACACAGGGGAACTCAAGACAGAGACTAAACACATTAAAGACACAGTAACATGAAGAACAATTACAAAAAAACATACACAAGACAGATACCGAATAAAAAAAAAGGAATACAAACTAAAGACACAAACAGGAAACACAGAACACTCAACAAAAGGATAAAATTAACACAAGAAAACACAAGACAAGAATCACAAAATAAAACAAGAACCTCAAAACACAAACCCAGAAAAACACAAACACAACAGAAAACCCAAACCATGACAATTTCACCACGACTGAGCTTTAACTGTTGTCTTCAAACCAGTATCTGCACACCTGTGCAGAAAACACACAGCACTTAAAGGTTACTCCTTTGCACTAACTCTGTCCTTGCTTCTCACACAGCTGACTGAACAGAAACAAGGTAACGTAAAAAGGAAGTATCGGCTTGATGTCCTTCAAGTCCTACATACCAGTTCTCCTTATTTGTCCAATTGTGCAAACTGTACATATAGCCTTTTACCATTGCTCGTTTGTTCTTTCTTCGTTATTTTAATTTCTGTTTTTACGAAACACATCAGACTTTGTGTGTTTTCACTCAGTGGGCATGAGTTTGGAGTTTCAAAGTGGAATCATAGACATCGGACATGAAGTTGCATGTTTGCTGTATCTGGTCATCTTGCATAAGTCCACTAAGTGAATGTAAGCATGTCGCGAGGACCCTAGGCCAGTGATGCTAGCTCTGCCAATGTTTACCCCACTTGGTGACCTAATTTGATATTGCCTCTGTTTAAATGTGTTTAGCCCTGTTAACAAAACTATTCCCAGTTTGCATGGCTTTCTGAGTGCTTTCTTACCCTGAGATAATTAGGGAGTCATAATTTCAAATTTTATTTAAACTAGTAAATCAGTTGCAAAGAAAATCTCTACTGTTTACATAAAAAATGTGATCAAATTCAAACTACATCCATATTTTATTTTGGTTGAATGTTTTCACTTCCTTCCATACCTCAGTTAGAAGTCTGCAGGAAAAGCAATTGAAGGTGATGATTCTTCTTCATGTGATTTATATACTGCTTTGCAGCTGACTGCTGATGCTCACTGCATTCAGCAGTAAAAACAACACTCCTGAGTCCAGCTGCTCTATTTACAATGCAGAGGATGTTTTCAAGTTGATCTCCTGAAAGTATGAGTGAAATCTCTATTTGGCACTTCGTGACCAGTCTGGGGACAGGACTTGCTCTACCTGACATCTTTTCATAATGTCATAGCCAGACAGCCTTTTCATAAACATATGCACCAGTTACAAAATCCATTAATATCCATCATGTTCTGTCATAAATCATATAACCGGGCAGCCAGTCTCACTGTAATTATTGCCGAGCAAGAAGCAGCAGTCTGTGATTACGTTTAGTCATTATTCCCCTTCATGTGATTAATCTCAGCTTTAAAATAATAAATGGGGAAAATGAACCAGTTTTATGTCAATGCGTTTGTAATTGTGAATTTGAGCGTGACATATTATGAAGCCGAGTTTTGACAGAAATCTGTTTCTGTCAGTCTCCTCTCTCCCGCTCCTCTGTGTCTGTGACAAGTAAAATGATCAATGCTCTGCGATGTTGTTGTTTGTATCAAAACATCTAAAAATATCATGAAACCTACAAATGTCACAAAGAAATAAAGCATTTCTCTGGGTCTCTTTTTGCTCTAAAGTATTTAAAATACTTTTGCAGAATGTTAGACTAGGAAAACAATAAAACAAAACATTACCCCATGAGAGAAGGACATGATGTAAAAACTGTTTTTTGATGACATTTGTTCATTTCACCAGCGATGAAAGACATCCACAGTATTACCTGAGTGCTGATAAGTACCAGTTCTTGTTTGTTAACCTCAGTGGATTCGCACAATTATCCCCTCTATCCAAGGACAGTGTTAGTTTCTACTGAGAAGACAGGTTTGAATGCATGCACATCATATTAATTCCCTGCTTTGTTTGAACACTCATTAAAGCGATTCTTTCAGCTCTTGCTGAAATTAAAGCCGCTCTAGTGAATTATATGTGCATCACACTTTGCCTTCAAGCTCCAGTGAGCAGGGGATATCTTAAATACTAATTGTTAAGGGTTCATGTTCCTGCCACTTACTACTAGGAAATCTTATTCAGCTGCCATAAACCCCTTTCCACTGAGGTACTTATTTTAATTCAGGATGTAGATTTCTCATCATTGCAGGTGTTTGTGTTCCTTAAATCTTATTGATTTCTTGTTGAGCAATTTCTCTCCATTATGGGAGTAATCTAATTTACTGAGGCTGCATATATAAGATTATATAATACCCCTCACCTTCCCATGGCAACATATGGGGGGGCTCTTCTGACGTACATCAATGGTTTACAGTCAGTGCTGACTAATGTCTTCTAGCACACAAGGTTCAAGGGAGATCAATTTTTGCACAATAACCGGCCCAGGCAACAATCTGCCCTGTGGAATGAAAGAAAGCATATCAGTGCCAATGCAAACCCTATTATCAAACACACACAGTCATACATTATGTACACAACGCCAGTTTCACAATGCTGGTTCAAAAGCAAGCATGAATTATTCATCAAAACCCAGATTCTTCTTGTTTTTCTTGTCGTAATTAATACTAAGAACAATCAGCTCGTCACAAATCAAACACTGTATTTTTTTTTCTTATGCAGCAACTTTCCAAGGGAGAGGGCAATGATAAAATTCAATGATCGCAACTCCTAATGGGTGTTCCAACAGTGGCCCTCATTCACAATGGAGGGGGGGAATCCTGCAGGTTTATTGATTAAAGTCCAGGTTAAAGGTTCAGCTATTATTCTGCTGCAGAAAGGGGATCACCCATTTCGCCTGGAGATCAATGAAAGGCCTGCAGCTATAATTACCATACACTTGATGGTGTTATTATTACAATGGCATGCACTGGGGAGACTGATTAAAGTACCATCAAATGCAAACCAGCACACCCTCATATATATATATCAACTGCACAGTTAGTAATTAGTGTCAAATAGTATTCTGCTACAAGCTGTAAAGTACAACAAAGCATGCAGGTGACATATTATATGATGGTATCCTTTTTTTAGGAATTAGTTGCAGTGAAACTAACTGTAAGCAGATTCTGCAGCTTCCAGTAAAATCTTTACACCAACAAGCAGCTGTTTACCAAACCATCCCAACAGGCCGCCTTTGTAAATCAACAATCATGAGCAAGCAATGGGAATCATAATCAAGGTTTAAAAGGTTACATTGTAGAATTATCAGCCAGAGTAATTATTGAATATGAATTACTCACTGTTTCTTGAGCCATTTGGATAGTTTGGTTTTGGTACAGCACAAGGTTGTTATTCTCCTGAGAATTATCTGAATAAAAAAAGAAAAGATGTGGGGAAAAAAAAGAGTTCATGGAAAGTACCAGTTCAGTCCTTTAATGGCCACTGGAATTGCTCTAACTGTTGTCTAAATGTCACAGGCCCCAATCCAGATGCCGACTCATTGGCACCAGGCCTGAGGCGAGCATGATAAAGGTTGCAAATGTCAATTACGTCTGATAAACTTTGGGAAGGCAGATTCCTGTTATATCAGTTTAGTCCTTCCATTGAAACATATGCACAGCAAAAAAAGGGAGCTATCTGCACATTGGGCGAGGGGTGGTGTACAAAGAGAGGGTCTGAAACAGAAGAGAGTCATTAATCATCCCCTTTTAAATTTACTCTCACTTCACTGTTTAGGCAACTCACCCTTTGTGTTGTTGTGTTGGTGACTCACACAATCCCTGACTACTGTCTCATTCAGTTATAACTCTGCAGTTTTTCTAATGCATGAGCATTTGAATTCAGAGTCAAATTTTCACGCCTGAATAACAAACTGTCACTGTGAAATATTGGAAAAGAGTTTCACTTTAAAATTTCTTCAGTGTACATTTGTCTTTATTCAATAATTCATATTCATGATTTCAT
Organism: Halichoeres trimaculatus; assembly: GCF_033239565.1. Lineage (NCBI taxonomy): Eukaryota > Metazoa > Chordata > Actinopteri > Labriformes > Labridae > Halichoeres > Halichoeres trimaculatus. The sequence continues at coordinate 23,653,807 of NW_027437184.1, forward strand.
TGCATGCTGTGATCATTTGGAGATGGGTCAACATGAAACTTAAGACAGGATAGACAGTTCAAGCAAATATACTGTTCTATGGTCCATCCATCCATCCATCCATCTTCTTCCGCTTATCTGGGGTCAGGTAGCGGGGGCAGCAGCCTAAGCAGGGAAGCCCAGACTTCCTTCTCCCTAACTACTTCGTCCAGCTCTTCCCCGGGGATCCCGAAATGTTCCCAGGCCAGCCAAGAGACATACTCTCCCCAGCGTGTCCTGGGTCTGCCCCAGGGTCTCCTCCCGGTGGGACGTGCCCTGGACACCTCACCAGGGTGGCGTGCGGGAGACATCTTCATCGGATGCCCGAGCCACCTCATCTGGCTCCTCTCAACGCGGAGGAGCAGCGGCTCTACTTAGAGCTCCTCCAGGATAGCCGAGCTTCTCACCCTATCTCTAAGGGAGAGCCCGGCCACCCTACGGAGGAAGCACATTTCGGCCGCTTGTACCCGCAATCTTGTTCTTTTGGTTACTACCCAAATCTCATGACCATAGGTGAGGGTGGAAACAAAGATCGACCGGTAAACAGAGAGCTTTGCCTTCCGGCTCAGCTCCCTCTTCACCACGACAGACCTGTGCAGAGTCCGCATTACTGCAGACGCTGCACCGATCCGCCTGTGGATCTCTCACTCCATCCTTCCCTCACTTGTGAACAAGACCCCGAGATACTTAAACTCCTCCACTTGGGGCAGGATCTCATCCCCGACCCGGAGAGGGCACACCACCCTTTTCTGGCTGAGGACCACAGACTCAGATTTGGAGGTGCTGATTCTCATCCCAGCCGCTTCACACTCGACTGCAAACCAATCCAGAGAGAGTTGGAGGTCACGGCTTGATGAAGCCAACAGGACCACATCATCTGCAAAAAGCAGTGATCCAATCCTGAGATCACCAAACCGGACCCCCTAGACACCTTGGCTGCGCCTAGAAATTCTGCCCATAAAAGTTATGAAAAGAATTGATGATAAAGGGCAGCCCTGGCAGAGTCCATCCCTCACTGTAAGCAACTATATGCGGGTTATATTTCATATTTTTAATGTATAAATTGACAACTCTTCAAAGAATCAAAAGACGTGGCTTATTCTAAGAAAGGAACTCAATTCTAGTTCAAAAGTCTACAAATTTCTTGGGTTTAATGTCTCAACAGTATCTGTTGAAGCAATGAGTCTGTAAAATCCTCAGCTGGCAGCTAGACATCATTCAAGAAACAAGGTGAGCATGTAATACTTTGAATACTGGGCATGGGCCTTTACACAAGGACATGGTACTGTATGTCTTGTCGTTTCATTCCTTCAGCCCACACTGTGTGGGCTGATCGGCCGAGCTCACAAATCAGTGGTTGCTCTTCAAACAGTAGAGATCCTCTCACTCAGTGACAGCTTTCAGCATGTGAGAGCCGCTACACAGTCTATATACACTCACTAGACCATTCCTGCTTATTCTGTGCATATGTAACTTTAATCATTAATCACCCTGAATATAGACTATGTTAATGTAACAAGACTGACATTGTAAAGTCATGCTTCAACTCTTTTTAGTTGGTCTCAGCAAGTGTTAAATGCAACTTTCTGCATGCTATCACAATGCAAACATACTGGTGTTAAGCCGGTATAATGTTTATTTGGTCCAGACTAACATCACACCGTTGTCTTTCATCATGGCCCTGGTTTTTGTTGACACTGACAAACAAACCAAAAGCAGCCAGCATGACGTACAAACCAGCAGGTAACTTACTAAGGGGGGGTGGTTCTGAAAAAAAAGTCTCTCTGTCTATTCAGCTTCATGAGATGCCACAAAGAAAACTCAAAAAAAGACAGACACCAGATGATGTAGAGAAAAACAAGTGATTAACAATACCTGAGGAGTAAAAAAAAAAAAGGAAGGATTAAAACAGACAGCAGGATCAGTCTATGGAACTCTCCTTGTTAAGAGAATCAAGTACCCAGGGCTGAAAACAAGCTCTCCATAGTTATTTCCACCTCTCACTTTTTTAATGATCAAGTAACATCCCTGCAATCACAGGCTGATGCTATGGTTACCCGATGTCCTTGCAAAAATATACATGGCACTCTCACAGCCTGCCTATTAGGATGTCTTCCTACACAGCTCACAATCAGCTGATGGATTTTTAAGAATAGCACAGCTTGTAGAGTGTCGACAAAAATGACGGATCAAACACTGCGAATACCGGCTTTCAGTAGAACACATGGAAGAGCTGATTGGGTTTCAAGACTACAACATGTTCCACATTTGGGAGATTTGTGAGTCTGATGGCGGTACTTCAAAAAGTCAAGGGTCTTTAAAGTAAGGTAGGGTTTATCCTTTAAGAAATAAACAATTTCTTTTCTTGTTATCCAGGTGCTGATATAATTAACATCCTGATTTAAGTGACAGTTGAATGGCTGTACGACAGTAGATGCTCCTCCTTTCCTCTCAAAACCGCATTGCAAAAACTCAAATCTAAGCTTCTGTTTTTGTCTACTTTATAGTTACCGTCTCTTATTACTCTAAATTTAAGTCACCTCCATTAGATTGAGCTCTTATTTCAAGACAAAACAGGCCAAACTATGGACTTTGTTGTTTGTACGTGCTAAAAATATCCGATTGATTACGCAAACTAAGTGTTGTGAGGAGTGTCATTTGATACTGGGTGTTTCATGTGTGGCATTTTGCTGGTGCCATTGGCAGATATTATTTCATATCAACTTTAATTATGTCTTAATTTGAGTTTTAATATCTTAAAATAAGATTTATTCAGAAATTTTATATCAACACAACTTAAATTGAGTGTAACGAGATATTTAGACTTAATATTAAATTTAAAAAAAAATACACCTGCCAGGTTGTAGGATTTTGCAGTGTGGTTGAGTTGGTTTAGTTTAAATATTGTTTGGAAGTTTCTTATTTTGTTAACACTTCATTTTCTGCACAGATGTTTTGAATTCAGACTGAGCTCAAGCCGACTTCTGAAACCAGAATCACC